>NC_067400.1:364807613-365426363 GCF_016432865.1 Antechinus flavipes
TTCTTTGGGATATAAGCCCAATAGAAACACTGCTGGATCAAAGGATATGCACATTTTGATAATTTTTTGGGCATAATTCCAGATTGCTCTCCAGAATGGTTGGATTCGTTCACAACTCCACCAACAATGCATTAGTGTCCCAGTTTTCCTGCATCTCCTCCAACATTCATCATTATTTTTTCCTGTCATCTTAGCCAATCTGACAGGTGTGTAGTGGTATCTCAGAGTTGTCTTAATTTGCATTTCTCTGATCAATAATGATTTGGAACACTCTTTCATATGAGTGGTAATAGTTTCAATCTCATCCTCTGAAAATTGTCTGTTCATATCCTTTGACCATTTATCAATTGGAGAATGGCTTGATTTCTTATAAATTTGAGTCAGTTCTCTATATATTTTGGAAATGAGGCCTTTATCAGAACCTTTAACTGTGAAAATGTTTTCCCAGTTTGTTGCTTCCCTTCTAATCTTGTTTGCATTAGTTTTATTTGTACAGAGGCTTTTTAATTTGATGTAATCGAAATTTTCTATTCTGTGATCAGTAATGGTCTCTAGTTCATCTTTGGTCACAAATTTCTTTCTCCTCCACAAGTCTGAGAGATAAACTATTCTATGTTCCTCTAATTTATTTATAGTCTCGTTCTTTATGCCTAGGTCATAGACCCATTTTGATCTTATCTTGGTATATGGTGTTAAGTGTGGGTCCATGCCTAATTTCTGCCATACTAATTTCCAATTATCCCAGCAGTTTTTATCAAATATTGAATTCTTTTCCCAGAAGTTAGGGGCTTTGGGTTTGTCAAACACTAGATTGCTATAGTTGACTATTCTGTCTTGTGAGCCTAGCCTTTTCCACTGATCCACTAATCTATTTCTTAGCCAATACCAAATGGTTTTGGTGACTGCTGCTTTATAATATAGTTTTAGATCAGGTACAGCTAGGCCACCTTCATTTGATTTTTTTTTCATTAATTCCCTTGAGATTCTCGACTTTTTATTGTTCCATATGAATTTTGTTGTTATTTTTTCTAGATCAATAAAATATTTTCTTGGAAGTCTGATTGGTATAGCACTAAATAAATAGATTAGTTTAGGGAGTATTGTCATCTTTATTATGTTCGCTCGGCCGATCCAAGAGCACTTAATATTTTTCCAATTATTTAAGTCTGACTTTATTTGTGTGGAGACTTTTTTTATAATTTTGCTCATATAATTCCTGACTTTCCTTTGGTAGATAGATTCCCAAATATTTTATGGTATCAACAGTTATTCTGAATGGAATTTCTCTTTGTATCTCTTGCTGTTGGGTTTTGTTGGTGATGTATAAAAATGCTGAGGATTTATGGGGATTTATTTTGTAGCCAGCTACTTTGCTAAAATTATGAATTATTTCCAATAGCTTTTTGGTAGAATCTCTGGGGTTCTCTAGGTATACCATCATATCATCTGCAAAGAGTGATAGTTTGGTTTCCTCATTGCCTACTCTAATTCCTTTTATATCTTTCTCGACTCTTATTGCCGAGGCTAGTGTTCAAGACTTTTCTTTGCGCAAGATCATACAACCAATTCTAAATAGAGGCAAGATGACACGAGGGAAAGAGAAATGGATTAGGAGATAGATGACCTGGGTCCAAATCCTGATTCTTTCACTTGCTAATTATAAAGGTAAATAAAAAAGTTATTTAAAATTTTTTTTGATTAACAAGTATTTAATTTTCTCTCCCTTCTTCAGTATTAAAAAAATCAACAAAGCCCTTATAACAAATAGTGAAGCAAAACAAATTCCCAGATTGGGCATCTCCAAAGTAGGTAGATGTGCTAGGAAAGAATCTATTATCAATTTGTTGTCCTGTTTTTTTGGCAAGAGGTTTTGTCAAAACCTCTCACTGAAATATAACAAAATATAGTTTGCTTTTCCTATCAGTGCTCACTATTATGCCTCCTTCACATTACCTAAATTTCTTACTATTAAGTCTCATTCATATATGACTTTATTGTATAACCTCATTTATCTATTTTGTTCCTCTTAGGTAATCTCATTTTTTAATTATGAGTTCTATTCCACTAAATCTATACAATTTCTATGAAGTCAAATTTGCCTCCTTGCAAATGGAGCTTGGCTTAGAAAAATTTTGTTGTTGCTCTTTAGATATTTTCAGAAATGCCCAACTCTTTGTTACCCTTCTTGGAGTTTTCTTTGCAAAGATACTGGGGTAGTTTGCCATTTCCTTTCTCAGCTCATTTCACAGATGAGGAAACTGAAGCAAATAGAATTGTGATGACCATTGCTAGTAAATGTCTGAGACCAGATTTGAACTTAGGAAAAAGAATCTTCCTGACTCCAGACCCAGCACACAGTTCACTGTGCTATCTAGTTGTGATATAAAAAATGTATGTGGACAATTTTCTCCTTCCTTCCTTCCTTCCTTCCTTTTTAATTTAGAGCCCTCTTGATTATATTTGCAAGTGACTAAGTAAGTAAATATATAGACATAGATAGATACAGATATAGACAGATAAATGTATTCATCTATTTATATATTTATTTAATTGTCAGTTTTTATTAGATACTGTATCATTAGCTAATGGTTTCTGACTGACATGTTTTAAGCCATTATCCAGAAATATTCTCAACCATCATCTTTTTCAGCAGATGTTTACTTTTTAGTATTCACCTTTCTCTTCTAAAGCAAGCTTCAACAAGTTTTTCATGAAATGTCATAAGAATTGTATTATATGCATCTTAGAGAAATATGCCACAGACCTGACCCATAACAGTTTCAGCAGAATTACTCAGGCATAAAAGTACTCAACAGAACGAAGGAACCATAGCTGTTTTGATCTTAGTAATAGTTTATGAAATCCAATGGAGATACCACATAAGGCTGATCAAAGCAAGGACACAAGTAATCTGGACTGCTTTTTTTCCAGAGCCTGCAAAATTCTTTATTCCCCTTTTAAATGCCTGGCTGGAAAATAAAAGCAGATGTCTACTGCAGCCACTAAGAAAAGCCACAAATCAGAGAGATTTCAAACAGATACATTTTCTTTTTTGTCCACTGAAGTTTACATTTGTGCCAAAGTCACTTGGGTGCCAGGTATTCTTGTTGATTGGCAACTTGCCAATTCCAATTCATATATAACTGCACTATTTTCTTTTATGCAACCAAGTTTAAGATATGTCCTTGGTAGTACAGCTGGATTGCTATATATTGCTTTTTTTTTAGCAGTTCGGTTCCTTTTCTGGGTCTATAAGGAGGCACAACCCAGCTGCTAGTACCTTCCTTTCTGAGATTATTCCCCAGATTCTCCTGATGTATCTTTTAATAAATCTAGTTATTTGCATGCCATCTCTCCCATAAGAATATAAATTCCACAAGGACCAGAACAGTTTTTAATCTTTCTTTTGATCCCTAGCAACTTAGCACAGAGTCAATTAAGCATTTAATAAATGCTTTCTTTATTGATTCTCAGGGCTTAGGAAGAATAAAAACCATCCCTCTGCTATACCTATAGAAGTTTCATCAAATCAAAAAATCTTAAAAAAAAATAATAAAGATGAACCTTGACTTCTAGTAAGAAGAAAGACAGAGAGATGTATCAATATCTGATGTTCTTATATCACCTTTTTTCCCAAATATATCCCTCTCCCTTCTCCTTCTCAGCAAGTGATAAAAAAAAGAAAAGGAAAAATAAAAGCAATTCAACAAAACCAGCCAACATGTATCCTGAGTCAGACACTATATATGGAGTTCTATTCCTATAATCCCATCCCTTTAAAATGAATGGAGGGAATTAATTTTTTTTCATCCTTTCACTCTGCATAATCTTTATCATAATAATTAAGCATCTTTCAGATTCTTGGTGGTGGTGGTGGCGGTGGGGGGGATTTCCATTTACATTGTAGTAAAGAGTATATACTAAGCTATTCTGATTTTGGTGTATGTATAATATTACATGTCATTATTACATACCTTTAAACATATATGTATGTATTAAAATATGTATTAAATACCTTTCCTAGTGGCATCTTCATATTCATCATTTCTAATGGAGCAATTATATTCTATTACATTCATGTGCCACAATTTAACTACTCTTCAAGCAATAGACATCTGCTTTATTTCTAGTTTTTTACTATTCAAAAAGCAAAACAAAACAAAGATGTTATAAATATTTTGATGTATTTGGGATCTATTTTTCTTAAGTTTTCTTTAAGTTAATTTGGCTAGCAGTGATATCTTTAAGAAAATGAATGTTTATTATTTTTTTTTCAAAAACATAATTATAAATTACCTTCCCAAAGAATTGGACTAATTCACAGATCCATCAAATGGCTCCATCAGTGTGCCTATTCCTATAGCATTTCCAACACTTGATTATTCCTATCTTTTGTCATTTTTGCAACTTATTAAATATTATGTGAAACCTTGACGTTATTTTGACTTACATTTCTCTTTTAATGATTGAAAGCAAACTTTCATATGGTTGTCAATAGTTTGCAATTCTTTTAAGAAGTTTCTTCATATACTTTGACCATTCATTGTAGAATGCCTTTTGGGCATATATTTTATGTTATATATAAATCTTGGATATCAAGATTAATAGATCTTACTTGAAAAGGGTTTTTCCCTTGCTTTTTATCTGAGTTGCATTGGTTTTGTTTATGGAAAAGCTTTTCAATTTTATAGAATCAAAATGATTTTTTTTTGTTAATTGTCTTTTATTCTATACCAGAATGTCAAAGATCAAACAATCAAAAAAAAAAAACAATAAAAAACCATACATACAGTAATATAACTTATAGAATACATTTTATATCCTTTAATTCCTTTTGAAAAATCTTCTTGTGTCTCAATGTCCTCATTGGTAAAATAGGAATATTAGACCAAATTATTTATGAACATGCAAAATTATTTTTGCCATCAGTCTGTATCAAATATAAAAATCTTTTGGGACCTTACCAAATATATTTCTAAGAATCAAAGGAAAAAATATGTATTTGGCTTTTTTTAAAAGAGGGGAATCAGGGAGCAAATCTGAATTTGACTAGACATGGTAGTCTTTACAAATTTTCTGACTTCCAAGTTCAGTTAAAAGATTTTCCCCCCAATTTATCCAAGGTCCCTTTTACTTCTAAACATTTGATCACACTTTAAACAACTAGTGCACCCCTTTCACATGTGTAGATTCTAAAATAGCTACCCTTGATTTAAGGTATTTTATGTCTCCACATACATTTAAAATAATGTCTTGTAAGTCCTTATCAATTTATTACTTTCTCTCTAGTCAACCGAAGAACACAAAGCACAGGCATTCAGTGATATAAGATTCTTAATAGAAAATTATTTTTATTAACCTAGGGCACAGTCTATACATATACCACCAGTAAGAAGAGTTACCATGAAGTACCCATATGTGAGAAATGCATATGGAAGAATAACTCACCCCTGATGCTTCATACCTGACAACTTCTAGTGATTTCAATGCTTTTTTCTCAATGAGTCTGTTCTTCCATGGGCAAAGTGTCTCTATTAGACACATTATTGGATACCTAGTATTCACTAGCTTCATGGTAATTTATATGCACATAGTCTTTACTGGCTCATTATCATTCTGGTCTTGGAATATCTGTACACATCTCTATTGGAGTCTCTTAGTTCCTACTTTTCTCCCATAAGCTATGTTCTGGTAGCTTCAAGATACATGATTTCTATTAGGCATTACACCCTGTCATTATCTTCTGAAAAAATCTCAGGAAACAGCCAAGCCATCTCATCTTCAGTCTGCTAGAGTAGAGTAGCTAAAAATCTTCCTTTGACATTGGCCTCATAATTCTTTAGACATAGTTTCTACATCCAACTCACAAAAGTCAGGAGGATACCTCATGGCTAAATTTGGGTCTTTTCTTTTTGATTCCATTATCTGGATAGAGATGAAAGATGTCTGTTACAGATAATTAACTAGGGTTTGGTTATTTCCAATAACTAGGGCATTAGCATATTTCCAATAAAGAGTATATTTAATCCTCTCCATTTGAACTTCAAACAAATTTAAACAAAAACAGACGAAAGCTAAAGAGTCTAGGTCAGTGTTTTTGCTATCCATCTAGCCACACTCCAGTATTTATTAGGCATAACTCTCAGCAGCAAAGCCTAATTGTTTTGATCATGTATTTTGGTTGTTAAAAATTTTTAATTTTTTTTTAATTTAAAAAAAAAACCTTCTTATTCACCTTATCTGAAAGTTTGAATGGGAAGATCCAAAGATTTCTATGTCAAATAACAATACTTTCATAGAGATGAGAATCCTGCCTAAAACTCATTTAAGAGAAAAATATATACAATTGATTAATCAACATAGGTCATTAATATGTTACTACATTTAAAGACATCATTTTATAGTTTAGAATTGTATGGAATCTTCAGGGAGACAAGATGTCGTATGTATTTCTCAATTTATATTAATAACAAATCATATGAAATGGATTCATATATTTGAATTCATATTATTCAAGTTAATAAGAGAGCTAACTAACTTTGCTAGGCACTATGGGGGTTAGGGAATGAGTAAGCATTTATATAGTACCAACTGTGTGCAAGGTACTGTGCTAAGCACTTTACAATTATCTAAAAGTCATATTGAAAGGTCTCATGGGGTTTAAGTAGACCCCCCATGATATTAATGCCTTTTTAATTGTCAGTTGTATCAGTAAAATAATTTATGATATTGGACCATCTAATGATGACAAAAACTTTGGTGACAAGACTTTCTTCCTTGGTTTTCAATTTATATGGCTGTTGATGGTGGTGGTCCTTGGTTCTCAAAGAGAATCAATGTTTTCAGGAGTGTGATATCTTGGCTTGCAAGTAGATTGCATTTAAGTGAGGCAGAGTGTGCAAAGTTATCAATCCTTTTCTCTCCTTCAGTGGACAGATATAAGTAAATATGATTAGCAAGATTTAGAATGCAGTGGAAGAATGTTCTTCCTAAATTATGGTCTTCTCCAGGTTTTAGTATGTCTGAAGCAACACCTATTCAGCAATTAAAGACTAGGTAAGAATTGAGACAAAATATGGGCTAGGTTGCCCTTACAAAGAATCAATTTGGGAGAAGACCCTCAGAATTTCTGACCAGAACAGAAAACAATAGCTATTTATATTCATTCTAAACCACCAAAACCCAAATTGTAAACAATTGAGAATTGATTTGGGACCTATTATTGTCCAATCAGTAAAAGCCAGAGTGGGTTGGAAGGCACATGTACATCCATTTTAGTCACAATAGGTTTTTTCAAAGCTTGTTTTTTCAGAGCTATTTTTCAAGAACTCATAAATGAAAATTACATGGAAAAAAAAAAAGAGCTAATCATCCCAGCTTTTTTTTTTTTTTGGGGGGGGGCATAGAATAAATAAGGCAAAAAAATTATAGCCCCTAACTTCCAAGATACCTTCTGAAGTATAAGCAATAATTTTCTCCCTTTGGAAAGAGCACCCACATGTAATAGTACGACTCCCTCTGTGAACAGAGATGAATATCCCTTTATTCATTTAGGTTTGAAACTTCAGTGTCATTGTCTACTTTTTTTTCTTATTCCCAGATATCCCCCGATACATCTAATCAGAAGTCAAATCTTGCATTTTTTTTCTCCTCAACAGCTGCTATTTATGTTGTATATATCCTGTAATACTTTCTTGTTATCTTTCACAGTGGAAAATTGACTTCTTGAGGGTAGGACTGTTTCCTATTATTCTTTGCATCCCAAGTACTTAGCATAATGCCTAGCAATACATCATTACTAATGATGCATTTAGCATTTAAATGCTTGTTGATTAATTCAATAATTATGTACCAATGAACAAGTACCCACATCAATATATTACATAACTGTATTGAAGTATACAACACACCCGAAGAAAATCAACATGTGAAGGCTGGTCATTTTAAGTTGTCACTTTAAGTTCAATTTTTAATTGGTCAAATAGGACTGCTCATTTTCTTAGGTTAGTTGACAACCTTCATTTTCGAAGATGACCAAAATGACATCACTATGCTAAAATCAAGTTACGGTGTGTGTGAGACTGTGGCTGATCAGACAAGCTCAGAATGCTCTTGCCACAGGTTAAGCACAAATAGTTCAAATGAATAGTTGGAATAGCTTCTCTGATTTTGCATCCACAGTATTAGTTAGAGAAATAACAAATAAAATGTTAAGTATCTAGATATTGAATGGGGAACTTTTTTTCTGCCAAGGACCCTTTGGATATTTATATTATTCACTTGCAGACCATACAAGATTATCATGTTGTATTATAATGTTGTACCTAACAGTCAGCTTATCATTATCTGTGGTTGCCTTAGTAAATGATTTCACAGCCTTATATAGCCTGTGGTACGGACTGATCTAGATTGATACTGATAGAAAACTAATGATTTGTTTAAAAAAAAAAAAAACCCTGAATTTTAAAACAATTTATACATATTTTTTTCTTAAAAGCTATTTTATTTAGATAAATAACAGACATATAGAAATTTAAAGTATGCAAAATGTTATAAGTTCTCTCATTTGATCTTCACATTAACCAAATGTGAGGTAGAGGAAGAAGAAGAAGGAGGAAGAGGAGGAGGCGGCGGCGGCAAGGCAGCATTTCCATGGGGGTAGCATTCCATGATAATGTCTATGATATGATAAGATAAAATATGACAAACTCATTAAACACCTATTGTGTGTCAGGCACTATGTTAAGTACTAGGGAAATTAGATGCAGTAAAGGGCCAGGAAAAGATAGACTAAAAAACTAATTAGAAATTAAACAATCTAATCCTAAAGAATAGTGGGTCAAACAACAAGTCATAGAAACAATCAATAATTTCATCCAAGAGAATGACAACAATGAAACAACATACTCCAAATTTATGGGATGCAACCAAAGCACTTCTTAGGAGTAATTTTATATCTTTAAATGCTTATATGAATAAAATAGAGAAAGAGGAAGTCAATGAATTGAGTATGCAACTAAAAAAGTTACAAGTTAAAAGAACTTGTTAGAACAAGTTAAAGAACAAGTTAAAACCCCCTAATTAAAGAGATTAGCAAAATTGAAAGTAAGAAAACTATTGAACTAATAAATAAAAGAGTTGGTATTATGAAAAAAAATTAGATGGCTTTGGTTAATTTGGTTAGAAAAAGAAAAGAAAAAATCAAATTACTAGTATCAAAAATGAAAAGGGTGAACTTACCACCAAAGAAAAAAATAAAGCAATAATTAGGAGCTATCTTGCCCAACTGTGTGCCAACAAAACTGATAATCTAGGTGAAATAGATAAATATTTACAAAAATATAAATTGTCCAGATTAGCAGAGCAAATAAAATACTTAAATATCCCCATTTTGTTTTTTCTCAATAGTATTTTATTTTTCCAAATACATGAAAGATCATTTTCATTATTCATTTTTGTAAGACTTTATGTTCCAAATTTTTCTTTCTTCCATCCTTCCCTTTCCCTTCTTCAAGAATCAAGCAATCCAATGTAGGTTATATATGTGCAATCCTTTTAAACATATTTCTCTATTTGTCACATTGTACAAGAAAAATCAGACCAAAAGGAGAAAAACCACAAAAAAGAAAAAGCAAGCAAACAAATAAAAGGTGAAAATACCACGCTTTGATCCACATTCACTTTTCTATAGTCCTTCTCTGATGCGTGGGGATGGCATTTTCCATCACAAGTTTATTGCTGAGAAGAGCCTTCACCACATAATCTTACACTTAGCACAGTTCCTGGCACCTAGTAGGAAGAAGAAAAAACAACTTTGAAAGACTTAGGAGTACTTATCAAAGCTATGTCCAACTTGTTCTGTAAAGGACCTATGATAATAGCATTTTATCTACTTACTGTTGAAAAGTAACAGATCCACCATGTAAAGAAACATTTTGAACAAAACCATTATCTGGATTACTTTTGTTCACTATCCTTATTTGCTACAAAATTTCTTTCTTTCTTTCTCTAAATTTTTCTTGAGAGAGTAAGAGAAGGGAAATGAACAAGTGTGCTACCAAAAAAAAAAAAAAAAAAAAGGAGGATAATTGAAGCAATTTTTACAATCCATATAAGAAGAAATATAAGGAAATTCAGAAGGAAGCACAATTTTTAAAATAAGGTAGAATTTTCATATACATTTGTCAAAAAGCAAGTGGGATTAAATGGAGTTTGACAGATTCATCTATGACCTTTTTCCGTCTTCTCTGGGATACATAGGTTACTAGATCAATAGATAGAGGGATCAATAAATTTATCTTTCTATTAAAAAGATCTGGCTGGAGCCATCCCAAATCCTGGCCTTACTTACCAGAATCAGGGACCTAGAGGAAGTTATTTGGATAAAAAGAAGGTGCCGAGGCAAGATTAAACACAACAATGCCTGCTTAATGTGTTGGGAGGGGAAAACAGCCCCGAATGTGGAATTTGGCAGATCTACACCTCCTACCCACTTTCCTCTATAGAGTAAATAACAAAATGGGACTGAATGGTGGAGCATTGGATGGGATGGGGAGGTAGAGCTTGCTTTAGACTGAATAACAAAAGCTGGCTCAAGTACTTCAAACCTGCTAGGCTGAATTCTCAAACCCCTGCTAAGAGTACTCTTTAGCTTCCCAGGACTTCCTTTCCCCCTCAATGTTGTATTCAACCTACAAGTTAGGACTTTTCCAGACCAACTTTCCTAAAGGAAAAGCCTGTATCCCATTGGTCTGTTCAAATGCTATAGAATGCTTCTGATTGGCTGGATACTCTAAGCAGGTCTGAAAAAGCTATATCAAACAAATGTGTAGCTTAGGAACTTGAAGCTTCCCACAGCAAACCATCTTTCTTAATGATCTAATAAATTATTTTTCTTTTCAGTTTGGCTACTTACTTTACTTGACCTACATCTAACAAGGACTTATTTATAGTAGATTCTTCCTGGGCACTCAAGGAAACCAGGCTGAGAAAATTCCCCAACATGAGCAGTGCTGAAAACTGCTTCATTGTCTAATGTTTAAGTTAGAAACTTCTGGGTATGTATAACAGTAATTATTACTGTGACTTGTTTACATTTCTGTCCAAGTGTGCTAAGGAATCTTTTGAACTTAGCATTTCTTTTTCTGTATAGAAGATAGATAGTTGTTCCATAGCTACAGGGCTATGCGAGAGCCAATTTGTACTGGTTTCATAGAGCCTTCTTTTAAATTTAAAGTATAAGCATTTAGATTTCAGGATCCACTGAAAGCTAAAAAAGAAAAAAAAAAAAAAAACAACAACCAGGATGTGATCTGTTGTTTTGTCTATTGTCTAGACTTGAGAATGTGGTGAAGAAAATGTTTATGATGCAGATTATATTTAAAAGTACATCATGCATTTTTTTTTTCAGAGCCAGTTGTCAAACCATTTAATAGCCTACTCCTGCATAGTTGCTTCATATTTCATGTTCAGTACTTTTCTATTCCCCACTTTAGGGAGTTTCAAGATGTGACCTGGACTTAAATTTTAAATAATTTTTCCCAAGGCACTCTGAGTGTAGTGAGCCAAAGATTGAGCGAGAAGCCTGGCTTTTTTTTTTTTTTAAAGGTGGTCAGGTTGCCCTAGGATTGAACCCTTTTCAGTTAAGAAATGTGAGGGCAAGTCTGAGAAAGACAACACCCTATGGGGTTCAGCTATTATACTTGTTATGTGTCCCAAACAAAAATAGATAGATTTGATAAAGTGACTTTAGGAAACAAGATAATGAAATGAATGGGGCACTCTGGAGATCTAGGAGTGCTGGCAAGAGACTGGAGAAGAGATTTTAAAAGAGATTAGGGCTGAATATGTAAATATCTTTTGTTTAGGGAAGATATTTGAGCCCATGGGAGAAGATGAGGTCACTGAAGTATAAAATGTTGGAAACAGAAGAGGACCTAGATGAGAGACCAGGGCAAGGTGAGTGAAGAGGATAGGAAAGCTTGGAATTATTCCTTCCCTCTCTCCCCACATTTTCCACTACTTAAGGACAATGGAAAGGGAAAATAAAAGTGGAAGTCTAAAGAATTGAAATGATCAATGGATTAGGGACTTGCCCTACCTAGATGGATGACTCTTATGGTTAGCAATAATCCTAAATTGCTCAATTTTCTAAGTAGTTAAGATTTCATTGAGCCATAGAATGTTAGAAGTGGAAGGGACCTTGGAGATCCATCTAGTGCAATACTCTCAAAATATTTATTAAAATCTCACAAAGTGCTTGGTAATAATCAAGCAGAAGGCAGATTCCCATGGAAACTTTTAACCTAATAAAATTAGGCATGGCACATTTTAGTTTTCCTGTTTGTACTTAGAAGGGGAGATTTTTTTAAAAGATATTAAAGGGAAGAGGAGGGATGGTGATGATACGATATTGGTTACTCTTTGGAGGAAATGATAACATCTTTCCATTCTAATAACCAATGGTTATAGAAATAACCATTCTAATAACTCTTCCTGGAAGAGATGAAGTTTGACTTGAGTCTGGATGGAAAAGATATGTGGCAACCTGGGGATCCAGAAGTAGGGAATGTACAGAATAACAAAATAGGTGAAATGAATGAAGGAATAAATTGAACCAAAAAAAAAAAAATTAAGATCTTACTGCTTAGTGGGCACCTTGCTAAGCCCTGGGGATATAAATTAAAAAAGGAGAATTTCTGCTTTCAAAAAGGTTACATTCAAAAAATGTGAACTTTGGGAGGACCACATATAAAGACAAGTCAATAAGATTACTTTTTGTCACCTTGAGAGGAAATCTTCAGAAGAATATCCCTGGAATGTGCCTTGGCCTTTCACCTTTTTTTTTCTGGTGTCTTAAAATTTTGAAAGCCATGTCTTTAAAATTTTCAAATGTCACAAAACTACTAGGGATGTTGGATGACAGAATCCAAAAAATATATAGGTTACAAAGTTATGCTAAATCAACTTTACATATATAAAATGAAAAAGACATGACTGGATAATTAAAAAAAAAAACAATTAGATGGTTTCTAAAGTCTCTTCTACTTACTGATTTATGCTCCTATGAATATTATATATACATATATAAAAAAGATGTTCAGCATATATATGTACATGTGTATATATATATATATATACTGAATAAGTACATTTCCATCTAAACATGAAATATTAGCACAGCTTAATTTTTACTTTTTAAGATAAAAATGTAAACTTATCTCAAAAGCCTCCTTTCCTCATTGGTAGAAATCAATACCCTGTGTCTACATGAAGTATAGAACTGGATGAAGAGCGAGAGAAGAGAAATCCAAATTTGAGAAAAGAAGAGATCTGGACTCCTCAGTCTCTTTTGAGTTTTTGTGGCTTCCAGATTCAAGAGAGAAGGTGTGTGATGCTAATCTTTCTTTAAACTCATAGGATGCTAAAAGGAAAAAATGTATAATGAGACTAGAAAGATATGTTAGGGCTAAATTATAAAGGGTGTTAAAAGTCAAATAATCATCAATTAGAGGCAATATTTACACCATTTAAAAATATTTAAAATATGTTTATAGTTTATCACAAACTCTAAATGTGCTCTATAAATATATATACATAGGTTTGTGTGTGTGTGTGTGTGTGTGTGTGTGTGTGTGTGTGTGTGTATTATCATTAAGAAGCCTTCAGCAACATTTATCTAAATAATTGAAGACATGGGCTTCCCAGAGAATTGTTCTACCATAGTTGAAAGAAAATAGACTCAATTAAAAAGAAGATAAGACCCAACACCATGTCTCAGAGGCCTATGTCTATGAGTTGGGAGAACAACATTCTATAAATTCTTAGTAATAATGACAAATCACTACTTTTACTGTTAGTAAGCAATTAGCAGGAATTATAATCATTCTGGAAGTGGATTATGACCTAAACTCTAAGCTCATAAAACTCTACTTCATCTGCCATTTATTCTAGTTGTTACAAGAATAGAACCAACATATCTGAGTTAAAAGTTGACATGCTCTCAATAATATTTAGCCTGAATATTCTTATCTTTTAAAGGACATTAAAGAATATCAATAGTAAGTTATTTTTGATAGAAAGTATTAGATACAGTTTTCAATAGCTGGGCAAATCTGATCAAAATTATTTCTTAATTTTCCAAATTTTGCTGAAGGACTCCAAATACAATACTGAATAAGAAGACTGAAGCACAAACCTTCAGTACAAATACTCTGCTCTTGTAGCTATAACCACTGAGTTTCACTGGAGGTAAGGGAATTGGTATAGATTTCTATTTAAAACTTAATTCATGATTCAATACTTAATTGGGGTCTTTAACTGGATCTTTCAAAAACATTTTTGGAAAATGAGGTTTTTTTTATTTAGTTATTAATTTTTGGCATTTACTTTTATAAAATTTTGATTTCCAATTTTTTTACCTCCCTAAGATGTCAATCAATCTTATATAGGTTATACATGTACATCATGTTAAACATATTTCCATTTTAGTCATGTTGTGAAAGAAGAATCAGAACAAAAGGGAAAAGATAAGAAAGAAAAACATTTTTAAATTGAAAATAATATGTTTCAATGTGCATTAACACTCCATAGTTATTTCTCTAGATGTGGATAGCATTTACCATTATGAATCTTTTAGAATTGTCTTAGATTACTGTATTGCTGAGAAGAGCAGAGCCTATCAAAGTTAATCTTCTGTACAATATTGCTGTTGCTGTGTAAAATGTTCTGGTTCTGCTCAATTCACTCAGCATCAGATCATATAAGTTTTCTCAGATTTTTCTGAAATCTGCTCATCATTTCTTGTAGAACAATAATATAAGAGTAATTCATATACCACAACTTGTTCAGTTATTCTCCAAATGGTGGACATCCCCTTGATTTCCAATTCTTTGCCTCCACAAAGAAAGCTGCTATAAGCATTTTTGCACATGGGATCCTTTAACATTTTTTATGATCTCTTTGGGATACAGACCTACTAAAGTTATTTCTGGGTCAAAGGGTATGCACAGTTTTATAGCCACTTGGGCACAATTCCAATTTGCATTCCAGAATGGTTGGATCAGTTTTCAACTCTACCAAAAATACATTAGTGTTCCAATTTTCCTGCATCCTCTCCAACATTTATTATTTTCCTTTTCTGTCATATTAGCCAATCTGATAGGTGTGAGGTGGTAACTCAGAGCTGTTTTAATTTATATTTCTCTGGTCAATAGTGATTTAGAGCATTTTTCATATAACTATAGATGGCTTTAATTTCTTCACCTGAAAATTGTTCATATCCTTTATCCATTTATCAATTGGTGAATGATTTTTTCTTATATATTTGACTCAGTTCTTTATATGTTTTAGAAATGAAGCCTTTATCAGAAATACCAGTTATAAAAATTATTAGCCAAACTTTTTTTTTAGCTGAAGAAAATGATGTTGGTGAAGTCTTTGGATTTTTATGTAGAACTTTGAGATTTTTCTTCTTTTAAAAAATGGATTTAGTGCAATCTACAATTCATTTTGCCAGCTACTTTTCATTTCCTAAAAACTGTTTATACCAAATTTCAAAGAAGCTATATTTCAGAAATAAACTTGTTTTTAGCTTCCAAATCTAGGTTTATTTCAAGAAATATTGTTAATACATTCTAATTTACTCTTCCTTGAATAATGTGTCACTTAGTGTTACTATAGTTTGGTGTGATTGTTACTCTGTGGGAACAAAACTATTATACTTAGTGACTTTAAAATCTTCTCAGGAAGGTTTCATACATTCTTTTAAATCTTTCCTATTCAAAATGCAACAGCTCTTGGAAGGCTTTAAATTCACTTTATGATATATTGGTACTCATTCATTTATTCAACAAATATTTACTAAACAAAAACAAAGTTCAGATAATAATTTCTAGAATTTGTATAACTGATATACAAGTGTTAAATAGCACTTTAACATTTAAAGAGTGCTTTGTAAATATCTCATTTTATCTCAAAAAAAAAAAAAACCCTTGGAAGTTGATACTATTATTATACCCACTTTATAGTTGAAGAAACTAAAGCCGACAGAGGTGAAATGATTTTTCCAGGATAAAACAGTTAATAAGTGTCTAAGACTAGATTTGAAATTAGGTCTTGTTGATTGCAGATCCAGTTTTCTAACCACTGTTACCTAGCTACCATAATTATAATAATGATCATGATAGTAATAATAATTTTTATGTAGCACTTTAATTTTGTAAAGTGCTTTATATATATTAGGGCATTTGATGCTCACAACAATTCTGTGAAGTAGGTACCATTGTTATCACTACAAAAAGAGAATGCAATAAAAGTTAGCCTTTGGTTACCTGCCCCAGAATGATGATGAATTGGAATTGAAAGTTAGTGACATCATAGAGGTGGTAGGAGAGGTAAGCAATCTTTTATGTAGTATGTGTATGATATGAATATTTTTAGTTCTTGGAAGTGTAGGTCTCTAGAATCCCATACATATGAACTTCTTTGTTTGTATCTAGGCCAACATATCCCCAAGGAGACAATGTTATTTCATGTTATTTCAGAGGGAAGTAGGCTCTTAGAAGACATGTAGGTGGCACAGTGGATGGAGTGCTAGTGCCTATAGTCAGGAAGACACATGTTCCTGAGTTCAGTTCTGGCCATAGATATTTAATAGCTGTGTAACCCTGGACAAGTCACCTAATCCTGTTTGCCTCAATTTCCTCATTTGTAAAATGAATTGGAAAAGAAAATGGCAAACCATTTCAGTATCTTTACCATGAAAACTCAAATGGAGTCATGAACAATGACACAATCAAATTTAGGTGACTAGGTGAGGCAATGTATAGAATACTTGGCCTAGAGTAATTAAAATGTAAATTTTTTGAGACCATGAATTGTTATCTTTTCACTTTTATCATTACATTACCATTATATTACCTACCAACAGCTAGTATATTGCCTAGAGCATAATAGGCACATTATAAATCCTTGCTGAATTTAGTTGATTTGAACTTGATGATCTTTTAAAGTTTGGTGATGGGGAGGTATACATAATATATAAAGAGTGAAAATAGAGACAGTAAGCTCCAAATTAATACCTGGCCTAAAATTTAGATATTAAATGAATCAGGCCTATAGAAGGAAACATTTTCAGTTATAGACAATGCATTCATTTGTTTTGTTCCCATGGTTTCAAGTTTTTCTGTTTTCCTGATCGCTTCTGTTCCATATGCAGAAATAATTTGTTATAAGAAAATATTGATTGGGGGAGTCCAAGTAATATGGAATAATAGTAAAAAAATGAAAATAACATTAGTAGATTGTATCTTAAAATGTGAAAAGTAAAGTAAAGTTCCTTATTCTTTAAAATATATTTGAGGGAATAGTTAAATTCCTTAATTGCTTTTTAAAAAGTTATCCTTAATTTGCCATATAAAGGTTTCATGTATATCTGGTTTGGGAAGTTTTTCTGTAAACATTTTTGTTTTGACTTAAATTTCTTAGATTCTAATCAACATAATTGCTTCAGAAATTAGACAACTCAGGTGCAGTTACTAACTTGTAAAGTTATCTTTATATTTACATCTTTAAGGATTAGAAAATGTAAATGAGTAAATCTGTTCACTGTTTGTCATAATTTTTTTCCCTGAGGTAATTGGGTTTAAGTGACATGCCCAGGGTCACACAGCTAGGAAGTATCAAGAGTCAGAAGTCAGATTTGAACTCAGGTGTTCCTGACTGAAAATATCCTGAATAATTAAGTGACCCAAGGGTCTAAAATTTTGGCTCTTAATATAGATTCTTAGTGGCATAAGTACAATAGCCAGACCATAAGGAAGCAGGGAATGTTTTTCCTTGGGCTTGATTGATACTATCATAGCCAATTCAGAAGGGGGTGGAGCTATACTTAATTGAATCCATGAAGTATCCTTTCCATGATATGACTAAGTAAACCTCCTTGTGTTGATTGTCATAGTGTCTATGACGCTGCATTTTCAACCTGAAGTTCCATACTATCTTGAATTAGGTCAAAACTGCAAAAATTAGCAAGCCAGTAGTATTAGACTGAAATGGCTAGATATTGCCCCACTAAAGTGGGAGGAAGGACAAAGTGAAGAAAGTACACACCAGATGGCCTATGTGCTTCTAGTAGTGTCAACCAATTGCATCGAGTGTGCTATCTACTGTACCACCTATTTGCCCCTGTTTGCTGTGATTTTTAAAGGGGATTGGTAATAGGGTCTAATTTTTTTTTGATATAATATCTAGGGTTTTGATTGGTGATTTACAATCTCATTTTCAAGTGAGGAGGAAAATTAGCCATACAATTAGGTCTTGGTCAGTTATTGTTTAAACATGTTTATAACAACTCACTTTCCTTCTTTTTTACATCAAAATAAGGAATCTCACCTTTCATACTTTAAGTAATATTTTATTGATTTTTAAAAATTGTTAGTTACTCTTATCAAAGGCACATGATTAAAACTGGTTTGTTTATTTCCTAGGAAGTGGCTACTTGTAAACACACCCTCTACCTAATCTAAACCAATTACAGAGTTGAGTCTGGTTTTCTTCTTTGTAAAAGGAGATAACAATGCTTGAACTCCCTGACAGGTTGTTGTCAACATCTAATAAGATCTTTGGAAAACACTTTACTATAAAAGGGTTGAGCTGTTATTATTCATGATAAAGAAATCAGCAGTGCCTTTTTAATGTTTTTAGCACACTTTCAGATTGTGAAAGACCTTAAGTACCAAAGTGAAGAGGATTCTGATACCTAATGGATGATACATAAATAGGTACTTAAAGGTCAGTTAAAGTGACCACATTCATAAGTACAATGACATGAAAGATTTACTGGAAGAAGAATTAACATGATCTTTTAGCAGGTTATAGAAGTAATCCATGTAAGGAGTTTCTCTGCTAAAGTAACGGCAGTGAAAGAGAAGAAGAGATGAATTTGGGAGGTGTTAGAGAAATAGGACTTGGTTATTTAAGGTTATAAACCAAGGGAAGGGAAAGTATCAGAAATAATCCCAAGATTATGAACTTGGTAGCATTAGCATTAATACATCATGGTACCATAGTTATGTTGTTGTGTTTTGTTTTGTTTTTTAAGTGAAGTAGAAAGGAAGTTTAGAGGAAAAAATAACGATCTCAGTTTTGGAAATGTTGAGTTTGAGGGTTAATAGAATATATAAATAGGGAGAAATTTGTATGTGATTTGTAGAAGGAGCAATATTTTACATAATTTTTCCTTAGAATATATTGAAAATATCCTGAATAATTAAGTGACCCAAGGGTCTAAAATTTTGGCCCTTAATATAGATTCTTAGTGGCATAAGTACAATAGCCAGACCATAAGGAAGCAGGGAATGTTTTTCCTTGGGCTTGATTGATACTATCATAGCCAATTCAGAAGGGGGTGGAGCTATACTTAATTGAATCCATGAAGTATCCTTTCCATGATATGACTAAGTAAACCTCCTTGTGTTGATTGTCATAGTGTCTATGACACTGCATTTTCAACCTGAAGTTCCATACTATCTTGAATTAGGTCAAAACTGCAAAAATTAGCAAGCCAGTAGTATTAGACTGAAATGGCTAGATATTGCCCCACTAAAGTGGGAGGAAGGACAAAGTGAAGAAAGTACACACCAGATGGCCTATGTGCTTCTAGTAGTGTCAACCAATTGCATCGAGGCATCTCCTATTATTATCAGTGAAGAGGTTTGGCACAGGGCAGGGAGTTATGGCAACCCTGCTCTGGTAGCACAGGTCCTTTGCAAATGCACAAACCCAAAACACTAGACTGGCAAAAAGAAGTTTATTATTGGCATTGGGAAGTCAGCCTTTGCTATGCATGAATAGAAAGACTGAATTCCTTGGTAAGGTCCTAATTGGGAAGTAAAGTTTTTAGTGGAGGAGTCCTGGCAGAGGGAGAAAGAGATAATGTTTCTAGAGAGAAATCCTGACAGAGAGGTGAATAAGGTTATGTTAGGGAAACAGAGAGATAAAGATAAAGAAGAAAAAGACTATCATTTCAGCAGACAGAGGTTTGCAGCTTATGCCAAAGGGAAGGAGAGGTTCCTTGACATGGCATGTTAGGTCCTCTGCAAAGAGGTGGGTTGAAGGAAACTTGTTTTATGAGCAGCTCTTGGTGGGGGCTGGGAGCAGTTTGAGCTGGAATCAGAATAGAAAATCTTAGAATTGAATAAGTGTCTCTGGGCTAATCTCCAACTCAAGAGTTGGAATCTACAGCTCAGGCTAAGTAGGAGTGGTCCTGGATTCAACCAGTGCCACCCAGATAACAGAATGAAACCACTTTATCTTGATGTCCTGGGGTAGGTTTCTCAGGGGAGAGTTTAACATTCCCCCCAAAGTCAGAGAGAGAGAAAGAGAAAGAGTTTTGGGGCTCCCCTCATCATCAGAAGATTAAAGAAAAACTATGGGCATTCACAAAGTAGAGACAATTGAGAAAACAATTTCAGTAAGATGATGATAGGGTCAGAAGCAGAATTGCAAGTAAACAGAGAATTGATAATGAAGAAGGGAAGATATTGATGATGGGATGCCATTATGATTTTTAGAAAGAAAGAAACTTGCATGGCAAAATTCTTTAGCAAGTTATAGAAGTAATCCATGGGGGGAGTAATAACTAACTGCCCCCAAACACAAGTGTATAACTGCTGTGCTCTTTTTTGTCCTCATTTCCTGGAAAAGGCAATCCACTGACATATCCTTTCCAAAGATAAGAATAGTGTTAATTTGAGAAAGAGGAGATTTGGGAGGATGGGTTAGCTTCATGTAGATATGATTTCTGGTGATATGGTTGGGAAGTTGGACCAACACCAATATCCTGGATAGATATGGGGAGAAAAGGGGGGCTTAAAAGAATGATAACATCATTTACAAACTTAAAACAAAGACAATCATTGCTTAATCATAACCCACAGGAGTATAAAGACAGGAGATTTTATAAGCTCTAAGTGGCTTCCCTTTTGAATAAAAGGAGGACAAAAATTCACCTTTCATTCTTTCATACCAGCAAATGCTGGTCATTGTAAAAATGCTTTGAGGAAAGAGTACTAAGGACATCAATGAAAAGAAAGCCATAATATAAGTTCAATGACATGAAAGATTTACTGGAAGAAGAATTAACATGATCTTTTAGCAGGTTATAGAAGTAATCCATGTAAGGAGTTTCTCTGCTAAAGTAACGGCAGTGAAAGAGAAGAAGAGATGAATTTGGGAGGTGTTAGAGAAATAGGACTTGGTTATTTAAGGTTATAAACCAAGGGAAGGGAAAGTATCAGAAATAATCCCAAGATTATGAACTTGGTAGCATTAGCATTAATACATCATGGTACCATAGTTATGTTGTTGTGTTTTGTTTTGTTTTTTAAGTGAAGTAGAAAGGAAGTTTAGAGGAAAAAATAACGATCTCAGTTTTGGAAATGTTGAGTTTGAGGGTTAATAGAATATATAAATAGGGAGAAATTTGTATGTGATTTGTAGAAGGAGCAATATTTTACATAATTTTTCCTTAGAATATATTGAAAATATCCTGAATAATTAAGTGACCCAAGGGTCTAAAATTTTGGCCCTTAATATAGATTCTTAGTGGCATAAGTACAATAGCCAGACCATAAGGAAGCAGGGAATGTTTTTCCTTGGGCTTGATTGATACTATCATAGCCAATTCAGAAGGGGGTGGAGCTATACTTAATTGAATCCATGAAGTATCCTTTCCATGATATGACTAAGTAAACCTCCTTGTGTTGATTGTCATAGTGTCTATGACACTGCATTTTCAACCTGAAGTTCCATACTATCTTGAATTAGGTCAAAACTGCAAAAATTAGCAAGCCAGTAGTATTAGACTGAAATGGCTAGATATTGCCCCACTAAAGTGGGAGGAAGGACAAAGTGAAGAAAGTACACACCAGATGGCCTATGTGCTTCTAGTAGTGTCAACCAATTGCATCGAGGCATCTCCTATTATTATCAGTGAAGAGGTTTGGCACAGGGCAGGGAGTTATGGCAACCCTGCTCTGGTAGCACAGGTCCTTTGCAAATGCACAAACCCAAAACACTAGACTGGCAAAAAGAAGTTTATTATTGGCATTGGGAAGTCAGCCTTTGCTATGCATGAATAGAAAGACTGAATTCCTTGGTAAGGTCCTAATTGGGAAGTAAAGTTTTTAGTGGAGGAGTCCTGGCAGAGGGAGAAAGAGATAATGTTTCTAGAGAGAAATCCTGACAGAGAGGTGAATAAGGTTATGTTAGGGAAACAGAGAGATAAAGATAAAGAAGAAAAAGACTATCATTTCAGCAGACAGAGGTTTGCAGCTTATGCCAAAGGGAAGGAGAGGTTCCTTGACATGGCATGTTAGGTCCTCTGCAAAGAGGTGGGTTGAAGGAAACTTGTTTTATGAGCAGCTCTTGGTGGGGGCTGGGAGCAGTTTGAGCTGGAATCAGAATAGAAAATCTTAGAATTGAATAAGTGTCTCTGGGCTAATCTCCAACTCAAGAGTTGGAATCTACAGCTCAGGCTAAGTAGGAGTGGTCCTGGATTCAACCAGTGCCACCCAGATAACAGAATGAAACCACTTTATCTTGATGTCCTGGGGTAGGTTTCTCAGGGGAGAGTTTAACATTCCCCCCAAAGTCAGAGAGAGAGAAAGAGAAAGAGTTTTGGGGCTCCCCTCATCATCAGAAGATTAAAGAAAAACTATGGGCATTCACAAAGTAGAGACAATTGAGAAAACAATTTCAGTAAGATGATGATAGGGTCAGAAGCAGAATTGCAAGTAAACAGAGAATTGATAATGAAGAAGGGAAGATATTGATGATGGGATGCCATTATGATTTTTAGAAAGAAAGAAACTTGCATGGCAAAATTCTTTAGCAAGTTATAGAAGTAATCCATGGGGGGAGTAATAACTAACTGCCCCCAAACACAAGTGTATAACTGCTGTGCTCTTTTTTGTCCTCATTTCCTGGAAAAGGCAATCCACTGACATATCCTTTCCAAAGATAAGAATAGTGTTAATTTGAGAAAGAGGAGATTTGGGAGGATGGGTTAGCTTCATGTAGATATGATTTCTGGTGATATGGTTGGGAAGTTGGACCAACACCAATATCCTGGATAGATATGGGGAGAAAAGGGGGGCTTAAAAGAATGATAACATCATTTACAAACTTAAAACAAAGACAATCATTGCTTAATCATAACCCACAGGAGTATAAAGACAGGAGATTTTATAAGCTCTAAGTGGCTTCCCTTTTGAATAAAAGGAGGACAAAAATTCACCTTTCATTCTTTCATACCAGCAAATGCTGGTCATTGTAAAAATGCTTTGAGGAAAGAGTACTAAGGACATCAATGAAAAGAAAGCCATAATATAAGTTCAAATCAGCAAACCACCACCCTATTTAAGAACTAAGGGATGTTTTCTTTAAGGTTAAAATAACAATTTTATTCTAATGTAAGAGATTTTAAGTTTATCCCAGGTGACACAACAAGTTTAGGAAAAAAAAAAAGAAATGTTGGGAGCACCAATTCTGCTTCAAGTAAGGAGTATTACCATCTTAGGTCAAATATGCAAACCTTTTAATAGGTTATGTAAATTCCTTTGAGAGGGAAAAAAAAAGATGAAAGCAGGATCAAGGAATATAATCACCTTTCAATATGACATATATATATATATATATATATATGATTCT
Organism: Antechinus flavipes; assembly: GCF_016432865.1. NCBI lineage: Eukaryota > Metazoa > Chordata > Mammalia > Dasyuromorphia > Dasyuridae > Antechinus > Antechinus flavipes. The sequence goes on from NC_067400.1 coordinate 364,831,326, forward strand.
GAATATTGATTCTGAATTCAAAATAGAAGTCAATTCATGTGGAGTTCTCAGCAACAAGAAAATAAAAACATTTGCCTTTTCTTTCTTGATGTTGAATAAATTGGAGGAAAGAAAAAGTTTAAAAGGATAATTAAATGTTTCCATATAAGACTTTCTGGAAAGAATGAAAAAGGAAACAAAGAACAATAAATGTTTATTGAGGGCAGATTCTTTGACTTTAATAGTTGATCACAAACATCAAATATACATAATTTAATGATCACATTACTATTCAATAAGCTGTGCATTAAAATTTCAGATTTCCTACTTTAAAAACTTTATTACAAATAAGAAAACTAAACTACAAAATAGTTATTTTAAATTAATCATTTATCAAAGAAATAAGTCTAACAAAATGTGAAATAGTTTCTCCTTGTAATTCTGTTGTACACAGAAATGGAACTAAAAGTATTGCAGTAAGGCAGTGAGAGCAGAAGAAAATGATAAACAGTAAAGAGAGAAGACACAAGAAAACATATAAGATAGCACTGCAGGGAAAGAGTAGCAGGTAGGAGAACAAATCCATTTATTGTTCTAAAGATTAAATATAAACATATTTCAAGCAGGGGGAAAGAGAACAAATTCAGAAATCATTCTTTTCTTTGTACAGTAATTCTAAGTGCTAAGTGTTAATTTATCCCATGCGTGGTAATAACATATCTGTTCACTGAATTTAGATTTTTTACTTTTACAGTAAATTTACAGTAGGCTTTTGAAATTAAAACACAGTTTTCTTTGGTAATGACCATTTGTGGTCCATAAATAAAGTATAACTTGTTACCTTAAGAAATTATTGCCTCAAAATGTTTGTGGCAGTTCCTTTTTGTAATGGCAAGAAACTGGAAACTGAATGGATATCCATCAATTGAAGAATAACTAAATGAGTTATGATATATCAATGTTATGAAACATTATTGCTCTATAAGAAACAATCAGCAGGGTGATTTCAGAAAGGCCATGAACTGATGCTGAGTGAAGTGAACAAACCCAGGAGATCATTGTACATAGCAACAACAATATCATATGATGGTCAATTCTGATGGATGTGGCTGTTTTCAACAATGAGATGATTCAGGCCAGTTCCAAAGATCTTATGATAATGAGAGCCATCTGCGCCCAGAGAGAGGACTGTGGGAATTGAGGGTGGATTACAACATAGCATTTCACTCTTTTTGTGGTGGTTTGCTTGAATTTTATTTTCTTTCTCATTTTTAAAAACTTTTTGATCTGATTTTTCTTGTGCAACAAGATAATTGTATAAATATGTATGCCTATTTTGGATTTAATATATATCTTAACCATGTTTAACATATATTGGATTACATGTCATCTAGGGAAGGGGATGGGAGGGAAAATTGGAACACAAGGTTTTTCAAGGTTCAATGTTGAAAAAATTATCCTTGCATATGTTTTGAAAATATAAAAAATTTCAATAAAAAATTTAAAAATAAGAAAATTTTTTTAAAAAGAAATAATTATCAGCAGAATTGCTTTGAACTGGAAGTAGAATTATATATTTAAAGAAAATGGTATGACAGTAACAACAGCATTATACAATGATCGATTCTGATAGACGTGACTCTTTTCAACAATGAGATGATTAAGGCCAGTTCCAAAGATCTTGTGATGAAGAGAGCCATCTAAACCCAGAGAGAGGACTATGAGAATTGAATGTGCATCACAACATAGCATTTTCACTCTTTTTGATGTTTGCTTGCACTTTATTTTCTTTCTCATTTTTTTTCCTTTTTCATCTGATTTTTCTTGTGCAGCAAGATAATTGTATAAATATGTATACATATATTGGATTTTAACATATTTTTTTTAACAAATATTGAATTACTTGCCATCTAGGGAGGAGGTGGGGAGAAAGGGGGGAAATTTTGGAACATAAGATTTTGCAAGGGTCAATATTGAAAAATTATCCATGTATATGTTTTGAAAATAAAAAGCTTTAATAAAAAATAAGAAAGTAGTATGAAGTCCTATTTGGAGGGGGATGTTTTGACTTATATATGAAAATTTTCTTCATGTTTAAACTAAAAAATAAATTATTATAATTTTAAGAAAGAGAAATAATAAGTAATTGATTTTCTAATAGTTCTTTCCAATTCGTCTACAATCTTTGACGAGTTTACTAAGAAAAGAATAGGGAAAAGTATAATAAGATCAAAGGCTCATAGGTGGATGCATGATTAGTTGAATGAATGAATGGAAAAGCATTTAAGTACTTAATAAGTACTTAAGTCTTACTAAGTCATCCATCCATTCCCTGGAGAAAAAAAATAGAAAACAGCTCCAGTAACTTTTGCCAAGAAAACCCCATGAACAGTATAGTCCACTTGCTCAAAAAGAGTTAGACATGACTGAATAAGTCATCTTAAGTACTGAGGATTAATTCAAATACAAATAAGACCGCCTTGTTCTCATAGAGAAAAAAAATGTATGTAAGGTAAATGTTGGTCAGGAAGGAATGATTTGAATTGGAAAATCCAAGTGAATGTAATTAGAGTCATAGAGCAATTGATTCACATGTTCTTACCAAGAATGGTAGGGCTGATTTGATTACTATTTTTAGAGCTAGAAGTAGAAGGGGAAGGGGAATACAAGTATAGAACATGGCATGGGGGGTGGTCAAAGAATGGGATATATAATGTATCATTACTACATTCCAATTTCTTATAAAATCTCTTGTATATACACTCTCTCTCCTTGTTACCACTCTCATAACTTCTAAATTATTGCAACAGATTGCTGGGTTGTTTTTTTTTTTTTTTTTTTTTTTGCCTTCCAGTTCATTCTCCATTCAGCAGAAAAAAATGATCTCTCTTAAAAGCATGTCTCACCATGATCCATCCCAATCCCATTGATTCAGTGACTTCGGTAGTTACTTATTACCTTTACAATCAAATATAAAATCCTTTGTTTTTTAAAATCTTCATAATCAGGCTCTTCCAGTGTTCTTATAATTACTCCTTTCCACATATGCCAAATTCTAATGATACTGATCTCCTTGCTATTCTAAAACAAAATACTTATATCCTGACTTTTTTTTTTTGTTAGCTGTTCCTCATTGTCTTCTTAACTCTGTCTTCTAGGTTTTTTTTTTACGTTTCAGCTAAGTCCCACCTTCTATAAATGAATCTTTCCTCATAGTTCTTGATCTTAGTGACTTTACTCTGACATGATCCAATTTATCTAGTATGTGATTTATTTGCAGATAGTTGTTTATTTTTTCTTCCTCTAGACCACCAGCTTTTTGAGCTAAGGACCGATGGTTTTCTTGTTTGTTTTGCCTTTCTTTGTATTCCCAATGCTTAGTATAGTGCCTGCTAAGTATTAAGAGTATAATAAATGTTTGTTGACTAACTGGATGAGACTGAGTGAAATAAAGCTCTGGCACTTAAGTTAATGTCAACCAGTCATTGCTGGCCTCTTACCTGTGAATATTTAAAGGTAAACAGAGTAAACTAGCGACAGAAAGTCAGGAATGAAACAGAAGTTTAATTTCAAAATAAGGGAAATAGCCTGCAAGCAAGGACACATGTTTCAGAGCCTTTCCTCTACTTGGGGTACCTGCTTTAGTGTGACTGAATCTTGATTTATATACTTATGGCTAGTCAAATCTAACTGTGTAATGTAGCAACAGTAGTGAGGCACAACACCAACAATGAGGCAAGGTTGTATAGTGACAAAAAGTTCGTTCATAGCAGGGATTCATGTTTGACCTGTTGGTGCTTGCCTGAGCTCAGGTACCATCAGTTCCAGAAGGTGAGTGCAAGCAAAGGATTGTTGTTATGCCCAGCACACAGCTTGCTTGCTAGGTTTTAGCTCTGGAAAACAGAGTCTCCTAATAACTCGATGTTAGAAGCTTGATTTATTTCTTTCTACTGCTTTATTGTGGTGAATGAAACAACATTCATTCTTTGGTTTGGGGCCTAAGAATATACTATTTCATAGCATACAGAAAGTGGAAGAGGAGAAAAGAGATGACAGAGTTGTCTTTTAGATCTAGCTTAAAACTGAATCTGAACTATATTACCTGAACTTACAACCCAGAAGAGTGAATGTTAACTAAGCATGTGAGTGAGGCAGGGAAATGGTATATAGTTTAGTGATAGAATATTAGGTATTAATCCTTTTTCAGGTACCCAAATGATTACCTTGAGTAATGATTTAACTTTTCTGAATTTCACTTCCCTCCTTTATAAAACTATAATAATACTATCTTGAAGGATTAAAAATCAAATGAGACAATTTATATAAATTATTTTGTAAACATTAAAACACTATATAAATACAAATTATCAGCAATAAATTTTTCTTTTTAAATAACACAAGACTTAAAAAACCTACTATATAAATAATTCTGTTTTTTGGTGACCATATTGTCCATGAAATTAAAAGCAAATTAAGAAAGAAAACATAATTTTAGGCACCCTGGCATAAATCCTCAAATCAAATTCTTTGACAAGCATGCTCCGCACTGTCCCAATCTTTTATATGGTTGACTCTTGAAAATGCTAAATATTTTATCATTTAAATATTTATTGATTTTTAATGAAGAACACCCCCCCCCCCCGTCCCCATCTAGAGTCTTTAGCAATTTCATTAAACTCATAAGCTATTAAATAGTAAGAAGGAATAATAAATTATGAGGTTCTGAAAGAGGTGTAAAATAATTTCCCTGGGCAAGACTTAAGCAGGTGATGTATTATTGTACTGAACCCTACTACTTGCTTAAAGGAGAGTTGAAATGTGCAAAAAAGAAAATGTAGATGACACACAAAAGCAAAAAAAGCATAGCTAACTATTCTTGTAAAAGCTAGAGAAATGGAAAACCCTTTGATCTAGACCTTAAGTGGTAAACTTAATATCCTCAACTCTGCAAAATTGGCTAGTTTTTTCATCAAAAGGTATTAAAATCACCTTTAACTTAATTGACTCAAGGTACTAAAAAAAACTCATGTGGTTGATATCATTCTCTGGTCACCTAAGCATAAAGCAGCCAGAAATGCTCCAGGTGATTCTGATGTTTGGCTGATGGAAAACAGGCAATTCAGGTAATTAAGGCAAAGGAATTACATTCAGTTGTATCAACTGGTGATATCAAAATATTCTCCTCCTATGGCTAAATCCATCTCTTTTTGCTGACTGAAAAGATCTTTGAGGATCTTTGTTTCACTATCCAAAGGGGCTGATCTTAATAGGAGTGGCCCAGAGCTGAACATTTCCAAAATGGATATACTCGGAAGCCTCATCAAGTAAGTATTACTCACTCTGAAATGTTATTGTCTGGTATTCCCTTCACTTTTTCCTTTCACCCCTCTGAGAAGTAGATTATTGAGATGGATAGAGAGCTAGTTATCCTCATATACAGAAAGACCTGGGTTCAAGTCCATCTTCTAACCTCTGTTGACTCTGTGACTATGGTCTTGGTGATCTAGGCAATGCAGTGGGACCAGAAGCAGATGTAATTGGGAGATATTTGACAAAACAAATAAAACATAGTTTTACAATGTAATTTTACCTAAGTCAATTTGTGGTTCCCAGAGATCCTTATTACCATTTAGTAGTCTCAATTTCAATTTGAGTTTAACATCATTGTACGAGGCAACTCGAAATTGCAAGGAAAAGTGCTGACTTTGTCAAACCAATTTTCTCACCCAGGAAATCGTTCTACTATCCAATAACACTGACCTTTTCACTATTCCTTATGTACTATACACTCTCTCAAGTCTGTGTCTGTACACTGGCAGTTCCCCCATGCCTGGAATGCTCTCCCTCACTTTTGACCTATGACATATCTAAATTTCTTCAAGATTCAGTTTGTTGCCCCTTCTTCAAGAGGTCACCCCATTTATATTCCAAGGAAATCATAAAGGAAAGAAAAGCACCCACGTGTGCAAAAATGTTTATAGCAGCTCTTTTTGTGGTAGCAAAAAAACTGGAAAATGTGTAGATGTCCATCAATTGGGGAATGGCTAAAAAAGTTGTGGTATATGAAGCTAATGGAATATTACTATAAAAAATGATGAACAAGCTGAAAAGATTTACATGAGCTGATGCTGAGTGAAACAACCAGAACCAGGGATACATTGTACACAATAATAGCAAGAATGTGTGATGATCAACTATGAAAGGCTTGGTTCTTTTCAGTGGTTCGGTAATCCACAGAAATCCCAACAGAACAGAAAATGCCATCTGCATCCAGAAAAAGAACTAAGGAGACTGAATGTAAATTAACACATGCTATTCCTTTTTCTGTTTTTTTTTTTTTTTCTCTCTCCCATGGTTTTTCCTTTTTGTTCTGATTTTTCTCTACCAACAAGATTAACAAAGTAATGTGTGTTAAAAATATTTTTTTTTTAAAAAAGAGGTCACCCAGGTGTCCCCTTTCCCTATTCTTCTTTCAATGCTTGTGACCTCCCTGTAAGATTGCCTTCCAATCAAAAGACTGGGGGAGAACGAGTTGACTATCTTTCTCCTATGTACATAATTGTTTGCAATTATGTCCCATTAGAATGTGGATTCCTTAAGGGCAGGAAGTATGTCTTTGACTTTTTGTCTCTTCAGTATTTAACCCAGTGATGGACATATGATGTGTGTTGACTGACCCATGAAATGGTAGTTTGCCTTTATCTTTGTTTTTATCCATTCTTTCCTTTCCATTTTCATTACCATTTCATTATACAAACAGCCTTCAGATTATTCTTCTTAAAATACTCTTTTTCCTCATAAGATGACCCATTTTTTTAAATGGCTCCATTGCCTCCCAAATAAAATATAAACTTAGCTAGGTATTCAAATCTTTCTAGATATGTCATACTCAAATAGAAAGTGGGGAGGGATGACTTTAAACCATAAACTAGGATCCCTTTAGACTATATATTGCTTTATTAGCAATGTTTTATTTTATTTTTACTCTGTTTTGTTAAGCATTTGCTAATTATATTTTAATCTGATTCCTCAGGAGTGTAGTAGACCACACAGGGTGAGTGTTTAACACATCTGCTTCTACACCAACAAAATAATCTAATCACTGGGCTCTGTACTTAAATATTCCTACTTCCTGAAATGTTTTTCTCTCTCCTCTCAACCTGTCAGAATTAAATGTATCTTTCAGAGCCCAATTCAAATTTCACCTCTTTAATGAAATATTCCCTAACTACTCCACCAACTGTGATAAACCCTTCCTTTTTTTTAACCTCATAATTAAAAAAAATTAATAATAAAGGAAGGGAAAGAGAGTGAGAAAGTAGTATTCTTTTGTCTGTATTTAAATAATATCAGTTCTTTTTCTGGAAGAGTCTAACAATTTTTCATCTTAAGTCCTTTGCGATTGTCTTGGATCATTGTATTTCTGAGAATAGTTAAACCATTCACAATTCTTCATTATAGTGTTTTTGTTATTGTGTACAATGTTCTCCTAGTTCTGCTTACTTCACTTTGTGTCAGTTTGCATAAGTCTTTCCAGATTTTTCTGAAACCATCTTGATCATCATTTCTTTTAACAAAATAATAATCCATTATAAAAATCATATACCACAATTTGTTCAGCCATTTTGCAATTGATGAGCAGCTCCTCAATTTCTTCTTGGAATTACTATAAATATTTTTACTATAAATGGGTTCTTTTCTTTTTTTTTTCTGGATCTGTAACTCCAAATTGCTCTACAAAATAGGAACAGTAGATAGGGTGTTTACTGCCCTCCAACTACAGGAGAAATCCAGGAATAGAACATTTGTAGATCTGACCAAGGCCTATCAGTTGTGAGGGCTTATGAAAAATTATGTCAAAATTTGGTTGCCCAAAGAAGTTCATCAAAATAATGCATCAAAAGCATGATATACTTGCTCAGGTTCTGGACAACTGTCATCAATGGAGGGAAACAAGACTGTGTGCTTGCTCCCATGCTTTTTAGCATAATGTTTTCAGCCATGTTGTCAAATGCCTTCAATGAATCAAAGTTGATTACCACATTGATGGTAAATTCTTCAACTTGAAAAGCTACAAGACAAAATCAAAGCAGAAGGAGTGTTAGTGCATGCTTTTTTTGTTTGCAAATGGTTGTGCACTCAGTGTAGCCTCTGAAGCCAAGATGCAACAAAGTTGTATCAATTTTTTTCTGCTTGTGCTAATTTTGGCTTGACAATTAATACCAAAAACCAGGGTACTCCATCAGCCAGCGCCACACCATCCATATGTGGAACCACCAGTTTCAACAAACTATGAAATTTTGAATGATGTAAATTCACTTAACTTGGCAGTATACTTCTCAGAGATGTACACACTAGTAATGAGATTGACACATGTATTCCTAGAGGTAGCTCTTTGGAAGGTTCTGAAGGAAAGTATGGGAGAAGAGGGGTATTAGACTGACTACCAAATTGAAGGTCTACAGAGCCATTGTGCTGACTTCATTGTTGATTTCCTGGACAGTATACCAGTGCAATACTAGGAAATTGAATTGCTTCCATTTGAAATGTCTTAGACTCTGGAGATCACCTGGCTGGATAAGATATCAGACTCCGAGATCCTTTCTCAGACTTAACTGCCAAGCATTACATCTCTACAGCAGTGAACACAACACCATTTGGCCAGCCACACTGTTCAAATGCCAAATGTATGCTTGCCAAAAAGATTATTTTATAGAGAACTCACAAAGGGCAAGTGCTTGCAAGGTGCTCAGAAAGTGATGCAAGGATGCTGTCAAGGCCTCTTTTAACTTTAGAGAATCACAAGATGTACAAAGTTAGATCCCAAGTGTTCATAGGGACTCTGTGTGTCTGACCTGTGGCAGAGTACTCCAAGCTTATATTGATCTGAGCAGCCATAGTTGGACACCCTGTTATTTAACTCTAACAGTTGTGAATCATGGCAGTGATATTATTTTGGTCTTCTGAGAACGAAGGATAGCAACCAACCAACCAACCAAAACAACGTATTATATGCCTCATATATTCCATTGATAGACCATTCTATTTCTTAGTCAGTACCAGATTGTTTGATTATTACCCCCGATATAATACAGTCTAAGATCTGTTGTTGTTGTTTGTTCTTCCTTTTTGAAGAGGACCATGACATCAGGAAAGTGATGTCATGACATGCAAGTGAATTGGATTTAAGTGAGGGAGGACTGTGCAGAGTCATTCTCTCCTCCAGAGCCATCTGGTTCTAATGGCCAGATATAGATCAGAATAACTGGAAATGGCCCAGCTTGCAGTCTTTCCCAGGTTTCAATTTGTCTGAGACAATGTCCATTCAGTGATTAAGACTACGTAAGAAATGAGACAAAGAAAGACCTCTTTTACTGAATTAAAAAAAAAATTTATCTGGGAGAGAGACCCTCTTGGGTTTCTGGCCCAAACAGAAATGATTGCTATTTACATTTACTGTGAATCAATCAGGACAATGATTAATTGGGCCTTGGTCTATGATTTATTGTTGGCCAATCAATGAAAATCGGAGTGATTTGGATTTTAGCTAGGTCCTTGAGAAACAAATATGGTCCATAAACTCCAAGATATCTTGCTCTCTTGCTATCTTGCCAAGTTTCAGTGACCAAAATTTACATTCCTTTGGACAGAACACCTACAGGTAATGTCATGTCATGTGGACAGAGGGAGAAGAGGGCGGGAAAGGAAGGAGGAACGTAGGTATTATGTTTAGGTCCAAACCCCTCATTTCTTAGTTCTGTTTTTGGGGGGATGGAGGGTGGGAGGCAATTTGGGTTAAGTAACTTGCCCAGGGTTACACAGCTAGTAAGTATCTGAGGCCAAATTTGAACTCAAGGTCCTCCTGACTTCAGGACCAGTGCTCTATCCACTGTACCATCTAGCTGCCCAGAAACACCTCATTCCTTAATCTTTAAACAAGAGTTCTTAATCTGGAGTCCGGTGAACTTGAATCTAGGTCTTCCTGAATTTCAAAGATAGCTCCTATTCCATATGCTGTACTGCCCTCAAAGATACTGAGAAGTCAAATAATTTTTCTGGAGTCAATCAGTGTGAATCAGAGACAGAAATTGAACCCAGTCAGGTTTATTTTCCCCCCTAATTCTAAGGACAGCACTCTATCCACTATACAGGCTGCATAGTGTATAACATATGGTTTCCTCATATAACAAAGTTACATCATGATTGTAGTTATTCACCTCTAGACATAGTCTGGTTTTCCATTATCTTTCCTAATACATGGTGCCTAAAACTGAACTGATGTGATTTTTTTTTTTTTTTTTAACCAGGGGAGTTTTGCTTAAAGGAAATGATATCTTAGGAGCATGCTTTGGAGAAGGTGGGGAGGGCTGATGTGGGGGTGAGGGGTTATTTCAACTGCTTCCCTCTTTGCCTTTCACTCTGTAGACCTCTTTATCTGTGGTGCCCTTCTCCTAAATTCTTGTCTTTTCTCCAGAACCTATGTAGTGATATATATGAGGGTCAATGAATGAATGAAATATTAAGTGCTTACTATGTGCAAAGCACATGCTAAGGACTAGAGATACCAATAGAAAAAAAGTGATTTATCTCAAAGATCTCGCATATACATAGGGGAGACAAAATATACAGCAGATTTCAGTTAGATAGAAAACTCTTATGGTCCTCAGGATGTGGGATTTCTACTTGGCCCAGTAGATAGAGAGCCGGATCTAGAGTCAGGAAGTCCTGAGTTCAAATCCAGTCTCAGACATTTATTGGCTGTATGATTTGACAAGTCACTTTACTCCATTTCCCTCAGTTTTCTCATCTTTAAAATGAGCTGGAGAAGAAAGCAGGCAAACCACTCTGGTATCTTTGTTAAGAAAACCCCAAATGGGGTTATGAAAAATGGGACAGACAAGACAGAGATGAGTGAATAACAACAAAGGATCCTTTCACTGCCATGCTTATTTTCTTTACTGTCCATTTGGTATTTATTTATGGTTTTGCATTATTAATTATCAATTCAATATAAAACAGTAATTGATTTTTTTATTCTGTTCTGAATACTTTGGTAAGTTTTTTATTAAATCATAATGTTACGATTTGGGGTCAGGACTATATATCTTACTACCCACCACCCCAACTAAATAAATAGCTATCCTCTTATGTTCTTTATGTTTCCTCACTCCCTTTAGCATAGTATTAGACAATATTAGTTAATAGATCGGTTTATTGGTTAACTGATTAAAGAGACAGACATATAGATTGTTTGCCAATTATCATCAGAGACTGTATCTCTCCTGTCCATTAAGTTTCATTGAGGAATTGGGAGTAGAATCTGATGTAAAAGTGACAGTGGGAGTCAAATAACTCTTTACCTTATACTAAACTCAGATGACGCTCAAATCTTTACTTAGGCCATTTTCCCCAAGTTTAAATTCTATATATCCCAGAAAACTATATAATCCCATCTTGTCTTTGCTTGTATGTACACTGCAACATATTTTTAAATGAAGCAGTATGGCTTTAGAAATCCTGAGAAACAAATTCAACACAAAGGTGAAAGTGAAGAAATCAAGCTTGCAAATTTAGCAGTCTTGGATTTTAAATTTTTGAGAAATGACATCACACAGACAGTAAAATAAAAGGATAGGCTTCAAGGGATGACAGGCTATAGAAATGCAAAAGCTAGAGTACTAAACCAAAGACAAATCTTTATGTAAATATAGGGAGAAAATCTGAGTGATGGCACCAATACTGCCAACATAATCCAAAAACAAGTTAATTAGCTGCTAAATAACCAGTAGTTAACTTTAGTAGCCTATTTGAAGTTTTTTCTCTATCATTCAATCTTTCGATTTATTAAGATCTATTGATCATTCAAAGTGTACATAGTATGCTTGTTATAATGAAATACAAATGTCTATATAGTCATTGTCCTCAAGTAGCTTATATTATTAAGTTGCAGACTAGTAAATATACAATAGACACACTATAAGAAAAATTAAGTGTCATGTAAGCATGATGATCATTACTATACATACACAATATATATCACTACTGGTCCTCATTCTAAGATCCCTTCTAATTCTGTCCATGGCAACCATGCAAAACATGAAACAATTGAGAGGGATAGCTACATAGATTGATATTTGTAGCATAGTATAGTACAGTGAAAAAAACATTGCTTTGGAGTCAGGATGATGTTTTGAATCTGGGTTCTACAACTTCCCAGTTGTGTTATTTTTGAATAAAACATTTAATTTCCCCAATTTCCTCATCTGTAAAATTGTGTATGAGATTGTATGTAATTTATTATGTATTAGATGATCTTTAAGGTCCTTTCCAGTTCTAATTCATATAATTCATTTTGGAAAGTGGCAAAATAACCTGGATATATCATTGAGACAGTAAGATTAGGACCTTTACTAGAAGCTGGTTCTTAAGGGGCACCTAACTTAAATAGAATGGGCTAGATAAAGGTAAAGGTTGAAGTCAGTATTGGGTTTGAAGAAAATGTATTCATATAAATAAATCCAGGAACCAAAATGGTGAATCATAATGAAGAGAGAATATTGGGTAAATATTGGGTAAGAAGAAACAGAAAAAATATTTTCATGCCCAAATACTCTAGATCAGTGATGTCAAACTCAAATAAAAAGAGGGTCACTAAACTATATATAATGATCCTTGCAGATACATATTGAAAAACACATATTAAATGATTTTTATTTATTTTGTTAAAATATTTCTCAATTATCTTCTAATATGGTTTGATCCCACACTAGGAGTGTTTCATGGATCTCATGTTTGACATCTCTGCTCTAGACCAAAGCTTCTTAAACTGTAGGTTGCCACTCTATATGAGGTTATGAAGTCTCATAGCTGAATGTGGGGTTCATGAAATTATAATTTATTATCAGTAAATGTTTGATTTGTATACCCATTTTATATAACCAGGGTCACAAAATTCTTTTGGGCAAAACAGGTCACAAGTGGAAAAAGTTTAAGAAGGCTTGCAGGGGTCCTCAAACTACTGCCCACGGGCCAGATCTAGCAGCTGAGGACATTTATCCCCCTCAGCCAGGGCTATGAAGTTTCTTTATTTAAAGGCCCACAAAACAAATTTTTTTGTTTTTATTATAATCCAGCCCTCCAGCAGTCTGAGGGACAGTCTGAGGGACAGTGAACTAGCCCCCTATTTAAAAAGTTTGAGAACCCCTGCCAAGTCTAAACCAACCTGAAAGAAAAAGGAAGAAAGCATTTGGAGGAGGAGGGTGCAGGTTAAAAGCCTTGTATAGAACTATGCTATTTATTAAAAAAAAAAAGTTTTAATTCATAAATTTTGATTTTAACATCATAATTTCCCTAGAGAGGATGTCTACCAATCTATCCCTTCCCAGAGAGTCATTCTACACAACAAATGTTCCTTAGAGATAAAAATGGGAAAAAATGAGAGGGAAAAAAATCAACAAATGATCAGTTCATAAAAAAAAAGTCTGAAAACATGTGCAAAGTTCTGTATATATGGCTTCCCAACCTATGTAAAGAGATGGGGTTGGTTATTTTTCATGATCTCTTCTTTGTAGCCATGCTTATCCTTTGTAATTTTGCAACATTCATTTTTGTTTTGAAATTCTTTCAATTTACATTGTTGTAGTTATGCATTTTTTTGATTTATGCTTACTTTATTCTGTATCAGTTCATGTAGATTTTTCTATTCTCTGTATTCATCATATTTAAAATTTCATGTATCAAAGTAATTTCCCATTACATTCATAGACTATAAATTATTTAGTCATTCCCTGATCACTGTTCATCTACTTCTTTTTCACAAGAAAAAATCAGTTTTATAATGTCCGAGCTAGCTTTCTGGAGGATCTTGGGACCAGTCCTTGGTCTTAGTGTAGAAGGCAGGAGAGCCACCAGGATGATCAAAGATGAATTTTCTCATTTCCAGTTTTTCTCAGCCCTTATATACCCTAGTACAATTACATCATTATAGTGTATTGAATATGTGTGAACTAGAGAACCATCATCTCATCAATTCCACTGAGTTAACACCTTGTTTCAAGTATACTTCTCCAGAATTCCGGCCCTCTACAAGTGTAAATATTTTGATGTATATGAGAACTTTCTTCTTTGTATAGAGAGATTAGATTAATATCAGAATCAAAGGTAGAGAAAGTGACGATGGGAGTTGAATCTAGAATGTAGAATAACCAACAAAGAGTTAAACTATTTGATGAAATATGGAGAAATAGAAATTATGGGAGCATTGGGAGGAAATGATCATTTAAATACACATTTTGTGTTTGGGAAGCCAAGGAAAATTGGACATATTTTGATATGTACCCTATATATGGAGACAAAGCTTTCAAAATATTTAGGGAAGGAATAGGTGGGACTGGATGATCTAACATTCTTACATGGAGTTCATCCCATAATTGAAATCCTGAAGACATAAGCAGAAACAATTTTGGTGCAATACAAAAGAAGATATCTAAAGAGACCAATGTGGATATGCATGGAGCTCACTGATTTAATTAAGTGTTGTTGTTGTTTTTTTAAAGACATATATAGAATAAGGATACAAGGATTGGCAGCAATGGAAGTATGACTAGAAAAGCATAGCTTCACCTAGGAATTAAAGTGTCAGGAATGATAAATCTCAGAGTGAGTGAGATAGTGAGGAATTTGAGGGACATCCGAAAGAAATTTTGTTGTTGTTCATTGATTATATTGGGGAAAATAAGAAGGGTAAAAACAGAAATGGAATACCACTTGAAGCAAGCAGGATTATGATCATTATAATTAACTCTTTAAAATTTGAAAAATGTTTTACATCTGTTATCTCACTTGATCTCTGATGATGGAGAGAAGGCAGAACTATTATTTCTCTTTTGTTTCATCCTGCCAAAGCAGAAATATTGGTGCAATGATAAAACATATGGGAAAAATGGCTAATATGGTATTGAAACACAAGATAATTAAAAATATAATAACAGAACATTTGGCTGCTCTTGATGAGTTGAAGTCATGAGATATCTTCTAGGATACTGAAATATGTCATCATTTAGCATTGTTAGTAATTTTTGAAAGTTCATGAGGAATGGTTGAAGTCTTTCGAGGTTAAAGAAGGCCTCAATTTTCAAAAAGGAGAGAGATTAGTGCCTACTAACTACATAGAGAATAGTGAAGTTGATTATGATTCCTGGGGGAAAAAAATCTCAGAATGATGTAAGGGAGAATTTATAATGTTAAAGGGGTAGTTAAAAAAGGGGAAAAATGGTTAATAAATAATCATCATATCTTTAATATTCATCAAGAAAAAGTTACATCAAGTTAGCCTCATTTACTTTATTATAAGTGTTACTAGATTGTATATACATATATATATATATATATATACACATATATGTATATTATGCTTTATTTAGGAAGTATATGTTAAATACTATATATGCATACATATTTATATAATTATCTTGTTGCACAAGAAAGATCGGATTTAGAAAGAAGGTAAAAATAACCTCAGAAGAAAAAACAGAAATGTAAGCAAACAATAATAGAGTGGAAATGTTACGTTGTGGTCCATACTCATTTCCCAGAAGACACTTAACACTTAATACTTCCTAGCTGTGTGACCCTGTGCAAGTCACTTAATCCTAATTGCCTCAGCAAAAAAAAAAAAAAAAAAAAAAAAAAATTCAACTTCACTAATATGATAGGAGGTTTTGCTAGAAAACAGTATATTTGAAAAATATACTAAGTATATACTAAGTATATACTAAGTATATTGAACTCAGGTCTTCCGGATTCCAAGCCCATTCTCTTATCTACTAACTATAACCTCCTTGAAAGAAGGGATTATAGATTTTTATTTTTACCTTTTCTTGTATCTTCTATCACTTAGCACAGTGCCTAACACACAATAAGGACTTAATAAAAGCTTATTGACAAAACTTTCATAACAAAGGATTGATGGTTCTTGTCTCTGCCTAGCTTAGAACATAAGTGGAATGTTATGTTCAGTTCTGGGTGATAAATTTTAGGAAGAATATTCAGACAGTTGGGTAGTGAAGTAGATAAGAGAATGGGCTTGGAATCCGGAAGACCTGAGTTCAATTCCAGCTTCAGATGAGTCAATGAACTGCTTGTCTCTGTTTTCTCAACCGTAAAATTGAGATAATAAGAGGATCTACCTCAGAGAGCTGTAAGCATCAAATAAGATAATAAATATTATGAAGCACTTAGCATAATGTCTGGAATTAGGTGCTACACAAATGTTCTCTATTATTTGATAAGCAAGAAAGCATCCAGATAAGGATATAGGATGTTTGAAGGATCATAAGATCATACCTTTAGAGTGAATAAAGTATCTCAATTTATTCAATCTCTATTCACATTTTATAGGGGAGGAAATTGACACTCTGAGAAAGTTTACTAACTTTTTTCAAGGCAAGCACTTTTATGTATTTCTTTAATGTTTACAAAATACTTTCATTGATCTGATAGAGTTGGATTGAATAGAGTTTCTTCTTTCCAGCATGACTAACATGTTTATATGTTTTTACATGATTGCACGTATATAACACATCAAATTACTTACCATCTTGGGAAAGCAGGAAGGGAAGAAAAATTTTGGAACTCAAAATTTTCTATAAAAATGAATATTAAAAATTGTCAACATGTAATTGGAAAAAATAAAATACTTTCTATGGGTAGACAAGGAAAGAAATGCGGGGGGGAGAAAAAAGCAAAACTAAAGTACTTCTCTTTCAGTGAACTTATAAGTTAGATTGGCTGTTCTTGTCAGATTGGTTGCTATGACTTGGGTAGTATAAATATTATCATCTGTATTTTAAAGATGAATTTCCTCACATGCAAAAGACTGAGGGACTATTATTTGCCATTGCCACATTCAGCAAGTGTCTGAGACAGGATTGGAACTCACGTGTTCTAATTTTAAATTCAATGCAAGGACTTAGAGGTCACTCATTCCAATCTCAGGTCATTAATTATAGGATTTGGGGAATATTTATTCTAGAAAAAGACATGGAAGTCAGGTACATGTTAGCAGTCTTCAAGAACTTTTTTTTTTTTTTTTTTTTAAGGACTGTCAGATCAAAGAAGGATTTTTCCCTGGAACTGAATTAGGAAAACCATACAAAAAATAGAATGGGCTATTCTGAGAGATTTTGGGGATCTCCAAGTCTTCAAGTACAGCCTCAATGATCCCTTGAAGATATTGTAGAGGATATACAGTATGAATTGCACTAGATGACCTCCAAAGATAATTCCAACTCTAAGGTCTTGTGCAAACTTGTGGTTAGGTCATTTTCTAGTGGTATAATCCAGAGTTCATTGGGCTTGAAATTCAAAGCTTCTGATCCATTTGTGATTACCACATTTCCTTGTTTGTGTAAATGTGGCTAATTCCCCATTCTTTAAGTTTGTTTCCTCATTTGTAAAATGGACACAATACACACGCTATAATCTTATAATCAGAAAAGAATTTCATATATAATTCTTAGTAGATATCTTTTCATAGCTTTATAGAACTACAGGTAGAAGTGTCTCTGAAGATTCCCTAAGTAAGCAGTCATGGGGATGTCCCAAGCAATTCTTAGAGATCATTAGAGACCCTCAAGTTCAACCCCTTTATTTTGCAGATGAGAAAACTGAGATCCAGAGAGATTGTAATCCTGTCTAGGTAGTAAATTAAAATGATGGGTTTTAGTTTAGATTCTTTGCCTCCAAATCCAGTGCTCTCCTGATACATAGTTGTGTACTTTCATCTAAAATTCTACTCTGATACCTCATTGTGACATGGTGTGTTTCTGGATTCTTGAAACCTGTTTAACTGAAGTCCAAGTTCTGGGTTATTGTATTAAACTGGAATGGCTCCACATTTGGGCCTGGTGATGGATAGTTTGTTTGCTGCCTGAAGACAAGCTTAGCTAAATTTGGAAAGGCTCATCACAAGCTGCCTAAAGGGTGCTACATTTTCAGAGACTTCAATCCTTTAAGAGGAGCATTCCCAACCTGTGTAGCTACAGGGAATACTCACACCAAATCTTGGTGTTTTTGAAAAAACAATTTGTAACACCTTTCCATAGGGTTGTAGTGAAGCATGCTTTGTTGACAGCAAAATTGACAGAAAACATGAGCTTTTATTATTCTTGTTTCCATTACAGTAGTCTGAATAAAACCATTCACAAGAGCATTGTCCTTCAAAAAAAAATTTTTTTTTCTGATAGTTTATTAGAACAGGGTTATTAGTACTCTGGTCAAACAAATATTTGCACTTTTAAGATATGTTGTGTTCCATATTTTTCTCTTAATTCATAATATACATTTTACCATCTCTAGGAAATCAGAGAGGCGGTCTTCTAACCTTTCTTTTTCTCTCATTGGGGTAAAAAAATCCAAAACAAACAAAACACTGCATTTGAAGTCAGAAAAACCTGGGTTCAAAAGCTGCCTGCGTTCCAACTCCATGAATGACCAAATTATTTAAATTTCTGTGGGTCTTTGCTTTTTCTTGAATCCAAACATCTAGTGAATCTCTCAAATCCTTTCACATCTATATTCCAAGAACCTCAAGGTATAATGTTAAACACATTTACTGTTGGGAAGGAAATCTACACACACACACACACACACACACACACACACACTCCAGCGAGATTCTGCTAGATGCAAAGAGAAGAAATTCACACACAGATCTGGTCTTGCCTTTTGGATGCTTCTGTTATGGAAGCTAGTCCGGACAGAGGAGAATGCCTATCTACCCAATATCGGAAAAATAGGAAACCAGGGCACTCACGTAACAAACATATTAAATGTTTACAGAAGTGTCAGGGGGAAAGCTGGGCCAAGGGAATCGTTATATTTTTAGACAGTATGGTTTCAGAAATGGGATGGATGGGCTCTTGTCGATGTTGTGATGGGCTTTTTAGTACTACAGAAGCCCCCTCCCGATCCCCTCCTCTCCCGCACAACAGGAGGGGCGATTACAGCAGGCGGGGCTTTTTCTCACCCCAGGACCTCTGTTTCCTCCCCTCATCTTTGCTCCTCCCCGCCTCCCTCCCCCCACCCCACCCCCATTCCCGACGCTGCAGCTTCCAAAACCCGGAGACGCGGATTCCTGCGCACGCCCGGAAGCGTCCGGCGGGCCGGAGTGTAGGGGAGGGAACTAGAGGGAGAACTCCAAGGAACCGGCGGCACGGCGCATGCGCCGGAGCTGGCCGGGGCTTTCGTCGCAACTAGGAAGCCGGAGCCTGGGAGCCGGAGCCCGGGAGCCGGAGCCGGAGCCGAGCCCGAGCCTGAGCAGCAGCGGCGGCGGCGGCGGAGGCGGCCGTGGGGTGGGGGAGTCTGTGTGAGGAGGAGTCGGGGGCGGGTGGGGGGGGAGGGGGGAGAGTCTGAGGCGGCCGCCCCTGGCGGTGGATTTGTTTATCCCGGTGAAGAAGTTTGGAAAGCCGGAGAGGGGACGAGGAAACGGGTGGGCAGGGAAGAAGGGATGCAGTACGGCGGAGCCGGCCGCCGCCGGGACTCCCCGCCATCACCTCCGCCGCTGCCGCCGCCGCCGCCGCCTCCGGCTCCTCCCGCTCCTCAGGCCGTCTCTGCCGCCTCCGCCTCAGCATGAGAGGAGCCGCCGCCGGGACGCCCTGCCACCCCCCGCTGCCGAGCCCGGTAGGTCCCTCCAGGCCCCAGCGAGGCCCGGGCGTCCAGCCAGTGCCACCTAACTCGTCTCCTCCCTCCCTCGACCCTATACCCCCAGTCCTAGATCTTTTTACCCCCCTCCATTCCCCTCCCCCTTCAGCGCTCCTGGATTTGCGCTCCCCCTCCCCCTTTCCTGTCTTTTCTCTCCTCTGCTCCTGATAGCCTCTCTAGGCAGCGTCCGGGGCCCGGGGCTGCCCTTCTCCGCCCCCTGTTCCCTTACCCCATGCTGCCCTGACTGCCCCTTCCAAGAACCAGTACCCCCCTCCCACACACACAACCAGCCTTGTTTACCCTGGCCAGTCACCCCGCACAAATGAAATTGATCTATAATAGCCCCGTCAAAACACGCACACACAAACATTCACTCATATATATACACATACACACTCCCCCCTCTTTCAATCCCTCCTACCCCCCACTCCCCAGGCATAGTTTCAGGCCAACCCTGAGCGCCTGTTGGGCCAGGTCTGGGTTTTTCTCACAGCTCCCATTCATGGCGTTCCCCAGTTAAGCTGACCCAGCCCGGGGCCTTGATTGTAGTGAGGGGTGGGTGGAAGGGAAGGCCTCTGGTTGCTTGTCTCCCCTATCTATTCCTCCCCGCCCAAGCCCCAAAACACTGAACTTCCCCCAGCCAACCCCCTTGGGATGGGGGTGGGACGTACCTTAGGGTTCTTCTAGTTTTGATTCTCTCTTAAAAGGGAATGAGATTTAAGAACATGGTTTCTCTAATTTACCTCTCCCCCTCCCCATTTACACATTTAGTTCTTTACCATATTGTATCCCTTCAAGTTAGCACCTTAATTACTGGGCCTCAGAAAAATGAGGCCCTACTAATGCCGAGAGTGTTGAGAGTTTGAAGGTTTCTCAGTTCACAGAGGCCTCTAATTCTCTTTTCCCTCTCACCTCCCCCCCAAAAACCCCCCAGACCGTAGCTTTTCATACCTTCATATCTTTCATATCCATTCATCCAATTTATTCTCACTTTCTGAATTTACTCTTTTATTCACCACTGACCTAAGTGACTTGTTTAAATTGCTGCTTTGAAAGGTTGTTCCTCCCCCCCCTCCCCCCAACCCCTTAAACCAGTATTATAAACCATGTTCTTGGGGACCCTGTCCTCATTTTATTAATTCTTCATCACTTTTGATAAAAGTTATGATTCACTTTTTAAACATCATTTCACTAGTATGGAACATAAAAGGCTTTTAACTCCCAGAATCAAAATTAGGAAAAATCTGACTTTGATGCAAAAGATCTTATATTTTGGAAATCATCTATTACATTTTTAGTGAGGAGAAAAATTAAGAGATTTAGTTCATGAGATCTTACTACTCTCTGTACAGGGTCATAACTTGACTTTTTTTATTAAATGAAAGTGTGGAGACAACTCTTTAAAAGATATCCATACATATCTGTCCTTTTTCTGTTTTTCTATGATGACCAAACTGGAAGGCACTGATAGTTTATAAAGCTCTCCTTTTTGACCAAAAACCCAAACTAAAATAATTTTTAAAATGGTTTCCAGGGACTTGTTTTTGTTAAAACTATTTAACCAATACTTTTAAAATGAGTCCTAAAGACCAATTCCCTCTCTTTTTAAAAAATTTTCATTCAGTAGGCAAAATTCCTGTAATAGTTTTCATCCATATTTCTTTTTTGTTAAGTGAACCTTGGTATATTGGGAATGTGGTTTTGTTAGGTACAGTGGCATTTAGAATAATTTAAAGTTCCTCCAATTTTTAAAAAGATGAATTCTGACAGTGGCCTTAGATGATATTTTTGTTAGCCATACTTATTTTACACTATTACACTGAAAATACCCTCTAATAACCACACTGTTTTTGGAACTTAACTATCATATATGTTTGCTCTTGCTTATCCTCCTATCTGGAATAATGTCATTCTTCTTTTGTTCTGCTTATTTAAATTCGAATTGGCCTTTAATTCTCATCTCTTTTCCTTAATTCCTTTCAACATTTATCTCTTCTTTCTTGAAGGATCACACTAGTTATTATCAATGTTATGCTTTTCATTTATTTATTTATTTTGCCTGTGGCTTTTCCAGTCCTGGAAGTTCCTGACTTTATAGACTTGGGATTTAAGAATATAAAAAGGTTTTTTAGTGAATCTGTACTTCTTGGGGGATACAATTCAGAATATCCGGGAAATAATTGCCCTAGTGAGGTGGCTTCTTATATGTAGATAGACTTTGGAAGTTGCTGATGACTTGCACCATTTCCTTTTTCACTTCACTTTATTCTAGAGGTCACTGCTAGAGAATGGCTTTGAGACTGAAATAAGCATGCATTTCTCCATCAAAACATTCCTTAATATTGGTTAGGTTTTGTTTTAGTTAGTCATATTGTGAATGAAACAGGTTTGGGAACCTACACGCTAGGAATGTTGTTTCTGGGGAGAATTGCATAGAGATGATAGATCAATTTTGAAGAAAAGTTTTTGGACCTCAACCTGTTAAGTTGTGGAATGTCCATAACTTACTTTAAAATGGTCATACACACCCACACACAAGAGTATCTATGTATATACCTCTTGTCTAATTTTTATCTTTTGGGCTTTTGTAGCCTTGTTCTCTCAACCAAATATAAGCTACATGAGGATAGGTACCATTTTAATAGTTTTTTTTTCTGTTTTTTTAAATTTGTTTTTCTGTGATGAACAATTAGGAGGCACCGATAATTTTTAAAGCTCTCCTTTTTGACCAAAAACCCAAACTAAAATAATTTTTAAAATGGTTTCCAAGGATTTGTTTTTGTTAAAACTACTTATTTAATAATTTTGACATGTCCTAAAGACCAATTCTCTTTATTTAATTTTCATTTAGTAGACAAAATTCCTGTAATAGTTTTCATATATTTTTCTAACCAGAAATTGCCTTTATATGAAAATTAATTACTGATCAGGATAATTTTAGTTTTGATTAAAGATTTGGAGGTGACAAATTATTGTTAGGTTTTATTTTGGTACTTGACTTCTGGAATAAGAACTTGAGATTGTACTACTAATATACTCTATCAAAATGTCTTATCCATTCTTCTATAATGATAGCTATGTAAAGTTGTCATTTTTAATATTTTTTTTGAAATATTGCTATATGTTTTTTTCTTCAGGAAATTTGTCAAGGATTTCAATTTAATTTGCTGAGGCCAGTCTCTTGAATGACTGTTCTCTCTTTTGTATGACAGTATTGCATAAAGAGATCATGTTACTGATTTCATTTTGAGACACACAAAAGTCTGCATTGTCAGTGTGATAGAAATACCTAGCATTTAGCTGAATTTCTATTTGATTTGCTCTTATATCTAGGCTAACATACCACTTAATTATATAATATGCTTTGTTATCTAAAAATTTCTCTAGATCTGGCTTTGATCAAATTTGTAGGCTTTCATCTCAAGAGAATAATAAAGATAGGGCCTGACATATAATAGGTACTTAATATTTAATATACTTGTTGATTTGGGATAAAGCAATTAATTTTTCTTTCTTTCTTAACCATGCCCTCTGAACTACTGTAGTTTACACAGAATATCAGGAATGAGTACATTCATGGATCACTTTAAAAATAATTTTTGAGTACCCTCTGTATACCTAATACAATGCTACCCAAAAGAAATATGCAACATAATTCCTTCTTCAGATTGATAGGCAAGAGATATGAACTACAAAAAATGAGTATATGTGCCCCTCCATAATGTATGTGTGGATATAAGTGTATTTGTACATATATACATATAAATATATGTGGAGTTTAAGATTATGTTTCACAATGATTCATTTCATGTGAATTTTCCCTCCATATCTCCATCTGCTTATTCTCATTGTGAACTTTTTATCCTTGTTCTCTTTTTTTATCCATGTTTTTTCTACGTTTAACCTGCCTGACATGCTTAAGGTCTTTCTCCAGCTAAGACTCAATATTTTGTGGGTTCTGAAGTAGCAGTTGTGCTAGGCATCTCTTTTCATTCTTCTGCTATGTGATTGACTCATTTTTCTAATCTTATATTTGTTATAAAAATAATATCTTTATGTCACGTCTCTTTGATTTCCACTAAAATCCTAGTTCATTACTCCATCTTCTTGTGAAGGTGATTTTAGTTTGGTCATGAAGGAGTAATTCTCTGATCAGGACAGCATAAATCAAAATTATATATTGATATGATAAAGTGCTAAAATAGGATAGTATGATAGTGATGGTTGTGCTATACAAACAGGTGCAAACCAGTCAGAGAAGATTCTTCTGAACAATTGATTTTGGGCTATAGTTGGAAAGTTCAGAGGGAAAGATGTAAATGGTTAAGCCAAGATATGATTGACCCAGGTCTTTTAACTCAAAATAAAGCACATTTGACATCATATCACATGGTGGAAAAGGTATTTGCATCCTGGTCCTCTGATTTTAAACTTAGAATTTTTCTATTGTAACTTTTTGGGGGAGGTTAAGGGATAGGGGTGGACACAGGAAGGATAGGGAGAAGGAGAAAAAAAAAAAAGGTAGGATATGGAAAATTGACATGGGATCCATGTACATCTCATTGTCTATCACTATATGTTACCTACAATATGTCTAGCTTAAAACATGTCATTTTCCTATTTGAAAGTAGAACATTTGGTTGAAAAATTTTATTTATGATCTGGAATCATGTTTCTTTTGACATTTCAAACCTTTAAAATTATATTATAAGTACATTCCCTCCCCATAGTCTTAATGCCTACTTCAGTGGTTCTCAAAGTATGGTCTAGAGAATCCTGGGGATCTCTGAAACCCTTTTAGAGGGTCTACAAATTCAAAAATGGTTTTTATTTCCAATATGGTAAATGCATATAAATATAACCCAAATAAACAAAAACGCTTTGGAGAGATCCTCAATAATTTTTGATAGGATAAAGATACTGAAAACAAAAGTTTGAGAACCACTGAATGTGTAGGATTGTCCTATATTTCTATGAAAACTCAATAATGGTAAGGGACCTACCTTGGGCTCAAAAAATGTGGATCTGACTTATAATGGCCACTTGTGTTTAAGTCTCCTAGTTTTAGTTCTCCAGGTCAGCAGTTCTAAAACTTTTTTGGACTCTGGATCTCTTTCACACTACCAAAAAGTTAGACTATATTTTTCTCCTTCCCCCACCCCCTTTTTTTTGGGGGGGGAGGTGAGTGTTACAGCCATGTTTACCCTATTAGAAAATAAAATGTCTTAATTTTGATCTAGGGAAGATCCTGTAAGTCTTTCAAGGACCCCTAGGGATTTGAGAATTGTGATTTTTGGCATTTCCCCAAAATTACACGGTGTAAATATTCATTGCTGTAGGAGTTTTCTCCATGCATTGGCTGGGATTTCCTACATGGTTATAGGACCATACTTTAGGTAAAATAGTAACTGGATCCAAGACAGATGCCACTTAAATATCAACAAATTCCTCATCATTGTTGGTCAAAGAATCATTGAACTTTTTTTTTAACTTAATCCAGCACTGGTTAGTTATAACCAGTTTTTAAAATAAAAATATGGTTCTAGTTTGTTCTTGAGTCTGTTTCAATTCCTCCATGTCTCTTTTTTGCCTCTCTTTAGTGTTTGGAATTAATAGTTATTGTTTGCAAAATACTTTGGGTTTTTTCCCCCCCTTATTCATTTATATTATACTCAATAGACATTGTATGTAATAAAAGACTGGTATAAATCTTTTGTTGTTTTATACATCATTATTTAAAGCCTATGTTTGAAAACCTAGGACAGATGATGAATATTTGGGAATACCTGATATGTTTGGATTATCTTTTGGAGAAGTGAAGATTCAAAACTTTTTTGGTGATCTTTAAAATAGTCTTGTGATAGATATACTTTGCAAGTATTTATCCTACAGAGGCAATTGTTTTAAAATGACTGAATTTTCCCCAATACTACCTTTGAACATATGGCGTTTTTTGTTTTCCAATTTCTACTTTGAACACATGGCATTTGTTGTTTTCCAATTTTATATACTTGCCTTACAAATAGAAGATAATTAGGAGGGTTTTTTTTTTTTTTTTTTTTTTTTTTTAAGGATTAGTTATCAACCTCGATGTAGCTTTTTGTCAGAATTGAAAGGTTCTTAGATAAATACAGATTAAGGTTGAAATGCTTTTTTATTTTATTTTTTAAAAGAATTTTCATTATTTTTGTGTTCAAGATTTTTTCCATTGGGGAGTTAGCTTTACCTTACCCTTTTAAAAAAATAGTATTTTTGGGTTGCTGGAAGAAACTAATTTTGAAGAAAAAATAGCAGTCCCCCAAAGACTATGTAACTATCATGTTATTTGAACATTTCAAAAAGAATGCAACTAATTGTGTTGGAGAATTATAGTGGAACATTAATGCATAGAGCAGAGGAGGGGAACATCTGTGCCTTTAGCCTCTTAAGGCCCATGAAATCTTTGCTAAGGTAATTGTAGTGAGGATGAGCTGAATGCCAGGTACAACAGCTTCTTACTGCTTTATTTTTATAAGTTGATAATTTTATATGGCTTGTCAATGTTATAAATATCCAAGTGACTTTTGGCAGAAAAAAGGTTCTTTGCCCCAATATGGATTATTAGTGTGAAATGGGGCTTATAAACTTTATCAGAAACTGTTAATTCCTATACCAACTTGATTGAACAAAAAAAAGAACAATTTAAACTGAATTTGAGCATATCCTAATAATAGCTTATTTAAAATTTTTTTTAATTGTAATTTTTTTATTTTTGCTGAGACAGTTGGGGTTCAGTGACTTGCCCAGGGTCATACAGCTATTAAGTATTAAGTGCTGGAAGTATTAAGTGCTAACAGTCAGATTTGAACTCTGGTCAAAGCACCTGTATTCTATCCACCTAGCTGCCCCTCACTAATAAGCTTATTTAAAAATATAATGCTTTACATTATTAGAACTTTGCAATTAATTTTGTTACGTTGGATAATGCACTCAATCATCATATATTAGTATCAGCAGTAAATACTGGTTAATCTATGCAGAAATATTGATGAAATGTTTTAATAAAACATGGACATGTTAAACTAAAAGAAAGTTTACTAACTGACAACAAAAAAAGTAGCATTAGTTCATGCATAATCCATTGTATTTAACTTGAGGTTTGTTACTGTTTATCTTATTTTCATTTACATGTGTATTTTGGATTTTAATTATTCACTTTTGTCAGTATATGTATCCATATTTCTTTGAATTCCTTTAGGTGAAATGATACTCTTTCCTTCTGTATATCACAGTTTATTCATTTTATACTCAGTGAATACATAGGGATATGGTGCCAAGTTGTGAAGAACTTCATTTATTTATCTATTTACTTGAAGGATTTTAAAAACCAAATAATACTTATGTTTAATCCTAAAGGCCATAGGAAAGGCATTTGTGTAGATGAGTGTCATGATTAAACTTGTGCTTTAATAAATTTACCTTCTGAGTTCAAATAAGGATTCAGATATCTACTAGCTGTGTGAACCTGGACAAGCCACTTAACCCTGTTTGCCTTAGTGTTTTCTCATCTGTAAAGTGAGCTGGAGAAAGAAATGGCAAGCTACTCCAGTATCTTGGCCAAAAAAATCTCAAAAGGCATCATCGCAAAGAGTCAGACATGACTGAATACAACAAATCTGCTTCATTTTAAGTCTTTGAGTCTCTCCCACCCAGCAGAATACCTTGCAAATGTTTAATAAATGCTTTTTGAATGAATGGGAAGCCAATGTCACTTTTATAAGAAAGGACAGCAATGCTGTCAGAAGAGAAAATCAAAATCAGTGGTATATCTAAACATGGAACTGTAACAATAGCTGATTCTTGAGTCATGCGAGGAAGTTCATCCTACATATCCATTTGAGTATTGGGGAGGAGAAGAATGGGAATGGTATAAGTTACCTGTATGAAATGCATTCATCTATGACATTCAAGTTGTACTTATTGTGAGATCTTTACTCCTGTTGCAATAAGAAGAAAAGATGGATTAAGAAGGCAAGCATCGTATTGTGGAATAGAGTCAAAAGCCTTGGGATTTAATCCCAGTTCTGCCAATTTCTCTGTGAATTAGGGTGAGTCAAATTATGAGACAGAGGCTCTGTTTCCTTTTCTGTGAAATGAGGTTTGACTGGATTAAACTTCTAAAGCTGCCTTCCAGTTTGAAATCTGTGATTCTTTTGTTTATTAGAACCAGTAGCAAGTAGAATTATTTAATAAAGATGTTGAAGGAATATGTAGAAAGCTCTGATATTTACTATCTTAGCGACTTTTAGTTAATTTTTTTAGTCTTCAGTTTAATATGTAAAATGAAAGGATTGAATTTACTTTTTCTCTCCGGTCAATTTCAATTTTTAATCCTATGGAAGAGAGAGAGGAGTTAAGTGAGAATAGTGCTTAAGAAGCCTATACTTTCTCAAACTAAAGAAATACACAAGTATATATTTAACAGAATGAAAATAGAGACATAAACCTGATTGACAAAATACTGAATATGTTTATTTATTTATAATAGCTTTTTATTTACAAGATATATGCATGGGTAATTTTTTAGCTTTGACCCTTGCAAAACCTTCTGTTCCAACTTTAGCCCTTCTTCTCCCCCCCCCCCCAGATGACAGATAGACCAATACATGTTAAAAATGTTAAAGTATATGTTAAGTGCAATATATGTATACATATTATACAGTGATCTTGCTGCACAAGAAAAATCAGATCTAGAAATAAGATAAAGATAGCCTAAGAAGGAAAACAAAAATGCAAGTGGACAATAATAGAAGGAGTGGAAATGCTATGTTGTGGTCCACACTCATTTCCCATAGTTAAAACTGAGTATGTTTAAAAAGATCTTGGCATACATTATTTCAGTAGATGGAAGCCAAACAGGGAGAAAATTGTTTAGAATCAAAAGTTGTGCTAGAAACTTTTTTCACTAGTTTGGCTACCTAGGAAAGTAATAAATAAGTGGCATCTGGAGGAGGTATAGAGGAGGGAGGAAGACTTAGTGATTTTTCAGAGATGCTTTTTACATTGTTAGTCTGTTTTTTTCAGGACTGAAGGGTGATGTCATAGAATATTCTTCAATTTAGATACCCAAAGACTGGCAGCAAGGAAGTGGTTAACTTGAAAGATAATTGAGTTGACATAGAGCAGGAAAAGAGAATGATGGGCAAAACCGAAATAGATAAAAGGACATTATTTTCAAACAATGCATTTGTGAAAATATTTGTAATATTTGATATTTTAGAAATGCAGTATTAATGAGCAGCTGGCAAAGACATAGATATAATTTTATGTCAGTCCGAAAATTAGAGTGATAATTCTTAAAACTAGATTTTGTCTGAACTAAAAAGAACATTTTCATTTTTTGAATGGGAGAATGAACATTTATTTAGTATCTTTATATTAGAATAATAGTATTTGGAGAAGTATTTATAAAATCATAGCATTCTTATTTCTAGAAAGAAATATGAGAGAATCTAGTTTACCTTTTTCTACTACCTTGTGAAACTGAAGAGGCAGCCCTTGTTAGTTGGTTTTAGATCAGTACATCAAACAAGTTTATGTTGAGATTTTTAATGAAAATGGAAAATACTATTGAAATAGGAGTATTTTATATTACTATCTTATTGTTAAAAGATGCATTATATTAAGTAGAAGCACAGCTTTCAGATGTTGCAATCTGGTAACAAATTTTGCAAATGGGTTCATTTTTTTAAAGTCTATCTGCATGCTTGTTGATGGCCCTGATTTCTTCTGGAAAATGTACTTGCTGGACTTGAAAATCTATATGGATTGTGAAAAATATGAGATTTCATGAGTAATACCTTTTGATGCAACAGGGCTTTCATTAATTTTTGCATGTTAAATCTAAATTTGAAAAAAAAAAATTGCCCGAACATCATAATATATGGACAAAGTACAATGTAGTGATAATTTATATGAAGTAACATGTTTTATAAAAGGAAAACTTTACAGAAACCAATGTTATCAAACTCTATTCCTAATTATCATGTGTAAGCTGAACCCTTCAAGCCTTCAAAAATAAAAATCTTTTCTTCCTTTGTCTTCAGTCCTTTTAGTGAATGGTAGGAATATGTTGCCCTTCTAATTTCTCTGATCCCATCCCAACAATGACTAGATACAGAATTTTCAGGAAAGAAAGGGTTTTGAAAGTTCCTTTTGGTTATCTCTCCTAATTTCAAGTAAAGCTTATAACTAGCCTAGTCTTATATCACAACAACAACAACAGGTACTGCAACGTGCTTTACAAATAACTCATTTTATCCCCCCAAACCTCAAATGGGTTATTAGTTTTAGTTGTGTATGACTCTTCATGACCTGCCATTCCCAGAGATTTTCTTGGCAAAATGCTGGAGTGATTTTTCCCATTTCCTTTTCCAGCTCATTTTATGGATGAGGAAACAGAGGCAAATGGGGTTAAATGAATTGCCCAGAGTCACAGAGCTGTTAAGTGTCCGAGGCCTGATTTAATTTTTGACTTGAGGTCCAGTGTTTAATCTATTGTCCCATTTAGTTGCTCCAGCCCTAGGAAATAGACGATATTATCATGAAAAATCGAGGCAGATAGTTAAAAGTGACAGATTTGAACTCAGATTTTCTTATTTCCAGGTCTAGGGTTTTATCTACCAGGGCATAACTCTGTTACAGAGTGACCACAATTAAAGTGGCTCAGTTGATTTGTTTTTTTCTTCATCTTTATAAAACCTTTAGAAAAAGATATTCTGTAGCTTTTTTTGTAACTTAATTTCATTTTAAAAGGTCTGTTATTTTATATGTCTAAATGTAATTTAACCAACTTCAGTTTAAACTGATTTTTTGGTCTTGGTGGAGAACCATCTGCTCTGTGTATAACAACCGTTTGTATACCTGCCAGTTTTTGCTGCTGATTATTTATACTATTAATTGCGAATTTACTTAGACCTTTTTTTCAGAAGAGTGCACATCATTTTCATATTCATTATTTATCTTTATGCTATTCCTCAAGGTAGATGGAGACAGACAGTATTGGCTTTCTTTTATAGAATCAAACTTGTTTATGGTTTCAGAGCAGTTCAGTAGAAATTGGATTAAAATCCAGGTATCTTTTAATTCAGTATTCAGTTCATTAAATTGCTTATTGGTCTTATGCAAGATAACTTTTGGTTTGTTCTGTTGTCATTCTCAGTGTAGCACTTGAACAGATACATGAAGTTTGGTTTTTAAGATTGTATGAGGTGCATACAACTCTTGCATATACCTCTTTTCAAGTTTGATGAATACTAATATATTTCATACTCATACTTGTTCTTGAAATTAATAATAGAAATATCATTCCTATTTTACAGATAAGTAAACCTGAGGCACAACATAATTATGATTTGCTCAAGGTATATAGTTAGTGTCAGAAGCAACATTTGGACCCAGATTTAACCTGACTCTAAAAATAATGCTTTTCCCCACTAAATTATGCTACCTTGGCTTTTATTTATTCAAAAGAAAAATTATGCCCTGGTTTCTACTATCAGTTTTAAAATCTTAATTTATATAGTTGCTAGTTTCCCAGAATTAGGGAACACTGAAGAATCTAGTTCCCAACTTAACCTTTCAGACTTTTTTCATTTAATTTTCCTTTTTTTCACTTTTTGTTTTAGCCAAGCTGACCTTCTTAGCTGTTTCCTATACCTCATCCCTATGAGTTTGCATAGATTGTTCTCACATGCTGAAATTCATTACATACTCACTTTTGCCTCTTAGAATACTTACTTTGCTTCAGTTGCTTTTGTGAAATCTTTCTTGGTTTTCTGCCACTCCTTCCAATTGCTAGTGTTGTTTCTCGCCTCTTATTATCTTACCATCACAAGTCTTATTAGAATTTCCTTGAATCACCTCATCATTGAAAAGAGCAAAATTCATCACAGTTGATCATCACATAATCTTCTTGTTGTTGTGTACAGTGTTCTCTTGATTCTGCTCACTTCACTTAACATCAGTTCATGTAAGTCTTTCCAAACTTTTCTGAAATAAGTTTTTTTAAAAAAATCATTTCTTATAGAACACTAACATTCCATTACATCATGTACCATAACTTATTTAGCCATTCCTCAACTGATGGGCATCCACTCAGTTTCCAGTTTCTTGCCATTACAAAAAAGGGCTGTAAAAAAACAGTTTTGCATGTGACTCCTTTTTCCTCTTGTATGATATCTTTGAGATGCAGACCCAGGAGAGACACTGCTTGACTAAAGGGTATGCACAGTTTGATAGTCCTTTGATCATAATTCCAAATTGTTCTCCAGATCATTTCACAGCTCCACCAGCAATACATCAGTGTCCCAGTTTTCCCACATCCCATCTCCAATGCTTATTACCATCTTAGCCAGTCTATTAGGTATAAAATACTACCTCAGAGTTGTCTTAATTTGCATTTCTCTAATCAATAGTGATTTAGAGCATTTTTTCCATATGACTATGGATTGCTTTAACTTCCTTGTCTGAAAATTGCCTGTTCATATTCTTTGACTTATAATTTTGGGGGATGACTTGTATTATAAATTTGAGTCAATTCCCTGTATATTTTAAAAATGAAGTCTTTAAAAACACTGGTTATAAAAATTGTTTCCCAGCTTTTTTCTTCTCTTCTGATCTTGACTTCATTGGTTTTGTTTGTGCAAAACCTTTTTAATTTAATGTAATCCAAATTCTCCATTTTGCATTTTAAATGTTCTCTAGTTCTTCTTTGGCCATAAATTCCTCCCTTCTCCTTGGAACTGACAGATAAAGTATATCTTATTTTCCTAATTTGCTTATAGCGTCACTCTTTATGTCTATATCATGAACCCATTTCAATGTTTTCTTGGTATAAAGTATTAGATGTTGATTAATGCCTAGTTTCTGCCATAGGGTTTTCCAGTTTTCCTAGTAATTTTTGTCAAATAGTGAGTTCTTATCCCAGAAGCTGGAGTCTTTGGGATTATCAAATACTAGATTACTCTAGTCATTGACTATTGTGTTTTGTGAACCTAACCTCTTCTACTACTCTGTTTCTTAGCCAGTACCAAATGGTTTTTTGATGATTGCTACTTTATAATCTTGGCAATTTGATTGTTATGGCACTGAATAAGTAGATTAATTAGATCTAGATATTTGATAGGTAAGATTGTCATTTTTATTATATTAGCTTAGCCTACCCATGAGCACTTGATATTCTTCCAGTTATTTAGATTTAACTTTATTTGTGTGAAGTGTTTTGTAATTGTGTTCATATAGTTCCTACATTTGTCTTGGCAAATATCCATTTAAAGCATTTCTAAGAATATACTTTTTCTTGTTTATCTACCAACCCCTCTTTTGTAACTATCCCATTTCTTTCTTTTATACCTAGATAGATTCTAGTACAGTCTAAATTCTTATGGCATTAATGACAATTCAAGGCAGAGGTAATTTATAATTTATTCAAAAATATGTTAAATATTTATAAGAGTAATACTTTATATTTTGAAATCATACAATGCTTTAAATAAATTATTTT
This sequence comes from Antechinus flavipes, assembly GCF_016432865.1. Lineage (NCBI taxonomy): Eukaryota > Metazoa > Chordata > Mammalia > Dasyuromorphia > Dasyuridae > Antechinus > Antechinus flavipes. Next base: position 364,864,549 of record NC_067400.1, read on the forward strand.
GTATAATTTTAACACCTCTGTGAGGTAAATTTTATATATATATTTTGACAGTTTGTGGATGAAGAAACCTACAAATTGAGGCAGAGACTTTCTAGTATTATATAGACAGGAAGTGGCAAAGCCTTAACCTAATCTAGACCATATGATAATAAATCCTTTGCTATTTCCGCTATATCAAACCATTACTCTTATATGTCAGGTCCTACCCTAGAGAGTGGGAGGCCAGAGAAAGTATAAAGACAAGATTCTGACCTTGTATAAATGTGACTTATTTTCCCTGTAGAGGCAACAGATAGATGACTATAAAACATAAGCTCATATGGAAAGTATATTATGAGTTCACACTCATGTGTGAATTAGGGAAGGCTTCCTGAAAGAGGTAATTTCCTGACTGGGCCTTCAAGGTAGCCCCCTGGCTAGAATGCTGGTCTTGGAGTCAGTAAGACTTGAATTCAAATCCAGCCCACTTATGCTTGAGAAAAAAAGAGTGGACTAGGTGAAGTAGCTAGAATCTCAAAGTAGAGATTACATAGTAATGAAAACTGAATGGAAAGTGGGGGATAGATGAATAAAAGATACCTTATCTGATCTGGAGAATCAGGTTCTTTTGAGTGGTAGATGATGAAAGGAGTGGTGGGGAGGGGACAAGAGTAATCATTTCTTTTCTTTTTTTTTTCTTTTGGCTGAGGCAGTTGAGGTTAAGTGACTTGCCCAGGGTCACACAGCTAGGCAGTGTCTTGACTGGTTTTGAACTCAAGTCCTCCTGACTTCAGAGCTGGTACTCTATCCACTGCCAGGCTACCTAGCTGCCCCAGAAGTAATCATTTCTATTACTATCTACCATGTGCTAGACATTGTGCTAAGCACTTTACAAATATTATCTAATTTGATCCTTCAACAACCTTTTGAGGTAAGGGTTATTAGTGTACATCATCTGGTACATAGTACATATACTTGCTGAGCATGTCTTCCATTTGGCTAGTTAAATACCTTTATCTGAAATTAATGGGAACTGGGACATACCCGCATCTGAACAAACACTCAAAATGAATGAAATTTCTTAGTATTATTTAAGAGGTTTTCTTTGTAACAAGTCCTTAACTGCTTACAGTAGATACTGTAGTTGAGTAAATTATAGGTTCTGAATAAATGTTATTGAATTGAATACTGGGGTAAAATCAAGGAGGGTGACAATTTAAGAAATGCAATTTGATTTAGTGATTTGGTCATTTGTAACTTGAAAAAATGTCATTGGATTGATGGGGACACAAATTAGATTGCAAAGAGTGTCAAATTCGCTGGGTACTAAGGAAATTGAATCATAGAGGATATATTTCTTTTTAAAAATTTAGACATAGAACCAGGTTTGTTTTTAAAAATATTTTCCGTTTTATAGAACAGAATGCTAGGCTCTGCTATGCAGAGCAAAGGTAAAAATCTCATATTTTAGTAACTTGTTCTTATTTCCAGTACTGTTTTATACATTTCCATTAATTTGTCTTATTTGGGTGCCTAAAATATGAGTAATAGCTTTATTAGTTTCTTCCTTTTCTATTATTGTTTGTGTGACCTGATCAAAGGTTAAGGTGGTTAAGAGGATTAAAAGAATGAGCCTTCAGGATTGGGGGGGAAAAAGTGGTAATATTCCTAAGTTATTTTTAACAAGAAGAATAAATATATTGATAGCATTGCCATCTAGTAATTACAAATGCCTTGTGATTTCTGACTTTTGTTCCATTTAGATTATCTAAAATACAATTTCTTTTGTCATTGAATTTAGAGCAGATGACAGTTAATAACCTATGCTCTCTTGTATTATAGGTTGCTAAGTGAAGTAGTTTGTGTTTCTGATCTGATAGTTTCTTGATGAGATCTTTTATTCCTTTTCTTGTGTTTGTCATATTAGTTAAGATACAGTCTTCTAATGCTCATCATACATTTTCTTGATTGCCTTTTGGATCAGCTACAAATCTGAAAGTTTGGAAATTGTGGTGTTCTGTGATTTCCAGCCAAAGAACATCATTAGAAAAAGATTATTGTTTTAAAAAAGGGGGTGGGTTGTCCTAAGGACATGTATGATGAATTACCCATTCAGTGGTATTCTATAGTTTTGATGATATTTGCTTTTTCCTTTCAAAGTTGTTAAAAACTTTGAATCTTTTGATTGACTGTACATTCATTACAATGTTATCTACAGAAAAGAAATTTTGGAGAATATTACTAACAATAGGGATTGCATCTTCTATTTGTCTTGGGTTTAGGATGTCCTGACCAGCATACAAATTCTATTTATACCTAATTCCATAGTGTTGGATGATTGAACAGTTTTCTCTGGTTTCATCTATTAGAGAATTTTTCTCATTTTCATATGGAGGAGACACCATATTGCAGGAGAATCTTTGGTGGGTATCATTTGTATTTCTAAATCGATATTGTTAAAAAAATCAACCTTTGAGAAATACAATAGGTTTTTGCATTCTTGGAATTTTTCAGTCAATTTTATAATTGTTGGATGACAAATGTTTTAAAAGGATTGCTCATATTTAACCTATATGAGATTGTTTACTGCCTTGGGGAGGGGGAAGAAGGTAAGGAGGGAAGGAGAAAAATTTGGAACAGTCTTACAAAAATAAATATTGACAACTTTTCTTTACATGTATTTGAAAAATTAAATACTATCAAGAAAAGAAATTCTACCTCAATTCTACCCCACTCCCCCACATTTAATTTGTGGTGTCAATTTAGTTCCATATGTAAAATGTTTCATAAAATTATATTTTACACTTCTATTTGAAAATCTCACTTAGATTTCTTAATTCAAGAAAAGGAAACCACATATGGGTATGAACATAGCCAAAACATAAAACAGTGTTACTATGACCTAAATAGTTCATAATTTTTTCAGGTGCCAAGTTTTGCTTTTTTTTTTTTTTTCTTATTATTATATTTATCAGGGAATGCCTTTATTATAATTTTTATAAGATAAAAATTTGGGTCTTTGAATTAAGTATTTCTTAATCTCTTTTGCTATTAATAATATCTGTGATTTATCTCCCCCCCTTCCCCTTCCCCTACTTCAGTATTTACATACTTGGAAATAAGATCTCAAGGCTTTTTTTTCCCCTATGTTTATATAATTTGATCTAGGTCTCTTCCTTTATCTTCAGTGTTCTTTTCATCTTTTTTTTTTTTTTTTTTTTTTTAAATAACAGACTGGGGACTGAGTCCAAATGTGGTCCTCTCCTCTTTATTAAGGATAAATTAATTTCTTGTAAAAATACTGTCATACTTGCCCTTTTTTTCATGTTATATTTCTTCAAGTTGTATCTCTAGCAACCATTGGAATTATCTCTCTTAGTTAGCTCATGGCAAGCTTTATGCAGGCTTGTTTTTTCTTTACTCATCTGGAAGAGTGCTACTTGTAATCTTTCAAAATGAATAGTTGTGGCATTTTGAAAATGAGTTAACATTTTATAAAAGAACTATTCTATTACTGCCTCATAAGGAGATGAATCTAATTTCTTTCCCTGGTGATGCTGAGGAGCACAATGTCTAATGATGATGATAAGGATAATAATAAGTAGCATTTATAGAGCCTACTATGTGCCAGATATTTACAAATACTGTATCACTTGATCCTCACAATAATCATGGGAGATAGGTGCTTTTATTACGCTCATTTTACAATTAAATTTACTGAGAAAAACACGTTGACTGATTTGTCCACGTGTCTGAGGCTGGACTTGACCTTAGATTTTCTTGACTCCAGGCTTATTCACTATGTCACCCCTACATGACTCTAAAGTTTTGATAGATTTTCCTAGGCTGAAAAGTCTTCTTATATACATAAGCATAAGTACAGAACCAGCAATAGACTATAAAAGACCAGTAAAACTTTTTTAATCATGACATGAGTTTGAGTCACATTTACAAATTTTCTACTTTTGTAGTCATGTTGGTAGAATAGCTGAAGAGGTGGACTATAGAACATGTTAAGAGATTGTATAGACTTTTGACCATCCTTAAAATATAAAATCTTTATTCATTGATGAAATAATTACTAAAGGAATTGAATTATAGTTATCCCTTCCACATTGTGACTTTCTCATTGAGTTTTATTTGTATCATGGGTCAGCATAAGACATTAATTGGGAATTTTTGAGGAGTATTGTGGAAGCTATTGATGACACATGAAGGCCAGCAGATGACAAGAGAACCATAACCAAATAAAATTCCTAATCCAGATTTTACAATAAAATATTGTAAATGTCCTTCAAAAAAAAAAAAGAAAAAATTCAAACTTCTCTCGTGTGGAGGGAGGGCCAAAAAAGTTTATACTTATTTTCCAGATCATGCCACACTCCTAACTCTGGTGATGTGGAAGGGATAACTATATAAAGAAGAAAAAATGCTATCCTTATGTGGCAGGATGATTCACAGATTTTCTATAGAGAGATGAATTTAAAAAGTGACAGTTTAATTGTATATCAGAGATGAAAACCTGTTTTTTCATAGGTTACTTGCTTATTATAGTATGGTGTGTAGTACTCAAGATGAGTATAAGCAAAAAAGGCATCACAAGGAAAAATAGATAATTGTGACTTTTGTGCCTATATCTTTTATTGAGATTCTCTTAGCATGGTATAATAAGACAGCTCTGCCTAAAAGGAGTTTACAATCTAAAGTTAGAGACCTGGGGCAAACAACTATATATAAAGCAAATAAAGCCTGAGTAGAGGAAGAAGCATTTATTAAGCATCTACTGTGTGTTAGGAAATACTCTAAGGATTTTTATAAATATCGACATCAACTTTAGGAGGCAGGTGCTATTATCCTCTTGTTATATTTGAAGAAAATGAGGCAAACATCTTACGTGACTTGCCCAGGTCACATAGATGATGTCTTTTTGCAGGATTTGAGCTCCAGTCTTTCTGAATCCAAACCCAGTGACTTTCAAAAAAAATTAAATTAAGGTTAAATTAAGATACATAAAAACAATATACATTTTTCCCTCTAACATGAATGTAATTTATAAACAAAATCAAATTAGGGTTTAGACAGCCTTTTACTAGCCTTGTGGTTTTTTTTTTTTTTTTTTTTTTTTTTAATAATAAGTTTAACTTGTGCCAATTAGGACATTCTGTTAAACAACTAAACTAAATTTGGAAATTTTGGGAATTACCAAAGAAAACAGGGTTGTCATAAGAAATCTTGTCATCCATGGAAATGTGTTCTGCATGACTGTAAAAATAATTTTAATACAATAACTTAGTTGCTTACCTTCTCAATGGGGGTGGAAGAAGAAAGGAGGAAAAATTCAGAACTCAAAATCTGAGAAAAAATGCTAAAATTATTTTTAAATATGATAGGGGGAGAATAAAAATCTTGTCATTTGGTCATTTTCATTTATTATTTCTTGGAACATTAAAATTGATGCATAATAACCATTTCAATTATATGTAATTGTTAGTGTCTTACTAGTTTTTAAGTTTAAAAACTTTCCTCATAATTACCATAATGAGTAGAGGGAACCCTGTCAATGGAACAATTTACTTTTTAGTAGAGGTACATGAAAAAATTTTTTTTGTTTAATGTTAAAGAAAATGTCATGAAAATACAATGTAAGTATTAGGAGAACTGAATTTAAGTCCTATGTCTATCACTTGGCTTTGTTACTGAATTTCAGTTTTCTCACCTGAAAAAAATGAGTGCATATGACTGTGGTCATTATGCTCTCTTTATTTTGTTGATGTTTAATTTAAAATAAAACTTAATTAGCTTAGAAAATTCAAATACTATATTCTAAAGGTATTACTCATTTATTATTAGTATATGCTTCAAAGTATTGACTGTATTGTAGTTCTTTAAATAATTCTCTTGGTTCTGTCCTGCTCATTTTCTTTATATCTTTAGTACTAAGTAACAGTACATGGTGTATAGCATATATAGTAAGCATTTAATTGATTATTGATTCATTGACTTCATTCTGTATTTTGTTAATACAAATCTTCTAGCTTTATCTAAGTTCTTTTTAAAAACTACCTTTTTTTGCACGAGATATGGTGATAAACTTGGAAATTCCCAAAGATTCAACTAAAAAGTTAGTTGAAACAATGAATAATTTTAGCAAGGTAGCAGAATATAAAGTAAATCCATGTAAATCATTTACATTCCTTTATTTCACAAAAGAACCTAAAAGAAGAGATAGTAAGAGATACCCCACTTAAAATAACTCTAGACAGTATAAAATACTTTGGAATAGCTTGAAATATACTTGTGAAAACAAACCCAGGAATTATATGAACAAAATTATAAAAAGCTTTTTATATGAGTAAAATCAGACAAATAATTGGAGGTATATTAATTCTTCATTGGTAAGCAGGGCCAATATCATAAAAACAAATGACAGTTTTACCTGATTTATATTTTTAATGCCATCCCAATTACCAAAAGAAAAAAATTTTTTGCTGAATTAGAAAAAATAATAACCAAATTCATTGGGAAGAACAAAATGCAAGAATATTAAAGAAACTAATGAAAAAAATATAAAGGTTTACATTATATGTGAGGGCGATGGAGAGGACTAGAATAGGAGTGAGGATAAATAGTGAAATGGAAGAAGTTAGTGGAAGAAAGGGTTCTTTGGTAAATAGTTTTACTGTGCCATAGGGTCCTATGATATTTGGTCCTTTCTGGAATTGTATGTAGCCTAACACTTTTCGTTTGATAAGTGTTTGGTAAGTTTAAATGTAAAGGGTTTAGTAGTACCAAATCTTAAACTGTATTATTCGGCAGTAATCATCAAAACTTTTTGTAATTTCCTTTATATGTATATGTGTATACATATATATGTATATGTATATTTTTCCCCCTGAGGCAATTGGGGTTAAGTGACTTGCCCCAGGGTCACACAGCTAGGAAGTGCTAAGTGTCTGAGAGTTCAAATCTGTTTGAACTCTGGGCCTCCTGACTTCAGGTCTGGTGTTCTACCCACTGAGCCACCTAGCTGCCCCCTTTTGTAATTTCTAAAGAAAAATGAGTAATACATTTTAGTGTTTTAGAGTATCTTTTTTGGTCTAATAGTTTGCCAATATTTTTGAAAATTGTTTTTTCTTTGAACACTCCCACCCTCCCCAATTTTTCAACCGTTACTACCTTGCTGGTGGCATACTATTTTTCACCTACGGGAAAACCAATATTTGAGAAATTTGTCACCATAGTAGCTATCCAATATAATGGGTTTTAAAAAACATTTTAAATAATTTTTATTACTTTCAAAATACATGCAAAGGTAGTTTTCAGCATTCACCTTTGTATAACCTTACATTCTAAATTCTTTTCCTTTCCTTCTTCCTCTAGATGGCAAATAATCTAATACCATTTAAACATATGCAGTTTTTCTAAACATATTTCCACATTTATCATGCTGCACAAGAAAAATTGGATCAAAAAGGAAAAAAAAATTGAGGGAAAAAAAGTAAGCAAACAACAGTAAAAGTCCTCTTTCTGGCTGCAGATGACTCTTTCCATCACATGTTTATTGGAATTGGAATGATTCCTCATTGTTGAAAAGAGCCAAGTCTATCAGAGTTGATCTTCATATAATCTTCTTGTTGCTGGAACACTTATCTTTTGATGAATGACTCTTGATCTCATGTAATAGCAGACCTTTATCAGAAATAATAATAATAGTAATGTTAAGCATCTTTAAATTATCTCATTTCATATTCACGACAACTTTTGGAGGTAGGGGTTATAAATTCCATTTTACATGTGAGGAAACAGGCAAACAGAAGTTATGTGACCTGCATAGGATCATATAGCTAGTGTCTGACAGATGGATTTGAGCTCAGATCTTCTTGGCACTATATTCAGTATTCTATTTACTGTGCTGTACAGTATTTCTTGTAAACTGAATTTTTCTTGAATCAACCTCTTCTTCCCTTATTATTCTAGTTAAATTAGTTTTCTTTGTACAAAATTTCTTCAATTTCATATAATTAAACTCACTGCTTTGTATAGAATGAGTTCCACTCCACCCTCCTCCACCTCCCGCCTTTGTGAGAAGTATATTATATTAACTGATTTTCTTGTGCTTTTTTAGTTATGTGATCTTTTTAGTATTCAGGTCATGTATGCATTTTGAATATATTGTGATAAATGATAATATGCCTTTTTCTAAGACTTGTGCAAAACTGCTATCTATCTTTTCCAAAATTTTTGTCAAATATGGAAATTTTCTCCTACATAACTTGTTTTTAGATTTATCACATACCAGGCTAGTGAGTTTAATTATTTGTCATTTTTGTCTCATCTATTTCTTTGATCAGAAGAAAGTTTTGCTGTTTGTTATTCTTCAGTTTTGTTATTGCTATATAGTAAGATTTTATTTTGTAAACTGTAACTTTACTGAAGCTATTAATTATTTCAGTTATGATGTTCTCTTGGTTCTACTCACTTTACTTAATGAGGTTAGAATTTCTACAAATATGAATTGGGCTAGAGTATAGTCTTGTTTTATTACTACTTTCATTGGGAAGGCTTCTGGTGTTTTCTTATTTGATTCTAACATTCATTTAATAGATGAGAAAATTTTAAAGCCAAAATTCAAAGTAGACAGATACATGGGATCATATAGAACTGGTTAGGAATCTTCACCATCTAATTCAACACCTTAATTTTTCAGATAAGGAAAAGGAGGCTCAGGAAAGTGAAGTCTTTTGGTACTGGTAGTGAAGAACTTTGATCTGGCCCAGTGTTTTAGCATTTAAAAGTTCTTCCTCATCTGGCTGCAAGCTGTCTTTCAAGATTTGTCATGCTACTCTAATACATTCTCGGTTCTACACAGGAGGTCTTACCAAATTCCTTATATAAACTATTCCCATCTTCTACTTTGATACCTTTGCCCAAGCTGTCACTCATGCCTCACTTCATTTATGCTTTTGCTTCCATGCCCAGCCTACAAGCTGTCTTCAACAGCACACCTTTTTGGATACCTTCCTATTAGTCAAAATTGTCTCTCCAGTACTCCGATATTCTCCCCCCAACAAAATTTCTTTTTTTATTTTACTTTTTAATTTCAGTATATTTTATTTTTCCAAATATATGTAAAGGAAGGTTTTACATTTATTTTTATAAGACTAATATAATTATTTCTAAATATCCTTTCGCTTTTTAAATTTTGAGTTTCAAATTCTCTGTCTCTGCTTCTTTAATGTGGAAACTGCTAAATTTTGTTTGATTCTGACTTTGACTCCATAATATTTGAATTGTTTTTTTCTGGCTTCTTGCAATATTTTCTCCTTGACCTGAGAGCTCTGGAATTTGGCTATATTGCTGAGTTTTCATTTTGTAATCTTTTTCAAGAGTGAGAATGAAAAGCCCTAGAAACAGTTGTGGGTAGTTAGTAATCACTATTAATTAGGGTAGCAAATAAATTAATGGGCAGATTTCTCTTGGTAAATAAGGACAAGACCATCAAGATCATTGAATGTTTAAATACATTTGGAAAAGTAGGTGACATTGACTGGCAAAGAAAGATTGCTCAATGTTGGGGTAGACATATTAATGGGGAGATAGGCCAAAGGTCTTTATCTCTTCCTGTTGAGAACCTGAACTTGAAACTTGGCTACCTCCAGCTATCTGGACGAAAGAATCCATCTCTATCCTACTCACTACCTATTGTAGCCTAAACAGAGATCCATCCCTTTCCATACCACTAAAGTTGAATTATAGATTGGGGTTAACCTAGTTTGGATGTTCTTTATAATTTAATGAGAAATAATCCCTCCTAGTTGGGTGAGTTCCACCCAAGATTGAGGAGAATATTCCTGAGTGTTAAATTTATCTCATTGTCAGCCCTGTCTTTCAAAGGTTGACTTACCTATAGGATTTAGTTTTTGAATGAAAAAGTAAAAGGATAAAGATTCCTGTATCCCAGTATTAATAATGGGATATTAATAATCATGGGAGGTGATCAGTGAATTTTTAAAATTTCTATTTTACCCTCTATATCTAAGATATCAGGGCAGTTTTCTTTGATAATTACTGGAAATAAAATGTCTATATTCCTTTTTTTTTTTAATTATGGTTTTCTGATAGTCCAATAATTATCTAATCCTTTTGAGCCATTTTCCAGGTCAGGTTTTTCCAATAACATTTCATATTTTCTTCTAATTTTTTCATTTTTTTGTCTATTTCATTTTTCTTGATATTTCATGGACACATTGGTTTCTGCTTTCCTAATCCTGATTTTTAAATTATTTTTTTCATTGAGCTTTTTTAACCTCTTTTACTGTTTGAACAATTCTACTTTTTAAGGAACTCTTTTTATTCAGTGAATTTTTGTAACTCTTCCCATTTAGGCTATTTTACTTTCTAAAGCAGTTCTTCAGTAATTTTTTTGGTGCCTTTTTACCAAGCTAATATTTTGTTTCCCTCAGTTACATGTAAAACAATTTTTTTCACATTTATTTTTAAAACTTTGAGTTCCAGATACTCTTCTTTCCTTCACATCCTCTCCCCATTGAGAAGGCACATGGTGAAGTTATGCAACATGTTTCCATAAAAGTCAGGTTGCAAAAGAAAACATAAGATTCCCTCTTCACTGAAAAACCCTCGAGAAAAATGAAGTGTTAAAAAAAAAAAAAAGTATGAGTCAATCAATATTCAGATATAATCAATTCTTTCTCTAAGTATGGGTAGCATTTTTCACCATAAGTCCTTCAGAGTGTTCTTAGATCATTGTACTGATGAGAATAGCAGTCATTCACAGCTGAACATCCCACAATATTGCTATTACTTTGTACACAGTATATTCCATTTTGCTTGAACTCGTGAAAGACTTTGCAGATTTTTCTGAGAACATGCTGCTCATCATTTCCCTTAGAACAGTAATACTCGATCACATAACACAATTTATTCAGTCACTCCCCAATTGATGGGCATCTCCTCAATTTCCAATTCTTTGCCTCCAAGAAAAGAACTTCTGTATGTACTTTTGTACATATAGGTTCTTTTCCTTTTTTAAAAAAAATTCCTTTTGGGATTCTTGTCTAGTAATGGTATGGCTAGGTCAAAGAAATGATTTTATAGCCCTTTGAGTATAGTTCTTATTTTTTGATTTATCAATTGGTGAATGACTCTTACTTGTTAATTATTTTCAGCAATTTTCCTTTACCATTATTTCTTTTCCCAATTTTTCCTCTTCTGCTCTTACTGCCTTCTTTAATTCTTAACTAAATATGTTGAGTTTGTGACAGCTATCATCCAATTAGCATTTTCTTTGAGACTTTGTACCTGTATTCACATTATTTTCTTCTGAGTTTGTTTTTTTGTCTTTCCTGCCTTCCTAGTAACTTTTTTGTTGTTGAGGCAGTTGGGATTGAGTGACTTGCTCAGTCACACAGCTAGAAAATGTTAAGTGTCTGAGGGAGAATTTGAACCCCTGCTGCAGGGCCTGTGCTTTACACACTGCTGTCTCATCTAGCTGCCTCAGTCTTAATAACTTTTTATACTCGAGTTTTTTGTTTTGTTTGTGTTTTTTGTGTTTTTTTTTTTTTTTTTTTTGGTAGTAGTTGTTTGCTCATTTCCCCAGCCTGTTTCCTGACTTTGAACTTTATGTTACTCTGCTCACTTGGGTTTGGGGAGAAACTGTCCCAAGCTTCAGGTTTGTTTGTTTTTATAAGGCTGTTGTTTTTAGAGCTGGTTCTGCGGGTCTGCCAGTTTTTGGTGCTCTTCTGGGGAGAGGTCTATTTATTGCTCTTCTCATCTGCACAATGATCTTTACAAAGGAAAGGCCCCTATTTCCCTGTAGCTATAAATACCACTGTTTCCCCCTTAGTCCCTGCTCCATTGTGACCAATCACACAGCTGCTCCTCTCTGCCTTTGAACTGTGACCCAGAATTGTATATGGTTGGTTAATGGAAATGCCAGTCAGCACCAGCTTTAACCAGTACCAGCAATGGCATTGCTGACTAGTTGTATAGCCCCTTACTGTTACTGGGCTGAGAGCTTCTTAAACTACTGTCACTGCTGGACAGATCTCCATCCTGTTGTCACTGACCTTTCCCACACATCTAAGTTTTCTTAGACCAAAAATAATATCTCATCTTGACCTTTTTTTTTTTTTTTTGACCCTGCCATTCTAATATTTGATTTGTGGCATTATTTTAGAAAGTTGTTTGGAGGGAAATGTTGAGAATTTAGCTGGCTTGCTGCCTCTAATCTGCCATCCTAACTCAGATTTCTTTAAAATATATTTAAGCTTTTTTGAAAACACATTTGGACCACATTTAAATGTTTTGTCTGCCAGATTTTTAAAAATAAGCCTAACAGATGAAATGTGAAATATTTATATATGCATTTACTCACAGGTTGAAGTGTTTCAATATTGTCCTTTTGATATCTTAAGTTTTGTTAAATTTAAGAATGTCTTTTAATACCATTTAATACCTTTAGAATGGGAAAAGACCCTAGAATTACCTAATCTAATATTCATTTTATATATGAGCAAACTGTGGTCAATAAAGATGAACTAACTTGAGTTATTCAAAGTCCCACAAGAGAAAAGTTATATTGGAAATTTAATGTTTAGAATTTGCTTTCTTCAAATTGTGCTTTTCTTGCTGTAAATCCTGTTTGACTTAATTTATAAATCCTACTTTGCTTTTATATAGACCTACTTTCACATGAAGGTATTGAAGGTTCACTTTTGTGTTTATCATGTTGTAATCATTTTGTCATGCAAAATACGGTTTTTGACTACATTTTTTTATTGGTGCCTTTTATTTTCATTGGAATGAAGGTCTTTTGTGTCAAAAGTATTATCATAATACATTTTTTACATTTGAAATATTTTCATTTCATCTGTGTAGTTTTACTTGATTATTTTTGCAGCATTTAAAATACTATTTAACATTTAATAGCTGTAGAATTAAGATACTAACTAAAGAAATGGAGTTTTAAAAAAACTTGCACTACTTCAAGGCATCTGTTTTATATATTTGCTTTGGTTTTGCATTGCATTATATAGGGCTTTGTCCATAGTAGGAGTATGGTTTTTAGATACCACCAGCAGTAGGAATATTGTTTTGTTTTGCTTACCACCAGCAGTAGGAATATTTGTTTTGTTTTGCTTATTACTTGAGCTAACTATTTGATCTTTTAAAATCTTCGTATAGTTGAATATTTGGTTTTTATGCTCGAGTTAATTGCTCAAGTTGCATTGAAATAATTGGAAATAGATATTGGTTAGAGAAATTATTTGTATTAGCATTTCTTGTGTGGTAACAATTTCAAAAAATAAGGTATTCTCATTGTGTGCAAGATGAAAGAAAATTAGTTCATGCAGGAACTTTTAGATTAATAGTGATGAAATTAAATGATTTGTGAAATATTCTGTTGTTCTAGTTACCAGTTCTAAGTGGTGCCCTAACTTTCCACATATCTAAATGTATATTTTATCTCTCTCTCTATAACTCATATTTACACTGGAGTTTCATTCTATATAACTTTGTTGCCACATAAAATATATAGCTATTTCAATAGTTTGGTTTCATTTTAATTCCATGTATTTTATACATTCGTAAACGGTCATTATACAAAAAAGGAAAATAGTCCTACTTTATACACCTTATATTTTGTTCTTACTTTGAAAATAAATTAAGACATTAGAAAGGGAAATACCTATAATTAGTGTATATCAGTGTATTTACTATAGGAGCTTATAATGAAATTATTCATCTAAAGAGAAAATTAGAAATGAGTGAGTAACAATATGCATATGCCTTTTTCCCATCTCTCTATTTGATGACTGTGCGATAATTTAGCCTCTTCAGAAGAATTTTTTCCCCCTAAGTTTGGACTTCATTTATATAATCTTGCTTAAAATTAAATTGGAGAAATGCTTCATATGTGGTACCTTGGAGGACCTGTAATAGAATTGCAGAAATTTATTGTAAGACTGCCATATTCATTCTAGAGATAAAGTGTTGACTTGTATTGAACCTCTTTAGACCCCTTCTGAAAATGTTTTTAAATGTGTAGAATAATTTATAGAATAACAAAGGAATATTATTTGAATAGTTATAAAAATGTTAAAATGTTTATGGACTCCAGGTTAAGAATTTATATAAACAATTCTTCTGAAAGGTTGACTTCATTATATGACATTTGGTTTACTTCTTTATTACTGTGTAGTTCCCTACATAGGTAGCTGTCTGTTTCAGGACATTTGTGCCCTAATGAAAAATCTGAATCTATGACTGTTTTTAAATGATAGGGTGGCAATTTTCTGTTCTTCAGTCCCATGAGAAAAGTCATTTACCATTTGAATAAAGGCGGAGAAAATAATAGTGATAAGGAGTGTTATTTTTTTCCTTTTTGGGGGGGTAGGGGAGTGGGATTAAGGACAGAGAATAGGCGGGAACATGGAAGAACATAAGGATAGCAGCTGTATGGCCATTGTCTACTATTCTTTCATTGGCCTTATGTGCTGGAGTTGATTTACTGATCAGTATGCTTTTGTTTACATATAATGTATGAAGCTCTAAATCTGCTAGAAAGAAGAAAGTAAAGCATAGGGAATGCAGAAGAAACAAGGTAACAGATATATCTTGAATTTGAAAAAGAAACCAATACATTTCTTTTAAAGAGAATGTAAATGAAGAGTTCACATTTGATTTATTTGAAGAGAAACTTGGCAGGCAAAGAAAGTAGCCTTTCAGAATATTTATGTTGCATTTGTTAATCCAATGGTCTTTTAAAATGAAAATGTCTTTTCACAAAGTGAAATAAGTGGTAAATATACTACTTCGTAGACATCTATAAAAAGTTATGATTTTTTTCTTTTTAAAAATCAATGTTTAAGTTTAAGCCAAAGAAATCATTTGAAACAATTTAAGGATATTAAATATATTTTACAGCTCAGATAAATTGGTGCCTGCAAAGATCTTCATAGGAAAAAAAGTACTTCCTTTTTCTTTGCAACTGAATATCAATTATTGTCTTTTGGTATTTGTAATTTATAGTTCATTGAGCTTTTCATACTCCAGTTTAATGGAATTTATTGATACAAATGTGACTAGTATTTTCCCTCTCCAATGCATCTTTCACTATCTACTAAATTGATATCTCTTAACACACGTGCAAATATGTCATTTCCTTAAAAATCTTAGGATCATAGATTCAGATTTGTAATAAAACTTAGAAATCATCTATCTACTCCAACCTACTCATTTTAGAGATGAAAAATGTAAGGCTCAGTAAGATCAGTTTATTTGCTTCTCTTAATAAGAGACATAAAAAGAAAATACTTCCCTGTTGAGACTATAAGGTACAATGTGAAATCCTTAACCTAGCATTTAAAGCCTCTGCTTAAGGTGCCACCACACTTTACATTCTTATTTCATTAAAAAAAAAAAATAATCCTCTCATACAGTACCAGATGTGGAAATAGGAAAACCTGAAGGCATATTTAATCTCAAACATTTATTATTAGTTGTGTGACGTGGCCAAGTCACTTAACTTTATTTTTGCTTCAATTTCCACATTTGTAAAATGGGAATAATAGCTCCTACTCCCAAGGATAAAATGAGAGTACTTATAAAGTACTCAGTGCCTAACGCATAGGATACATTAAAAAATCCTTATCAATATTATCATCTCCATCTCTGAATTGGATCTGTGTGCTTGGCCTCAGATTGAAATCTTTGTTGTTGCTTTGTTGTTTTGTTGTTGACATCAGGGACATGCATCGGAATTGGATTTTAAGTGAGGGAGCATTGTACAAGGTCATCTCCCTCGCTTTCCTCTCCAGGGCTATCTGGGTCCAGTGGCAAGATACAGATCAGAACAATTGAAGATGACTATGGAATAGAGTGGAAGACCTTGGCTTTTTTTAAACTAAGATCTTTTCCAAGTTTTAGTTTTCTCAGTTTGACTGAGGTAATGTTTATTCAGTGATTTAATGATAGATATGAAATGAGGCAGAGGATACCTTTTTTTTTTTTTTTTTTTTTTTAAACTGAGGCAGTTGGGGTTAAGTGACTTGTCCAGGGTCACACAGCTAGGAAATGTTAAGAATCTGAGGCCACATTTGAACTCGGAAGTACTCCTGACTTCAGGGGTGGTGCTCTATCCACTGCACCACCTAGCTGCCCCAGAATACCTTCTTTTAACCTAGTCAAGGAAAAAATTCAATTTTATTCAACTCCTTGTGACTTCATTTGGGGTTTTCTTCCAAAGGTATTGAAACTGTTTGCTATTTTTTTTTCCCCTCCAATTTATTTTTAAATTGAAGAAATTGAAACAATGTTAAGTGATTTGTCCAGGGTCACACAGCTTGTTAAAGTCTTGATCCCAGGAAGAAGATGAATCTTCTGACTCTAGACATTCACTGCATTACCTTAACTGGCTATATATGGATTTTATTTTCCACTTAGTCCTGAATTTAGAGGCTTCACTACCCAAGTAATTTTGGACAAGCCAATAAATATTCTTGGGCCTCAAATTTTTCATCTAGGAAATTAAAAGGTAGTGAACTAGATAATCTTTAATATCATTTCCAGCTTTTAATCCTTTTTGAACTTGACATAGTTGACAAAATCAATAAACATTTCAATATATACAAAGAAAAAACCAGGATTGTGTATATAGAAGTGAACTTCTAGTATTGTATACATTTAAGAAGATCATAAGAATTTTTCTGCTGACCTATGAATTCTTCTGAATTTGTTTTTTATGCCATTTGTATTTTTTTCTTTTGATAACCTCCACAAAGCAAAAACAAAGAAACAATCCTCCCTTGTTACAAATAAATATTGTTAGGCAAAATAAATACACCCGTAGACTGTGTCTGAAAATGTATGTTTCATTTTGCCCTTTTAATGCTTTCCAAGATATGGAAAACATTTTATCATCAGGCTGCAAAAAAGCTTATGATTAGTCTTTATATTTATCAGAGAAATTAAGTTTGTCTTTCCCCTCAAAATCTATCAAATATTTTATTTGCCTGAAGTCTTTGGATTCAGAAAATACTTTAAAAGACATATAGGCTGATACAGAAAAGAACTGGAACAGAACAATTTATACTGCAAAAATGCAATCTATTCATTTTTTTTACTCCTTAATAATATTCCATTATATATGTAATGATTTGTTCTGTCATTGTCTAATGAATAATTATTGAGTTTGTTTCCACTGCTTTACTACTAAGAAAATATTATAATTATTTTTGCACATTTTGCTTTATATGTAATTAGCAATTCATGGATCAAAGAATTTGTATGATTTAGTAAATTATTAGTTTAATTCCAAATTGCTTTTCAGAATGGTCAAACCATTTCACAGCTCTTCCAACCATCTATGGCTTTGAACGATTCTTATTTTTCCTTTTTGTTATTTTTATCCATCTTAAGAAGAATTGTCATTTATTTTAATATGTGTCACTTTTATGAATGACTTGGAGCAGTTTTTAAAATTTGCAGTTGCTAGCTTGCATTTCTTTCAGGACCAGCTTGTCTATCTCCTTTGACTATTAATCTATTGGAAAATGACATTTGTTAAATTTTTGGTGTGAACTTTTATATTTGGGTCATATGTCCATTTGAAGTTTATTATAGTTGTATGAGAAATTTCTCTAAATCTAATTTCTGCCAAGAATGCTTTCCAGTTTCCTTAGCAGTTAATCTTTAGAGTTTTGGAGTTTCTGAGCTTATAAAACACCTTTACTACTTTGGGAATTTTTAGATCCCATTTCTATTTTTTTAAATTAATTTCAAATAGTTTTGATAATTACTTTTGTTTTTAGGTCTAGTAATACTAGACTCCCATTTTCCATTCCCATTTTAAAAAAATAATTTCTCTTGAATTCTTTTATCTTTTCTAATTTCTATGTGAATTTTGTTGCTGATTTTTGAACACCAGAATTTAAAAATACTTAGTATCATCATCATCCAGACAGGAACAATGAATAAATCTTCAACTATTGAAGTCTTTCTATAAAGAGTTGCATTTTGAAACACTACCACTACCATCTAGGTGTATCTTTTGTAGGTTAAGTCCCCAATATTTAAAAAAAAAAAAAATCAAAAAAAAACTACTTTGATATCTGATTTTTTTTTTTTATGTGAGTTTATATGACAACTCCCTTCATCCCCAATTGAATCTGTAGGATTAATTAAAACATAATTTTTTGGGAGGGTATGTGTGGGGAAACCGACTTGGAATGAATTTCATTGCAATAAGAAATGCCTTCTACCAGGGAAGATTAGTGCTTACTTTCAGTTTGCCTGAGATATGACAACTTACATGATTTGAACCTAGGTCTTTTAATGTTGAGGCTAGCTCCTTATTCTTCCATACTACATCTCTGTTGATTACCAGATAATGTTGTTTTCTCATTGCCTCTCCTGGTTTCTCCAATTTATTTTTTCCTTCTTTTCCTGTCTCAAATAATGGTGGTAGCAGTAGAAATCAATTTTTTTGTACATACATACATAAGTTATGTATACACACACACACACAATTATTTCAGAAAGACTTGTTAAAGAAAGCTTTATTTATTTATTTTTGACCAAATGAGTTTGTTTTGTTATTTTGTTACTGATATGGTCTATTGTATTTTTTTTCTCTACTAATGTTGAATCACCCTTGCATCCTTGGTACTTATCAAACTAATTTGATAATACTAATTGATATTTAGATAAATTGCTATAGACTTTACTAGAAACTTGTGTTTTTCATTAATCATGATATTAGGATACAGTTTTTTTCCTTTGCTTTGTTGAACTTCATGAACACATTAGTATTTGTCTTACACATGTGAACTTTTAATAATTTAAATTCTATTGATGCCTTTTTTTCATCAACTATATTTTTCTATGTAGTCTGTCCCTTCTCTAGCCATTCTTTATAACAAACAGTAGTTTGTTTACAACAGTAGTTGTGAGAATGTTAAAAGTTATCACATCACAGAAGCTTTATGTAGTATAATACAAATTCATAATACAAATTCCCACTTCTGCAAAACTAGAGGGAAGAATGCAGGTACTTTCTCATATCTTTTTTGCGACTCTCTTGGTTTTTCAATTTTTAAAGCATTTCTTTTCAGTGGCTTTGTTATATTTCCATTACACTGTGCTGTTACTCAGTATGACGTCAAGTACTCCTGCCTATCTGTGTCTTCTAAACTTCCTTTTTTTCCTGAGCATTTAAAAAAAATGTCCAAGTGATTCTCTATTTTTTTTTTTTTTTTTTTGGCAGGGGAGGGAGGTGGATGCACACCTGCTAATTTCCTTTCCCCTCTGGAATTCCTTCTCTCTCCCCTCCCACCCCCTTAAAACAAAGCAAAAAACCCTTGAAATAGCCTTGTAACCAATAATCATAATCTGGCCAAAAATGCATATATCACATAGTCTACACCTAAAATGCCCCATCACTTTGTTATATGATGGAAAGTATGTTTCATTATTGTAAGTCTTGCTTAAAGTTCATTTCCTAATTCTGTCTCCTGTATCAATTTTTTATAAATATATTTTTAAAAATTTAAAAAAATTGAATCTCCTTTATAACTTTGACACTGTTGTATTCATGCTTCATATTTTATTTAGTTATCATAAGTACTCCATTACTTTGCTTTTTTCTTTCCTTTTTTCTTTTTCTTTTTTTGCTACAACAAAAGTACTTCTGCAAATATTATAAGTTTACATACTTTCTTTTCATATCTTTGGGTTATATGTTGATCTATTCCCCATCACTAATTTTTTTTTTTTTCCACAGTAGGATATGGAGCTAGCTGAGATTTGAGATTTCTGTTAGGGTCATGAAGCATGGAATTATCAATTCATATTGTCTTTAAAGAAGTATTGGAGAGAAAAAACCTAATAATTGTAACCATGCATATGAATTCATTCTTAAAATGGAGAAGAATGACAGATTAAAGTGATCAAATTTAAGGATTCCTTTTTTTCCCCCCAATAGTATTTTATTCTTCCAATTACATAAATTTCAATATCCATTGAAAGAGAGCTTTCAACATTCATTTTTGTAAGATTTTGAATTCCATAATTTTTCCTCTCCTTTTTCTCCTCCCTCTCCAAGACAGCAAACAATCTGACAGAAGTTATACATGTACAATCATTTTAGACATATTTCCATATTAGTCATATTGTGAAAGAAAAACTACAAGAAAGGAAAAGCAAACATAAAAAAATATTTTTTTAAACAGTGAAAATACTATTCTTTGATTCATATTCTGTCTCCATAGTTCTGGATGGACTTTTCATCATAAGTCTATTGGAATTGCCTTCAATCACCTCATCATTGAAAAGAATCAAATTGGTCATCATATAATCTTGTTGCTGTGTACAATGTTCTCTTAGTTCTGCTCATTTCACTCAGCATCAGTTCATTTAATTCTTTCCAAGCTTTTCTAAAATCACCCTATTCATCAATTCTTATATAACAATAATATTCTGTTATAGTCATATGCCATACTTTATTCAGCCATTTTCCAACTGATGGGCATCCACTCAATTTTTTCCTTGCAACCACACACAAAAAAAATGCTACAAATAGTTTTGCACTTGTGGCATGTCCTTTCCCCTCCTTTAAGATTTCTTTGGGATACAGACTCAGTAATGGCACTGCTGCATCAAAAGGTAAGCACAGTTTTATAGCCCTTTGAACATAGTTCCAAATTGCTCACCAGCATGGCTGGATTAATTCACAATGCCACCAACAATGTATTAATATTCTTGTTTTCCCACTTGTTGTTTCCCTCCAACATTAATCATTATTTTTTCCTGTCTTAGCCAGTGTGATAGGTGTAAAGTGCTACTTAGAGTCATTTTAATTTAGATTTCTCCAATCAATAGTGATTTAGAACATTTTTTAAAAATATAACTACAAGTGGTTTTAACTGATTGATCTGAAAATTTCCTGTTCTTATCTTTTTATCAAATTTATGAATTGGAGAAAGATTTGTACTTGTAAATTTAACTCATATATCAATATATTTGTAAATGAGGCCTTCATCAGAAATACTGGCTTTAAAAATTGTTTCCTAACTTTCTGCTTTTTTTCTAATCTTGGCTGCATTATAGAAAAGGTTTTAGGTAAACCTTTTTAATTTAATGTAATCAAAGTTATCCATTTTGCATTTCATAACATTCTTTAATTCTTCTTTGGTCATAAATTCCCCCCTTCTCCAAAAATCTGACAAATAAGTTACTCCTTGCTCTCCTAATTTGCTTATAGCGATACCCCTCTACTGATAAGATTTTCTTTTAAACAAAAAATATATTTAAAACAAAGTCATAGTGTCTTTCATTATTCCTGAGGTGAGGTAGTTCTAAAGCAGGGGTTCTTTATTTGGGACCCTGCAAATTTGTTTTGATTTAGTGTATTTCAATAAGTAAAATAAATTTTAAAAATCAAATTTACTTGTAAATTCTGTTTTATGCATTTAAAAATATTAATTTGAGAGTGGAGTTCTTCTCATTGCTGAGAAAAGGGTTTTTATGACACAAAAGTTAAGAATCCCTTTTCTAGAGGGATTTATTCTTAAAAAAAAAAAAAAAAGAATTATTTTCTGTAATACCTGTCATGTTTTCTATGTGAGAAAATCTAAAGCCATTCTAAGTGTGAACATATTAATATGTCAGATCTAGCTTTCTGTTTTGATTAACTTAGTTTTAAGTTTTTTTTTTTTTTAATTATTATATTGGAACCGGATGAGACTCCAGAATGTTATATAATTCTACATTCCACCTAATGAAATAACTAACTTCACTGATAAAGACATTGAAACCCATGAAGTTTAATGAGGTGCATATTATTCGCAGTCCAAACTGGAATTTTGAACAACTATATTGTTCTTGCTGCTGCTTCTTCCATTGTTCTATGCCATAAAAATGTTTCAGTGTGCTATAATAGATATCAGAGGTTTGTACATATCTTTGATATGTTTAAACTAGGATAATTTTGCCATTTCTGTAATTTGCTGACATTTTATGATTAGGAGCTGTATCTTATCTGTACTTTTAAAGCATTTGTGTCAGAAGATTGAGCTATCAGTTCTGACACCACAATTTATTAGACTCGTCATAATTTGAATCAAAAGGGATTATGTAATTCAGTCTCCTACTTAGGGTAGTTACTGTCACATTTTTTAATCAGTAGATGGCCATCTACACTGGTTTAACTATCATTGAAAAAGACTATGAGGCCCCAAAGACAACCCATCCCATTTCTACTAATTAACAAAAAAACTTCTTTGAGCCAAATATCTCTTTAATCATTTCTTAAAATACATTAGTTGTGTGGTATTAAATAAATCATTTATATATCTATACTTAAATTTCTTATACTACAAAGAAGTATTAATAAATTCTGTCTTTTTTTTTTTTCCCATTTTTGTGAAGATCACTTTGAACCATAAAGCTGAAATGGACTTTTAGAAGTCATTTAGGCCAAAGCTGTTATGAAGATACTGATGTTCTGGCTCTGAAATAACTTACCCCATATTAAAAAGTAAACAAATAAACTAGTGGTAGAGATTGGAACTCAAGAGATAATGTGAAGGGAAAGACTTTATAAATTGTAAAATACATTTCATTTAAAAAGTAATTGAACAAAATCGACAAAATTAAAACCAGCAATTGTTATATTTTGAATTTTGGCTAAGACATAACATCTTTCTGCTTAGCATTGCTATATATTTTTAAATGTTAATTAAGTATCCAGACTTTTTAATATGAAAGGCTTCCTGTTGAATAATGAATAGCTTTCATTATAGCTGTATCTGTATCTGAGTGTATAAATAAAAAAAGTAAGACAGTTCCTGCCCTTAAGAATTTGATATGTGGCTAATTGGGGCTTTGATATCCTGGGAGGACTAATACCTCTGGTGTGAAAGCTTGCCAAATCTTTTTCAAGGCTGTTCTTCTATCTTTAGTGTGTGTACTTAATTCATCTACCTCTCATTTGTGGCTCCAAGAAACAGTAGCCCCAGGAGCCACATTATAGTAAAACAAACAAACAAAAACAAAAACACCTCAGATTTGTTGGGGAATGAAGGGAATGTCTACACTACTTTGTGGAATGGGGGATAGGAATAAGAATAATTTGTTCCAATAGTGTTGAAGTAGATATTGTGGAGAGCTTAGAGCTTGGTTGGTCAACCATAAAAGTCGCCAAGAGATTGTGCTGTATCCTAGGTCATTATCAGTCAAACTGGCTTGTCTTGTCTCCTGGACTTAGATGATTCTGGAAGAGAGAATGAGTTTGAAAACTTTATGCAACTCTGCCTCATTTGAATCCAGTTCACACACAAATCAAAATATCTCCTCCTCCACCTCCTTACCACCTTTGGTTCTTTTCCAGGAACAAGAAGAACAGCAAAAGTGCTGACTTTTTTTTTTTTTTTAATTGTTTGCCATCTTGGGGAAGAGAGAGGAAGAAAAATTTGGAACTCAAAAATCTTATAAAAATAAATATTAGAAACTATCTTTGCATAAAATTTGGGGAAAATGTTATTGAAAACACCATACTCAGAAAAAAGAGGTAGGTTGGTTTTATCTCCAGAATGAAAGAATAATTAGGCATCTTGAACATTACTTTAGTATATGAGGGGATAGCCATGTACTGGGTTGGCTTGTTCCTATCGAAGGGCTACTTAATAAAGGCACAGGATGAAAGATGTATTGAGGTTTGATTTATCTCTTCAATGGAAGTAGTATATGTATAAGCTATAAAGCCAAAACTAGTAGAAGAGATTAATTAAATTTCAGTTTAATCCGATGAATTTTTTTTAATTGTTTGCTTACTTAAAATGTTGCTTTTTCAGTCTTTGGAAATGATATTAATGCTTCATGTTTTAAAATTTGAGTAGATCTCTTAGAATAAGCACTGAAAAGAGACCAAATTGGGGAATGATTCCATAAGATAAGAAAGTAAATGATAAAATAAAGGATTGGAGAAATAGGTATATTGTTTGTTGACTGAACATGGTAGGGAAGAATTCCTTAGATATTAAGATTTTCTATCATAATGGATAGTACAAGTTTATCAGGTTTTAGTGAAAATTTAGAAGTGTATTTGGGTGTTTGTTATTTTTTCAGTTGTGTCCCACATTTGGTTTTCTTGGCAAAGATACTGCTATTTCCTTTTTCAACTCAATTTTACATATGACGAAACTGAGACAAAATCATTTGCCTAAAATCACACAACTAGTTAAGAATCTGAGGCTTGATGAGTCTTCTGATTTCAGGCTGGGTACTCTAGATATCTGCTTTATCACCTTAGCTATCCTTTGGTGTGTATATACATACTTTATTTCCCACTTTAGTGCATTAAAATTGCCCTGAATTTGGAAGCTTTATTACTCAAAAAGCTTTAGGCAAGCCAATTAATGTTAACTTTCAAAGAAGAACAGATTATGTATTTTACAGATTTTTTATAGTAATGGATTGTAGTTAATCAGAACAAAAGGGATTTAAATTTAAAAATAATCTGAATCAGCAGGATGATTTGAGAGAGTCCTGGAAGATGAAACTTACATGAACTGATGCTAAGTGAAGTGAGCAGAACCAGGAGATCATTGTACATGGCAACAACAAGATTATAAGATAATCAATTCTGATGGACATGGCTCTTTTCAACAATGAGAGGTTCCAGGCCAATTCCAGTGGTCTTGTGATGAAAAGAGCCATCTACATCCAGAGAGAGGACTGTGGGAATCCATGAGTGTGGATCACAACATAGTATTTTCACTGTTTTTGTTGTTGTTTGCTTGCATTTTGTTTTCTTTCCCTTTTTTGCTTTTTGATAATTTCTTGTGCAGCATGATAATTGTGGAAATATGTATAGAAGTATTGCACATGTTTAATATATATTGGATTACTTTCCATCTAGGGGAGGGGGGTAAAGGAAGGGGAAAAAATTGCAACACAAGGTTTTGCAAGGGTGAATGTTGAAGATTATCCATCCATACATACACACACATTGTTGTTGCTGAGGCAGTTGGGGTTAAGTGACTTGCCCAGGGTCATACAGTTAGGAAGTGATACCTATGTTTTGAAAATAAAAAGCTTAAAAATTTTTTTTTCCCAAAGAACATCTATTTCAAGCTAAATACCATAGAGAACAGCTCCAGTGAAAATAATAGCAGTTGAAACTACTATTAAGTTCATAGGCATCTAAGATAGTAGAATCTCTGAATTTAAACATTTATATACAAATGCCCAAAGTCTACTTATAATCAATAACGAACTCGGTATCATAAAAGAAGGAGACAAGTTTGATCTCAATTATATAACTCTGAGTTAATAGGATGAAATACATGGCTGGAATATGTGTATTGAAAAGAAATAAGATAGGTAAAAAGGAGGATGAAGTAGTGTTATATATTTAGAAGGCATTCTCAAAAAAAAATTTATCCATTTTGGGATTAAAAAATCAAAAAAGGAATAGGGCCTGTTCTTGAGGGGGATAGAGTGATTATTATCCCATTGACAACAAAGATAAGACAGCTACTTGGCTTTTATTTTTTCTCCTTTTCTCAAAAGAAAAACGACCTTTTTACTGGAAATGATAAAAATAAAATGACTAGGGAATTGATTCCAAGATAAGAAAATATGAAGGCAGTTAGTTGCCTTTGAATTAAGATCATCTAGCCCAGATAAACTGAATCTTTGAGCATTGAAAAACTTGGCAGATGTGATTACTATAACTCAGTGTCAGTAATATTTACAAGACCATAGAAAATGGGAGAGATATCAAAACATTGATAGACAATTAACCTTTTTCCTTCCTTCTTCCCTTCTCTTCCCAAAAAAGTTAAAACAATATGTGGACTAGAACCGTGAGTAAGTCTTTGATTCCTAAATATTCCAGAATAGATTAAACTTGTTTTGCTTGACTCCGGAAGCAAAAGAGATTGAAAAGATTAAGACTATTGTGGGGGTGGGGTAGGGGGTAGAGGGGAGGAACCTTTTACTAATAATAACTCTCCAAAAATGGAAGGGACTATCTCATTGTGTATCCTCTTACCACATATCATTCAAACAAAAAGCTAGGTAAAACACCTGTTCTCCATTTATAGGAAGAATTTTTTTCCATATGTGGGTAAAACTAGCCTTGGGTCACTTTTAAACTTGTTATTTTATGATTCTTTGAAACTTTACATTATGGTCCTATCTTTAACAGATAATTAAATTGAATTTCAAGGATAAATATAGTCATTCACATGAAAATAGTTTCCTAAGATTTCAATAAAATTTCATATAATAGAGATATTGAACATCTAGAAGAGGAAATTGATTATATAGAGGTAATTTTGATAGTTTAGTCAGGAATAGGTTATTCTAAACTTAACCCTAATTTTCTTTTCCTTCTCCTTTTTTTTTGGGGGGGGGCAGGGGAGGGAGGCAAAGATAACAAGATTACTAAACTGGAAGATGAGCACAATCCTATAGATATAGTTTACTTAGATTTTAAGAAGAAAATATCTCATGGTATCCCTGTGAAGAAGATTGACAAATGTAAAACTAAGATGATAATGTTAGATATAGTTGAATGGCTGAACTCAAAAGAATTGTTATTAATTATTCAGTGATAGAAAGTCTATTTGTGAGCCCAGGTGTCTGTGGCTAAATTGTCCCTAGACTAAATTATTTTACTTTTCTTTTTAAAATCTAGTAATATGTATAAAGAGACTTAATGTAAGGAAATCTAAATTTGCAATTTCTCAACTTTTTTTGGCTTCTGGGTCCATGCAGAACAAATTAATTTCTTTTCCCCAATTGAAGTTTCAAGTTCCCTCATATATTCTTTTCATGGATATTGAAAATATTGATCTTATTGATGAAGGCTGGAAAAAGAATGCCCCTCATTTAATAATTTGGGATTATAATAAAGATTTAGTAGCTCAAAAGCACATTTCATAATTTATTTGTCTAATTTTCAGTTACAGCAATTGAATATCATAGTTTTTACTAGTACATATAGTTTTTTTTTACTATATTTGTATTATTTCTATTATTTAATCATTAAATATTTTACTTGCCAATTAATAATTTTGTTAATGCCCTAATGCCTTTGATTACATTTGCATATGTCATCTTTAGAAAATGAAAATCTTTCATAATCAGCATTTATCAAATTTTGCTTTTTTTCACTAGCAGACATTTGTGTAAGCCTCTCTTCTATTTATTAGCATTCATTGATCAGTGCTGGTTTCCCCTGTTTCCTCAGTAACCATGTTTTATTCCATCCCTCTTTTCATTTAAAAAAAAATTCAGACATTTGTCATGACCAAAAAATTATTATGTACCCTAAATTTGTCTGTCATCCCTTTGTCAGGATGTTCCGGCATGGGTCTTCTGAAATTATTGTTGGTTATTACCATTGGTCAGAGTTGTTAATTTTTTCAAAGTTGTTCATTAAAAATTTTGTTGCTGTATAAATTGTTTTTCTGGTTCTACTCAAATCATTCCAAGGTTACTTTAAACAAGTCTTTCTGAATTTCTTTTAATCATTTTCTTCTGTCATTTCTTAAGTCGCAACAGTACTCTATTACATCCATATATCATTTGTTTAACCATTCTTCAACTTATGGGCACTACTTTAGTTTCTAGTTTCTTTCTGCTACAAAAAACTTATTACTATTTTTGTTTATATGAGCCTTTAAAATTTTTTTTTCTTTGGGATATGTGCTTGGTTCTGGCATTGCTGGGCCAAAAGGAATGCTCAGTAATATTTCCAAATTGTTTTCCAGAATTTTTAAATAAATTCACAGTTTCATCAACACTGTATTACTGTGCCTCTTTTTCCATGACCCTTCTTAACATTTGCCATTTCTGTCAGTTTATCATTCTGAAGAGAGTGATTTGGAACCATAAGAATTACTTTAATTTGCATTTTTCTTTTTAGTAATGATTTGGTTTTTATGTGACTATACCTTAGATGTTCTCTAGAATATTGCCTCTTCATATTCTTGAAGTATTTATCATTTATGGTCATTTCTTTGGTGTAAAATATGATTTTACAACATTCATTTTTGATTTTTCATATAACATTTGTTGAATTGAACAAAAGTATCTTTTACACATCATTTATATTCCTTTTTTTATAGAATGTTCATTTTTATGAACTGTGATTATAAAATGTAAAATTCTTTTTTTCTCCTTTTCCCTGTTTATGAGTCTGATATTTATAATTTTCCTTCATACTTTTATGTAATCATTTGAGAATGAGCATATGCTTGGCAGAATTTCTTCAGTTTCTTGGAGTATGCCCTGCATAGAGCCAAATGGAAGGAGGATACTCTTTAGATAGTAGTCTTTCAGATTCTGCTGTTTGCCAATGACATTGTACTCTCAGATAAGACCAAGTGTTATTTCACACAGTAAGAAACAAGTAAATGAAAAATGTATGTTGCTAAAATAATGACAGTTGGATGGTTAGTTCATTAGTGTATATTTCTTGGGTCAGGTACTGTAGATGGACAGTGACTTGGAGAGAAGACTGGCTTTCAGTGATTCTAGTATACCGTCTAGAATTAGAATTCTTCCAGTGAGAGTAGATAGGTGATTCTTGAAACATCATGTATTCCAAAGGGGAAAAAAAAATGCAAGTAATCCCAAGGTAAGCATGGTAGAAATTTGTAGAACATAAAACTAATGACTAAAGTTGATTGGCATATAAGTAGTAATAGCAAGAACAAAAAACCCACAAAGGATATGTCAAGGATTGTCAAGGATATGTATCAGTGAAAAAAGGTAAGCTGCTTATGTGTAAAATATAACAGATGGATGGTTTTATTATAGCACCACCCACAAAATTAATTTAATTCTAATAAATACTTCCTGTCTTATGGAGTTCTGAAATTTAAATTTCAAGGAATCTGTTGTTTGAGGAAAGTTGTACAATTATTTACTAAAACTGTTTATTCTCCTTCCAGTTTTTCTGTGAAACATTTTATATACCATATCTTTTATAGTTATCATTCATTTTTAAGAACATTTGAAAAATTGTTCCTTTTCAGTATAGTACTTTATGTAGACCTCACTGCAAATAAGCGATTTTTTTCATTGGTGGTTGTTAATTTCTTTATCTGGGTTTGGGTCTTAAGTGTCCTTTGTTGGTGGTGCTTTCATTCATTAATTTTCTTTTAGTCTTCCTAATTGGATCTGTTACTACTATGCTCCACCATCGTGGATGAGATGATTGGTTGGGCTCTTTTTGTCCCTGACCTTTCATTTCTGGGATCCATTAATGAATTTCCCCACTGTGTTTAGAGTGCTGGAAACTTTTATTGTCCCTTTTGTGAGATCTGTTTGATTTTCCCTGATCCAGGATATTGGTTGATCTTATGTTCCTTGATATAGGTGTTGATTAGTTTCTTACCCTCCTGGGACTTCTGAATCAGGGTTATATTTCCTAGGACTGCTGTTTTTCCTCTGCTTGCTTATCCTTCTTTATTTTTTTAAAGGAAATACTTTTTCAGTGTTTGTAGTTTCTGATTGCATTTTTGTGCATATCTGGGCTGGATGCAAAGACTTAATTTATCTTTGGATCTTTTTTTTTTTTCTTTGTTTATTATTCATTCTGGTGCTCTTTAGACATTTCTTAAAAGGTATGATACCCTCTTGCCATCATAACTATCAGTATAATCTTCTCTTTTTTTATTTCAGTAATTTGCTTTTGTTTTCTTCTTATATAGCTGGTCTTTATTGATTTTGAATTGTGAGCACTGAATGATGAGCATCAATAATGAGTAATGAGAGGATTGTTGAAGCTACCTTATTTACTGTATATATAGTAAAGGATGAGAGTTTGTTTTAAGTAAATTTGTTTTCAAATTAGTTTCCTTAACATTACCTATGTGTATTTAAAGTGCATATTTAAAGAATATGGGGAGAAGGAAGAAACTTTAGTTTTGTATTTGAAACCCAGACTACTTGAAGATATATCAGGAATGTGCATTTTTTAAACTAATGAAAATGGGATAATACTTTATTTATTAAAAGTTATTTTACCATTTCTTTTCAGAAACACAGTAGTGTAAAGTGAGATGTATTTTTCTTAGTTATATTACCACTTTCCCACCCCAATTTTGTTGTTCATTCCCATTTCAGTCATTTCTAATTCTTCTTTGCCACGCTTTATATTTTCACTTTTTTAAAAAAGCTTTTTATTTTTCAAAACATGAATAGATAATTTTTTAACATTGATCCTTGCATAGCTTTGTGTTTCAGATTTTCCCTTCGCCTCCTCCCCTAGATGGCAAGCAATCCAATATATGTTATACATGTTAAGATATATGTTAAATCCAATATGTGTAAACATTTATATAATTTTTTTGCTGCACAAGAAAAATCAGATCAAAAAGGAAAGGAAATGAGTAAGAAAACAAAATGCAAGCAAACAACAATAGAGAATGAGAATGTTATTGTTGTGATCCATACTCAGTTCCCACAGTCCTCTTTCTGGGTGTTGATGGCTCTCTTCACAAGATCTTTGGAACTGGCTTCAGTCATCTCATTGTTGAAAAGAGCCATGTCCATCAGAATTGATCATTGTATAATCTTGTTGCCCTGTACAACGATCTCCTGGTTCTGCTCGTTTCACTTAGCATCAGTCCATGTAAGTCTCTCCAGACTTCTCTAAAATCATCTTGTTGCTGATTATTTCTTAAAGAACAATAATATCCCATAATAGTCATATGCCATAATTTATTCAGCCATTATCCAAATGATGGGCATCCACTCAGTTTCCAGTTTCTTGCTACCAAGAAAAGAGCTGCCCAAAACATTTTTGCACATGTGGGTCCCTTTCCTTCCTTTAAGATCTCTTTGGGATATAGGCCCAATAGAAACACTGCTGAATCAAAGGGTATTCACACACACTTCATTTTTTCTCAGCAAAGACTGTGGAGTGGTTTGACTTCCCTCCACCCCACCCCCCTACTCATTTTATAGATGAGGAAATTAAGGCAAACAGGGTTAAAGTAGCTTGCCTATGATCACACAGTAAGTCTCTGAGGCCAGGTTTGAACTTAGGAAGATGAGTCTTTCTTATTCCAATTCTGGCACTTATCACATAGTTTTTAAAGTTAGTTATAAAAATTTGGTTGAGAAATTTTATGGTGTATTGCAGGTGACTTTAAATTCTTGCAAAGTGTAAATCTTTGTAATAAAGCTCTTCCATTCAAAATAGTTAAATACAAGACACTACCAGTGCAAGTAAAAGTTAGTGCAGTTAGTGCCATGTATCCTGTCAAATATTCTAATAATATAAATCTTGCATTGGATACACCACTTAAATATATTCATACACAAACAGGCCATACAATTTAACTTTATGCATAGCAGTGAATTGGAAAGACTGAGGAGGATTGTAAACAACTAAAAATTTTTAAACCTCAAACTGCTGAAGACCATTTCCATTTCAGGTCACTATATTGATTTTTAAATAGTTTCTTTAATTGGAGAATTGTTTTGACAGATGGTATAGTCTTAGGCTAAAATAGTTTTGTACTTAAAACTGAGAAAATCCAGGTTTTATTGGCTGCACACATATTTTGCTGTGATTATGTGATAACTTTTTAAACCAAACATTTCTCCCTGGTACTAGAAAACATTTTTTAACTGTTTCTGTGAAAAAGGTTTATTTTGAAATTATAGCAACTACTTCAGTAATTTTTATTTTTAATTATGAATCCCCACAGACAAGTTTGTTTAAAATCATTCAACTTCAAATACAGAAAAATATAGGTAACTATTTGTGGTTTATCAGAGAAAACAGCATTTAAAACTGCAAAAGTACCTGATGATTTTGAACTCCTTGAACACAAGTATGTCTCATATAATTGATTTTTTCCACACACATAAATGATAAAAACTGCTTAGAATTAGAGGAACAAACCATTATGCAGACCCTTAGAATTTTTCTTAAGTAATATTTTCTTCTTCTTCTGGACCAGAATTCGTAACCTAAGATCTACAGATAGAAGAGATCTGGGAATAGATTTCAGGGGTTCCATGAACTTGAGTGCGAGAAAAAGATTACATCTTTTTTTTTTTTTTTCCAGTATAACTGGCTTCCTTTTGAGTATTTTTTTTAAACTATAATTCCTTTATATTTTACTTTATACATCTGAAAACTTTCTGAGAATTTATTCATTGATTGGTTTCACAAGACTGCTAAACAGATCTATGACACAAAAAAGTTAAAAAGTTATTCTTTCTATTGGATATTTTTCATTTACTTTATCCTTGTTTCTTTAATGAATACATCTTTGTAACAAAAAAAATACACACATCCCTTCCTTCCCCTCCTCATTCAATAGCCACTAAATAAGGGGCTTATGTATATGGCATAAAAAGAAATATGAAAAACAGAAAATACTCTTGCCTTCAAGGTAATAATGTTTTATAATATATAAATTTATATAGATTTTTTTTTTTAACGTGCTTCTAGGATTTTCAAGAAAGACACTTTTCCTCTTCTGTACTTCATTTTCTTTATCTGTAAAATTAGGATTGGACTAAATTAATATATTTTTTAAAAGGCATCTTTCAGTTCTTACATTTTAAATTCTGATTCCTTTGTCAATAATTTTGAATAAGAAATCTATAATTAGGCTTGATTGACTCCCAGATTTGGTTTTTAAATGAGCATTCTTGAAACTTTTATCCTTGTACTACTTCTGTATTTTATAACACAAAAACATGTTTCTAACTGTTCTTCTCTAATGTATTAGAAATGAATTTATATTCTAAACTGACATTGTTCTTATTGATATTTCTCTCAGCTTAATAGTGATGAACTGTTTTACTCTGGCTTTTTTTTTTTTTTTTTTGCATTCTTGTGATATTCATTGATGTTTTTCCTTCTATTTCTCATTTTTCTAATAAGTAACTCTTTAAAATAGGTCAGGTTATATTTGTCTTAATTGCATGTCATTTTCTTTTTCTCATTTTTTATTAATACCAGAAATATTTTAATGCCCTAAATGAAGTACAGGATTATGCTTAAATTATTGCTCAACTATCCATGGGGGGGGGGGGGTAAAAATCTAGTAGATGAATGTTGATTGTCATGTTATTGAATAGATAACTTGTTTACGTGTTTGAGTAGGAATTTGAGGAAGATAATCTTTACAGTTCAGTCACTTAAGAAAAAAATTTAGACCAAAATTAGACAACAGGAGGAGGAGAGAAGTTTGGATTACTTTTGGGAAATTGGAAAGTTTAGATGTTTAAATAACCTCAAACAATTCTCTGAAATATAAGTCCATTCCTCTTTTGTTGATGTGTGTATGAGACATTGAACACCATGAAAAACTCAAGTTGAGGATCTGACTAAAGGCAGTGGAAAGATCCGTGTAATGGACATTAGTAGGCTTCAGCATATCACAGACAAGAAATAAACAAGGACCAGAGTAAAGGATGTTACTCAAAAAGTGAAAAAAGAAAGGTAGAATTTTGTGTGAGGTGAGAGTTAGGGAAATTCACTGTGTTCTATCTGGAAAGATAACTTAAGAAAGCCCTAGTATTATGAGTGAATTTCTTCACCCTTTGTTGAATTTTAGGTAGAGTTACTTGGCTAGTCAATTATAGAATCCTATTGTTAAAAGGAATATTTCATTCCATGATGATGAGATCACAAGTGAACTAGTGGTTTATTAGACTGTTGCTCCCCCCAATCCCTATGTTAGCATAGTTTAACCTTAGTTTTAAAATGAACAAATTAATACGGTATATATAATAAGGCTAAAATCAAACAATCAATAGAACAATTTCTGGTTCTTACTTTGATGGTTCATTTGCTCTTCCATGATGATCATTTAAATTAAAGAATAATATAATCTAAATAATATACTGAATTCTTATACCAAATCAGAGTTAAGAAGACCTTTATAAAAATGTCACTGTGTTATAAACCCAGTACCCTTATTTATCTTGATTTCAACTCATTACTTTTGCAAATTTTTGTGAATTATAAACTAACATAATATATAACTAACATATTAACATAATAAACTAATCACCTACATTTTGGAAAAGCAATTCTGAATTAATGTACACACCAAAAACATCTGACATTTATAATCCTGGATTTTGGTAAAGAAGAGAAGAAGATATCTTCTTGTTTCTTCTTTGGAATCCATGTTTAACTTTTCATGGTTATTTTTAATGCAATTTCTTATTCCTGTTTTCTACAGGACTATTAATGATTTTTCTACTGGAATAATGATTAACATTTTTTAATTGCCCCATTTTACTTAAACTAATAATCATTTAATTTCTTGGTGGAAATTGTTATTTTCTAAATCAAACATTATCCCTTCTATAAATACAGATGATCTTGCATGTTCTTTGTTAAACTTTAGTTTTTCTTTTAAATTCATTAGCTTACCATCTTTCTTTCTCCTTTTCCACATAAAAATTGATTATAGTATTTTTAGATAATTATTTTGATCTTCCTTCATTATAAATTTTCCTTGTTCAATAAAAAATTTAAGAGGAAAACCAAAAAAAAATTTTTTTAAACAACAAAGTGAATTTACAGTATTCTCAGAGAGAGAAAAAAAAAGTGTAAATAAATGAAATAACATATAGGGAAGAAAAACCCAGTATAATAATATACTTTACAAATCTATTTAAAAAATATTAGGCTTATAAGTTTTCAAATTTTGTTTTTCATTTATTTTGTTAATGTTATATATTTTAAATCGAATGTTCTGTTAATCTTTTTCTACTTTGTTGATACATGTTTCTCTTAAGGACAAATTTTTCTTCCTTGTTATTTTCTTTCACATAGTTGTTAATTGTTTCTCTTTTTTTTGCTTTGATCCACAAATTATTGAGGCTATCTTTACTTATTCTCCACTTGGGCATCTATCTTTTGAACACTTTTAAAATTGGTATTTCTGTTAATTGCTGGATACTTAAATTTCTCTTTTTTATTAACTTGTGTATATACATTTAATGTTTTTGTTTTTTGATCTTTGTGTTTTTGTAGGTGAACATTTATCTTTATTATTCCCATTCTGCTATATAAGAACTAATAATTTCCAAAATCTAATGAATATAATGTTAGAATTTTCCATCTTTGAGAGGAGAATGCTATGGCTTTCTACTGTATTATAGTACTGTCTTTTTGAAATTTCTTTTCCATTATGGATTTAGCTATTATATCTTGGTATATATATGATTGGTAATGATGGTTGTTCAGTACCAAAGTCTAAAGCATAATGTATTATTTTCTTAAATTTGTGAAAAAAAGTTTTTTTCCCATCTGATAATATGAAAGCAACTTGTGTTTTTTTTTTTTTTTTTTTTTTGGCAGTTCTTAGTTTTAACCTGTTATTCTATATTCTATTTTTACCCTATGTGATTGTTTTAAAAATGTTTCTTAAATTTTACAGCCTTTAAAAAACCCAGTCTTTTTGAGAAAACTTTACTTTTTTAAAATAAATTTTATTGATAGTGGTTTTTTTGAACATCAACGAAATTTCTCCCAGCATTCCCCCTCTCCCAGAGATTGATGCCATATATTCCCTCCCCCCCCCCCCAAAAAAAAAAATAAAAGAATGAAAAGGGGGGAAAAACCAGGAAAGTACAATAATACATGAGAAATGTCTGAATATGCATGATATCACAATTCTGGACTGTCCACGTCTCCAAAGAAGTAGGTTTGAGGTGTCTTCTCATTTTTCATGTGATCCTTTTTGTTAACTATAGGTGTTGTTTAAAGTGTCTTTTTGAATCTTGTTTCTGTTTGTTAACTTCATTCCCTTCTAGAATTTGTTTTTATAATTTCTTCTATTATCTAATAGGCAAATGATTCCTACACCTAAACCCTTCCTCTTCTTGATTGTGGTTCTTTTTGTGCTATTGATGACTGGTTGTCTCTGGCTCAAAATTAGGAATTAGAGCTGGGAGGAAATTCAATTAATTAATTAACTAATTCAGTGTTCTCACTTTATTGATAATGGAAGCCTAGAGATGTAAAATAATTTAATCAGAATTCTACAGGTAGTAAGTAATTCTAGAATCTAGGACTTTAATCTTTCCAATTCTTTTTGACTTGAGTTCTTACAGCCATTTAAAAATTTCTTCTGTTTCATCCACCACCATGTTGTACAGATAGTCTATTAATAAGAACATCTTTGGAACCTGCTTTTTAAAATTTGTTTCTGTAGCTATAATCTTGGTCAGACCCCATTCACATATAATATTGCTATAGAGTCTCTACTTCCTTCCTTAGTTCCAAGTTTTCATTAGGTGATTAATGAACCATTTGACATCAAGGTACTGTTTTATTTATCAGCAACCTTTTTCCATTACAGTAGATGTTATCATACTTAAATACTCTGGGATAATAAATTATCCTCATTACTCTTGTTTAATTATGATATAAAAAGGTATTTAGCTTTTTTCTTTTTTTTTCCTCTTTTTCCCCCAAACAGTGATTTCTCTAAGGAGAAGGGAAGTAAAATCTTTGGTGCTTTCCCCTCTGGGAGTATTTTAATTTCCCATTATTCTTTTAATTGATGTTCAACCTAGAGAATATTTTACTTGTAAGGATTTTAGTAAAGAATGTTATGGTAAATGGAATCTTAGATGTGTTTTTTATTTTTAAATGAATTCCTAATTCTTATAATCAATTCTTTGAATGACCATGGGCTTTGATTTACTTACCTTTCCTTCAAGCCCTACAGAAACCATGCCTACACTTCACTTCTTTGTCTTCTGAATATAGTCCCTTTGAGGAACTCAGTAATGATCTATTATGAAACTTAACTATCCTATATGTTTTAATTCATCCTTTTTATTTGTTCTGTCTCCCCATCTAGATTATAAATTCTTTGAGAATACTACTTTAAACAAGTAAATGACTATTATTTTTATAAGTAATTTTATTTTATAAGTTGACAGATAATAGCTATATACTCAGATATGATTTGGAGATTATTTATTGCTTTTCATTATTCTTTACTCAACTAGCTTATTTCCTTAGTACATGTGGTTATTCTTAGTTAACTGCTGATACTTTTAATTTTTTGTCTTAATTTCAGTGCTCAAGTCTTATTTGGAGTATGAATGAAAATTAAAAAAGATTCTCAGCTTCATTTGTAGGAGCATAATGTGTGGGATGGGGTGCTAGATGACACCCTTTACCTAGATTGACTACTCAGAGGCATCTTCAGATACAAACAGGAAGCATTTATTCAGTTCTTGCAAGGAAGAGGTCCATGCATACCAGCTGAGCAGCCCAGCATGGTGTGTGGTCCTGGGAGGGAAACAGGAAGTGAATTACATAGCAAAAGACTTGGATTCATTGGATAGATTGAAAAGGAAGTAACCATTGACCAATGATCAGCAAGGTTGTCTACTTCCTGTGGGACATGTAACTTCCTGAATCTTACACCTACGGTCTGACCATTTCTGCCCTACAGCCCTCTGGGAATAGGGATCACGTGACTTCCTGAAACTTAGGCCTAAGGTCTGACCCACTCCATCTCATAGACTTTTTGAGAAATCTTCACTTTGTCCCATTCAGGAGTATTTCTTTACCTTGAACTACCCCTTATAAAAATATAGCAATTTTAAAGACAAAAAACAAACAAACAAACAAAAAAAAAACAGTTAAGTGACTAATATATTGAAAAAGTCTGAAAATGCATGTGCCTTACTTGTGGATGTGCCACATCTGCAAAGGGGAGTAGCAAGGCCTTATTTTATATATATATATATATCTTTTGATCCTTGCTTGTTCTAAATATCACATTAACTTTTGATTTTTCAGCATGTGCTTTTTCTTTCTGTTTACATTATTACAGTTGTATTTTTTCTTGTGTGCTTTTTTCACTGTATCAGTTTACATAGATCTTTTCCATATTATTCTATATTTAACTCATTCATCATTTCTTATAGCACAGTATTGATTACATTATATTAATGTATTGAAATTTGTGTAGCTAGAGACAGGATAAATAAAAAGAATGAATTGACACATATAACACATTTAAGTTAAATAATAGATCATTACTGAGTCCCTCAAGGGGCTTTGTCAGAAGACAAAGCAGTGAATTCTAAGTATGATTTCTGAGGGGAAGGGAAAGGTAAGCAATCAAAGCCCAGATCATTTTAAGAGTTGATTACTTACAAGAATTGGGAATTCAATAATAAAAAAAAAAGATTCCATTTACCATAACATTGTTTATTGAAATCTATACAAGTAAAATATTCTCCAGGCTGAAAATCAGTTAAAAGGATAATGGGCATCTGCTGTATTTCCATTCTTTGCTTATTTGTTGTCTTAGTTAATAAACTTTTGAATAAGCTGACATAAACCTATTTTATTTACAGGTAAAGTACTGAAGTATAGATTACTGACCTGATAATAAAAGCCTGTAATAAAATGGCAATGTCTAGGGTACCCACCCCACCTCCACCTGGAGAGATGACCTGTGGCCCTATAGCTGAAAGTTGGTGTTATACACAGGCAAGTACACTTTCATAAATATCTTAATTTAAGCTTTAAAATAATAATATAACTGACTTTTGAAAAGACCACTCTGAACATTTTCTAAATAGTTTTTAGAATTTTGCTAATTTTCTGGGGGAGAGGTAAAATATATAGTGGGTTAGGAAATTTGGCAAGCCTGTATGAAGTCCTTTCTCTTATCAATCTTAATTTCTATTAGATGTGTAGGTTGCAGAGAATGTATAGATATGTATTGGTAGAAGGAGTTATTATGATCTCTCTATGACATGACAGATCTAAGTCTTCTCCAACCCTCCCATTTTAAAAGCTCTGTAACGTTGTATGAAAAGTGCAGGAAAAAGCTTACAAATGTAATTTTTTTTTAATCTTTTAGGTTAAAGTAGTAAAATTTTCCTACATGTGGACCATTAATAACTTCAGCTTTTGTAGAGAAGAAATGGGTGAAGTTTTAAAAAGTTCTACATTTTCATCAGGCCCAAATGATAAAATGAAATGGTAAGACTTTGTCATAAATTACTTTATATTGCTAATTTTTATTTTCTAGTAGGCATCAGTAAGGAATTGAATAAGTCATCCATGGTACTGTGGAAAAATTAAAGGACTGTGAATGACTTAGTAGAGATGTCATTTAAATGATATTTTCATTGTAGCTCACTTTAAAATAAAGTTTTAAACTCTTACATTTCTCCATATGAACTTGTTTTATTTTAGGTGCCTGAGAGTAAATCCAAAGGGATTAGATGATGAAAGTAAAGACTACTTGTCCTTATATTTGCTTTTAGTCAGCTGCCCCAAAAGTGAAGTTCGAGCAAAATTCAAATTTTCCCTTCTAAATGCTAAAAGGGAAGAAACAAAAGCAATGGGTAAGTGATTTTTACAGAGAGTAACATAAGGAAATCCCTATGTTAATTAAATTGAATCCCATTGTCACTCTTGTATTTTTCCTACTTCCCCTGACTTTGAGTCCCTTATCATCTTTTCAAACCTTTCTCAGCACCACTGAAACAAAAAAACAAAGACAACAAGGTTTTGGGTTTTTTTTTTTTGTTGTTGTTGTTGTTTTGTTTTGTTTTGTTTATTTAAGATTAGGTTTAGGTGATAGCAAAAAATTGTGAGTTGATAACATATCAAGCTATTTGTAATTGGCTAATGCTTTAAAAGTACACATCACATGCTCACCTGCACATCTTTCTAAAATGTGAGACATAATAGGAATTCAAAGGCTTTCTAGTTTAACCTTTATTTAAAAATCTCTTCCATAGTATTTTCAGTAAAATGTCATTTTACTCTTCCCATGAGATCTCAAGTGAAGGGAGCCATTTATAGTTTTGAATAACTATCATTATAAGGTATTCCTTCCTTATGTGGTGCCTAAATTTTCCACTTTGTAACTATCACCAAATAGTTAGGCCCTTGGGGCCAAATAGTCTAATTCCTTTTCCACGTGATCATCCTTTCTTTAATTGCTTGAACACAGATATCATCTACTTCCAATCAGTACTCCCTGTGTTTTTATGAAGTTGATTTAAAAAAAAAAATTCAGTTGGAGAATTTTGAAATATTACCTTGTATTTTATTATCTTCAGTTTAGCGTTATTGTTCAATTTTTTTCCTGTAAAATATCTAATATATTAGTTATCCTCCTTATAACTTAACCTATTTAGTAAACTTGTAGTTGACAATCTGTGCATAAAAGGCATTTTTAAAAATCTTTATAGCATATGGTAAATAAAGAAGAGCTCCTTTGTACTCAACCACTTAAAACCACCTCCTAAATTGACCTTGACTCAAATGTCTACTCTTTGGGTAAAATTATTCACTTAGTTTAGAATCCACTCTAATGTTCTTCTCCTTATTTTTATAAGAATCAACTTGGACTGTCTCAGATGCTTTGGCTAGCATATAGGTAAATTATCCCTGCAGGATTTCATCTAGTCTTTTCAAAAAAGATGGATCTCTACAATTTCTTTTAGTTGAGACCGTACAAGTTCCTTATCACCTTTTTATCAAGATAAGCAGCTAAGTAACAGGGGATAAAGAGCAGTTGTGGTCCTGAACTTGGAAAGACCTGGATTAAAATGTGGCCATAGATACTTACTAGTTAATTAGTCAAATCACTTAACTTCATTTACTTTAGTTCGTCAGCTGCAAAATAAAGATAGTAATAATGGCACCTACCTATTAACATTATTGTGAAGATCAAATGAGATATTTGTGAAATACTTAGTGCCCAGTGCCTGGCACAGGTATGTTGGTATATAGATACTTATTTCCTTTCCCTATCTCCTCTTAAGAAAATATCATGTAATTTTACCCAAGGTTTAATTTAAATTCATTGTCTCATAATATGCATATTCCAGTCTCTTTCCTTTTTTGAAAAT
This sequence comes from Antechinus flavipes, assembly GCF_016432865.1. Lineage (NCBI taxonomy): Eukaryota > Metazoa > Chordata > Mammalia > Dasyuromorphia > Dasyuridae > Antechinus > Antechinus flavipes. Next base: position 364,905,454 of record NC_067400.1, read on the forward strand.
CAAAATATTTTTTGCCCATTTCTACTACCTCTCTCATTTTCCTCTATCTTTAAGATATTATTGATGCCCCGAACCATCATAGATATACATTTTGTTATCCTGGGATGTAGTTTGTTTGGGCTTGGTGACTTGAACTTATAACTTATTTAAGTTATTTGCATATCTTGTGTTTCATATTCCTTTAGCTACTCCTAATCTTTCTAGTTCAAATATCATTCTCTTTGGAAGGGGGAACAACAGAAGCAAAATGAGTATTGAATAGTTTCTCTTTTTTTAATCATTATTATAGTCTTTTATATCCTAAAATTTTTGTTTGGTTAGTGCTCATCTCCTGAAAAGTTACCATTAGGCATAGATTTCCCATTATTATATTCTGAGTACTATAAATAACTGAATTACCTGGAAAAGTAAAGCAAATCATTTACCCAAGAGAAGAATAAATTATTCAGATGGTTTGTTGTCCTTTTTTTTTTTTTTTTTTTTTTTTAAATCATCAGTTGTTTGAGCAAACACAGTTAAACTAGAAAGATTTGGATATTTTTTGTTATTTTCTCTGTTCTTCTAGTCATTTACTTTGTCTTATTACTAAAACAGGATTACTCTAGCAACACCTGTAATACTGAAGTCCATAATTTCATAAAGATAGGTGAGAAGTGCATTGCATATGAAGTAATAAAAAAAAAAACCTTTATGTAGTGTATAAGTGTAATAGACTTAATAGTGCTTAATGGTGTAATAGAGCTTATTTTTGTGCTTAATATATTCAGTATTTTTAGGATTAATGCTGAAATTTACAATCACTTAATTGGAGTATCTTCCAAACCTAAACATTATATTTTTCTTAAGTATTTCTTTACATAAAAAGGACATTTTTGTATATGTAATAGTAGATCATAAAAATAATATTGCTAGTTTTCTGTTTTTCACATTATATTTAATATTTTAAATTAGATTATGTAAGAATGAGTTATTTAATTGTTTTTCTGTCAAATGGGGAAATACAAATAGAAAAATTCTTCCCATTATCAAAGTTTACATATTAAAATATTTAAGCATAAATTCTGTTATAATTTATCCATTTTATTATCTCAGTATGCTGAATGTTGAAAAGTTTTCTAAAGAATATTTTTCTTGTTCAAAACTCACACCCAGTGGATTTTGTTGTATCATTTCTCAAATACTCTCTGACTGTGAAGATCAGTACCCATCCTATGTGACTCATGTCCTTTTGAACTTTGCTACAAAAGGTTCATCTAACAGTGGCTTTCTCATTTTCTCCTGACAGATTAAAATCATTGGTGTGGTGGGTTGTTGACCTGCCATTGTTTGTCCTTACCATTTGACTAATCTTCTATTCTGTCATATAGTTCCTTAATATTGTATTTCATTCTGGTTTTTCAAAGTTACTTCTTGAATATACTACTATTTTTTCATTCCGACCATATGCCTTTTTACTATCCTCTATGTGACACCCATCTACAGTTCTTCATAGACAGTGACCTTTTCCTTGCCTCTTATATCTCATTGCTATATAGGAGGGCTGGCAATATGTTTGTATTGAAAAGATGGGTTTATACTTTTACAGGAACTTGTTGTTAGCAAGATGGTCTTAATAATTCTCTAAAAGCAATTCGGTATGCTCTCATCTAGTATATTGGAGGGAATATTGGACCCAGAATCAATAAGACCTGAATTCATATCTTTTGTGAGTTTATTAGAAGGTTTTTCAATAGTGTTGTTTTTGTCAATAACATATTTCAAGGAATTCTAATTAATCTTGTATGAATAGTAGGAGACATTTTATTATAAAGATGATGTTTTGTCCACAAAGTCAAATCTTTTTTATAATCAACAAATGGTAAGCATGATATTTTGTATTCTTTGTATCTTTCTCATCATTTACAAGAGATGGTAAAGATGTGGTCTGTTATTGAATCATGTTTTCAAAAGCTTAATTGTTTCTTATTTAATGCCCTCATTGAAAGATACTATCAATTCTTATATAGCCAACTTTCATCAAGATTTTGTTTACATGATAGAATAGTTATATATATAGGTCAGTGGTTAATGAAATCCTCTCATTGATTTTTTTTTTGGGCAGAGGGAGATATTAACAAGTTTTAAGGATTTTTCAATTCCTCAGTTATCTTCCTTTTCGTTCTTTGGTATAACGATTGTATAATCTTCCAGATAGATCTTCTCTATGTATTATTGCCATAGGGATTGTATGTTAGGGTCTAAGTTTGATATTTCCACTATTCATAAAGGAGAAATGAAGTGCTGCAATGTTCTTTACCCTCCTCCCCCCATTTTGTGGGTGTGTGTTGATAATTTTACTAGAGTGCCCTTGTAATGACTTTGTCTATTTGGATATTGTGCCATATTTTATTTAAACTGGTTTTGTTTACTACTTCTCTCTATTTTATGAGACAATATTCTTTGTAATTGTCCATTTTTCTTTTTCGTTATATTTTATAGATGAACTCATATTTAGATCTGGTATTGTCATTTGCAGCCATTTTTCTCCATTTGATAAGAAAATTAGATTTTGTTGATTTAGGTGGTTTTTTTTTAAAGCAATTACTCTATGAGCATTGATATATATTGGTTTAATATCTTGATTAAATTGTTATAAATAATGTCAATGTAATTTCTGTTGTCCCTTTCTTATTTTTCATTTTTAGGAGCTTAAATAATTCTGGGTTAAATTTTCTTAGTTGCATACTATGTCTTTTCCTTATTTCCTTTTTATAAATTCTGATCTTCAGTTTATTGAATTGATGGTTCACTTTGCCTACGTAATCAGCTGTAAGATAACTCCTAAGTGTTCTGTCTATTAAAAAGTTTTTGGTCTCATTCTTTGTTCCTACTTTTTGAGAAAGTGTTCATCACATGAAGCTATTTAAGTTTTTTTAGTAAAATACAAATTTTTTTCCTCTTATTTCCTTCTTTTAAATTATATTTTGCCACTTATTATTCCCCATCCCAATTTTTCCCTACTTTTTTTTCACTAAGTATTAGAAAGTATGTTGATTTGACTTTAGGAAATAGTCTTATCAGATACTTCATAGAATAGTAGGACCACCTTAGCCATAATAACTAATGTTTATTATTTTTTTAAAGCTGTAGTTATTTTCACGATTTTTTTTTTTGCTAATGCTTAATTAGCATTAGTCTTTCATTTTAATTTATTTTTATTTTCCCCAGTTACACGTAAAAATATTTAAAAGTAATATTTCTTCATAAATCATGTTTGGAGAGAAATCAGAACAAAAAGAAAAAAAAAATCATGAAGGAAAAAAACTGAAGAAAAAGGGGGAGGGGAGGAGTGAAACATAGCATGTGTTGATTTACATTTAAAAGTCTCCATGGTTGTCTCTAGTTGTGATGGCATTTTCTATCTAAAGTTTATTGGGATTGCCTTGGAATCACTGAACCACTGAGAACCAAATCTATCACAGTCAATCATTGCATAATACTACTATTACTGTGTGCAGTGTATTCCTGGTTTTGCTTGTTTTGCCCAGCATTTAGTTCATGTACATCTTTATAGGCCTTTCTAAAATCAGCTTGTTCATCATTTTTTATAGAATAATAATATTCCATTACTTTCATATACCATAACTTATTCAGCCATTCCCCAACTGATGGTCTTTTATTAATTTTCCAATTCTTTGCCACACAAAAAGAGTTGTTACAAACATTTTTGTAGCTGTGGGTTCTTTACCCTCTTAGGATTTCTTTGGGATACTGACCCAGTAGTGTCATTTCTGATTCAAAGGGTATGCACAATTTTATAATCCTTTGGACATTTACCATCAGTCTTGAAATAAACTGTAAGTGAATGTCTCAAAAAGTAGTATATCTTGTAACTTTTGTGTGTTTGTAATAAACCTCTGCCAACTCCTTTGCTCCTTGATTTTTCCATTTACCTGCAACTTTCTTAAGTAGAATGTCAGTTTTACTTGGTTTACTCTTTTTGTTATTAAATAAGGATCGCAGATTTGGAATGCCAGCCATGAAATTAAAGTTTGTTCATGGTTTAAAAATACTTAGCATTCTTGGCTCCCCCCTTTCTTACTGTCATTACTTAGAAGGTGACCACACAAGAGTAGAGATCATTTTTTTATTTAGAATTAGTTTCATGAACTGTCATGTCAAAAACATTTCATCACCAGACTTCATAATTCATAATTAATCACTCTGATCTTCAGAAAATAGACACCTATTCCCAGAGCCATACCTAATACATACTTCACAAATTTTGTATGGTATTTAAAATAGCAGTATCAATAAATTTTATTTTGGGCTAAGATTCAGGAAATTGAAAGGTAAATGATGAAGACACTTCAGCTTTCTGGGAATGGCCAAGGTTCATAACATTTGATGGGATCCCAATGCTTGAAATTCTAGAAATTTATGAGGTAATGGTATAATAGACATTGTAGAAAAATATTACTCAATGTATTTCTGAGTAGTGTTAAATACTGATAAACATGTGCTGATGTGTTATTATTGTATGTTTTTATCCTATATAGTGTTAAATTTGTTCTTTGTAGTCTCATACTTTATTTCATTCTTTTTGCTCAATACGGTCTGTTTATGATGGAAACCAAAGAGTCCTGGATTTGATATGCATACATATGTTCATATGCTAAAATGACAATGAAGATGCATTTGCCCTTTTTGACAATTTTAAAGAATTGACCTACATAACTTTGAAATTTTCAATATGATTGTCCAGTTATATTTATAGATTTCATGTAGCCACATTATCATTAAGAATAACTTTGTTTGTGAAGCCTGAATTTTTTTTTTTTTTTATTCCTTTCTCCACTAGAAAGCCAAAGAGCATATCGATTTGTACAAGGGAAGGACTGGGGATTTAAAAAATTCATTAGGAGAGATTTTTTGCTTGATGAAGCTAATGGTCTTTTACCAGATGACAAACTTACGTTGTTTTGTGAGGTAGGTACATTTTTCAGTTTCACAAAATTGTGACTGAATTTTGTAATTTACAAAAAAAAAAATAATGAAAATCACAAACTGATGTTGAAATATTAAAATGTAAAAATGCAGTTGATGCAGTTAATTTATTTGTAAATGAGCACTCAGAGAAAATTGAAATAATGTTTTATCTGTCATTGTCTTCTTTTTGAGTAAACCTTGTTTTACATGGTTAGTATCCTCTGTTGTATTTCTTATGGAATTTTAATATTAGTTGTTAATATTTATATTAATTTTTATAATTCCAACCCTGTGAAGTAGGTAGTACAAGTATTCACATTTCAGGAGATTTGAAGTTAAGGGATTACATGACTATTTTGCACTTGTACAGTTAGTATGATGTTGATTACATGCATTGTTTTTTATATATTTATATCAAAAAAGTTAAAAAAGAATTTTTGGAGTATAATTTAATAATTTAGAAAAGCATCTAACTTGAGAATGTTCAAACAACTTGTCACAAAAATATTAGGTGTTTGTTCTTGAGAGAATTTTAGAGCTCAGGTACCCAGCTCTATAACTAGTATCACAAGATAAATGTCAACTGACCAAAAAAACTTCCTAATTTTACTTTTAAATAATTTTTCATCCTACTATCTCTTTTCTTTGCCTTATTTATACATACACATAAAGACACACATATACACATGCTGTATCAATTTATACAGGTTGGTATTATGAGGGATTCTTAAATTATAGTTTCTCTAGTGATATGTACATGAAGTCATAAAAAACTAGAAAAAATAGCACTACTGCTAATATTTAAACTTATATTTTACATTTCTCTCAGTTTGGAACTTTCAGTTGTTATTCTGTAGACTTGGTGTTGCTTAGTTAATTACTTTTTATATTTTTAAACAATTGATTTCTCTCCCTGTATTAGAAGGTTCTTGTCAGAGAAGTTGAATGAAATACTTAACTTTCTTACTAAAATGTTTGTAACTTTTAAAAAGTTGTGTTAAAATTTTAATCAGCAAATTAGGGGGTAATCTTGTATGTTCAGTATTATATACTGACAAGTTATATTTTTTGTGGACCAATTAATTATTTAGAAGATTCATAGATGCTAACAATAATTTAACTTAAATCTCTGCATTTTTAATATATGTAAAATTTTCTTCACAAGATTACAACATAATTAAATGTCATTATGTTGTATCAGAGGAATAATTGAAATGTGCCTCCTGAGAATACATAGTACAAATATAGTGCATCTTATTTTCACTTAGACAAGTTAAATTAACTGTATGATGAATTTGTTATGAATACAATTATTTGGTTGATAAAGCAAATATAACAAGTGTCTTGTGGTTCTTCAGGGCTCATCACAGGATCATTCTTAAGTTTAATTTAATTTCACATAATTTGAGCATTTGCTGCTTGTGGCTATTATTCAATTAATATAAAAGGGTTTTTTAAAGTATTTTAAGCATTTTTAATATAGTATATTCTCACTTATGCTTTAGTTATGTTGAATTGTTTAAGTTACTATATTAAGAAATATTTTTATAACTTGTTTTCTATAAAATTTATTTGTTAATTTTATGAATCAAAATGCATTTCTAAATATTTTGGAATACTTGAAAATCCAGAAATTCAGAATTAAGGCTGTAATTAAAATTTAAATTATTTTTTTAACTATATATTTTTTTTGGGGGGGAACAGGTTTCTTTCTGTAATATATTATTAGCCCTTTTCTAAAAGACCCACTTTCATGTTAATTTATATTGATTTATATATTGACAACAATTAGATTCAGCTTTTTTGAGTCCTCAAAAACTTAACATTCTTTAATTATTTTGTACATGTGTGGATAGGATGTCCCTGAAGTAGTTATAGCGTTATATTAGTTATAGATAAGGTAAAGAAAAGTATATATAAACAATTTTTAATGCCCTCCTACCAAAACATATCCTCATCTTTTATCTAGCCCAGTCTCACTGATGCGACTTCCTTCCACAGCATCATCAGCACTGCTTGCAGAAGAGGAGGAAGCGTTGCACAGAGCCAACATAGAGAACTGCCTCCTCCCCCTCCCCTGCAAGTGGTGCTGTAGGCAGGTAAGGCAGTTTGGTGCTATTCTCTTTGTATAAATTATAACCTGGCCTGCAAATTACATATTTCACTGTAGTGACCAGGAAGAAAACACAGGCAAGTTGATTTTTTTTTTTTTTTTAAGTATGAATGGCAATATGAAATTATTTTGGAAAAAGTATTTGAGGAAGCAGTAGGAGCAAGATTGGCTTATGAGTCAAAGATTGGCTTAACCAATCTTCCCACACACAACATTGCACTCTGAAGCCCAACGTATTTGCAAATTCCCCTAGAATTCCGGTAACATTTAGATTGGCCCTAGCCTGGTATGTGGCACTAAATTGACAAGAGCCAGATAAAGAAGAGGACATCTTGGAGAAAATGGACCTTGAACTACATGAAGTGGTACCATGTAGCCCTGACTTTTTAGCTTAGTTAGTATTCCCCCCTAAAAGCTGGGTTGGTTTTGAGGATTTACTTCTCATTTCCCGGATCTGAGTGGCATTAAGTCCCAGCAGCTTAACTTTTTTAAGGAATTGCAAGATTGACCCAGATTTACTCAACAGATGGCTGACATAAGGCCAACTTACACCTAGAGAATAGACTGCCTTTCTGCTCTCCTTTAGATTACATTTTGTGGGTCTGGCTCAAAAAGTGGACCATCTCTTATATTTGAGGAAAGGAATGGTGAGTTTTTATGATTATATTTACCCTTTTCATTTACCTTTTTTAGATGTGACATGTTTACCTCAAAATTTCACCTTATCAGCCTTATTTCTGAATTTCTAATTCTGAGTTTAAATCAGAAACATTTGCAATTATATTTATGTACTCTCATTATTTTAAATATAGTTAAATGATTTAATTTTGTCACTTTCCTGTTATGACCATAACTACTAACTTTAGCTGCCTATAAACTTTAGCTAAATTATTCTTTGTCACCACATTTACAAAATATTCCCCAAATTATTTTGTAATATAGAAAGTTGGTTAAAATTCTTGGTAGCCATATTGCTGCAATAAACTTATTCATGGTCTAGAATATTTTAAATTATGGCAGAATAGTATGTTTCGTTCATGATTATGATTCTTTATTTTTGATTTTCCCAAAGATATTCAAATCATTTTCTTCCTACCACTTTTCCCCCTACTCTTTATTCTGAATATGCACTTAAATTTGAATGTAGGCAGAAGTTAAACTACCTAAGAAGTCTTTACTCTTAGGCTAACTTTAATAATTGTCATCAAAATCATAACCATTTGAAAATAGTATTAGTTTTTAAAAATAGTTACCTCTGAAAATTATGTAGTTCCAATCTATACCCTCAAAAGAATTGTAATCTCTTTGAGTATGGACTGTTGTGGACTAATAAAAACCTCTGCATTTATTTGACTGTGTGAAAAGATAAAGGAGAAAGTGAAAAAAATTAATATAAAATTGGATTATAAAAATCATTGGCAAATAGATGTCAGTGAGAAGTGAATGATTGGGATTATATAGTCAAATGGAATTAGAAACCATAATAAACATCCTTTTTAAAAAGTTAATTATAAGCATTCTTAATCTTGAGGTAAGTCAAGAATAAAACAGCTTTATGATCAGTCTAGACAAAACTTCTTGGAAAAAGATCAATGATAGAGAAATTTGGCGTTTAATGGGACAGAAGAACTCTTATCTATGGAATTATGAAATATAACAATATATTGAATTCAGTCACAGAATTGTTTCTATAGTTATGTGATTTTTCATTTGCTTATTTTCACAAGTTGCTTTCTTAACCATAAGCAAAATATATATTATCCTGAAAATATTTCCTAGACTCTGGATACAGCGAATCTAGTCTGGTAGAAACAACATTGGAAATTGAGACTAATAATATTGTAACCTGGGCAAATATTAATAACTCACCTTTGTATATTGCTGTAAGTTTTCAAAGTGTTTTTCCTCCAAGAAGCCTGTGAGGTATATCTTGGGTTTATATTATCCTCATTTTATAAAGAACTGAAGTTTAGGGAGTTACTAATGTCATCTTATTGGACAGCATATCTATGTTTGCTCAAGACCAGTGCTCTTAAATTATGCAGTTTTATAACCCTTTACAATCTTTAGTCTTTAGTTTCGTTACTTATGAGATTAGGATTGCATCAGATCTCTAAAATTCTTTACCTCTCTGAAGTCTTAATACTATCTTATGTATTTTTCCATGGATGAAGAGAATTAGCACTATATATATAATGATATATAGTTCATTCTCCTTGTTTTGTAGATGAGATTGAGACCAATGGAAGCAAAGTGACTTAATTTAAGTCAATTGAACTGGTTATTAATGTGGCTGGAACTTACAGAAGTCCAGTTCTCCTTAAAGCCCTACTTTATTGGAAAGAAATTAAAAAACAAAAACAAAATTAGATTTTCTGTTTTTCTTAGAGAAAATAGACTTGCATTAAAATTTTTTATCTGCTTATTTTGTTAAGTAGTATACAATTTTATTTTAAAAAAAAGTTTCTTTTATTTCCAGGGCCTGAAAAATCTGTTATATAGAGAACTATGATGACCTTCTCCATGCTTAGTTGGATTCTTTCTTAGACAAGAGGCTGTTGGTTTTTCCAGTTTAATAGCATCTAGAATAGTTTGTACTTTGCTGGGACATTCTAGTATTCTGGATCATTATTTGAAACTTAAATCCACAAGTTTTAATAAGTATAGGGTTTTATATCAGGTTAGGATATATCCACAAAATTTGAATGTCTGTATTCAAACCTTTGTATATAAGCTATATTAAAAAAAAAAAAAGTTACTTTAGAAAAAAGTGCTGACAAATTTGTTTAATTTGCCAATTTCCAAAGTAACTCTTCTATATAAATAAAGTAATGTAGGTAAAAATTCTTAGTAAAACTTAAAATATTGTCAGCTATGTATGTTATACATTTTTGTTAGCCATATGTAGCTATTCTCTTGATAAATGTTGCTTATATGTATATGTATTTAATGTATAAAGCCTACCTAATACACTATATAAAAATGATTAACTCATATTTGAACTTAATTATTGCAGAATTTTAATTTTTAAAATTTTTATTTTTAACAAATTTATATTTTATTTAAATTAAAAAATAAAATTTAAAGTTTAATTAAATTTTAATTTAATGCTTTTCAGTAAATAATATTGCTTTGAGAGATATAATTTACATATCAAATTAATGGGAATTCTGATGAACAAAAAGTTTTAAAATCTTTTTCTTTATATTATCATATAATGTGTCATAATCAAACTGAACTTTTCTGCGTAACTTAAACTGTCTTGTGGATACCAAGATATGGTCTCTTAATACAATAATTAAGGAAATTAGATTATTTTAATTTAATCTAGAATTTAATTGAATGTTCATTTCTTTCTTGAATTATTCTTGTCTTTCTGTTATTTATCCTATATAGAAATGTGTCTTTGTGAACTTTGTTGTTTTTACTACTTTATTCCTTGGACATTTGTTAAGTGCTCAATAATTGCCATATACTGTGTTAAATTTTACTACTTGTAATGTAACTAAAACTTAGTTATGATTGTGTTTAGAAGATAAATAGTTGTTATAGAAAGGTAAAAGAAATTCCATAAATATCTTAAAGACATGAATTGTAATTTTGGTATTATAGCTAATGATCACTAATACTTAGTTGTGATAGTGTTTGTCTTGGTGTGATTTTTTTTTTTTTTTTTTTTTTGGCAGGTAAGCGTGGTCCAAGATTCAGTAAATATATCAGGACAGACTAATACAAATACTTTGAAAGTACCTGAATGTCGACTTGCAGAAGATTTAGGGAATCTCTGGGAAACCACGAGATTTACTGATTGCAGTTTTTTTGTAAGAGGACAAGAATTCAAAGCTCATAAATCTGTTCTTGCAGGTATTTTCTGCTTTTGTATCAAAATGGGTTTATTTTTCTTTCCTAGATGTGAATGCTAAACAATTAATTTTTTGTTACAGCTCGCTCCCTCGTTTTTAATGCAATGTTTGAACATGAAATGGAAGAGAGCAAAAAGGTAAATAAAGGCTTACAGCTTTGTATAAGTTATTTTTTTTTTACATTTTTTAAAAAGTATGTGCATGTTTGAAAAGGGAGAATCCTTTAAATCATTTTAAATGAAACCAGGATGATCTCAAAAATGTTTATTTTAAAAAAAAATCTAACCCCACTTGACAAATTTGTCTAATTTACCAATTTCCAAAGTAACTCTTCTATATAAATAATAACTTATGTAAAAATTCTTGGTAAAACTTAAAATACTATATAAATGTGAGCTGTGTTTAAGAATTTTTGTTAACCATATGTATCTATTCTCTTGAGAAGTTCCTGCATATCAAATATTACTCCCAAAAGATATTGTAGATACATAGTTGGAGACCATCCTCAATAAATTTTGATGGTAACTTATGTAAAGCATTTTGTAAGCTTTAAAACACCATATAAAAATGATGGTAATGATGATTTCCAGTCATTCTTGTGTTTCCTCCAAGGTTTCAGCATAAAGGTAACTATGGGGGGGGGGGGGGAGGGGAGTATTCTCACCCAAATGCTTTGTTAATTGGCAAAAAGAAATCTGTGGAAAGAAAGTCCTGAATTAGGCCTCTGAGATTCAGGAAATTGCATGGGTTTCTCAGACCCTGATTATTTTTACATGTTAATTGAAATCAGAATAGATTCAGAACACCTTTTTGCACTATAGGTTATCTTTCATTCAGTACTCAAAAAAACATTTCTTAATCTATTGTAGTTGCAATAATGTGCTAGCACTGGTTGACAATTCAACTTAGATTTTAAAAGATGGGTAAGAATTAGCAATGGTGGCATTAGGGCATGAGCCTCAACCACACATTTAGGACATTGGATCCCAGAAAGAATCTCGGCTATTAATTGGGCTAGGTATATGAAATGCTTTGCCAAAACTACCAATGAACCTGATTAAAATTACATTGGGAAATGTAATATAAGTTATTTTGTGATTTTCTGAGTCTGTATGCATCCTACAAGAATCCATTTTCATTTGAATTTGATTGCCTTGAGCTAGCCTCATTTGCAAATCTGAAACTGAATGAGAAGCTTCTCTACAACAAACTTGACAAATGATTATATATTATGTACACTTTTCTTGAAGACTCAGCAGAAGAGAACCCCTTATTTTTGAAAGCCAGCTTCAAGTTTTAACATTAGAAAATAACAATAAAGTAAGGTCTCTTGACAATTTGCACCATCATCTCCTGGCAAATGAAGGGAGAAGAAATTGTTGTGTCAGATTTTATATCTTGGGCTCAAAGATTATTGCAGATAAGGATTGCAGCCATGAAATTATTAGACATTTGCTCTTTGGAAAGCTATAGCACATCTGGATAACATATCAAAAAACAGACATCATCTTGCTAACTAAGGTCTGTACAAGTCAAAGCTATGGTTTTCCTGGTAGCATTATCTGCCTTGAGAGTTGAACTATATGAAAGCTGAATATCATAGAATTAACACTTTCAAAATGTAGTGCTAGAGAAAACTTAGGAGAGTCCCTTGGACAGTAAGAAAGTCAAATTTATCAGTACTTAAATTAATTAGGTCTCTTAATTGGAAAGTCAAATATGAAAGCTGACACTTAAGTTCTTTGGCCACATAAGGAGGAGATGGGACTCACTGGAAAAAAGCATCATGTTGAAGAAAGTTGAAGGCAAACAGAAAAGGGATGGCAGAGAATTAGATGGATAGATAGTGTCATGTAAACAAGATCATAAACTTGGACAGATTTCAAGAGGACAGGATGACCTGGAGTGCTTGGTCCCTGGAGTCACAAAGACTTGGACATGACTGAAGAACAACAACCTCCAAACAAAATTCAGTTTATTTTCAAACATCTATTTTTAGTAAATTTTCCTTTATGCCTATTTGCTTCTGAAGGATCTATTCCTATTTTTGAGGAAAAAGCAGTATCTAAGTGGTCTGTCCTTTACATGACACTTTTTCAGATACCTAAAGGACATAATCTAGTTAAACATACTCATTTCCTCAAACCTATCTGCATTTGGATATGCTTTTTGTAATACTTAGAACTCAAGATAATCTAGAGGCAGTCTATGGCAGAGTGACAAGATTGTCAACTTTTTTTTCTTGTTCAGTTCAGTGTAGCAAGCATTTATTAAATGCCTTGTTTATTCCAGGCTTTATGCTAGGAGCTGAGTGGTCAGACAAAAAAGTGGTGATATTAGTTGAGCACACTCAAGGAGGTTTTTTGTTCCCCCTTCACCCCCATTGTGGCAAAGCAAAAAATCCACAGATAAAGAAATACAAAATAATTTCATTTTGTGGTAGGAAGGAGATAATACAGTGTCCTGAATCAAACTAAATATTGTAATAAATTGAAAATTTGTAGATCACCTCACTTATCAAAAAATATTAATATGAATATGGAAAGAATATTCATAAGGATATAGCACTGGTTCCTAGGGACATAGCTCTTCTATTTTCCTTAGTATTGTGCTCAATAATCGAAATGTTTCAAGTTCTAGGAACCTCAGATGGGCTGGACTTTTATACTTAAGTAACCAAGGAGCTACTATAGTATTTTGATCCTTAGGGATTAATAGATCTTGAGGTTTTTGAGGGAAAAAGACTAACCTAACTTCTCATAGAAGTAGTTAATACTTTTTTTTGGGGGGGTGGGGTAGGGTAGGAGAAAAGTTGAAGTTCCCCCAATATGAAAGTGTCCTGTAGGTGACGGCATTTGGGTTGATCGTAAATACAACTAAGAATTCTGAAAGAGGCATGAGTGGAGAAAGGGACACAAAGAGAAATTTGCTTTATTTTAGGAATAAATTGCAGTCTGTTGAAAGGCAGATGGAAGAGAGAATACTTAGGTTGAAGGCACAGCATAGCATGTAGATCAGCTTGACCTACATAAGAACAAGAAATAGAAAATATGTTTGAAATGATAGGGTCACAGATTTTCAAGGGTTCTAAATAGTGAAAAAATTTTTATTTTATCCTAAAAGCAAGAGGATCCACCGAAACTCTTTGTTCAAGAGAATGACACGTTTGTACCTGTATTTTCAGTAATTTGGTGGCTGTGTGGGAGATGGATTTAAGATATATGTGGGTGGGTGGGGGAATTGGAGGCAGTGGAAAATTGTAGAAAGCTATTCCATAAGTGAGAGTTGAGGAGAGGCTGAATTAGAAAGATGGTTCCAGATGAAAAAAAAATTTTGTAAAGGTAGAGTCAAAGGATTCTGGTTAAATGTGTTAACTGTGACAGGTTTGGGAGGATGCTTTACGATTTGAAACTTGGATAAATTAGAAGGATTGTAGTGTCCTTGAGTTAGGAAGTCGGATATGTTTGGGAATGGGAGAAATGAACTTGATTTTGGAGGTATTGACTTTAAGGTACGTATGGTCCATATATACCATATATACTAGGTGGAAATTTCCTTTAGGCAGCTGGTGACAGTGGATGGGAACTTCACTACTACTCACTCTACTAAAAACAGAAACTCTATGATGCTATTTCACTTATTCTATTCCTTATCCCTAAGCAGATTCAGAACCTTTAAGGAGAGACCTAAAAAGCTTTTCTATCCACTCATTTCTCTAAACTATGCAAGTGTATTTTTGTGAGCTTGTAATTAGTAGAAGGATTTTTGAGTTTCTTAGATTTTTAACTCATGAACAAGATAACATTCGAGATTTAACAGCCATACTGACATATTTCTGGTGGACTTTTGTATAATCATGAACCCTTAGATAAGGTTATCTATAGGAAGAAAAATAAAACTGAAGTCTTTTAAATATTTTAAAAACTAAATAGGACTAAAATTCTTAAAATATTGCTTAAGATTTTAAATGCACAGGAGTAGGCTATAGAGGATTCAGTTTGTTTTTTTTTTTTTATTAATTCTGATTCATGTTTTTCTCTTGTATTTTAAATAACAGAATCGAGTAGAAATAAATGATGTAGACCCAGAGGTTTTTAAAGAAATGATGAGATTCATTTATACAGGGAAAGCACCAAACCTAGACAAAATGGCTGACAACTTGTTAGCAGCTGCAGACAAAGTAAGTAATTTGTCTTTAAGAGGCTGAAAAATGTCCTCAAGCTTTATATTTACTTAAAGGTGTCATTGAAAAACCAAAAGCTTTAAATGTCTTGTCATAAAAATCTGTGTTTTTGTAGATAATTCTTGATGATGGTTCTTTTGAAATAATGTCCCAATGGGATAATGTTGAGAAAGGGGTCTTTTGGAAATAAGTCATAAAAATACATTGGAAAAAATTATAGTAAAGCTATTAGCTTTCTGGGAAGAATATTTTGAGGGAGAAATTAGATTGGAAACTAAATAACTTTTAATTGTATTTTTATCCCCTGAATATGCTGCTTTTTAGAATAATCTCTGAAATGTTATATGTATGTGTGTGTGTGTGTATGTGTATATATATATTTAAAACACTTATTAAATCCATTTTTGCAAAGCACTTAATAATATGGCTTTTTAAAAAAATCCAGTTGTATTATATAATATTTGCTTTAGAAATAGCCTTGAAAATGCATATTTATAGAAATAATAATTTATGTTCCAGTTTGGGGAGAGGAGAAAACATAATCTTGAAATGTCATAAAATTTCCAAATTCTTGGTTTGAAAAGAATTATACTTTTTCTTTTTTCATAGCAGAATTTTTATTTATAGTTTCCTTATACTGATGTTAAGAATCATTTTTCATTCTTTAAAGTTTCAACAAATCACTGACTGTAAAGATGAGGTTAATGAATGAGAATAAATAATATAAATAATGCTTATTCTGTACTTGAGTAATACAGGGTTAACTATCTAAAACTACTTTTGTTCAATTACTGGTTATTAACTAATTAACTTAGGAAATATGGTATATTATAGAGAACACTAGAACTGAATTTGAATCTAGGTTTAGCTAATTTCAGGAAGCTAAATTGTTTTAACCTCAGTTTTCTTATTTTTGAAAATGGAAATGAACTAAATTACTATAACAAAAATGTTATAATATGTGAAGTTCCTTATAAATTTTAAAATAATATATTATCTTTGGAGAAACTGTCTGTTAGTTTCAAAGTAACATGTCCTCAGTGTAGGATAGAGCACCAGTCCTGAAGTCAAGAGGACCTGAGTTCAAATCTGGCCTCAAACACTTAACACTTTCTAGCTATGTAACCCTGGGCAAGTCACCTGACCCTAATTGCCTCAGCAAAAAAGTAACCAAATAAATAAATATTAATACTTATGTTTGACAATTTTCATTATTTTAGTATCTGTGCATGAATTAGATTGAAGGCATTCTGCCAAATTAAAGTATTTATGTACACATTATTTTAAAGCTTTAGTTTTAAGTATATTTTTATAAATAAGTTTTATTTCAATAAAAAAGCTGTGAGAAATGTAAGACCTTTGGAAATCAGATTTGCTTACAGTAATTTAAAGGTTTGCATGCATGAATTTGATTCAGACAAATGACCTTATAGAAACAGACAGTTTTTAATCAATACATTAATGTCTCTTTATTTTTAAACTTAGTCAGAGTCGCATATGTATGAATTTAAGGTATCCAGAATTTGACACTTGCGTTGTGCAAGTTATGCCACTAAAAATTTTGCAAAAGTTAGGCATTGTAATATATAACTTAAGTCTACAAATAGAATATTTACAGTGGTACTGTTATTTTCAAGGGTGAGCATTGTTTATTCCATTGTAAATGGAAGCAGATATTGTGTTATGGATTCCAAGTCATTTTAGCATCAAGTAGAAGTCATATATCTTTGAATTTGCTAGTTGTAGTTTAGAAAATGAACTAATCAAAAATATGTATCCTGGTAAATTTTATTTCTTAGATAACAGTATGATATGGTATAAAACTTAACACTTTTAAGGCAGCCTCTCATCCTTTATCATGATCAGTGTTGGTTTATTTGCGTACCTTAATATAAGAAATTATCTTTTCTCCTAAAAATGCTGTAACATTTATTTTTGAGGAACACGGTTTAAAATGTCTGTACTACATTTTTCTTTACATTTTAAAGAAATCTCACATTATTATACAGACATGAATGAAGTTAATGTTCTTAATTCTTAATTTAAAATAATATTGATGTAGCAGCTATTTAGCAACCCAGAGACAATGAAATATATTGCCACTCTAATTATTGCATTCGATTTCTTTAAGGACCTGCTGTGAACTGAGTACTGTCTTGGTCATGGTTATGGTCATGGTTATGCTTCCACAACTGATATCTCCCAAAGGAACAGCAGACAGGTTTCAGAAATTCACTAATATAATTATTTCAAAAGTTGGGGGTGATGTTTTCATTCATTTGATGCATAGTCAACTTTTCTTAGCCACATGTACATTTGCTCTTGATGTAGGTAAAGCTATCAAGAAATTAAGTATGACTTATATGCAAATATATTATTTCTATAATTACATATATAGATAGCTATAGACATAGTATGAATACCTATAGTCTATAGTCTTTAACTACTAACAGTAATGAACAAATTCTTTGCCTTTGTTGAGTTTTTAATATACAAGTAATTTTTAAAAAACTTATCAATAAATATCCAGCATATGACAGTTTTCCATTTTGATATAGAAAGAAATGAGCCGTAGATTATAGAAGAAACTATTATTTAAGAACTTTTAATTGTGCTTTTGTTGAATGACTGCTTGTGTTTTGTTCAGATTGTATTAAAAAATTATACAAGTCCAGAGCTGGGACTAGGGCTAAGCACCTACCTTTAATGTGTTTATTGAAGGACACATTTTAATACCACTTTTTCAAAACAATTTATTTGTAATCTCAGAAAATTTCACTTTCTATAATATATTTTGTGATTGCTCACATCACAATGGAAGACTGAGCCCCAGGACCATATTGTTCTAGGCATACAACAATGAAGAAAGACAGGTTTTATGAAGAATTATTATTTTCAGTTTGTTCCAATTTAATGGTGCCATTTTTAGACCTTATCTAACACACTCAAAACCTTGTCCCGGCTCTGTTCAATCATTTTCTGCCCCTCCCACAATTTAGATTGTTCTACATATACATTTTAGGCACTGGAAGTTTTATAATATTAATGAAAAGATATTTTCACTAAGTGGGTGGAGATTAGAATTTTAAAATGTCCTCAGTTTCCTGCATTTGCTTTGACTTTATCTTCTAAATTGCATGTATGCTAATTTTAACAGTTAATGGTTTGAATAAAGGTATAATTGTTGTGTTTTCCTTTCTTATAGTATGCACTGGATCGACTGAAGGTGATGTGTGAAGAAGCTTTGTGTAGTAACCTCTCTGTAGAAAATGTTGCTGACATCCTTATCCTTGCAGATTTGCACAGTGCAGAACAGTTGAAAGCACAAGCAATAGAGTTCATTAACAGGTAAGAGATAGCTAGGTTTTAATCAGCTTGCTACTATTACCTTCTGTGCTCAAACAAAATTCTTTAAGTATCTTTACATTTTCATTGCAGGTGCAGTGTGCTTCGACAATTTGGGTGTAAAGATGGGAAAAACTGGAACAGCAAGTAAGATGACATCAGATTCTCATTTTAATTTGAACTCTATTAATGGGAGTAAATATTACCCATAGGCTTAAGTCATATGTCTATGAATTTGCCTAAGTTTTGAAAGTAGCTTCCTAGCCTTCTGTTATCCAGAATGTGAGACTAGAAAATAGAAACTTCTAACAATTTGAAGAATTTTCATTTTTGTGCTCCGTTTCCCATATTCATCTGTTTAAATCATGACAGTAACATTTTAATGTCATTATTTTAAATGATTAAATGGCATGATCTCATGGTGAAGAAGAAGAAAGACATCTTTTAAGAAATAGTTCTTACAAAATGCATTCTTATTTGATTTCATAACCTGTGTTTCAAAAATCAATACTTTGATTATACTTTGATTTTAATTATACTTTGTCAGCTCTAAAAATTATCTTTGCATAGTTCTCTGGTTATTTTGTTTGGGTGGCTAATATTTATATAGAAATTTAAATTTTACTTATATTCTTTACAATGGTTTGTTTGCATCATTTCCTCTGGCCTTCATTACCTATGATAAGGTATTCACATTTGATGCACACTGTGATGCAGTATTAAGTAACTCTTGATTAAAAAAAAAAAGTTCCTGGTAAGGTTTGGGTGAACTTAAAAAATAAACAAAACAAAACAAAACAAAAAAAAAAACTAATGACCTAGTTCTAGACCCTTTCTACAGTACCATATTAGCCTGAGAAAGTAAAAAGTAGATATTGCTTCTTATTCATTATCATGTTATCAGGCATTGTTGATAATCCTAGAAGAATAAATAATTTAAAAATATATTATAAAAGGTAGTGTTATTCCCCCCCCCCCCCCCCAGTATATTTACCTAGTTGATACTAGGTATTGTTATAAGATGCTGATTTGGGGAAAATAATAAGTAGATTTAAGTTTATCATTTATAAAATACCTAACTGTGTGATGTGCTTACAAGCGCTCAGATACTGATTAAACAAATGAATGAAAAAATTTGAAAAGTAAATAATTCAGTCATACCAGATTGGAATTACATATCTAAAAGCATATTGTTAGTTGCATGCTTGTTTTTTGGTTGGTGCTGGTGATTTTTTTTTTTTTAATACTATCTATTAATGGATTATCTATTTTGACATAACTATTTTTGGAAAAACTTTTTGAAACATTTTGAATTCTATGACTGTTACTCTTCATTTTAATTTCATATTTTATGAAATATGTTTAATTAAATATTTTATTCATTTTATTTTTCAGCCAAACAACAGACATAATGGAAACAGCAGGCTGGAAGTCTATGATTCAGTCCCACCCTCATTTAGTGGCAGAGGCCTTCCGAGCACTAGCATCTGCACAGTGTCCACAGTTTGGTATTCCACGCAAACGACTAAAACAGTCTTGAAATCTTCCGTGAACTTTAGAAAAACTCAATTGACTCTTACTCCTCCAGGTCCAGATGGATTCTAATATACAAACCATAAACAAGAATTGTTTTTGTTATCCTTGTCCACAGAACAGAAGCTGAAAAAGCATTGTTTGCTTTTCAGATGGATAATTTATGGTTTAATCTTCAGCTTTAAATTAGACTGATTACTCTCTAATTCACTGCAAGGCCTTAAATTATCTTCAATGACTTCTCTAGTTCATATAGGCTAATTTTTTTTTAAATTGTGCCTTGTCTTTTTGACTAGGCTATGCAGGATTGCACTAGCTCCATAATGCAGTAAAATTGATAACTGAAGATATTAAGTTTCAAAGGATCTTCCATTATTTTGAAAAACAAAATGAATTTTATAGTTTTGGTCCTGTGCTATCTCGAAGGTTAAAATTAGGCTCTCCTCAAAAACACTTGAATTGGAGATGACCACGGATATACTCCAGTCCAGGTCTTGTGAATACAGGAGAGCTTGCTTACCTTCAAGGTAAGTTATGGCAATACACTACTTTGATTCTAATTTATTTTTCATTGTAGGGGCAAATATGCAATGGTTTGGCCTGAAAGAATTGTATTTTCAGTACAGTTTGTAATACATGTCTATATGTCAACTGTCCAACAAACTTTGAGAAACACTTAATAAACTTAAGCCTGTGTTTCTTCATGCCCTAGTTAATGATGTTTGAGAATTAAGGTTAAGATGTCAAAAAGAATAATATTTGTTCTTAGGAATGTTTTATTTATTCTGACCCCACATTAATATGAAGATTCCTGGATGTGCAGAAAGTATACATATAATGACCAAATGTAAATTAAATTAATGGGCCAAATTAAGAATGATAAATATGCACTTTTAATGTGTAACTTTTTTGTATACTGAGTGGTACATATATATTTTGCTTTTGATCGAATTAATGAGGTACAATTAATGTGTCTTAACTTTTGGAAAAAAATGATATTTGGAGCCAACTGGGGCACTCATTTTGTTACCATGGACAAGGAAAATAACAAGACACAATTGATTATGAATTTCACACACCTTAAGTAACTGATGTACTCTCCCTTTAAAAAAGGCACATAATAAAAAAGATCCTGAGCAGTTGCTCCCCTCTTTTTTCATTTGCAAAGAACTGTGTGCAACTATATGATTTCTCTAAAGGGATGTGCACACTAGAGGAGAGACACCCCCTCCCCGCCACCTCTCGTCTCTTACAATAAGTATTCCAGGCCACATTTTCAAGCATTGCTCTTTTTTCTCCTCCTTCTACTTCCACTGTTTTAAGTTAATATGCATTGTGGATGATACTGAAATTCTGCATAATGTGAACAGGATAAACTGTTTGAAAACTCCTTTTCATGGGCCAGTTCTTATAAGAATTTTAGCTTTAAATAACGTTTTCAGTGTTCAATAGCTTTGTTTACAATTTGAGAGGGGTGGCATATCTGCAATGGTGCACAGTAACAGGAAGAGCAGGAGAGTAACTGTTGAGTTACTGCTTTAAATTTGCTGTAATAGTGATAATATATAAATTGATACTTGGCAAATTTTTTGTTTGATCACTAAGGAAGAAGTGTCTCACTGGAAAATAAAACATTATATATATATATATATATATATATATATTTACATTTATAATTTTATTCATAAAAGACTGTAATTTTCCTGTAGAGTTTTTACAGTACCGGACAAAGGAATTTAAAATTTATCTTCCAAAATAATTTGTATTTCCCAGGTCTTCATTAGTAATCTTAATGTTAAGGAAGAGAATGTATGAATATTTACACGTAACACTGAAAAGTAAGCATTTACTTACAAACTTTGAAAGAGTTTCAAGGTTCTTACTTTAAAATCTTTAAATCTCTTTCTGTGGTTTTAATTATATTTTGTCAGTTTTGAAATTGGAAGCATCCCTTGGGCAAACAGAAAGATTAAAGTTGAACTGAAGATTCCTTCCCTGATAATCATGCTCATTCTGTCCTTTGGAGCAGTAAGAAAAATAAAATGCACAGTTCCCTGACTCCACCATGAGATTGAGCTATACATGTTTACAATGTGAAGTTAGTTATTTTCGTAATTTAAAAAAAAAAAAAAACTCCTGCTAGAGATCTCCGAGACTGGCTACCTGGGGTATGAATAATGTATCCTCCACCTCAGTTTAGTGAAAATTTTGTTATGTATTATATTAAAATTTAAGATATGCAGATTGTGATGGTATGTGGTGTATGTATATGTATATACATATATATAAAATATATACACACATAGATATAGATATATGTACATATACGCACATATCTCATACCATGCATAAATTTACTGCTAAAAATTACAGCTCTAAAATACAGTTAACTTTGGTAATGTTTATTACTGTGTAATATTCACTTCAGCTTGTTCTAATATAATATCACTGTTTATTGGAAAGCTTAAAGGATTTTATTATAAAGATTTTTTTAAAGGTCAATAGCACATTTTGTACCAAAAATGTCAAACGCTGTGCTGTAAGAGTATCTACATTTGTTTAAAAAAAAAGTCCACTTTTCAGATAATTCAATGCATACCTTCCTTACACTAACAGAAAATTGTATGGCATTGTTTTGCTTATTTTTATTTATTTATGTATATTTTTAGTTTTGTTGTGTCTTAAGGAAAAGGTAAACAGTTGCTGTATTCTCAAGTGGATGCATTCATTATTAGTTCTTTGGTTGCAGTTTAAACCCCATGTAGCATTCTCAGTGGGCCCTAATGATTGTCCAGAACATTTTTGTGCTTTTGAATCACCAGCTTGCTTTTGTGTCCCTTTTTTGTTACTTCTAAGGGGCCTTTCCCCTAGAAAAGTAGTGATTAATTTAAAATGTTTTACCTTATAAAATAACCATTACAAAATGTTCTTATTCAGGCTAAAATTTTAAAAGTGTGTATGTATGCGTGCGTTTTGTTTTAAACTGTATAAGTGTTTGGAGCACAAGTATGAAGGTGCCATAACATTTTGGCTTGCCAACATTACCTCCTTAAATATTCACATCTACCACCTTCGAACTTTTTTGAAGAATCTTGCATGTGTTGTGTGGTCATGTTGCGTGTAAATACACGCTTGTATGTATGTATGTGTGTGGTATTTTTACAGAGATAGATTTTTCTGAAAATAGGACTCAGTTAAATCTTTAAAATTATTGGTTAGTTTCAGATATTTCATTTTGACATGTTTTAGGAGGCAATTCAGGAAGTGAGGAAGCTATAAAATAACTTTATATGGTCAATTTACTGCATACTGAACTAAGAAAATACAGTGCCTTTTTAGGACTTCTATTATTAAATTAAGTTATAAGACATTAAAATCTCTTGTTTTTTCAAGTATTACTGATTCATATGTAAACTAGGTTGAAAATAAATTATGAGAATATAGATTAATTTCTTTACATCTTTAATAATTGCAGTAAGCTTACAATGGAAATCAAAGCAAATCTTGCTGATATGTAATTGAAGACAATATGTCTACAATCTAACAGGTCCTTTATTCAGATGATTTTTTTTTAATCCAATGTAATCAGTCATATACAATATTCTTGAACAAAAAGAGTTTTTTCCCCCTAATTTAAATTTGTCAGATATTTATATTTGCATTCTCATGATCTAAAATATTTTAAGACTGAAATTTTAAGAGATCATTACTTCCTTATAAAGGTTTTTCATAGTTTAAAATCAGTATTTCAGTCCAGATTGAAACTTATCCAAATTAGGAATACTAAATTAATTTATTTAAAATTAATTCAGTAATACTGGTCACTGGTTTTAATGTATTGGAAAAATGTGCGTGTGCGCGCACACACACATACACACACTCTCTCTCTCTCTTTCTCTCTCTCTCTCTCTCTCTCTCTCTCTCTCTCTCTCTTTCTCAGTGCTTCCTATAAATTATCAAGATTAGACTAGTTTAACCAGTGTTCTGCACATAGCAGGTGCTTAATAAATGTTTGCTGAATTGAATTAGAATCACAGCTTTTCTGTTTGCAGTAAATGGACTTTATATCTGAAAGGGAATTTGTGGAAATTCTTCAGATATTTGACTTCATTATTCACAGCAGTCCAGTTAATTCTGTATTTGGTATTTAAAATGAAGGCTTAACTTAAATGAGTCCTGTTTTGGAAATAAACACATTATGATGATTTAAAGACCGTGTTGGGGGTGGAAATGATTTAGAAAATTCATAATATATGTATAAACACTTGCATCAAACCGGCCAGCCTCTTTTTTTTAATCAGCTGATGTTAATGTTCAGATACTTTTTGTATCTTGTTGCTGAAAATATTTTTTTGCATTTCAGCACATCAAGTTACAATAAAGTTATTACTTATGCAGAATCATTTTGTGCCTTTTGCATTTATTGGATAATAAAACGAGCTTTTCTTTTTAAAATGGTCTACTACCCAATAGCATAAGTCTTGTCAAGTAATGTAAATCAATTTTTATTTTTCTCCAGGAAATATAGTACTTTTAAATTGGTCATCCTCCAGACAACAGCAAAAAAGAGCAAAATAACATGCTGAAAATGTATTTATTTTATTTCAACATAGATCTATCAACTTGTGTATATACTCATCAAAACTTTTTGCAGCCTATGAAACTGTTTATGATCATGGGTGGTGGGGGGGAAATAAAGATCATTAATATTCTACTATCCCCCTCCTATATCATATTGCCTAATTTTATCTGCTTTTACTCATAGGGAACAATGGATGGGAGACTGAGCAGTCCGGGATTCATCTTGAACTTAATGCCTAAGAAATACTGGTGGGGGAGAGGGGAAGTAAAATTATTGGATCAGTTTGGAGAAAGCCATCTAGTGAATGGTTAGGAATAGTAGAAGTTAAGCCTGAGAGACCTGTTGATCAGTGTAGAAGAAATGAATTATAGTGATTTATGTTAAATGGAAACAAAAAGAGTTTAGTAATTACTTTTATTATTTAGAAGTCTTTCAAATGGACATGTAATTTCCATGTTAATGTGGATTTCCTCTTTCCTCTTCCCCCTCTTGATTAGTAAAATACATAAAGCTAATTCTGTCTCCTGATATAGTTTCACAGAATAAGATATGAAAAGCATAATTTTGTGGCTGGTAGCAGATGTCATGAAGGGTGGTTCATTTGGTCTCTTTCAGAATTATATTGAATAGATCACTAAAAGATAATTTCTTAGTATCAAAGATAATTTTGTTTGAATTTAATCTGATGTTGGTGTTGCCTAAAGTAGTTGTTGTATTTTGGCAGTATTCATTCACCAAACATTTATATGTTGGACATTTGCCATAATCTAATTAATCCAGTGGTAGTTCTCAAATAAAATTTGTGTCCCCAAATTAAATGATAGGCAGAATTGCTTCAATTATACGTTTATATTCTTAAGAGCTTGCACTTTCTTCTGAAAAAGAGATCCTAAAAGGGTATGATTTGTCCAATTAATAGTTAGACTTCGAACCACTTCCATTCAGGATTTTTTTCTGTTTCAACAATTATTTTGAAAACCCCTTTAATAACCTGATTATAAAATCCCCCAGTATCTTGAACTTTTAACAATCATTTTTTTTCCTTACCTAACTTCAATCCACATTAGTGTAACCAAGACTTTGATTTAATATCCTCCAGGATCTGTAATTTCACTCTGACCACATATTCTTAATTCTTCCTCATTCTCTATACCTGTTTTTGTTCTCATTCATGGTCTTGATTATTCCCTGATTTATTCCATTTATCTACCTCTGGCTTATGTCTTCACTGCACTTAACTTAGACTGTTTAGCTTTCACTTTAATCCTTTCCTAGCCATTTTAGAATACTCATTCCTCTCACCATAGGAATATGACTTCCTATTTCTGATCGCTGAATTCTCACCCCTAAGTAATTCTTTTACCCCCATTCCAACTATCCTCCATTCAACATTCCTTATTCCTGTGCTACTAAGTGGTATTAGGAAGTCACCACAGTCCTACCTACACATTTATTGAATTCATTAATTTGTCCCATGACTACTATGTTTAAGAGAAAGTTCTTGACAGCTATCAATTAGTCCCTTTTTTATTCTTTATAAAGCCTGTCATTCTAAAACTTTTCTTCTCTTACCTGCGTTATATCTAGAGCAGATGAACTGTCTTCTTTATTAAGAAAATTGAGGCCACTTAAGGGGTTTTAAAGGAATCCCATATGTAACGTCAAAGGATACAGGCTCAAATCTTGTTTTATACACACTATTCTTGTGATCCTAGGACATGAGATCTTTTTTTTTTTTTTAATTTAATTTTTATTTAATAATTACTTTATATTGACACTCGTTTCTGTTCCGATTTTTTTTTTTCCCTCCCTCCCTCCCTCCGCCCCCTCCCCTAGATGGCAAGCAGTCCTTTATATGTTGGATATGTTGCAGTATATCCTAGATACAATATATGTTTGCAGAACTGAACAGTTCTCTTGTTGCATAGGGAGAATTGGATTCAGAAGGTATAAATAACCCGGGAAGAAAAACAAAAATGCAGATAGTTCACATTCGTTTCCCAGTGTTCTTTCTTTGGGTGTAGCTGCTTTTGTCCGTCATTTATCAATTGAAACTCAGGTCTCTTTGTCAAAGAAATCCACTTCCATCAAAATATGTCCTCATACAATATCGTTGTCGAAGTGTATAATGATCTCCTGGTTCTGCTCATTTCACTCAGCATCAGTTCATGTAAGTCTCTCCAAGCCTTTTTGAAGTCATCCTGTTGGTCATTTCTTACAGAACAATAATATTCCATAACATTCATATACCACAATTTACCCAGCCATTCTCCAATTGATGGGCATCCATTCATTTTCCAGTTTCTAGCCACTACAAACAGGGCTGCTACAAACATTTTGGCACATACAGGTCCCTTTCCCTTCTTTAGTATTTCGTTGGGATATAAGCCCAATAGAAATACTGCTGGATCAAAGGGTATGCACAATTTGATAATTTTTTGAGCATAATTCCAGATTGCTCTCCAGAATGGTTGGATTCGTTCACAGCTCCACCAACAATGCATTAGTGTAGGACATGAGATCTTGTTAGGCCTCATTTTCCTTATCTTTAAATTGAAAAATTTGCATTATATGGTCTCTGAAGGTCCCTCTCAGTATTAAATCTGTGATCCAGTGACTTATGCTTCATTCCTCAGAACTTTGTATTTTCCTTTAGCCAATCTATTCTTGCATTTTTAATTCATCTTATTCTTTATAACTTGTTTAGCAAGCTTCTTTAATAATCTTTCTTTCTCCCTGGTTCCTTTTAATCTATCTAAAATATACTCATTTTTCTATTCTAAAACACAGTTGCCTCTTGAAATTTTTATCTTATTTCATTACTTTGTCTTGTTCTTATACAGGTAATGCATTAGAAGACTTGGCCTTGAGGCCTGAATCAGGAAGATCTGAATTTAGATCTAGCTGTGTGACCCTGAGCAAGGCATTTAACCAATATACCTCAATTTTCTCAACTATAAAATGGGAATAGTAGCACTTCCTAGGGATGTTGTTAAGGGTCCATTAAGAAGTGTGCATAGTGACTGGCTAGTGGTGAGCACTTAATAAGGAATAAATGTTTATTTTCCTTACTCCTTTTCCCCCTAGATTTGTGAAAAAGCTGCTTATATTGGATGCTTCTCATCTGTAGTCACTTAATGCTTCAACTAAACATTCATAACCTAATATCTGGCCCTCCATCTGTCTTCTGAAGTTGTTGTCAAAAGTCACAATGACTAGATAATCATCTGATCAGTGTCATTCTTACAGTAGGTAGGGAAAGGGAGTCATAAGATCTGTGTCCAAATGCTGCTCTTTGGTTCTTATTTTACTACCTGTGTGATTATTCGGCAAGTAATTTAACCTCTCTTTTTACTTCCTATAAACATAAACATCTAGATTGATAACCTTAGTGTCTGGAAGGATCCTCACTAGAAAAAAGGGCAATTAAAAAGAGGAAGATTTGAGGAGTTCAGTTTAGGACCTGTTTAAGATGTCTATAGAATATTCAGTTTGAGAAGTCCAGTAGGAAATAGATTTCATTGTGGGTTATAGGAGATGTTGGATCTAGATCAATGTTTCTTAAAAACTATGGCTTGTGACCACAAGTAGGGTCATATAACAGTGTAGAGGTCATGAAATTATGATTTATTATCAGTAAGTAATCTCTACATCCTATTTTATGTACCTGTGTAATCACATAAAAATTTCTTGGGTAAAAAGGGATCACAAATGAAAAAGTTTAAAAAGACCTAGTCTAGATTAGTAGCTTTTACAATCATCAGCAGAGAGAGATAATTTCATCCATGGGAACTGTTGAGTTCAAGTGAAGGGAGAAAAGGACCCTATTGTACACCTAATATATGTGGCATGGATGCATCAGAGATGGAGAAGTGACCAGTTGGGTAGAAGAAGAACAAGGGAAAGGGTCACCAAAAAAAAAAAACAAACAAACAAACAAACAAACAAAAAACAACAATAGACCATCAAAAGGAGGGTGATAAGTTTATAAAGAGGTGAAGAATGAGAACTGAGAAAAAGCTGTTAGACTTGGCTAATTAAGGGATTATTTATAATTTTGGAGACAGCAGCTTCAGTTGAATGATGAGGTCAGAAGCCAGATTTTAGAAAGTTAAGAATGAGAAGAAAATAAATAGAGGGGTCTATTATGAATATACTTCTTCCAGAGTTTGCTCACAAAAGGGAGGAGAGATATGAAATGATAGTAAAGGCTGAACAACTATCTCTATTAAACTGTTTTTTCTTCCTTGAAGCCAAAGACACCACATTCTGTAGTTTCTATGTACCACTTCTTTCTCTTACTAGTTCCTTCTAGTGCTTTAAGGATAGTGTTCCCCAAGGCTTTTACCGATTGTAAGAAATCTTATTATCCATCTTATTTAATATTTGAAATGAATGCGCAAGGTAATGTTCTTGACCAGTTATTAGACCTCCACTTGAAAGACCATTTCACTTTTGGGCAGCTATAATTATCCAGAAGTACTGATATCAACTCTAAATTGTCTCGTTACAACTTATTGATTTGCACTGTATTTAATATAGTATTCTAGAGTACAAAGGGTCTGTTATCTATTTATGGAAGCCATACATCTCAGTGGGACAGCTAGGTGATGCACTGGGTAAAGTGCCAGACCTGGAGTTAAGAAGACCTATTCTTTTATGTTCAAATACAGTCTGAGACACTTAATAACTGTGTGACCCTGGGCACATTTTCCTTCAGTGTCTTCATTTGTAAAATGAGCCGGAGAAGGAAATGGCAAACTATTCCATCACCTTTGCCAAGAACATCCTGAATAGGGGTCATAATACAGACATGAAAACTGAGCAATGAAAATGAGTTATTCCTCCCCTTCCCCCCTCGCCCCCCTTTTTTAATTGTCATATTACTTTTTCAAATTTGTAGTTCTTTAAAACTTACAGAACTTTTTCAGGTAAATTGCTTTTAAACCATTTCTTCCTTATATGTCTCAAGTAAATATTTTTTGAACCCAAGTATGACACGTTTATTCTCATTGAGATATTACATTTCAACCTTAGACTGTAGTCTCTGGATCCTGATTGATCTAAATCTTCTATTCAACATCATGTCATCTGAACAATTTAATAGGTATATGATCTATTCCTCTATTGATATAAATGTTGTAAGGTTGAACAAAATCCTTTGTTGCATTACAGTGAATAATAATATTGACACTGAATAACAATAACTGAATCCAGTGTAGATCTGACCTTGTTACCCTCCCCCTCCCTAAATTCATATTTAATCATGCTGTAGTCTAGCTTTCAAGCCTCCATCTTCACAAGAATTGTGTGAAACGTTCTCTCAAAGTCTTCACTTAGATAAACTATACTTACTACATTTTTATGATCTAGGGGAAAATTGAGGTCTGGCATGACCTGTTGGTGAAGCCATAGTGGCTTTTCATTTCTTTGTCAGATTCTACTAGAATAATTTAATTATTCTAGAATTTTGCCTGAGTTGTCAAGTTTACTGACCTATAATTTGTGATTTTTTCCCTTTTGTTTAAATTAGGTTTTTTCAGTACCTCTATGCTTTCATGTTTTCAGATATTATGAAAATTGGATCATCGTTATTTACTACAGTTTTGTTGGGTTTGGGGCAACTTCCTCTACAATTTCTATCTTGTCAATTTCAGTCATTTTTAATTTAACCACCACCTCTATCTAGGTGGTGCTCAGTTTTTTGTTTTCACTTCTGACCTCTTCTAATATCCAGACTACCTGTCAGATCTGTCCACCTGGATGTCTCATTGGTGCCTCAACTTTAATATAACCAAAGCTGATTTCATTTTGATTTCTGGTCACATTGCTCAGTTAACCATTACATTTCTTCTCTGGTGAATTTTTGGTTGTTGGAACTGATAGCCAATTGGTTTCCTATAGTTAAAACAGAACTTTGTGGCTGTAACGTGATCTATTTAACATGGAGACCAGCTAGAATGCAAGGATTTAAAAATAGAGAGCAGTTTGTATACAAAGGAATCTCAAAAGCAAGACAGATTAAAGAAGTAAACTGAATCTCCTTTTTGGAAGCATACACATGCAGTCATTTTAGGCCAAATAATTATTTCAATTCATCTATCAGTTTCTTTGAATATGGAAATAGAAAGAATTTCTGGAATTATTCAGCTTAAAATTTAATTTAGTAATGATCACTACCCTTTCCTCTGTCTTCCAAGGCAGCCTTAATAAGAATTCAGTTTGAGGATTGTTGACAAGGCCATCTTCAGTTTGAGGATTGTGACACCAAAACCGTGAACAGAATGAGACACTTAGTGATACATTCCTTTAAGAAAAAAGATAACCATGCAGAGTGTAGGCAAAACTGATTGTATTTCAAGAACATAAAAATGCTAGAGGGTAAAAGGTAACTTTGTCCATTAATATGGTGTAATGTGGTTAAGTATAATTTGCTTAATATTTTCTATTGAGTGATATTAATATAAGTACAATATTTTTATCTATACTAGTTGACTATTCGATTAAAAAAAAAACAAACTTTTCCTCCCTTTTTACTTTTGTATTATGGTAACCACTTAATCATGTCGATAGTGAAAAGGATTAGATAGTTTGCCTAAATATAGAGATGATTCTAAAATCCCATTTTTGACTCTTTGAAATTTAACCATCTTCAACAATTCTTTTAACAGGCCTAGAAAGAAAAAATTAATCTAGATTTCTTCTTTCTCTTCTCTAGTCCAGCTTCCATTTCACTGGGCAATGAAATGACCCAAAGGAAGAAAATAGAAGAGAAAAATAAGAGGATCCAGATAACTACAAACTGTACCATCAGCACCCTTGCACAGTGAAGAATTAGACTCTGTCTTCCTTTTCCTTGTCTCTCCCTTCCCCTTCCCTTGAATTATACTATTAAACATTTTATTATGAATAGAGTTCAAAGATTAGTTAGTATACTGTCTGGGCTGGTAAAGCAAAACTGAAATTAAAAATACTCATTCTCATTATTCTTAATATTGGTCCTACCAAAATATTCATCCAATATAACCATCTGCCTCTTCAGTATTATGCTTTTTTAAGGGTTCCTGGATGTAAATTTTGATATGAATACTTTATTTTGTATAACTAATGCTATATATGTTTTGGTTACTTTACTTGATTTTCCTTCATGCTTATCTGTTGCTCACCCTTTTCACATATTTCACTAACCAAGATTCATTTTGAAGTCTCAATTGGGAGAATGGGATGAGGGTGGTGGTTATCAGAATCTTCATGCAAATTGTTATCAAGCATTCCACTAAGAAATTCTTTGTTACCACTTTACCACTGTTCTCTGGTCAGTAATTTTTATCAAAATCTTAGGTAAAGAAAGGATATATCAGAATGTTTTCTTAGTATCTATGTTAACTATAAATTGTAATTGGGGTTATATCCTGTTTTCTCAACAGGTTAATGGAAATAATCTTTCAATGTTCAATTCTTGGCTTTGTCTAAATAGTTAACATGCTACTGGGCTTTTTTTCCTGAAGCTAGTATACTCATTTGTACAGTGAGCTAGAATGAGATGGTCTGTTAAAGGTTGTTTTTAACTTGTAGAAAGTTATTTTTATACAATTATTTATTTTTGAAGCTTTGGCTCTATGATTTCATTGATGTTTATATACTACTTATAACTAGTACTACTAGTTATACTACTTTCAGTGACATAGATTGTAAATTACCTGTGCTTGCCCAGGTAGGAGATGTAGCATCTTGAAAGCCCAGTTGTATAGGATAAGACATGATAAGATATACAGGGCTTAAACCTATAATTTAACTATGGCAAAGTTATGTAATTGTTCTTACTAATATCTTTTTGAGAAAGTCATAATGGTTATGGGGTTGACTTGAAATCAACTTTTTGGGAGTTTGATTCCTTCCTTTCTTGTATTAGGATTTGATAAATACTGGTTGTTCGAATGTGTGATATGGAGGAGGGCATCTGTAGAGTCATTCAATGTTAGTGGTAGTTAATTCTACAGAGGAGACTTCTCGTTTGGATGCGAAAGCTTCTCAGATAATGAAGATTATTAGAATAACGGCTATAAGTGAAATAAATGAACCAATTGAAGTTAATACATTTCATGCTGTGTAGGCATCTGGGTAGTCTGAATATCGTCGTGGTATTCCTGAAAGACCTAGGAAATGTTGTGGGGAAAAAAGTTATGTTAACTCCTACGAATATAATGGAGAAGTGGATTTTTGTTCATATATCGTTTAGTATATAACCTGTAAAGAGTGGGAATCAATGGACAAAGCCTCCTATGATTGCAAAAACAGCTCCTATGGATAAGACATAGTGGAAATGGGCTACAACATAGTATGTGTCGTGGAGAACGATGTCTAGAGATGAATTAGCAAGTACGATTCCGGTTAAACCTCCAATTGTTAAGCCTCTCATTAGTATGCTCTAAAGTGTTCATTTAATGTTCTAATGACCTTTTGAACTCTTGACATTTCAGGGTGTGTGTGTGTGTGTGTGTGTGTGTGTGGATAGGTAGATGTAGGGGTGTGTGTAGATGTAGGGGTGTTTGTATTCTATGGAGAGCCCATCTTTTTTTCCCCTTTTCAGCTTTCATCACTTCTAATATTTCCTTACATCCCCATGCTTGAAGCCATATGATATTAGAAAAATGTGGTTTAAAAAAATTACACCCCTGTTTTGAATGATCCCAGGAGTCCCAGAATGAAATTATCTTTATTTTTTCCTTTGCATTGTCTTTCCTCTTTGTACATTCTAACTTTCATGAGGACAAAAACTTTGGTTTAATTATTTGTCTCTCCCAGACTACCACAGTTATATTTGTGTATAGTAAGCACTTAATTAAATGGATATTGAATGTTTTCTCCCTATCACTTTTAATTTTTAACATGGGTCTTTTTTCCTCCTAATTTGCCTATATTTCACATAATTCACGGGGAGTGAGTATTTTTGTTAGTACTTCAACTGGGAAATGATTAAGGCAAACCAATTATTATGCTTTTGCAATAATCTAGGTGAGAGAGAAGAAAGAAAAAGATGAAGAGGGCCTAAGACAATAACTTGGAAACATTCTCACTGAGGGTATCAAATGTGGATGAAGAGGCTGAAATAAAAAGGAAGAAGCAGTCATATAAGAGATATACTAGCAGAGGGTTGTCTAAAAATCCCAGAGAAGAATATTCTCTCCTCCTAGTTACTTCAGCAACAAAGCAGATAGGTTTAGAAGTTTGCAGACAGAGAAAAGGCTATATTAATTCAGAGATCATTAGAAATTTTGAAGAAAATTTCAGTTTAGTGGTAAAAGTAAAGTTGAAAAGGATTGAGAGAGTGAAAGGAAGTGGAAGTGAAGCCAGCAAATGTAGCTGCCTAAACTACATTTTTCTAAGAGTTTTGGATGGGAAAAGTCAGGAAGAGTTGGTGGATGACAATTTAGAATTTAGGTTTAGGGATTGAGAATGATTCTTTGTTGTGGAGAAATAACTTGAGGGCCTGGCCTTGAAGATACTTTTGTTTTGTTAGGGAAGGAATTGGTATAGGAAGTTGAAGATTTGAGAGAGAAAGAGAATAGTTTACATTTTGCTTGAAAAGAGGGATTGGATTAAGAACATTTGTACTGGGTTTGACTTGATAGAAGAATTACCTCATTGTCATGAATTGAGGAAAAATGAGTCTAAGCTAGAAGGATAATATCAAAAGGGTTTTGAGGTGAAGAGAATGAAAGAAGACAAAACTCACATTGAATAAATTCAACTTTCATTAAAATAAGTTCTCAGCAGAGAGAGAGGATAAGGGGGGAGACTTGAGGAACAGCAGTATTTGAAAAAGCATCTGTAGTGAATGAGATTAAAAATTAGGGAGGGGAAAGAATAGTGTTGCAAACTTATCAGATTCAGGAAAAAAAGCCTAGTAGCATGTTAACTATTTAGACAAAGCCAAGAATTGAACATTGAAAGATTATTTCCACTAATTTCCCCTTAATTACCTTTTTCTTAAGAAGTTGTATAAGGAGAACTGAGAAAGACTTCTTAACAGAAAATAGGACTTTACGTTTAGACCTAAATAAAAAGAAGGAAGCCCAGAGGTGAAAATTGGGGGGGGGGGGGCGGAGTTCCAAGCGGGGGACACCAACATTTGAAATATTGTAATCCTCCATTCAGAGGAGAGTCATATATAGTTAATATTTAGAAAGAAATGAACCATAGGAAATTGAGGTGAAGAATTGGAAAATAGTGGACAAGACAGAGTTGAAGTAGCTGATAGTAGATCTGAAATGGAAGAGGAAAAAAAAGTATAACCCAAGAAAAAACTGAAAGGAAAGTTTGGAGGACATTCTTACCTTAAATACCTAATTCTCATATACTGCTTTAAGTAACAAAGTTCTTTCTACCGTGTCTCATTTGATCACTAGTCCTGGGAGGTAGATGCTATTTTCCCCATTTTACAGATAAGGAAACTGACAAAACTTAAGTAACTTGTCCAAGCTTACATAGCCATGGCAGTCTGAGGCAGAGTTTACTTTTAATGCTATCTTCTTGTTAAAAACAAAAAACAGGCTTAGGAGGGGTGAAACAGGAGGAAATGCAATAATCAGGGATTATGGTCTGATGGAAGAAGATGAATTTATAATTAAGAAAGAACACTTGTAGGTAACAATGATTTTTGTGATAATGGTTATTTGTGAGGATAATTGCTAGGAAAATATAATATTTCAGATTCAAAATCCCACTAAATCTTTTATTTTACACTTTTTTTTGGCCATCTCTATAGGATCTTAAACAAGTTGCATTGAGAAATAGGAGTATACATGGGAAGAATTTCTAATTTTTTATCCTGATAACTGTGACATGTAGCCTATTTAAGCTGATATAGTGGAATGATCTACCAAATCAACCCCCAGTCACATAGGTTTCTGGTCTTGAACAATCATCTCCCCTCCCTCCTCCCACCCCTTTCTTTAATATTCTTAGGCTGTCATGGCATTTTATAACTATCAGTCTCTGCTTCTTAAAAAGTTCAAGTTATTTAGTGTTTCCCAAGTAAGCAGATTAAAGTAAAGAAAAAGTAAGATCACAGAAAATTAAGGAAAAGATAATGTTTCTAAAAAAGGGTCTATATAACTTAAAGGAAGGTTTGCATGGCGTAATGGAGAGAGCTGGATTTAATCTTAAAGAAATACCTTTGACAATGAAGTTAGAACTTGGTGGAGTCACTTAATTTCTCAGAGCCCACATTCTCTAAGCAATTGTACATTTGTATTGATAGAGAAAATCTACTCAACTGGAACTCCCTACACCAAAGAAATCACAGGTTCACATCAAAGCAAAAACAAATTGATATTCTTGTTTTATTTTCTCAGTTTTCAACCAAGTGTCTTCTATTTCATATCAGAGAGTGAGATTTTGAAGCTGAACATCTAACTGAAGTTCACAAGTCTGCAAGAAAAGTTGTCATATTTTCCAAACTTCCCTCTTTTCTCCAGTCAGAATGACTTCCTTTGCATACTTGCCAAGCCTCTTCAGTTCTACCTCCATGCCATTTCTAGCATCTATTTCATGCTACTCATATTACTGCAACACATTACTTTAGGCTCTTATGATTCCTCTCCCAAATAAAGCCTCCTAAAGGGTCAGTTTTTCCATATTTTCACTCCAGTATTTTCTCCATATAATTGGCATTGTTTAAACATACCACTTTTTTTCTTCGAAAAATCTATAGTGGTTCCATGTTGTCACCAGGACAAAATACAAACCCTTCAATGTGGCATTTAAAACTTCACAACTTCTTATCCATACTTCACTTCATACTAGTTCACTTCATAAAATCTGCATTCCATTCAATGTGGAATATTAACTATTCTCCCAATTTAATACTCCATCTTTGTTTCTTCACATGTGAATATTTTTCTTGAATTGTTATTCTTTTTATCAACTTTGCATTTTGGTTGGTTTTTATGCTATTTTTAGTACTTAGCATCACTGAAGACATACTCAAGTATAAAATTTATACAGAAATATCTTTTGATTTCACACAGTATCATAGCTTTAGAATGTAGGTCTATTGATTTTTTTAGTGTCTTGGTTATTCCCTTAATGTACATTAGATTTTTTTTTTCTTTTTAGTTAACACATATAGAATTCTCTCTAATACTTGAACCTGGACTCTGGACTCTGAATCCAGTATTTTAGCCACTCTGTAATATTGCATTCTATGAAAGAGGTTGAACATGATTTTCCCCCTAAAATATTTTGTTTTGAAAGATTCTATCAATGTTTCACTTAACCATTAAATGATATTTTAATTACTTCAAAGTGTCCCTAATCACATAGCCTGCATGAGTTTTATGCGTTCCTAGCACCAAGCTATAGGCAAGGCCCAGGGAGAGGGAACACTTCTTTTTCTAGTCCATAGGCCAGCCAAATGTGATTTTTTTTTTTTTTTAAGAGAAGAACTAGAATTACAAACTAAGAATGCTTCGCTTTTGTCTGTGGCCACATTTCACTGTTAGAATTAGCCAAAGACATGCTCCAGCTCCCCAGACAGTTTTAGCTTTTCTTTTTTCTTTCTATTTGCAATTAGTTGACGAATGTCTATGTTAATTCATCATTTTCAAAATGCTGATGAATGTTTTATGTTCTATCATTTTCAAGATGCTTTGGTTTGTTCTGGCATCAAAGATCTTTTGTACAGTATCAGGAATAAGTGGTAGCTTGTTTCTTCCCCTAGACAGATGAATTAAAAAACAAAACATTGAAAATAGAGCCCTCATCCTTCTGGATCTGACCTAACATTATAAGAAGGAAAGAAAGAAACGTTTAAGTACTATGCACTGTGCTGAGTGCTTTACAAAATACCTAATCATTTGATTCTCAAAACATCTCTGGAAGGTTGATGCTATTATCTCTATTTTTCAGTTCGAGGAAATTGAAATAAACTTGCCCAAGATCATATAGTTAATAAGTGAGGTCAGATTTGAATCCAGTTCTTCAAGTTCAGCACAGCCTCTTACTTAGACTTCTACTCAAAAGATAATGAAAGTTTTGCACCCAGACCTAGATCTCAGTTTTGTCTCAAGGGGCTAAGCCAGGCCAGCCCACTGATACATATTTTATTTGTTGTCTACAAGGTACTTTCTGACATCCTTCTGGATCCACGGACCCAGAAGTCTCAAGGTCTTGAGAATAGGTTTGGTGACTTAATCTGGACCAAACAAAAATACATGGTGTCCCTTAAGACTACTATTACAAGTGTGCCTCAAGGTTTAACGTGCTCACTGAAAATTCCTGGATTGAAGGAATACCTTGGTATTAACCTGTTGGCACTATGGATAATCAAACATTTTCTGAATGTTTAAATAACTAGATAACTTATCAGCAGAGAGAACACTCATTTTCTCAACTTTGAGGCCAATTGAAATCTAAGTGTGAGAATTAGAACTAGAATTTGATTAGATTCATAGATTAAGGTTAGATTCACAAATTAAAGCAATAAATGGGGAATATGAATTAGTAAATATGAATTAAAATTAGAAGGAATATTTGGAAATACCCAGTTGGCCTTTATTCTACAGATGAAGAAATTAGGCAATGAAGAGGACAAATAACTAGTAATTCCTTTGGAAAAGGATAGGATTCAATTTAGTAATTATCTGAAAAATTCCCAGCTGTTAATCTATGACTTATATTTAGCAAAAGGAGACAGAGTTTGATTTCCTGGCATCAAACTATAGATTCAGAGGAATACAAAAAGATGCATACCGTCTCTGGGGGGGGGGGGAAGATGGAAGACAAAAAGATGAAACCAAAGATAAACCCACTTGACCGCTGTTTATTACCACCAAAATCTTCGAAATGAGTACATTATTAGGACAAATTTTAGAATCATAATATAAAATGCATTCCCTGACTCTAATGAATCTAAATATGTTTTTACTTGGGAGCCTATTTATTACTCAGAAATTTCTGAAATTCTGGACATTCTTGTTTCTATAATCAAAATGATAGTAAAATAAGAATCTTGTGATAATTTTGTCATCTTGGATGTCCAGCAAACTTTAACACTCTATTGCATGTGTGTTCTTTCCTGTTTTGTGTCCTTTATTGGTTCTTCCACTTCCTAGCACTTAATCTTGGAGAAATTCCTATCTTTTTCAACCCTAATCTTACTCTTTTGGCCACTTAAGAATTCTTATCACTTTATTACCCAGTTTGTGTAGGTGAGTCCCAAATCTTTATCTACCATTTCAATACCTTCCTAGCTCTGCATAATTTGCAATTGTCTGCTAGATATCTTCACCTCAATGACTAATCCACACTTCAAAGTCTGAAACTGAACTCATCATATCCCCTATACTAACATATCTGTTACTGGCACCACTATCCATTTAGTTACCTAGCTGCATATTCTTAAACTGTTTTCAGTGTCTTCCTCTTTATTGGGCAGGATGCTACATGGTGGGAATAGAAATAAAGATATAGTATATGTTCTCAAGGAGCTTAAGTTCTAATTGAAGAATGAGCTGAAAGTCTAGGGAAGAAGAATATTTGGAAAATCAAGACTGGAGCTGGTAAAGGAATGAGTATGGCTGACATAGGTACCATTTTGCATCTGCAATTCTGCCTGGTTTCAGCTCCTTGGAAGAAGATGCCTCTCCTAGTATAAGCTCATCACTTACAATGGTTTCTAACAATACCACCTTCCTAAGCATCCTTAAAGGGGAGATGTCTGATTGAAGGGTAGAATTGCCCCCTAAAACCTCCCGTTACAAAAGGCAGAAATTAGACTTCAAACTCACTCCATTTTGCATCCACAGCTCTGCCTGATTTCAATTCCATGTGAGATGTTTCAGCTGGGTATTTCTCATGTCCCTCTATCCTGCTTTTCAGTCTCCTTTTGTGGTATTGTCTTCCCCCATTAGATTATAAGCTCCTCGAGGGAAGGGAGTGGCTTTTATTTGCTTCTCCTATGCTTAGCGGAGTATTTTGTAAAGCACTCAGCACAGTGCATGATACTTAATGTTTATTTCTTTCCTTCTTATAATGTTAGGTCAGATCCAAAAGATGAAGAAATGCTCTATTCTCAAATGTTTGTTTTTTAATTTATGATGGCATAAAGTAGGCATTTAATAAATGTTCATTGAATTCGCCAGTAGGAGGAAGGGGGTTGAATAAACAGATCCTCACAGGAGTGCTCAAACTATGGCCCGCGGGCCAGATGGGGCAGCTGAGGACTATTATCCCCATCAGCCAGGGCTATGAAGTTTTTTTATTTAAAGACCACAAAACAAAGTTTTTATTTTTACTATAGTCTGGCCCATCAACAGTCTGAAGGACAGTGAACTGGCCCCCTATTCAAAAAGTTTGAGGACCCCTGCAGCGCTAGACTAAGAAGACTATATATATACTGCTATTTAAGGTTTTTCACAATTGAAAAGGACTTATTCTAGTTACCATCTCCTGCATTTCACATTTAGAAAAGCTAGAAAGCAATTTTGTTATTTTTTTTTATTATGGCTTTTTATTTACAAGTTATATGCATGAGTAATTTTTCAGCATTGACAATTGCCAAACCTTTTGTTCCAATTTTTCCCCTTCTTCCCCCTCCCCCAGATGTCAGGTTGACCAATACATGTTAAATAGTTAAAGTGTAAATTAAATACAATATAAGTATACATATCCAAACAGTTATTTTGCTGTACAAAAAGAATCGGACTTTGAAATAGTGTACAATTAGCCTGTGAAAGAAATCAAAAATGCAGGCGGACAAGGAAGCAATTTTAGTGGTCATACTGCATAAAAGAAATTTCTTCTATAGAATTCCTAACAATTGTTTATCAAATCTCTGAAGACCTCCAAGTAGATGGAATACAGCATTTCTAAAGATAGCGCATTCTCCTTTTGCCTAGTTCTAATTGTTAGAGAAAGGGGAGGGAAAACCTCCTTAATCTTTATAGAGAGAAATGGAGAATCCTAGGCCTTACCCATGTTTGGAGGAAATGATGATATTAGCCCTTTCAGAGTAGATCAGTAGTTATGATTTCTCAATCCCATCTTTAAGGTTTGAATATGGGTTTGAATTCCCTTTTCCACCTCCAATATTTTCTATTCAAATATGTTTCTAGTGTGCATCCTCTCCCTCTCCTTCCCTCTTTCCCTTCCTCTGTCCTCTCCCTCTCCTCTTCTCCCTCTCCTCCTCTCTCCAATTTGGGTATTTTCCACTTCTGCTTCCATAGATGATGGATCTAAGGTCCACATGTGATAATCTCACTATCCCTATTGGAGAAAGAAAAAGAAAACCTCTTAAATGTTTTTTTTCAAAACTTTTCCATTTTTATTCTGTTTTGATTCCATTTTCATTCTTAAATGCCATTGTGATGACTTTGTTTAGTTGGATGTCTTGCCAGTCCCTCTTTATACTAGTTTTACTCTCCATTGCTTCTCTTTGCTTTAAAAGACAATATTGTACATAATCATCATCTTTTTTGTAAAGTTTTTACAGACACCTTTATATTCTAACCCAGGATTGTTTTTGGCAGCAATCTTTCTTTCTTTGGCAAATAAATCACATATTTACTGGCAAAGATGCTTTCTAGCTACTTTTGGTCTTATTTTATCGATTTACATTGGTTTAATTTCTGGGGTCAATTATTTAGAGTTGTTGTTGAGGTCATTTTTGTCCATTTCCCATTTTTTATTTAAAAATTGTGTACTATACCTCTTTCCTTACTCTCTATCCCTGTTATTTAAGTCTTGATTCTAATTGTAATGAATTAATTGTGACAAGAATAACTTCAATTTCAGTAATGAGTTTTTTCCTTGATAGTGAAGTACCCTAAATTTAGGATAAATTTCCACTTGACTTTCAGTACAGTAGAATTCCATGCTTTTAATACAGAAGAACATTTAGTTCATGGTCAATTATGAATTTCTCTGCTGTGACTTGATAATATAGACTATGAAACATCTGTCGTGTTGAATTTTAAGGAATGCTGCTTTTTGTTTTGTTTTTTTGATTATCGGAATAATCATAATAGTGAAAATACTCATTTACTTTTTTTGATCTGATTTCTCTTATGCAGCAAGAGAATTGTATAAATCTTTATACATACTGGATTT
This sequence comes from Antechinus flavipes, assembly GCF_016432865.1. Lineage (NCBI taxonomy): Eukaryota > Metazoa > Chordata > Mammalia > Dasyuromorphia > Dasyuridae > Antechinus > Antechinus flavipes. Next base: position 364,947,153 of record NC_067400.1, read on the forward strand.
AACATTTTAACGTGTTTAACATATATTGAATTGCTTGCCTTCTAGGGGAGGAGGTGGAGGGAAGGAGGAGAAAATCTGGAACACAAGGCTATGCAAGAGTCAATGTTGTCAAATTATTCATGCATATATTTTGAAAATAAAAAGCTTTATTAAAAAAAATTTCTGTCCCCAAAGTCTTAGTGCCATTTAAGAATCACTAAAACTTTTGGAATGCTTTGCAAATAAATATATATTATATGTGTAGGTTTTCAAAGTCCCCTTTCTCCATTATCTTATCTGATCTCAACACCAATTCTTTGAATTTGAAACTAGAGTTGCTGTTATCTTCATTTTATAATTCATGGGAAAAGTTCAGTTAAGTTCAACTGGGCATTCCTGACTACAAGTGTAGCTTTCTATTTACTCTGCCAGAGAGTTTAGATTGGTACAGCTTTCAGTTCTCACATTATACCCTTCTTTTCCAGTTTTCTATAAATCCTCCAGAGAAAATCTACCAATTATATACCTAGATTTTCTTCTAGGTCTTTGAACATTTCAAAAGTATATCTGTAATCCATAGGCTGCTGACTTCAGTCAGCCTCTCAGTTCATGACTGATCCACCTTTTCTCAGCATACATTTGCTTAATACCTTTTATGCTAGCACTTATGTGCAAGTCATTAACATACTGTCGTGCATTATACTAATTTTTATTTTGCATTTCTGCCAAACCCTTTGGGTTACTCTTAATTTTGAATCTTCAGAGAAGATAATGTTACATGAATTGTATCATTTTACACCACTAGCAGAATATTGGTATTAAGTAGATGTACTTTTATGTGAGGAATAGTTTGAAATAATTGAAAATATCCAATTCCTAAACAAAATCCAGTTCAATCCCTGATATTCATTCTGAGAACAGTTGGTTGTCCATCTGCAGTTACCATCCACATTTTATGTACTGATGGAGTAATTCAATGGATTGTACATACAACTACTACTTATAATTTAAGCAATTGACATTCTTTGTACTCTTGCTTTTTCCTGTATGAATTGTTTGTCTCATTTCTTTAGAGTAGCTGTAGATTCCATTGAGGAGATCCTGTAGTATTCTGAGTTCTGATGTAATTAGAACAATGTCATCTTCAAGTGAGATAATCTGGAAGATGTTATTAGGTATAGGAAATCACTTCCCTTTGAACTAAACAGGGGACAACTGCTGTGAATACAGTGTAATCTTTGGGAGGTTAGAGGATCACAGAGTTATAGCAAAGGAATAGAAGCAGCAATTTAGCAACTAGTCTTCTCCCATTTATATAAGAGGAAAATGAGACCTAGATCTGTTAATTACTTGTCCAGATTAATTGATTAACAGATAGTAAATAGCAGGACCAAATTTCTAACTCAAGTCCTGCCACTCCTAAATTCCAGGACAATATACTGTCCTGTTTTCAATGTCACATGGTCCTTATTCATTTACATAACAAGCTCATATTAGTGTCCCAGGGATCTGTTCTTGGTCCTATACTGTTTAACAGTTTTTATCACTGTTTAAATAAAACCTTTAAAGTTATGCTTGTCAAAACTGCAGCTAGATATAATAGCATAAAATTTTGTGTTAAAAAGGTATATAGTTCTCTACTTGAATATTTAAAAAAAAGTTTTACAAGTACAAGTTCTGCATACATGGTTAGCTCAGTTTGAATCCACTGTGTGACATGGCAGAAAAAAAATTATTACTTCTATCTTAGGATGCATTAAAGAAATATCATGTCCATAATGAGGAGTTATTTCCTTTGTTCAGATCAGTCCACGTTTAAAAACTATTCTGTGCTAAGTGAAATGAGTAGAATCAGGAGATCATTGTATACAGCACCCAGAAGATTATACAATACAGTTCTGATGGACGTGAATCTTTTCAACAGTGAGATGATTCAGACCAGTTCCAATGATCTTGTGATGAAGATCACCCAGAGAGGTATAGGAACTTCATGTGGATCACAACATAGCATTTTCACTCTTTTTTGTTGTTTGCTTGCATTTCATTTTCTTTCTCATTTTTTCCTGTTTGATCTGATTTTTTGTGCAACAAGATAATTATATAAATATGTATGCATATATTGGATTTAGCATATATTTCTACCAAGTTTAACACATATTGGATTTCTTGCCATCTAGGGAAGGGAAAGAGGAGGGAAAACTGGAACATAAGGTTTTGCAAGGGTTAATGTGAAAAATTATCCATGCATATGTTTTGAAAATAAAAAGCTTTAATTTAAAAAAAAAAGATGTCTTATACATAATTCTGATTGACCCATCCAGGCTGGCTATAAAATGTTATGTCATAAATTTCAATGTATTCCCAGGTTTGGAGTTACTCTGTTTATTACTCATGGTCTAGTTTTTCCTCAGAGTTTTTGTCCAAAAAGGTTACTTTGCCCTTAGTCTAGTCTATCCTTACTCTTGACTGGAGCCACTAGGTTAGGGCATCCTTGAAAAGAGAAAAATTAAAAATTGCAAAAGGAAAAAAAAATCTGTTGGGGGGGGGGGGCGCTGCATTGTAGAAATACCATGAAGATGAGTACAGAAGACATAGGTCTTGTGACTAGGAAAATCATTAGACTGGAGAACATGCAGTACAGAATTAGTTTGAATGAATTAGGAGTGGTTAGCCTAGAAAGGAGTTTCAGAAAATGAAAGCAATTTCAGGAATTTAAAAGGCTGTTATGTAGAAGAGTAAAAGGAATTCTTCCTTTGCTCTTCATTCTCCAAGAGGACCATGACATGGAAGTGAATTGGATTTAAATGAGGAATGATTGTGTGTCTTGTTTTCTCTTCTGATGCCATCTGGTTCTAGTGGCAAGAGATAGAATGATTGGGAGTGTGAAACCTTGGCCTTTTTAAGGTAAAGTCTTCCCGGGTCTGAGTTTGAGACAATGTCAAATCAGTGAGTAAGGCTAAATAAGAGAGGAAGCAGAGAAAGGCTGCTTTTACATAGTCAAAAATGTGTGTGTGTGTGTCTGTGTCTGTGTCTTTGTATTTCTCTGTCTATAACCCAGATAGAGACACCCAGTGGTGAAATAGATTACTCTTGAACATTCAAGTAGAATCCCCACTTGTTGAGGATCTTATAGAAAAAACTGGTATTTATACATACTCAAAGCGATTAAAAAAAAAAAAAGATTGTATATGAAATCACAACTCTACAATTTATATCATGTGCTTTGAATATATGTATTATTCCAAATATAACTTTTAAAACTTAGCAGCTTGTTTCTCCTTTTTCCTGAACTTTCTGTTCACTTCTGTGCATTTTAAAAAATATTTTAATGACTATCTTCACATCACTATTACAAACCTTTTCTCTTCCCAAATCCCTTTCTCAAAAGGACAGCAAATTAAAATATAAAAACTTGTAACAAATAAACACTGTCAGGCAAAATGAAGCCATTTGGTAGCCATGTCCAAAAATGTATGTCTCTTTCTGCATCTTGATTATCACTTCTCTGGCAGTGAGTCATATTCTTGTTCATAAATCCTCTGAAGAGAAAGCATTAATCAGACTTCTTAATTCTTTTATATTTCTTTTTCTCAAAAAATTGTTATATATTCTCCTGGTTTTGTTTTCTTCACTATGCATCAGTGCAGACTATCCAGGATTCTCTGAAGTCCCATCTTTTTTATCATTTCTTAGAATGTTTTGGTGTTTCATTATGTTGATATATCACAATTTATTCAGCTCTTCCCTAACTGAAGGCACAGCTTTATATTCTTTATCTTTTCTCCCTCTTTCCATTCCCTTTTAATTTGGATCAAGAAATTTGTTTTGTTTATGGCTCTTCCCTTCCCTTATCTTCCTTATTAACTTCCCACCATCTATAATAATTCTCTTTTGAGTATGGTGTATTCTATGCCAAATTTTGTATGCATGTGTTTAATTCTCTTTTGTCCATTTTACAAAATAATAAAGTTCCCTGCATTGCTCACTGATCTTATCCCACATTCCAAATTAGTATAATGGTCAATGCATCCTAATTATAATAAACAGCAAGTTCCACTCTTTCTGTGTTAGTATATTCCTTTCACAGTGGTACCTAGGCCCTTCAAGACTTGTCAAATTCAGTATTTGACACATTTTGATGAGGAAAAAAAAATGCTTCAGCACTTAATGCTTGCTCAGTACTCGTCCCATTTTGTTGTTGTCTTGGTTGAGCAGTAGGGATGTGAGGCTGGCCAGGTGTACTGCCCACTTCTACGGCCCTCGGCCATGACCAGCTTCTTCCCAGCATCCAGGACTGTTAGGTTGGAGCCCACGTTGTTGAGCCCGTGTGCCTGCATGAGGCAGATTAGGGGCCAGTTCCTGCAGGTGGATGTGGCTGCCCCATATAATCTACCTCTCAAAACAGTAATACTGGAAGGGTCATCAAGTGGCTGGTATACTTAGCAGGAGAAGCAGCAGCTGCAGGAATTTAGGCAGAGGCGGCAATGTGAACCAGGAATCAGACCTATTCAGCTCTAGTTGTTTCATCAGAAATGTTTTATAATCTTATCAAAATATTTTTTTCCTCTCTGTAGGATTATATGTTACTATTCTTTGAAAAGCAAATTATTCTCGGTTGTAAACCTGGATATTTTGCCTTTTGGAATTTATCCTAGAAGCTTCCAGATTTTGTGTGACCTTCACTTTGCTTTCCTGATACTTGAATTATTTCTTTCTAATTTTTCCTTTGACATCTCCTTTTTGATAGTAATATTCTTGGGACTTTTCTTTTGGAGTTTCTGATTAATAGTTTCTTTTCATTTTCAGTTTACCCTCTGGATCTAACAAAGCCGAGCAATTTTCATTTATTATTTTTTGCAAGATAGTGCCCACATTTTTTTTTTTAAAACCCACCAAAATATTGTTTTTAGTGATTCTGTGACTCTTAAAATGTTCCTTGTTCTATTTTTCATATCAGTTGTTTTCTTTTTATATTATATAGCTTACATTTTCATTGTTTCAATCTTTTGATTTTCTTTGAATATTTCTTGGTGTCTCATATATTAATTGATTTCTGTTTGATCTATTCTAGCTTTCAGGGAGATGAGAGGCAGCTAGATGTCACAGTGGATGAGAGTTTTGAACATTTGGAATTAAAATCCAATCTCAGATTGTTACTGCCCATCTGACATTGGGCAAGTTTCTTCATTGCATTTTGGTTCTTTCCCATTTACAAAATGGGAATAATACTAGAACCTCCCTTTCAAGGTTTGCTGTAAGAATTGAATGAGATAATATTTATAAAGCACTTAAAGCATTATAGAAACCACTCTCTGCCTCAATTTCCTCACATGTGAAATTAGGAGACTGGATTCCATAGTCTCCAGGGTGTCTTTCATCCTACAGTGCCATGAATTCTCATCTTCTGAAATTCTACAACGGAATCATCTCTAAATACAAATAGGTTGGATAGCAAGAAACTGTGGTTGTGATATGTTATAAGACCGAATTTTAAAATAATTATACTGAAAATGATAGGGCTCTTGGCAGTAATAGCAGGTTCTTTTGATGTTTCTCCCAAGTCAAATATCATGATGATAGAAATTGCAGCTAACTCCTTCAGTTATTTTTAATTCCATTCAATTGTACAGGGCGAAAACAAAATGGTATCAGCAACTTTGAAGGACAGCTACTCTAATGTATCCCCTGAACACTAAGCAACTCTTTGCTGTGTCAAAGTCCGTGGGATTCCTATTTTGAACAGTTTGGAAATGCAAGTCTTCAGTATCATTAATCCATTTTATTTCACTTGGTGATTCTAAATCTGTTTTTATAACATTTAAATATGACAAATTAATAAAATTTATTAAAGAAGTTCTATAGCATCTCTCCATAAAAGAGTGCTTATATCCTAAACAAATGGAAAATCATATAAAATTATTTTTCAGTGACTATTCAACTGAGAAGAATCTTATTCATAATACTTTTCTACCTATGGTGGTTCATACTGGACAAGGTTTGCACTCAGTTTTTTTATTGCTTTCTAACATACCTCTATATTTCTCTTTTATCTCTACCAGTTCTAGGAAAAGCTATCAACTCTTTAAGTAATGCTTTAGAATGTCAATTGCATTATTTGTCTTTATTCATTTATTTATTTTTGGTTCCTTTTTTATATGGTGTATCTAGCACTCTCAGTTTCTCTCAGTAGTACATCTTGAACTGTTTTTGCTTCTTGCTGATCTAAGGAGACATTTCTAACAGGTCATATTGATAGTAGCATAGCTTATGCAGCTCAAATAATGGTTGCCACATTTTTTGCATCAATTTATTTTAAAAAGAAAATATGTAAAAGATTTGGCTGCCTGGAGCTGAATGTGGATATCAACCTGTAGATATAACCATCCATTTATACCCTAAGATCAAGGGTTTGATTAGGCCATTTGTGTCTGGGTCCAATTGTTTTAAACACCTGCTGACAATGGTAGCTACAGAATGATTTCCTCTTCAAACACTGGGTTTCAAAATGAAGGAAAAGATTTTTCCTTTCTTAGAAACCAAGAAAATGAGTTGGACTCAACTCCCGAAACAAATTTTAATCCCACATAGTGTTTCAAAGGCAAAGCAGTATTGAAAGGAAGAATTTTAATCTGGAGTAAAGAAGTTGATGTTGTGCGCTTTTCATCTTCTCCTTCCCAATATTCAAGTCTAAGTATGCAAATGATCTGCATGTGTGAATTATCATTAGTCATTCTTTCACAAGGACTAGAAATAATTGGGGACCCTTATGATACACAGCAGTAAACATTAAGATTCATCAAGTTTCAATTCTTTGGTTTTGTCAGCTTGTCACAAACAGATGTCTGCTTTTGCAGCTCTGCTGAAGAAACATTTTATTTTATTTTTTTTCTATATTGGTGTACAATTTAGTGCTCTCCCACCCCTATAATTTGCTTAGAAATGAACTGGATCTGGCATGCTACATTTTCTATTTAATGGGCAATATTACAAACAAGATTAAAAGAAATGGCTATAAAGCTGTTGTCTTTGCAAATTTAATTTGGTGAGATCCTCACTATTAGATACAACTAATGAGTTTTCTGGATAAATTATCATGGGTGATCAAGAGGACTTGGAAGGGGAATCATTTTCCCTGCAAACCTTCCTAAGTACATAAGGGAGTTAGTTGTTCACACCTCAACAATTATATAATGCTTAGACTGTGTCCTGAATCATGAAAGGGCAATCAGTGATCAGTTTGGGGAGGGGGGTGCAAAAGGAAAACAATGATTATCTGAGTCATTTTTGTACTTCCTTTTTTAACCTTTATTTTATTTAGAGGGATTGTAAAATTATGAAATGTATACAATTTTTAAAATGGTATTTAAAGGTCTCTTGGTACTCCCCTCAGATTTTCAGAATTTGAAGACTACTCTCAGTATGTTGAATGACTTACCTGTGGCAAACTTTCAAAAAGACATGAATGAGAGTAGCATAGGATGCATTGGAATAGAAGGTTTGTCATCTGTATACCCATGTAGATAAAGTGACAGACACACAGGCAAATGAGATTGTTGAAAGGCCTTTGGGGACACAATACCTAAAATAACTCAAAACCAAAGTATAATCCCTGGGCTTTTTTCAGTGAGAAATTTGTCTGCTGATCTAAATATAAAGGAAACAGTGCAAAGTTGGTATAATCCTACATCATTTAGCTCAACTTAAACTAAGATTTAGATGAGCCAGGCAGTAGGCACTTTTTATTACATGTTGGTTCCAGATGGTTTGTCTAAAAGCACTTGACTTTGAAAGATGACTTCAATTTAGTCATTTGAATATATAGATAGGCTGTTTTCAGACTATATAAACAGGTTTGGGCACTAGACCAACACAGAATCTTAAGTTAGGACCTTTCAAGTCAACTAGGCAAACACATAGTTGGACAACAATCTCCTCTATGATATATCTGATAACTGGCCAATCCGATTCATATTTTTAAAGATTAAATTGATAGATAAATTCCCTTTATAGTCTAGATTAGAGATTAGAAAATCTCCCTTTCCTTCCTAATCAGATTTTTTTTCTTTTTATGTTTTCAGAATTTCATTATAGTAAGCATCGCTTTCTTCCTAAGCATTCTACTTCTATAGAATTTTAGCTTATTGGATCTTACCTAGATTTCTTCAGAATTATTTGAAATCTTTCCAGGGGAGACTATGCCAGATTATGTCATGTCCTGTGAGCCTATGTTTGATTTTCTATAATTTTTTGTTATCAGGTTTTCCTCTCATTTTCTGACACAGGTCAGAGTATTCCTTTCTTTCTGCAAATAGTCTTTTTTTCTTTGCTTTTCTATTAATGCCTTTCCATTTTTGTTAAAGAAACACCTTTTACTGCCTAACTTACAGATTTCAGAAGCATTCTTGTGGTTTGTATGCCTTCTTTTATGGAAGAGACACCAGACTGCACATTAAATATAGGTGTCTCTGGCAAAAACACAAACATTATATACACTACAGTGACTACAAAATTCTTCCTAATATTAATATACTTTCTGCAAAGAAGATTATCAGTCCTCTGTAATTCTTGTTAGTAGCCCTTATAGCCAACAACTGTGGAAATTTTTTTTTTGCTTTTAAGTAATTGATGAATTACAATCATATATACCATGGATTTTCACTGGTTTACAAACATCAGCAAAATGATGCTGCTGCTGCTGCTGTTGTTGTTCACTCATGTCTGATTCTTCATAACCTCCTGGACTTCCCCTGAGCATTTCTTAGCAAACCACTTTTTTCCTTTGTCATTTCCTTCTCCAATGTGTTCCCACTTTACAGATGAGAATTTGAGGCAAATAGAAGTTAATTGACTTACCCAGGTTTACACAGCAAATAAGTGTCTGAAGTCAAATTTGTAGTCCTATTTTACTGACTCCAGGCCTAGTTCTTTATGTACTGCATCACCTAATTGCTCAGAATGGTTATAGCATAATGCTTTTGTACCTGATAGTAGAACCAGAGATTAAATGACCTTCTTAAGATTTCACAGCTATTTAATATCCACTGAGACTAGAATATAGCCTTCCTATGTTTAGACAATTGTAAAATTGTATAATGTGTAATGTGTATAATAGGAAAAATATATTATCTATTTTGCATTATTGATGCAAAGATCAAATGAAATATAAACAATAGTGGGAAAAGAAAGTGAATCTTTCATAGGAGGGAAGGGGATAAAATGATAATGAATACTGAGATGTATAAATGCTATATAAATGTTGATTGTTATTATTATTGTTCAAAGAATCGTTCCTATAGATAAGGTATTTTCCCAGTTAAAATTTCTGTCCCCCAGAATAGGTAAAATAGTAACAGTTTGAATTCTTGATCAGATCCTAAGATATAGCAAGCTTAGATTTTGATAAAAAGCTCAGGGAAAGAAAAATCCAGAACCAAATATAGTACCAGAAAAGAGTAAGGGCATCCAGAAGGTTTCACAACAGGAATTGAGTGCTGTCCACAAAGATGCAGAAAAGGTAGAGAGGAGGCTTAACAAGGAGAGAATGAAGATAGTTTTGCTAAGATCATGAGAAATGAAAAATGTCTAATTCTGACACATATTGAGATCATAAATTTAGAGAAGGCATCTAGCCCAACTTCATTTAACAGATGAGAAAACAGAGACAGAGTAATTAAAAGTACATCCCAAAGTAATATTTTAGATAAAAGAGCTGGAGTTTGAACCCAGGGTCTTGACTTCTAAATCCAGCATTTTCCCCCTTAATTACACTAGGTTTTTCTGAAATATAAACCATAATCTTAAATTTTAATTTTTTCAAAAGAAAGAAAAAGCATACACTAAAAAGATTATATGAATTTTCATTAAATATATTTGCTATAAAAAAAGTTCTTTGGATTTTTTTCTGAAAACATTTTTTATTTTTATAATAATTTTCTTTATTTTTATCATGAGTGAAACTTGAGCCACATTCAGATTTTTATCAGCTTGATTTGAGTAGTAAATTAGCTGTAAATACATGTGTTAAAGCATTTAAATTTTATGATACTTAGAAAAATTTTGTTATTAAGTAATCACTAAATCAACAAAGGATTCTTGAGAATTAAGTTATTGCATTGTAAGAGACATTTCTAAGTCTCAGTGTGTAAATTAAGGGCACTTTGCTTAGTTTAAGTTTTCTAAAAAGGCTATTTTTTGACCCAATTGAATTCCTGATCCTGATTCCTAAATTATAGGACTGTTTATGTGTTCTAGTCCCATAAATTTTAAACAGGAAAGGCTAAAGGCCAATTAGTGTAATGTTCTCTTCTGATAGATGAGGTAAGTGAGATCCAGTGAGACTGACTGAATTGCTTATATTTACCCAGCTAGCAGACCTCGAAAATAGGATTTGAACCCACATCCCCTCTTTTTTTCCCCCATTATATTATGTTTGCCTCTTCAAAGTATATGAAATTTCAATGGGAAATGGAAATTAGCTTTGTAATGTATTTAACATAAATTTGTAAAAATCAAATTTTTGACCCATCTACTTGTCTAACTTGTTAGAGGGCATAGGGCAAGATTAGTCAAATGCATAAACACCTCTACAAAAAAAACAGAACAATTTTTGAAGTTACTATTAAATGTGATGTTTATTGTGCTTTGGGGATCACTTTTTCTTTCCTCTTTCAGAAGAAATGTTCTAGAAGTCAATGGCAATCAATATGATTGGAGATACATATACATACTCATTTTATCCATACAAAACAATTTTCAAACCTAAAAGAAACTAAACCTTTGTGACAGAGTTGGAGGAGTTGTGTGAAATAAATAAAAGGAATGATAAACCTTTCAAATAGTTTAGGATTTCATGGGTTAGCACTACTAGGCAAAGGGAGAAAGGAAGGATGTTTAAGGAATAGAGTACAATGTGGACAAAGACAGAGGCTTGACAGCATGATACAGATTTGGGGGGACAGACATTGTAGGAAATGTAATCTTTCCCTATCTTTACCCCATCTGTTAAATCCTACTTCAGGCAATCTGAGAAACATAATAATTTCTTCTTTCCCCTATTTTGCCCATGTTTGTAAATGGAGTATTTGTATTCCAGTCCATGCATCACATTTTTTGGAGAAACTGAAGTGTGTCCAGAGGAGGACCAGAATGGCAAGAGGAATGAAAATAATGTCACATTCAAAATGATTAAAGCAACATGAGATATTTAGCCTGAAGAGAAGACTTTTCATAGTTATCTTCAAGTACTTTAAGGTTGTCAGGTGCAAGATGGATTGGACTTATTCAGTGTGGCTGCAGAGGTTAAAAAAAGAACAATAGGTAGAGATTGCATAGAGTCAGATTTTGGTTCAATGAAACTCAAAACTTCCCAACAATTAGAGCTACTCACAAAGTAGAATGGATGGGTCCAAGGATATGCATCATAGAGCCACATCATACCTAGGAAAAACTGGTTGTTAAATTCTCAGTCTGAGGATTTATATCTCAAAAATCAGTAAATGCTATATAAATCTGCTTGATTTGTTGTTTTGTTGATTGACTAGATTTAAGGAAGTGATGAAAAAATATTAAAGGTGTCGATAAAATTTTGAATGTCATGAATAATTTTCTCTCTCCCCCTCTCTACTCTATGAACCAGTTGTTCTCATTTACCAACACCTCCCTGATTTCCTCTCAAAGTAATGATTTCCTCATTCCTGAAGATCTTCAAGAAACTGGTGGAATGTTATTTAAAGGATTCCTGTTCACATATAAATTCAACCAATTTACATTTGAAGTCCTTCATATTCCTGAAGAAAATGATTTGTGGGATGTCATCTGAACTTAAGAAAATCAGTGAACAAGTATTTCTTTAGTACTTACTCTGTTCCAGGCAAAAGAGAGCTGTCTTTTGGGTTAAAAACTGTAGATGATGAAAATTTGAGGATTGGAGGCAGAAAAGCCAATCATTTTGGTGATTATGAGGTGATTAATAACCTTAGAGAGAATACTTTCATTGGAAAGATGAAGATTTCTCTTTTGGAATATGCAATAGATTGTAACTCCATGGTAAAGGGTTGACAATATAATCAGAAAGTGAAGTTATCAGATGAAATTTTTTTTTCAATGAATTTATCAGTGAAGGGAAAGAAAGATATGAAAAGAAAGGAAGATATGGAGCTAGATCTTAACTCAAAGGCCAAGAGAAAGCTTTTAATTAAAAGAACTGAGAAAAATTACTGGACTTATATCCTAAGGCCATGATGAAGGGAAAGTCCCCATATACACCAGAATATTTATTGCAGTCATTTGTGTGATAGAAAAAAAAATTAGAAACTAGTACATATCTATCCATTGTCAAATGGCTAAATTAATTGCAGTATACTGATGTAATAGAATATTTTTGCTATAAGAAATTATGAATATAATGAATATAGAAAAGCATTGGAAAGATCTATATGACTATAGATATATATATATAGATATATATATGAATATAGAATATAGAAGGCAGAATGAAGTAAGAGTTAAGGAAATAATATACATAATGATTATAACGTATATGGGAAGAAACAACTACCAAAAAAAATCAAAAGTAAATATTACAAAAATATATATTTTTAAAAGCATGGTTCAAAATAACAATGATGACAATCACAATATTTTATGCATTTCCTACTACGTGCCAGATACTCTACTAAATATTTTACAAATATTATCTCATTTGATCCTTACCAACAACCAGGGGAGGTGGATGCTATCATTATCCCTATTTTACAACTGAAGAAACTTGAGCAAAGAGAAATTAAATGGTTTGCCCAGGGTCATTCAGCTATTAAGTGTCTGTGGCTGGATTTTGAATGTAGGTCTTCCTTATTCCAGGACCAGCAGTCTATCTAATGCCATAGTGAGAGAAGACATTCCTTGCTTACCCTTTTGAAGAGGAGGGAAGTTCACAAATGTTGCACATTAAATATGTTTTCAGACATGTTGCAGTTAGGATAGTGGATGGAGTGCCAAGCTTAGAGTCAGGAAAAGCTGAGTTCAAATACAACCTTATATAGTTGCTAACTGTGTGATCTTGGACAAGTTACTTTATTTTTATTTACTTCAGTTTCCTCATCTGTAAAGTGGGTGTAATAGTAGTAATTATTTTCCAGGATTGCTGTCATGATCAAATCAAATAATTTCAAGCTACTTAGTACAATGCCTAGAACATAGTAAGTTTTATATAAATGACAGTTATGAAATTTTGTCCACGTTTTTGTTTTAAAAATAGAATTTGTTAATTTGGATGGGTCTCTGGAAGGTGAAAGGGAAGGAATCCTGGAGGAAATTGGTGATATATAGACAAAAGACATCAATACAGACATATTTTTAAAAAGGAAAAGTTTTGAAAGACTGTTATCGAAGAGGCATTAGAGGGATGAGACGGGTGAGAATGGGACAAAGATCACAAATAAAGGGATTGCTTTTGAGGGACATTTATTTTTTCCTATGGTGCAAGAATAAAGGAGAGGTAGAGGATGCAAGCACATTAATGATAGGAAGTTTTGAGGAAAAGGAATGATGAAAGGATTTTATGTCAGATGACCTCAACAACAGTGGAGATAGAGGGCTTGGAGAAGGAAAGAGAAGAAAACTTTTTGCCTAATTATTTGTGTTTTAGGAGTTTACAAAAGTAAAGTTGTTGCTCGCTGAGTTTTACTTTAGGAAGTGGAATTGGCAATGCCAGTTAAATTTCATGGTTAATGGAGAACTCAGAATCTTTTGAAAGTTTTGTTGGCCATATCTATACAAGAAAGGGCAAGAACTTACCTGGATAAGTAAAGAACATAAGGACCTTGCTTGCTAAGTCTACAGAAAGATGTAAACAGAAAACAGAAAGATGTTAAAAGTTTACAAACTAGAGATATCCAAATCCCAGAAGTGCTTAGTAGTTATGTGAATGATGATCAGGGGTAGCCTTGGCTTTAGAGATTGAAATCCGTTGATGCAAACAATGCTCACTGTAAATAGGATAAGGTATTTGAAAGAAAGACTCAAGCCTATTGTCCAAGAAATTCGTTCAGAAAGATAGATTGGAGCTTGAGGTCACTTGCTACTTAGGAAATTTGTTCATTGTTCTAAAAAAGCTTGTCAGTGGACACTGAGAATCTTCTATTTGGGCGTGAGGGGGAAGAGGCCTCAGAATTAAAGCTCTGTAAGCAACAAAACAGATCATCTCATAAAATAGGAAGCTGAAAAAGATTTTTTTCTAGCATTATTGCTAGTCCTATAGCTGAGAGTAGCAGATTTCCTAAAAAGCCTCTCTGACTTTTGAACTAAAAAAGTTTTGTAGGACACATTCATTTTCATGAGGATTTGATATAACTCCAGTATTTTCAAGGGTTTTGGCTGAAGCCAGAATTTGGCTTCATAGCCGTGTTCCCAGTCAGACTTTGCCTGGTAGTATCTAGCAGAGACTGTATTTCTGGTGGAATCACAACCATATGTAGACCATGGAGTCATGTCTGGCAGATACCTGCCCTGCAAGATTTGGAAAAGATGAAAATAACCAAAATAGAGAAGATAATTGAGTCGGATGTTCCTTATACTAGAGCAATTATACAAACCTCAGAATGTGTCAGCCCTCCCTCTTAACTTTAGAAGTTTGGCAGAATGGAAAAAAAGTAGCATCTACTTGTATAGAGAGTGGTAATGGTGACAGAATCTTAGACCTAGAGTTGAAAGTGACCATCTGATTCAATCTCCTTATTTTATGAAAAAAGTGAGGTCCAGAAAGATACGTCACTTACCTGATGTCATAAATCAAATCAGAAGGAGAATATGGATCCAGATCGATTGTACCATGTTTGAGGATGTAGATGAATTGATTGACAATATGTGGGGTTTGGTAGGAAACAGTGGTCAGTTATGTCAAACACTTCTGAGTGTAGCAGAACCAAATTAAAGGTAATTGAAAAATATTTAACAAAATAAAATACAAAATAGAACAAGAGATAACTAATATTATATTTCAAAACTCAGTCAATATGTGACTGACAAAGATCATAGTGTATACTTTAGTAGCCCCTGTTCTTATTTAACACCACTGGTACAGGCCATGGGTAAATTGGATTCAAATGGAGATGATTTGAGCAAAGATAGGGGTTTGAGAGGTAGTGTGAGTATGCTTCTGGAACATAAGGCAGTCAAACTAGATGATGAGGATTAGCAAGCCTGTCCAATAGGAGGTTAATTATTGTGTCATGTTTTCTTAGAAGCACTTTAACCATCTTGCAAATTCTCAAATGGTTAAAATTCTACCAAGGAAGTATACCAACAGTAATTTAGCTCCTGTTGGACAGGCTCTTTAATCTTAGTCCTCTTGTTATACTGCCTTAGTTCCAAGAACTTCACACATAACCTCCTCTCAAATACTCACCTTTGCTCAATTCACCTTCCCTTGTCCCCACGTTCACCTTACTTTACCTATTCCACTGTGCCCTTTGAATTCCTATGTATTGCCAACAAATTTCTCTCTGTTATCAAGCTGTACCATGACTATCCTTCTATCTCCTCACTTTAATGGTTTTCTCTCTACTCTCTACAAGGCTGTTCCTCTAGCTATTACTTTGCACCATTGTCTAAGAAATTATTTATAGAAGACTGGCCTTGGATTGGAGTAGATTGGAAAATTTATAGTTATAAAAAACTTTATAGCCTTATGACTATAAGACTTATAGCCTCCCTAACTTGTAGTTAGAAAAAATCAGGGTTAATGTTCTGTTTCTGACACATAATTGCTGTGTAACCATGGGAAAGCCTATTGATAATATCATTATCACTTTCCTGTGATTCCCCTTCAGCTTTTCCTTATTATAAAGTACATTTAAGCAAAACAAACGATCACATTGACTGTATCTGACAAAGTTTGCTTCATTCTTCACCTATAGCCCAGTGTTTTACTGTGTCAGTTGGAGGAGTTACCACACCAAAAGTTCTTTTCACAGTCAAATCACAGATGCCAAGGCCTGTCACACATCCTAACCGAATGTTTTGTATTACATATGCTTCTACAAAATTTCTCCCTTGGTGACACTTCAGCCTCTAGGAAAGCAGTTCAAAAGGAAAAGCTCTGGCTGCCTGGGAGGATTTGTATGGATTGATGCTAAATGAAGGGAGCAGAAACAGTGGAAGAATGTATACAATGACAAAAATTGTAAGGAAGATGAACTTTGATAGGAATAACTTGGAAAGGTGGCTGGTATAAGAAACAGAATGAGATACACATTCTTAGGCATGGATGATGCAGGATTTTTTTTTCCTTGACCTGCATATTATAAACGTTTTTTTTTATTTTAATGAAAATATTTTTAATTGAAACTAAATAGGAAAGAAAAGGAAAGAAGGAGTTAAGGAAAAAAAGGAAGAGGAAGAGAGGGGAGGGGAAAGGAGAGGAAAGAGCAAGCAGTAATATTCTGCCTTTATTACTTCCTACCTTTGTGACTTTAGGGAAGTCATTATCTTAATAACCTCCAGACCTCAATGTCCTTACCTGTGATCTCCAAGATCCCTTCCAATTCTAGATCCATACTTATAACAATGGTTATGACAGATTACTCTGGGATCTTGAGTTCTATCCTTCAGGAAAGAAAGCTAAAGAACTTCCCAAAAAGCATATGAAATTTCTTCCCTAGTTGTACTTCTGAGTCATTCTTGCTACAGCACCTGCCCAGTATCTTTGGATCATTGATCTAGATAGAGCTGGAAGGAACCATAGGATTCATCAAATCTCCTAGCTCTCCTTTTGTAAGTAAGGAAACATACCCAGAGTAGTTAAGTGACTGTCCAAATTCACACTGCTGGTAAAGATAGAGTTGGGATTCCAAACCAAGTCTTTTGCCTCCAAATCCAATGAATCATACTGCATGATATCCTGCCTCCTAGAGAATGCCTAATTAAGTGAAGGCAGTGGGGTGAGAAGTGAGATGATGTTTTTATCAATTATGGGAATCAGATTATATTATGTTACTTCAGAGAAAGGTTTGTGGCTGATCAGAGTACTCAAGTCCTAAAAGCTAAGTTAGGCCAATATTTTGGTGCTAATTTTTAATTTTTTTTAAATAAACACATTTATTTTCTTAATTGATTTCCCCCAATCCATAAAAGAAAAAAGAGACAATTATAATAAAGATGAGTAGTGGAGCAAAATAAATTCCCACATTGGCCCAGTCCAAAAATATAGATCTTATTCACTCTGTCAGAAGTTAGGTTAAGATTTTTCATCATTATGTTGATCAAAGATTTTATTCAAAGTTGTTTCTCTTTATGGGATACATTATTTTCCTGATTCTGTTTACTTCCCCTTGGTTCCTTTGAAGGCATCTTTTGTCACTTTTTGTGGCACAGTAGTTTTCCATATGCAGGTACTACTTCATAACTATTAGGTTGGCTAATATGACAGAAAAGAAAATAATAGCTGGAGAAGATGTAGAAAATTGGAACACTAATGCATTGGTGGAGTTGTGAACCATGCTAATCCCTCTGGAGAGCAATTTGGAACCATGCCCAAAGGGCTATAAAATTGCATATATCTTTTAATCAAGCAATATCAGATCTGTATTCCTAAGAGAGCACAAAAATGGGAAAGGACCCACATGTACAAAAATATTTGTAGTAGTTATCTTTGTAGTGGCAAAGAATTGGAAATTGAGTAAATGCTCATCAATTGAGAAATAGTTCAACAAGTTGTAGTATATGAACCCAATGAAATACTATTGTGCTATGAGAAATGATGAGCAGATAGAATTCAGAATAACCTGGAAATACATATATGAACTGATACTGCATGGAATGAGTAGAACATTGTAGGAAAACATTGTACACAGTAATGACATTGTATGATGATCAACTTTGATAGATAGACATAGCTCTTCTCAGCAATACTGTGGTCTAAGACTCATGATGGAAATGCTCACCCCATCTAGAGAAAGAACTATAGAGTCTGAATGCAGATTGAATCATACTACTTTCACTTTTTTGTTGCTTTTTTTCCTCTCATGACTCCCCCTTTTGTTCTGATTCTTCATTCACAACATGACTATGTTGGAAATCTAATGCCATTATATGTATATAACATATCAAATTGCTTGCTATTTTGAGGAGGGAAGAAAAGGGAAAAGTGGAACCCAAAATCTTACAAAAGTGAATGTTGAAAGATGTCTTATAGAGTAATTGGAAAAAAAATAATAAGAGAAAAAAAGTTCAATGCAATAATTTGTTCAGCCATTCCCCAAATAATGGACATTCTCTTAGTTTCCATTTTTTTTTTTTTTTGCCACTCTATGTCACCCATGGGTTATTTTTCTCTTTTTTGGAATACTTTAGGGGCATAACTTTGGGGACAGAGGAGTTCCAAATTAGTTTTCCAGAATGGCTAAAATAATTCTATCAATAATGCATCAATGTGTCTGTTTTCCTGTAGCCCTAGAATTTGATTTTTGGTGGAAGAAAAGAAAGTAAGTCCTTTATACTCCTTGAAGGAAAAAGAAAGCTGTATTAAAATAGAGAACATATCTTCATGTATCTGTCCCAACAGATGCACAGTCCATCATTTCCTGGATTGTAACTGTGAGACAAAAATATGTTTGAAATTGGAAGGTCTTTCCTCCACATCCCTTACTTCTCAGCATCAATATTTCTTTCTTTATCTCTTTTATCCCCCTAGCCATAGAAAAAGAGGTAGCCCTAACATGCACTAGAAACACTATCTTTCTTCCCAGATCATCTCTGATCATAAGAACTCAACTGGGGCAGTTTTCTGCTGTTTCATACTTTTGTCAAAGCCCATTTTGAATGTTTGGATTGCATGGACCCTACTGTCCACAGGGTTTTCTTGAGAAAAGTACTGGAGTGGTTTGCTATTTGTTCCTCAAGTGGATTAAGGCAAAGAGAGGTAAAATGCCTTGCCCAGAGACACAAAGCTAGTTGGTGTCTGAGGTTGGATTTGAACTCAGATCTTCCTAACTCCAGGCCTACGGCTTTCTCCACTGATTATCTAACTACCCCTTTGGATCTCTTAGGAAGCCCTTAGAAGAATCTTAGAAGGACTTACTGTGCTTGTTATATTAATGCAGAGTTTGGTTCCTCCCAAATATATTGTCTTTCCACGGTTTAATTAAAAATGAAGACAGTTCATGTGCTCTGTCAGGAGTCCTCAAACTTTTTAAATAGGGGGCCAGTTCACTGTCCATCAGACTGCTGGAGGGCCCGACTATAGTAAAAACAAAAACTTTGTTTTGTGGGCCTTTAAATAAAGAAACTTCATAGCCCTGGGTGAGGGGGATAATCATCCTCAGCTGCCGCATCTGGCTCGTCGCCGTAGTTTGAGGACCCCTAGGCCAGACTCCTCTTAGGTTAGTAAAATGTTGAAAGGCAAGAAGACTTTATGAAGTCCTATCCCTGGTAGAATGAGGCTGTCTTTGGAGAGAGCTGATCAGAGACTAAAGCTACTAGATGGTTTTCATCTATTGTACCTAGTAGCTGCTGAGAAAATGGAATTGCCTAGAGGAAGATTCTTATGATAGTTAACATCCATATAGCCTTTTTAGTTGATCTTTACAAAATCTCTGTCAATATTAACCTTATTTTACTGATGGAGAAACTGAGGCCAGGGTGAAGCCATAAACCTACTCTGTGCTGGGTACTAAGTGCTGGTAAATACTGAAGTAGGTTTTAAAATCAAGGATTTCTCCTCCCAAGTCCAGAGCACTACACATAACATCATCTAGTTGCTTATTTTATTTGCTTCCTTTATTTGATTAGTCCAGAAAAAGGAAAACATTGGGGAAAAAAAGAGAAAGAAGTGCATACATTTTTTTTTTTTTAAGAAAAAGCTTCTCACTACTATATATCCATTAATTAGCAAACATTTATTAAGTGCCTACTATGTGTCAGATTCTGCTGGGCTTGGAGATAGGAACATACAAATTCTATATGCTCTATGGTAGAAAAAAACAGAACAGAAGCAAAGAAATTATTTTTTTCATTTCTTCTAATTATTTTAGTTACAAATAAATGTTTTACTTTTCATTATTAATGTTTCTTGTCTTTCCAACTTTTTTTTTATTAGGAATTTACTTTAGGTGACCTTAGAATTTCCCAGATGAGTTGAGATGGGGATTCTATTGAAATGAAGAACATTAATCATCATCTACCTTTAGATAGTTCTAATTATCAGGAAGTTTTCCCTTACATCAAGTTGAAATCTGCTCCTCTGCAACTTTGAACCACTGCTCCCTAATTCTGGCCTCTGAGGCCAAGCAGATCCCTGGTCTCTTTCTCATTTGAAATTTTGAGGTTGCTGCTGTTCCAAAAAGTTATTCTCAATAGGAGGAGAAGTTGGTTTATTTCTTAGACTTGGCTGGCAGAATCGGAATCAGAGAAAATAATTAATTGCCTCAGCCCTCTGATTCCCATTAGGATAGCGTTTCTCTCATTTGTTATCTTTAAATGAGGCGAAATGGGTGCTATCAGAAAAGTAGTGTCTCTTACTCAGCTTATTTGTAAAGTTTGGGGCTGGGGGAAGCAAAAATCTTTTCCTTACCCAGTTTTCACTGGAAATTTTCACTAGAAATTGTTTGCTTTCTGTAAAGATTGAACAGGAAAAGGGGGAAAGAGAATTTGGCCAAAGAAATTATATATACTTTCCCTTCCCTATTCCTACCACTTACATCCCTTGCACTGGTCTGAAGTCAATAGCCTTGCAAGAGTATTATTGTAGTGTTATTTTTAAGGGGATTTTAAAATAATGAGTTGCATGAGTGGGTTTGATGATCCCAAAGTTTAATTAAAATATTATTGAATCACGGAATATTAGAACTCAAGAGCACCCAAAATAGTTGAATCATTTTGTCCAACTTTTTACTTTACAGATGGGGAAACTGAGGCTCAAAGAGGTTATGTATCTTTATCAACATTATATAGCAAGAACCCATGCCATGAATCTCAAATTAGAGAAAAAGGTCCATCTCCTTTTTCTTTACTTACAATTTAAAGCTTGCAAAAGAAAATAGAACCACAGATCCAGAATTAGAAGGAACTTTAGAGGTCAACTAATCAGATGAGGAAGCTGAGTTATATAGAAGTTATACAAGATCACGCAACTAATAAGTAACAGAAGTTAAGATGTAAACTCAAGTCCAATGACTCCTTGTTCTGTACTACAAGTCTAGGTCTCTTTCTTCAGCACAAAGTCCATCATTTATTAGTAAGACCGATCCTAGGAAAATCTGTTACAAGGGATCCAAGTTTATTGGAGGGGTCCTGACTAATCTCTCCTCCAGTATCATTTCTCAGTTTTCTACCTTCTTACACAACTGTGAGCTGAATTCTAGTCAGCAACTTTTTATTTTTTGTATTATAGTTTTTTATTTACAAGTTATATGCATGGGTCATTTTACAGCATTGACAATTGCCAAACCTTTTGTTCCTATTTTTCCCCTCCTTCCCTCCACCCCCTTCCCTAGACTGCAAGTTGACCAATACATGTTAAATATGTTAAAGTATATATAAATTAAATACAAAATAAGTATACATGTCCACACAGTTATTTAGTCAGCAACTTTTTAAAAAGATATATGCTAAGGTGAATAGATACCCCTTTTAGATTCAGATTTTCAGTAGAAAAATACTGAATTAACAGTTAATTCATATGGAGCACCCAGAATACCAACTTAAAGTATAAAGTAAGTGTTAAGGAATTTTCCTATATCTCCACAGAATTGTCCCTGTAAATCCTTAATCAATATGAAAGAATTATAGAGTCCTATTCATTATAAACCCCATAGGAAACAGTTTGTTATTGGCTGGATCGGCTATTCTTTGGGTTCATATTTAAAGGAAACAAGCTGTTGAGCAAAGAGAAGTTAGATTTAGGAGTACTGTTTTTGGGGGCCAGGAGGGCATCTGTCTCCTCTCCCTAATAGACATATTACTGAAGCTATTGGACCAATAATAGACAAGATATCCAAAAAAGAACAGTGAATGATACCTAGAGATCCTCAGCCTAAGGAAGAAATAACTTTAAGAGAGGATGACGCTTTGTGGGAAATCCGGCTTTTGACTCAAGAAAATAAAAAAAACTTTAAGCAATTAGATGAGTACTCTTCCAAGTAGAAATGGACCTGTATGAGGATTCTAAAAAGAAAGGAAGAAGTTCCAGGTCCTGAAGTACCAGAAATTCTGAAGTGCCATTGGTAACACCATATCTCAAGCGTGTACTTCACTACCATTATACTTTAAGTTTGAGCCCAGTCTTCCCATGGATTCTGTGTGTGTATTTGTGGATAAGTATACCTCAGGATCGTGGAGAAAATTTCTTACAATTCTAGTTTAGTAAATAGATGACTTGGATAAGAGTTAATAGTGATTTCTAGATAATTATTAATAAGAAGTACCAAATGAGTACAAATGAATCAGAGATTTGGAGGTAGAACCTATATTTTGGGGACCCAGTCTTTGAGTAAAAGTACAAGTTGAGTGAGTGGCTTCCAAAGAGAGTGATGTAGGTGAATATCCCCAGAATAGTTTGATTTCAATTTAGAAGGAAGTCTCCTGGGATCTGTGCTATTTAACATTTTTATTAATACAATTGGATAAAAGCCGAGATAGTAACTTACAAAATTTGTAAACAATATATAAATAAAAGAGGGTCACAAATATTGAATAATATCAGGATCCAAAAAGATCTTGTTAGGTTAGAACATTGAGTCAAATCTAAAGAGAAGTGTCATATTTGGATTAAAAAAATAACTTAAATACTAGCTGGTGGAAATAAGGCTAGACAATAGTTTGACAAAGATCTGGGGATTTTATTGGACAACTTCCTTAGGGCAAATGAAGATACTAACCCTTCCACCTCTGTTCCCCTATTAAGATATCAAAGCAGGGTGAGGAATCACTTTTCTAAAGATACAGAAACTACTATAGTTGATAAGAGATACAGTGAATATAGAAAACAGATCAATGAGAGAGTTGGAAGATTGAAACAAAATGTAGACCATGAAAGTATTTACTTTATATTCATTGAACATAGTTCACCTAGGGAGTAAAAAGTATAATCAAATTTCTACTTTGGATTTAAGGGAGAAAAGCAAGACTCTGAATTGGAAGATAGCTCAGAGGCCATCAGGAGGACTATTCTATCATCTCTGATGACCTCTATTTAAATTTTTCTAGAAACATGGAGCTCATTAGAACCTATTTCACAGTTGGACAGGAATATTCTTTAGAAAGTTCATCATTGGCGTTATTATCCTGCTATAGATATGAGCTGTGTGTGTGGAGTCAGGAGAAGGGCTAACAAGTAGCAGCTATGGACATGAGAGTATACCAGTCTCTTTTACTCTGAGTATAGAAGAAAACTCTCTAAAAGCAAAGAGAATTAAATTCTACAGTCTTTTACCCTGCTATTGCTATTTCATTTGAGAAAAAACTATAGGGTCATAGATATAAAGGTGGAAGGCATCTGATAAGCCTGTTAAGTTAAGTGACTCGGTCCAAGGTCCTATAAATAAGTAAGTGTCAGGACTGAACATTAAACCAGGGTTTTCTGCCTCTAATTTCAGTTTCCTTTCTACCCACTACACTACTAGGCTAGTGAACTCTGTGAGCCCTCTCTAAGATGGAACAGTATGTCTCTTGGGATCTTTGGCTTTGGGGCAACATTTCCTGTGAGTCTCTTTTGTATTTTCCATTATAGTTTACTTCCCAATTATAACTTCTTGACTTCAGTGAATGAATTTAATCTTTCAATAAGAGGCACCAACAAAGAGAAATTCTACATAGGATGAGAGTTTCAGTAACATGGATTGCTAGCTTAATTTTTGGAATTGGTTGCTAGCTTAAAAATTCCTTTTAGGAGAGGTATCTCTTATAGTTTATTGATAAGAAAGGCGAAAATAGGCACAGTATAACAATCCCCTAGACTTGGGAAAAGCAAATTTCAATAGTCATGGACTAAAATTCTGCAGGGAAAGTCAATTCAGGAGTAATGTGAAATTGTCAAGAATCAAATTCTGATGATAACTATATGAACAATTAGAATGAGAAGGAAAATCAAAAGTTGTCTGATAATATCCACGTGAAAAAATTGGTAAGTGAGGGCAGGCAATAGAAGATGAATGTAAGTGAACAGAATAGAATAGAATAGGGGTGGACTTCTACTTACCAAGACAAACCCAGGAACTACATGAACACAATTACAAAATACTTCTCACATAAAGTCTTGTTGTGTCCTGCTTTCTAGAGCCCCCAAGTTGGGGTGACAAAACATACCGTTGCTTTCTAGAGCCCCCATGCCAGGGTGATTAAAATATATCATCTTAGTGGAGGAGTGATGAGGTGGGACTCCTGAGGATGGTGGGAAAATGGAGTCTGTTTATTCCCAGTTCTTTCACCCTTTTATACCCCATATATGTAACAAAACCACACTGCATGTGTGCTAAGTACATATTGTGCATGTGGGACCACATAAACAACTTGCTATTGTGTGTAGTTTGCCACCTGGTATCAGTCTTCCACCTGCTATCACTCTGCTTCAAGCACAACACAGATTACCACCGACCCCTGACTTCTCAGGAAGGCCGAGAGCCCTTAGGGAAGATGGGGAGCTGAACCAGATGTTCCCTCTGGGCTGAAGGGCCTTATACCTTACCCAGAGTTTCCCCACTGACTGTGACTCTCTTCAAAGTCTAATCTAAACAACTGGAAAAATATCAATTGCTCATGAATAAGTCAAGCTAATATAAAAATGAGAATTCTACTTAAATTGAGCTACTTGTTCAGTGCCACACCAGTTAAGCTGCCAAGAAAATATTTTATAGAGCTCGAAAAAAATTTTTTTAATTATCTGAAAGAACAAAAAGTCGAGAATATTAAAGGAATTAATGAGGAAAAGAATACAAAGGACAATGAGCTTAGCAATATCAGACATAAAACTAAACCCATTTGGTACTGGCTAAGAAATAGAGTGATCAATTAGTGCAATAGGTTATATACACATGATAATAATTAATGACTATAATAATCTAGTATTTGACAAACCCCCAAACTCCAGCTTCTGGGACAAGAACTCACTATTTCACAAACATCGTCGGGGAAAACTGGCAAATAATGTCAGAAACTCAGCAGAGATCTATATCTCACACCACATACCAATATAAAATCAAAATGGGTACATAATTTGGGTGTACCATGAGCAAATTAGGAAAGCAAAGGATAGTTTAGCTATCAGATCTTTGGGGAAGAAAGGAATTTGTGACAAAAAAAAAAAACTAGAGAACATTATGAAAGGACAACTTTGATTACAGTTTCTGAAAAAACAAAACCAACACAAACAAGATTATAAAGGAAATACAAATCTAGAGAAAAAAATTTTTACAGCCATTGTTTCTTTATTTCTAAGATATATAAAGAACTACATCAAATTTATAAAAATGCAAATCATTTCCCAATTGATAAATGATCAAAGGATATAAACCTACAATTTTCAGATGATGAAATTAAAGCCATTTATACTTATATGAAAAAATGCTCTAAATAACTATTGATTAGAGAAATGCAATTAAAACAACTATGAGGTACCATTTCACACCTCTCAGACTGGCTAAGATAACAGGAAAAGATAATGATAAATATTGGAGGGGATGTAGGAAAACTGGGACACTAATGCTGATTTGTGAAATGATCCAGCCATTCTGGAGAGCAATTTGGAACTATGCCCAAAGGGCTACTTTTGAGGCAGCATTGCTACTATGGAGTTTGTATCCCAAAGAAATCAGAAAGGAGGAAAAGGACCCACGTGTGCAAAAATATTTATAGGAGCTCTTTTTGTAGTGGCAAAGAATTAGAAAATGAGTAGATGCCCATTAATTGGGGATGGCTGAATAAGTCATGGTATATGGAAGCAATGGAATATTATTGTTCTATAAAAAATAATTTAACAACAGGCCAATTCCAATAGATTTGTGATGGAGAGAGCTATCTGCACCTAGAATGAGGACTATTTGGACTGAATGTGGATCACAACATAGTATTTTCAACTTTTTTTTGTTGTTGCTTTTTGTTTTCTTTTTCATGCAGCATCATAAATGGGGAAACATGTAGAAGAATCATATATGTTTAACATATTGGATTACTTGCTGTCTAGGGAAGGGTGGAGAGAAAAGAAAGAGAAAAATTTGGAACACAAGATTTTGCTAGGGTGAATGTTGAAAACTATCTTTGCCTATATTTTGAAAATAAAAAGCTATTATTTTTTTAAAATGATGAACAAATTAATAAAGACCTAGAGATATTTACACAAACTGGTGCTAAGTAAACAAGTAGAACCAGGAATACAGTATACACAATAATAGTAAGGTTGTGTGATGAATAACTATGAAAGATTTGGTTCTTCTTACTGGTTCAATTATCCAAAACAATTTCAATAAACTTTGGATAGAAAATGCCATCTGTATCCAGAAAAGAACTATGGAGAATAAATGTAAATCAATATGTGCTATTTTTACTTTTCCCTCCTTTTTCTTCTGTTTTTTTTCTCTTGTGTTTTTTTCTATTTTGTTCTGATTTTTCTCTCCCAACATGATTCATGGAGAAATGTGTATTCAAAAAAATTAATGTACATGTATAACCAGAGAAATCAAGAAATCAATCAATCAATGAATGAATAAATAAACAAGAGTTAAAGCAGAACGGTGGTCCTCCTAGGACAACCAGAGAAGATCCCAAGAAAAATTCTCGTATGGAAGTTTGGCCCATGCGAAACATAAACACCTTCAGGTTAGCTCCACTGAAACAGCAAATAGAGAACTTTGGGGCTAGCTGGCCTAGAATGTAGCCTTGGTCTACACAGGAATTTTCACTTCCCAAACAACATGGGAAGTTGGGCTCATCTGGGTGAAGGAAGATTGAGGGAACCTCTGCTAATAAGGGACACCAGACCTGGTTATATTGTTGAGATAAGGCACTGGGTGAGAAGGAAGCAGCACACACCACATGAATATAGAGGCAGTGGGGTTGCCTGTGAGTATTTATAGGAGGGTGGAGTTCTTAGTTTTGGTTTCAGGCCAGATGAGAGTACTGAAGGAGGACTTGAGATCAGAGGCACCATTCCCCATCCCCCAAGACAAGAGGTGATTACACTAAGAAGCACAATTAAAAAAAAATGCACAGTAACAGCATTATTGTATGATGATCAATTTTGATAGACTTAGCTTTTTTCAATACCACAATGATCTAAGACAATTCCAAAAGACTCATGAAGGAAAATGCTATCTATATCCAGAGAATGTATTCAGATGGAAGCATACTATTTTCAGGATCTTTTTGTGTGTATCAGGCTACCTGAAAGCTACAATCAAAAAAAAAAATCTTGATGTAAAAATTAAAAAAAAAAAAAAACAAATTGTCCTGAAATGTTAGAACAAGAGGAAAAAGTAGAAAAAAGGAAAAAATTCGCTGATCTATTATCTGAAAATTCCAAAACTCTCAAAAGAGAAAATATGAATGAAAAAAAAAAACCAGTTCAAATCCATCAGAGCCACAATTAAAATTATACAAAACCTAGCAGCAGCTACATTAAAAAATCCAGGGGGCGGGGGAGGGGGGAGGAGGGAAGGGAACTGAGATTGTGGCCAAAAATATCATATGCAGCAAAGCTAAGCATAATCCTGTATGGGGAGGAGGGGAGAAGGATATTCAATGAATTGCCAGACTTTTAGGATTTTGTTACCAAAAAACCTGAACTTAGTAAGAAATTTGACATACAAGATCCAAGAGAAATATAAAATAAATATCAAAGACTAATTGTCAATAATGACAAACTTTTTTTTTATAAGTGGAAATGTAAATGATATGTCTAAAATTTGTCATTAGTAATTGAGTGGTTTGAAAGAAAAATTGGGGCACAACTGAGTATGATGTGACTCTAAAAAGCAAAAACATGTAGGGAAAGGTACAAAGAATAATTGTTATACAAATGAAGTGCAAGAGGAAGAAATGACACAGAGGAAGTAGATGGGGGAGGAGGGCTGGTAGTGCTGAAACTACTCTCTGGGAATGGGTTATAGAGGGAGCAGTGTGTGTGTGTGTTGTGTGTATGTGTAAAAATTTTCTAAATTCAGAAATAAGAGGATAAATGGATAGAGGTGGGGAGAGGCTAAGGAAGAGATTTTTAGAGGAAATCCTACTCAGAGATCTGAGAAAATGACATATATTAGAAAGAAATAAAAGTCTTATAAAATTATAAAGAAATGAGAATGAGGGAATAGGATAAAATAGTGATGAGATTAGGGTTCAAGGGGGCTCCCTCCCTTGTCAGTGGGATACAGAAAGGTATGTAGATTAATAGAAACAGGATAAAGTGCCAACAACATATATAAAAGTCTTCTAAATTCAGATAGAAACAAGTGGTTAAGTTTAATAATAGGAGAGCAAGGTAGTGGGTGGAAGTAAAGCAGAAAAGTCAGAAGAAATAGGAAAGAAATGCAAACAATTTATTAAGTAAAAAAAGCAGGGATAGTAATCACAATCTCAGATAAAATTAAAGCTAAAATAGATTTAATCAAAAGAGGAAATAAGAAAACTATATACTCTATGTCAGCCACATCAATCTGTATTGTTTTATGCTACTTAAAATAACTAGACTAGAAAAATGTGTGTAGGAAATGATGAATTGGTGAAATTTGAAAATATGGAAAGACTAATTTTCTGCGGTGGAGTTCTTTTTTCCTTTGCTTTTTTTTTTTTTTTAGTTTTCAACATTTTCTTTTAAAAGATTTTGATTTCCATTTTCTTTTCCAGAGATAGAGGACAAACAAGCATAGCACCCTCTTACATAGATGTATATGAAAAGTACATGTGTGTATATGTGCATGATTATAGATATGTATGTGTATGTGTATATATAATGAGTGTGTGTATATGTGTGTGTGTGTATGTGTAAATATATCCACGTTTAATTGTAGCCTTCTTGGAGAAGGAAGAGGAAAGGGAGAAAAAACTAAAAAGTACACAGCAGAAAACAATAACCAAAAAACGTACAAAGAAGCATAGAAAAGATGGATAGCTCTGAATACAATGTGTAGTGTTTATTATATACACTTTCTTGAAATGGAAATTTATTGCTTTGTAGTGTGAATCATCTCATATTCTTTTCTGAACATGGCAATATTGTTGGTTTTTTTTTTTCCCTTTTGGTTTTGTATTTAAAATTTAAATAATTTTTTTTTTTTAAAATAGAGAAAAGTTCCTATCTCTGCCAGAAAAAAAAATAATCTTTACTCTGGAAATAACAAGAAAAAAAAGGCTACCCCAGAATAGTTATCTTTCATTTTTAAAGAGAATCACTGACTGAGAAGGCAAGGGTATGTGTGTGTTGTGTGTGTGGTGCTTTGCCTTGAATGTGAATTGGATTTAAATGAGGCAGAGTTGTGCAAAATAGTCAGTTTCACTCTCTCTTCCAGGGTAATCAAAGTCCAGTGACAAGACAAAAGTCAAGATGGCTGGTGATGGCCCTGAATGCAGTGCATGTTGTCCTCAATGTCTGATCAAGCTCTAAGTGTTCCATAATGTCTTTTTCCAGCTATCTTCATGCCTCTTGCAACAAATTATTTTCCTTTACCCTTTCCACTGGCGGAAATCTTCATATGCTTGAGGTAGACATCCCCTCTACCCACCAACAGGTTTACTCCCAACCTGATTAAATAAGGAAATTCTAAGACCACATAATTGTCCTCCAGGTAGATGAATTCAAGTCACTTGATGCTGATGAACTATTTAAGTACTAAAAATACTAACCAACAAAATTTCTAAGTCACAGTCAGCAATCTTTGAATGAAAGACCAATTTTTCACCATATATAACAAATATAATTTTCCTTCCATCCCCACTCCTCCATCTCGGTAAGTCCTGACTCCTTTCCCCATCCCAGTCTTCCAATTTCTAAGACTATTTGAATAACCCTGGGTCCAGAGAGTACCAGAATCTCTGAGACTCCAGAGCTGCAAGATCTTGCATTTCCCAGTCCCAGTTGGGCACTGATATAAGTGAACTGCTTTTCCAGTGAGAGGTAATGAAATTAGTCTGTGGAAATTTGAATGAGGGTTGCATAAATATCTAGTGAAGAATACAGTGATGACATAGAGCCATCATAACTTTATCAAGAACAGGTCAAGTCAGATGAATCATAATTCCTTATTTTGGCAGATTTATTAAACTGGTAATAGATCAGAGAGATGCTATAGATTTTTTTTATTTTTGGGTTTTTTTTTTTTTTTGCAAAATATCACATTCTGTTTTTGTGGAAAATATGGAGAGATGTGGAATTATAGTAATATAATTGAATAGAGTTGGAAATGGCTGAAAGGCCAAATTCAAAAACTAATTGTTCATGGTTTGCAAGAGGTCACCAGTGGAAGGACCTAGGGATCTGCTTAGCCTCCTGCCATTGCATATTTTATCAGTGTCTTGGATAAGGGCATAGAGGGCATGCTCATCTAATTTGCAGTTGATATCAAACTGGGAAGGATGATTAACACATTTTATGACAGAATCAGGATCCATAAGGAGCAAATTTAAGTTTTATATAAGAAAGAAAAAACTTCCTAAAATATGTTGTTGTTGTTTAGTTATTTCAGTAATGTCCTATTTTTCATAATCCCTTCTTGGGGTTTTCCTGGCAGAGATAGAGAAATGGTTTGCCATTTTCTTCTCTAACACCTTTTACAGATGAAGAAACTAAGTTAAACAAAGTTAAGTGACTTACTTGTGGTCACATAGGTAATAAGCATCCAAGACTAGATTTGAACTTGGGTCTTCTAGATATACATATCTATAATCAAGACTCTACATTCTATCCACTGCACCACCTAGCTGCCCCTCTTAAAATTTAGAATTGTTTAAATTGGAGATGGGCTGTTTTAGGAGATATAAGAGCAGTTCTTCATTGGAATTTCCCTGGGTAGGCTAGATAAACATTTTAGAGGACATGTTATTATAGGAATTATTTCCAAATATGTGGTAGACAGATGGTTACTGTAGTTTCTATCAGCTCTAAAATTCTGTGATTCTATGGCATAAATGAATATGTACATCAGCACATCTACTCTTCTTCTATTAAGTGATCTGTGAGTTATTTAAAATAGCTATCTCATATATTACTTCAAAATTCTCTTATCCAGAAAATATTCTTTCAAGTCTTAGCCACAGGTCATGGCTTTTAAATCAGGGTCCTTCTCCATTCTGATTGACCACTTCTCTTCCATTTGTCAGTGGAGTTGTGCAGTGAGAATTTGGCTCCATTCCTGGACTGCTTTGGAGGCTTCAGGAATGTTACATTTCTTCTGCAAGTGTGGACCATATAATATTGGAAACTTTCCTTGGCATTGTACTCTATATTCAAGGAAGACAGTTGGAAGGAGTAACTTCCCAGAATACTCCATGCTGTATGATACCAAATTTTGTCATTGTGGGTTGCTTTTTCTTTTTTTCAAGAACAAGCTTAATTCATTCAACCAAAACTAACAGATGCTATTCTAAGGAGAACTATCCAATATATTGAATTTTTCCTAGATATATAGCTGCACTATAGTGCTCAGCATGATTTTCTCTAAGCCCTATGTGTTTTCTGTCAGTTCTGAGAGCTATGGATTTTTCTCCTCATGTGAATATTTGACTTTACCTTAAAGTTAAAAATCATTAAGGAAACAGAAAAGCATTTCACTCTTTGAATCTGCAATAAATATGTAGTTCAAATTCTTCCCATTTTGCAAGCAAGCAGATTTCCAGTAATCAATTGGCCACTGGTAACTTTTATTTAATTGTGCTGTGAAAGCATACAAAATGACAGCAGTGACTAAAAGAAACTCTTTCTGGTTTACTTTAAACAGTCCCATGTGACAGCTAACTCATAACCCTGTTAAGGGGCAATAAGCATTGCTTCCAGGGTATAAAGAAAAGGACTTAAAATATATTATTTAGGGGAAAATAAGCCTACCATATACTCCAAAAAAATCAAAGAAAGAGAAGTCTAATATATACACAGATATTTATAGCAGTATATTTCATGATAGCAAAGAATTAGAGACAACATAGATGTCCATTAAGTGGAGAACTGTTAAAGAGGTTGTGGTACATGAAAAAAATAAAACATTACTATGAGGTAAAAAATTAGGAATATAATGTATACAGAAACATAGCAGTCATATGAACTGATGCAAAATATACTAAAAAGTACCAGAAA
This sequence comes from Antechinus flavipes, assembly GCF_016432865.1. NCBI lineage: Eukaryota > Metazoa > Chordata > Mammalia > Dasyuromorphia > Dasyuridae > Antechinus > Antechinus flavipes. The sequence continues at coordinate 364,979,395 of NC_067400.1, forward strand.
AACAATAAACAAAATAACTCCAGAGATGAAAATGGAAAGAATAACAGTGACCAAACCCTAGAAGTGAACACTGTCTAATTATAATGATTGCTATTGCTTTGAAGAAAAGAGAATATTTTTCTTTCTCTTTACTAAGAGTGACTCAGAGTATGGAGCACTGCATGGCTGGACAATCTCAGTTGATATGTTGAGTAGTTTTTTTGAACTATGTATGTGTGTCTGTTTCTGTCTCTGTCTATCTCTTTCTCTCTCTCTCTCTGGCTCTATCTCTGTTTCCCTGTCTCTCATTCACTTTGTTACAAGGCACAACTCTGTAGGAAATGGAGGGAAAGAGAAATATCTGAAAATTAAAGTGATATAAAAACAAAATATATCTACACAAATAAAAAACTTTTTTAAACCAAGCAATGCACTTGGGAAGTCTACAAATGAAATCACAGATTTAAAAAAGCAGAAAAATATTACAGAGCTAAAGCATTTCAAGTAAATGTAGTGACAAACTTTAAAAAATACATATTTTATATTTAAAAATATGTAATTCAAAACTTGGTGAACATTTAAAAAGTTTTAATTACAAGAAAAGCACCATTACTACTTCATGTCATTTTTTTATGAAGATACCAGGGCATTAAGAACTTAAAATAAATATTCATAATGAAGTGTAGTCCACAAAGTAGAGCTATTTTCAATATACACTTTTGTCAAATTTCACCCCAGTTACCTTTTGACAATGGTGAGGCTAAAGGCCTTTATATCTCTTGAACACAATTTTGCCTCCCTTTTAAATTTTCCATTTTGACTGTAGTAGAACAAACCCTAAATAAATGCCGTGTATAAGAAAGTTTGGATGTCAGGAAAACCGGGATTCAAGTACTACTTTAAACACTGCTAGGGCAGCTAATTGAAACAGTGGGGAGCCCTGACCTTGGAATCAGGAGGACCTGAATTCAAATCCAACCTCAGACATTTACTAGCTGTGTTACCCTGGGCAAGTTACTTAACTGTTTTCCTAAGTTTTCTGTATAATTAGCTACAGCAAACCACTTTAGTGTCTTTGCCAAGAAAACCTACTTTAGGAAGACAAAGATTTCAGACATGACTAAACAACAGCAAAATTATGTGGCCATGAGCAAAACCTCTAATCCCTTCAATATCCCTGGTAAATCACTTAACCTCTCAGGGCTTTGGGTCAGTGCAGTTGATCTCCAAAAGAAAGGGGGTCACTCAACTTTATACCAGAAACCCTATGGGAATATATTGACTTAAACAACCACACATCAACAATTAATTTATTGTTTTTTTATTTATTTTGGTAAATATTTCTTAATTGCATTTTAATCTGGTTTGGGCTACACTGAATTATTGCAGCAGCAGCAACAGCCAGTGTTCCACACCTCCACTCAGGGCAATTCTCTAAGTTTATACATTCCAGAAGTTGCTGATCTGTATCAGTGGGAGAGTTTCTATGTTAGAAGTTTCCCATACCTATGGAATTACAGGTCTGAACTCCATCCCTTCACAAGAGCAATTAAATTGGAGTCAGTCTAAGTAACAGACTTAGAAGTAGAAGAAAATTCCAATCCCATCTGAGAAAAATGAGACCCAGAGACATTAATTGACTTACTCAGGGTCCCTGAACTAGTAAGTGTCTGGCATGTGATGTATAGAACCTCCTGGCTTTAAGTCCTTTGTCCTATCCACTATCTGTTTTTCATTAGTATTAAATTTTGGATCTGCATGACTTTACCTCCTTGAGCTTCAATTTCCTCATCTATTAAAAAGTGGTAATGGAATAGATGATCTCAAAGGCTTCTTCAGCTTTGAATTCTATGATCTTCTAATAATGATACCACTATTTTCCCTATCACCCAAGCTCTAAAACTTGGTTTTATTCCTTTGGACGCTTCACTTTCTCTCACTGACTTCACCTACATATTCTGTTTTGTTAATCTCTCTCTAATATTCTCCTATTCTCTTTTCATCTTCTACTTCCTACACTTTGGCTAAGACCATGATTTTTCTTCTAGATTGCTGAATTGCTGATTCTGGTCTTTCTTTTCTCTAATCCATACTTCACACTAAAGCTATCTTCCTAATATTCCGTTCTCATCAACTCCTCCTCCTTTTAGAAAGCTTCCACATGTGGTTCCCCATTGCTTCCAAAAAAAGTTCAAATCCTTATCTTGGAATTTGTGGCCTTCTCAAACCTGACTCCTATCTATTGTTCCATCTTCATCTCCTCTTGTTCTTTTTCATTGTATTTCTATCTGCCATTCAGATTCATTTACCTTTAGCCAATGTTCTTGTTCTCTCTTTTTGCCTTTTTTGTCCACTATGCCTAAAATTAGTGACCATCCTATTCACCTCAATGCTATATGGTCTTTCCCTTCCTTCAAAACTCAATGAAGATTTTTTTCTGATTATTATTTTTTTTGAAGCTTTTTATTTTTAAAACATATGCAAGGATAATTTTTCAACATTGACCCTTGCAAAGCCTCCAATTTTTTCCTCCTTTCCCTTATCCCCTCCTCTGGATAGCAAGTAATCCAATATATGTAAAACATGGTAAAAATATATGTAAATTGAATATAGGTATATATATTTATACAATTATCTTGATGCATAAAAAATCTGATCAAAAAGGAAGAAAAATGAGAAAAAAATAAAATTCAAGTAAAGAACAACAAAAGAAATAAAAATGCTATGTTGTGATCCATACTCGGTTCCCACAGTCCTCTCTCTGGGTGTAGATGGCTCTCATCATCACAAGATCATTGAAACTGGCCTGAATTGTCTTATTGTTGAGAAGAGCCATGTCCATCAGAATTGATCATCATATAATTTTGCTGTTGTCGTGTACAATGATCTCCTAATTCTTTCTGCTCATTTCACTTAACATCAGTTCCAGTAAGTCTCCCCAGGCCTCTTTCTGAAATCATTCTGCTGATTGTTTCTTATAGAATGATATCAGTTAAGATTTGAAGAAAACAAAGATAAATTTTATGGAAGGGAAGGGAATAGAAGGGAAAGGAAAAGTTGTGTAATGTTGGGCAAGTCATTTAACTTCCCTGTGCCTGAGTTTTTCACATGGGTCAAATGATCTGATGGGATTCAACTTTCTTTTTCCTCTTCCCTTTCCTTGAGAGTTATAATTTCTTTTATTGATATTTTAAGTACATTTTCCTGGACTTTGCTGTCTACCAATTTACATTCTTAACTTTATCTCATAATTATATTTGAACCTACCTATTAAATTACATGCTTCTTGAGAACAAGATTATGCCTTATATATTTTGGTACTTACTACATTGTACAGGTTTAGTAAACATTTTTAAATTAATTCCTTATTCCCTTCAGTAGATTTTGGTAGACATTAACTTTATATAACACTGGAGTAAAGGATTTAATTATGAAGCATCTAGGTGGTACAGTTGTAAGAGTGTTGAATCTGGAGTCAGATGAGATAATAAATTCTTTTTTTACTAACTGTGAGCCATTTATTAAGTGTGAGCCTTTATCTATACAAATTACTTAATCTTTTTTTTTTAGCCTCAGTTGCCTCATTTGTAAAATGGGGATATTAATAGGTGCTGCCTCATAAGATTGTTGTGAGTCTCAAATGAGATAACATAGGTAAAGTGGTTTATATATCTGAAAATGCTATATAAATGCTAGCAATTATGATGATGGTAGTGATTCTGAAGGGCTTGTATAGCTTGATATAGTCATAATGTTTACCTTTGTTCCGGGCCCTACTTAGAAATCTAATCAAATATCTCCATTTGTAAGCTCATAGAGGGAGGTACACTTATCAGCTCTCAAGTACATTGCCAAAAATATTAAAGAAGATTTATTAAAAGAACAAAAAAAATCAATAAATTCACTATATACAATGAACTTCCAATAGTAACCCACACACACATAATGTAATATCCCCTATACACAATTTCCAACATGTAGATTAATAAATCTTTTTATATTGGAAACTTCTCTTTACGTGACCATTGCAAAGATGTGCAAAGTGCCTGCCCTGATAATACAATCTTCTTCTATGGACTAGCTATACCTCTACCTCTCTACATTACCAAATGGTCACCAAAACTGACTATTCCCAGGCAGGATAATTAATGCCTCATTCCAATCACAAAGCCTCTCCTCCTAGGAACTACTTACTTGTCTAGGATTGGTGAAAGATCCGCATTCTCCTCCAATTTCCTTTCAGTAGTCACTGCTTGGGAATCGTTTTGTGCACAAAACAGGATGTGGCCCTATCACCACTCCCCTCCTCCTCTTCCTCTCCCCACTCTTTTTCTCTCTAGCTAGGAACCATTGTAAGAATTGAGGAGAGGATCAGATTATCAGGGTTCAGAATTTTCACTCTAAGCAGGGTCTATATTTATGTCAAATATTGAATAGAAAAGCATTCTAAATAATATATTAACAGATTTGGTAGATTAATACGTAATTCCATTTTTTCATTACAAATACGTAAAGAATTAAGACATTTTGGATAGATTATGCCAGTCCTCTCAAAGGGAGGTATATGTATGAGGCTAATATGCAGTGAGAAATAGAATGACTGGTGAGTTCATGAAGCACAATTCCTCCACTAAAGAGATTTTATAAGTTTCAACAGTTTACCTTATCTAGACTATTCAAGACTGGGAGATTAAATTTGGCTATCATCTCTTATGCGAGAATGGTACTATTTTAAAAATTATTTCGTTTTCATTGAACAATCATTTCTTCTCTTTTTACTTTTACATCCTTGACTCATCCATTAGAAAAATAAAAATGAAATAAAACCCTTATAACAAATATGCATGAATCAAGCAAAATAAATTCTGACATTGAGCATGTTTTAAAAAAAATGTATGTCATTCTGCATACATAGGATACTGTCTCTATGTTAGGAGATAACTTTTTTTTTTTTTTTTGGTCATCAGAATTCTGTAATCCAAGTTTCTCATATGATCACTGATCTTGAATCTTTCAAAGTCATTTCCTTTGGGTTAGTTTGCTTATGTTTTTATTATTTTTATTCGTATATTATTGTTGTATAAATGCTCTCCTGTTTTTTTCACTCCACTCTGAATCAGTTCATATACATTTTCCCAGATTTCTCTGAAACCATCCCTTTCATCATTTCTTATAGTACAATTGTATTCTATCACATTTACAAGCCCTAATGTATTTAGTTTTTATCTAATGAAAAACACTTCCTTAGCATTTTGATTCTTGGAACTACAAAAAAGCTGCTATAAATATTTTTGTACATATGGGTCCATTTCCCCTTACTTTGGGGGAAAGACCAGTAATTGTATCTCTGGATCAAAGAAGAGAGTAGTTTAGTAATTTGGAGTGTAAAGTTATAAATTATTTTCCAGAAAAGCTACAGTAACTCACAGAATTACCAATAATGCATCAACATGTTTGTTTTCCCCCAATCTTCTAGAGTGCTACATTTCTAAAAGGCTCTAGAATGGTTTGTTTGTTTTTCCTGAATACAACAGTACTAACCTGAAGTACCATGGGTTATTCAAAATGAATCTGCAGTTATGGGTTATGTGAGTTTCTTGCAGTGGTGTGCTGGTAAATGTTTAATAGCTAACTTTCCAGAAAAAAAAGTTCTCTTGACAGTTTATTCTGCATTATTAAGATTTTCTCCATCAGTTTCTTAATCTAAACAACAAACAAGTCAACAAATAAATAAATCAAGCATGACTTGGAATGTTCACCAATTGCCAAGATATAAATACTCACATTAAAAATTTTATAATTGACTCTTGTGAGCCCATAAGAGTTAGTTCCAGCACACTCCTGGCTTCTGGAACAATCACAAGTGGCACTTCTTGAATTAAAATTACAAGCAACATTGAGACTGGGAAAGCAGGGGATGAAGTAATAAATATGTCCCTATTTTCTTTTGTGTGTGTGCTTTTACTCCAGACTACTCCATATAGAAGCTCCATTTCTATTCCATGTCATCTCAAATTGAACTAGGACACTAATACCATCACTGTCAATAAAAGCTATGCTGCCCATGTCCTCACCATACCATCACTACCACTCTCCCTCTATGTCCACACACACACACACACACACACATCCCTCTCTCTAAACTTGTGACCTATTTTAATACTATGACTTTTTGTTCATCTCACCCCTTACCTGCTCTGGTAACAGACAAGGTGTCTCCTGTAAAATTTACAATTAATGATCTTCTGTTTTTCAGTTCCCAGAATGCAGGTTGTGCATTGTGAATTTGTTGCTTCTGTTTGTTACTTCTGGACCTGCTCCGTGATTCAAGCTTGACTCTTCAATCATCCACAGTAGATGTGTTTGTATATGGTAATTTTGTATAATTATTTTTTTTGTAGATCCCTCTATATGTTTTATTTCTTTCAGAGATCCAATTTTAGAAGCACAGACCATATTTCTGGATGGCCTATATTTGGATTAAAATGATAATGTGATGAAATGAAAGTGGAGAATGGGGAGGGAGGAGGGAAAGGGGCAGAAAATTTGGAGAATATGTTGCTACTAAATATATCCTTGGCATTTGGGATTTAAGTTGTTTCAGAAAAAAATGTATATGGTGCTCTTATAAAGTGCAGTGTGCTATTTTGAAAGGAATGGGGTCTTAGTAAGATGAAATTTCACTCCTGTTCTCGGCTCTTAAAGTTCTCATAAATGGCTCAAAATGATGGCTATGTCAAAAACATCAAAAAGGATATGGAAGGAAAGGGAAAAAAATAGGGAGGAAATGATGGCTATAGGAAGAAGTAGAAAAATCAAGGATAACTTCCAAACCACATGATTTTGTGGGTAAAGAAGAGGAAATAAAGAAAATAGCTTCCAATTTTGGATGGTTAGAAGAAGAATAGCATCAAGTCCTATCTTATGCTCATTTTAGAATGATAAATTTTTGTGGCTCTATGTTTATTGATCACCACAGGGGGATAACTGTGTACTAGGCACCTGGGATTTATGTTAAGAAGTAGTCTTAGTGCCTGCTCTTCAGGCTTATAATCTAATAACAGTTTGTGAATCTCTAGGTTGGATGGGCATGTGACGGGATACCTCATCTGTTCTTTTGCTACCAAGCAGGACTGCATCTAAACAAAATGTGTTTTTCTTGAATGAGCAATAGTTAATAGATGTTGATGATGCTTTCCAGGCCCATTATACTTAGAGGCAGCTACATGAAGTGATTGAGATGATGACCATATCTTATTTACATGGCAACCATGAAAACACAGTCTTGCTTAAAAGGCAAGTATCATTTTTGGTCAGGATTTTTTTTCACTCCATGATAGCCATTCTCACAGAGAAGTCCCATTCTAGTGTCTCATCATGGCAGGGAGATGACCCAGGGTGTTACAGAATAAGCCAATGAAACATAAGCTCTGGCAGGTAGTTCCCCAATTGGAGAGGCTCTGAGTGAGTGCTTGGCAATTTCATTCAAGAAATATTTATCATGTAACTACTGCAAGTAAAGCACAATTCTTGGTCGATGGAGGGAGTGGGGAATATAAGAACAACAACAACAACAAACAATCTAAATCCTGAGCAGTGCAATGCTAAATCATGATTCTAGAGAATCCATGATGAAGAATGCTACCCATAGAAATTTCATGGTTTTTTTTAGCTATAAGTATGGGAATTTATTTTCTTTGACTATTCATCTCCTTTGGGGATGGAAGGAGATAGAATGGAGAAAAAAAATGAATATTTGATAATTGAAAAAAAAAGAATGAATCAATCCTCCCCTTTAAGGAGTTTATATTCTACTGAAGAGAAAGTCAGGGTGTGGAAATATAACAGGCAAATAAATAAATACTAAGTGATACAAAAACCTTGATGAAGGAAACACAGTATTAACCTGGCTGGCTGCAAGGGAGGGAGACCCAGAAAGATTTTGTAGGAGATGCATATGAAATAAGCCCTTAAAAGGCATAACACATTCAAAAGGGCACTTTCCAGATGTGGGGAATCACGTGGGGCAGACAGAATTGGGAAATGCAATGTGAGAATCCCATTTTGACTGGAATGGAGAGTGTGTGAAAGACAGTAATATAAAATAAAACTAGAAACAGTGAGGATAAGGTTAGATTGTATAATGGTAGGCTAAAACATTTGCATTTTATCCCATAGGGTTTTATATTTTGCTTAGAAAATAAACCATGTCACTATTGTCTGAGGGTTGCTTTTGTATAGTCATATTATTAAAAGACTGGCCACCTACAGTACAGAGAAAAATCATGTACTAGAACTTTGTGTTGTATTTAGGAAAAGGAAAGAGAGTACAGTGAGGTTATGTGTTTAGCAGTATCATAGGGAAAGGAGGATAGACAAATGTGCCTCAGTGTCCATAAAGTTCTGTGTTTCTGAGAAAAAAAGATTGATGGGGGAACTATAGTCATGCCATACCATGAAAATTTGTCTTTTATTTTAAAATTATAAATACCCAACCCTGTTTTCAGACCAGCTAAACATTGAGCCTCCTTTTCTCCTAATAAGGTGTGCTGTTAATTTCCTTCTCCTAGATTATTCATTGTGTACTTCTTTTCCTAGTTAACCTACTGATCTCTATAATAAAGTAATAGGGATTTAGAATGTTAAGGATCCTTATTCAGTCAAAATGTGGAAATGTGTATGTTTGTACATGTATAATCTATATCAAATATCTTGCTGTCCAGTGGAAGAGGAAAGGAGGGAGGAAAGGAGGAAAATTTGGAATTCAAAATCTTACAAAGATGAATGTTCAAAATTATCTTTACATGTAATTAGAAAAAAATAAAACATTATTAAGTTTAAAAAAAGATTGACCACCAAGTAACTTTTTAAAAATCCATAATGATCCTTGACACTGGTTAAAACACACACAGGCCCACATACAGGCACACACATAACTCCATCCTGTGTAGTCCTTTTCCAATTTTGTGGTGGAAGTGTCAGGATGTTGGAAAAGAGGTTTTGTTTGTGCTAAGAATAGGACATATCTTAGAGCAACTACAAATATTAACTGTAATCTCTCAGTGTATCTGTGTTCAAAGATCATCAAACTGACATACTATAAAATAAGCTGAATCATGTCCAATTCACCATATTTTTTGATGCATTAAATCCAAATACAAAGAAATCAACTTTGAATGAACAAAGTTGCCTAAAAAACTCTATTATGTATTAAAAGTAGTAAGAAACATCATATTGTAGGATAATTTGGTCAATTTCCCATTCACTGTTGAGAATGAACAAAGGTAGGCAGATTATAATGAAGGGATTTGACTTTTGTATCAACATGTATTATAGAGAGGCAGCTAGGTGGTACAGTGGAGGGATCACCAGCCCTGATGTCAGGAGGACCTTAATTCAAATGTGGCCCCAGGTACTTAATCCTTCCTGGCCATGTGACCCTGGGCAAGCCACCTAACCCCAACTGCCTCGGCAAAAAAAACCCCAAAACAAAAACAAAAAAACCCATGAATTGCAGAGAGTGAAGAACTAAAGAAATTCCATGAAGAAATCATTAATATTCTCCTAAGTTCTATAAGGAGACTATAATCTAAAGAAGAAAGTGGAAATCAAAGAAAATGGCAAGAAATAAATAAAAAGCATGATTGTGAATGCAGAAATTAGAGGCACTGATTCACGTGTACAAATTATAAATATCTTTGTTTAGATTACTGCATATTATATGCACAATAATCATAAAAAATAAAATTTACTTTGCCATAGAAGGCAAGAAATAACTATTATGACCACAGAAAATCTTTGAGAAGTACCCTTAAGCAGGTAGATCTTCCCCTCACCAACTGTCAGGTAAAAGAATAAGTCAAATTAGAAGAAAGGCTAAAGAAGGAATATATATGATTACAATAACTCAAACCACCAGTTTTAATAAGCTTCTAGTTCTGAAAATGGACAATGGACAAAAGTAAATTCTACCTATAATGTAGTTTTTTAAGGCATTTTCTCAATGCAAGATGGTCACCACAATGTCAAAGCTAAAGAGGACTTAGTGAAGTCTCTGGCAAATGTAGAGTCAGGAAAACACTGACAATATTACTTTAAAATAATATAGGGTCTTTAAAAATGTTTTATTGATTAATTTTTCCTTGAATTACAATGATTTCTGGACATCCCTTATCCCAAATAAGTCTTCCTATACAACAAAGGAAAAGCACATTGAATAAAGCCAAAGAAACTGTGGTGGTGTCTGATGGTATATTTCATATTCTACACCGATATTCTTCCATCTACTTAAGTAAAGAAGGAAGATAATTTATTTACCTCTTTTCCAGAACCAAGATTTTTCAGGATACATTATACATAGTGGTATTCTTTTTATTTAAATTATTGATATCAAATTATATATAGTTTGTAAAATTCTCTTTAGCTAAAAGCAATTTTTGGAAAATACTAAAGAAATTGAAGGAAGACTATGTACAAGAATAGCTCAAAAATAAAAGAAACAGAGAGCTTGTCATGAGAGCCAGCTAAGCCATATTATCTTTTGAGAATTTACACAGGAAGCCAGAACAACAAACATGTGTTAAACCAAACAGACCTGGCAGAATTTTTATGGGATATTTTTAATAGGACAAATGTCCAATTAACTATTGGTACAACTGTTTAATCAGTATATATATGTCCAGGAAAATAGTGTTCCTCCACTGAAGACAATGATTTCACAAACAATACTGGTTTAATAGGATATGTTGCATGCATGATTATTTGAATATAACTAGGATAGAAAAATTAGACCTCTGCTACAATTTCAGGAAGGGTTTGATTTCCTTCTTTACTTCATTCCAGTGAGCATCTATATCAACAATCTACATAAGGTGTTCCTGATTATGATTGCCCTATTAGGAAAATTTCCCTGACACACTAAAGTTCTAGATGGTTAAGTGGCTGTTCAAGAACTAGGGAGAAGGTGAAGGTAAGGAAGTTACATCCATTCATCATATCCAACATGTATGTAAGGAAGCCTCCTAGAGTAATTATTCATTGGAACCATCATTTGGATTCAGGTAGCTTTTTCCACTTAAGTATCTAATGTGTATTATGGAGGGGGATGGCAATAACACTAAAAATGACATTGTGAAGAGTGGCTATTCCTGAACAAAAACACAAACAGAAGAAACCTATGCTAGAGGTGATCCAATTGTCTAGACTTTCAAGAGTTCAGTCTTTTCTTTAAAAAAGGAAAAAAAAAATCCAAGAATAATTTATAAATCCAAAGAAGGTACTTTGTTCCATGTGATTGAGGAATTAGTCCTTCCTTTCATTTTTGCCTAATTCCTCTTTCTTCTGCTCAACAAGGTCCCATGTGTTTTCCCATGTATTTTCCTTGGCTTTGAAGATAATCTCAATACTAATAGAGAAAAATGGGTCAACCCCCTGATTAGGGATGTAGTTATTGGTGCCTTAGAACTTTCTATGATCTGAATGAAGGCCTTCTTAGCAGTCTAGAGGAGAATAACCCTGAATCCCATAAATTGACAGTCCTGGGAAAGTGTGACAGCATCTAAGTTTAATGACAATATTCCGACAAGAGAAAATGTTCCTCTTAATTTTGGTTTCTTTGTGGCCTGGGCTCCTGCCCCAACACAGGGCTAATTTTTATGTCTAAGTAGCTGACATTTTCTGAGACTAAAAAATATATGATGAGGTATGAAGTGAAATGGTATGGAAATAAGAGAAGAATTCAAGAAACCCAGTTTAGCTGATATATATATATATATATATATACATATATATATATATATATATATATAGTTGTTATTCAAATAGAATTCAACTTGAGACTCTAGAAAGTGGTGAAGAAGAATGATTGCTACTTCCAACATAGTTTGATGTAGGCAGGGAAGAAGAAGGGTACTTGTCCCAGAACTGGCTATCTTTAAAACATGTAAGAGGAAAAGGGTGGAAAGGAAAAGGAACTATCCCTATCTTTCAGGAATTTATCTTAAAGATATATCAGTGAAAATAAAGATTATGATTGGTGGTGTTTAACAATAAAAAAGGGAATAAAAAAAGAAACCAGGAATTAGAAGCTGAACTTTCACTTTCCCTTCTCTATAAAATCTTTATAAGAATAGTTCATTAACCCATCTCCCAGATCAAATTCCCCTTCAGGGAATAGCCGAGTACCGTTTAAGGCTCATCCTCTTAAAACTCTAACTCAAGAGCCTTCTTTTTCTAAAGAAATATAGAAACACCCTAAAAGGATTTCAGCTGAGCTAGAAACTGGAGGTGGTAGAGACTACAGAAAAGTGGTGTCTTTCAGAGCAGGACTGGGCAACATCAAGCAGAATTGGATCTGGAGACCAAGATTAGGTGAAAGCCGATTATAAAAAAAAGATAGCGGCCTTGCAACCTCAGCATCATGAAACTTCCTCTCCAAACATGTTCTTTGATGCCCCTTAGATGTCAGTCTGGCTCCCTCCTCCTCTCCCTCCTTTCACTATGTATCCACTCTCTCATATGATACAGGGAATACATGTGGAATAATTTGCCTCAGATTCATGGCAGAGACCTTTTTTCACTACTTTTCACATTACGGCATTTCAGTAAATGCCTTTACACTGAGGATTGACATCAAGGAAGGTATAAAACAGTAATAAAAACTCACAACATATTTACCATAGTCGCAGAGGCTATATGTTACAAAGTCCAAAGAAAAGAAGTACATTCTGTTGATGGTTAAATTTGTTAAGTCCTCCTATTCACAAATGACATTGTATTAATTGCATCCAGTCTTGGAACTCTGCAAAGCCTCTTCAGTAAAATTAACAGCAAAGTGAAAGAGATCAATCTCATCTCACTGGAAAAACAAAGAGGATGAAAAATACTACCGGGGGTGAGTAACATATCAAGTAATTCCATCAATCAATGCAATTTGGACATCTGTTGTTAATGATCAGGGAGCTGAACCAGAATTGAGCAATAGGAATTTTTTATTCTAGATTTCATTTGAGAAGGCATGTAGCATTTTTAGTTTCAGGGATCCTAAAATGTTCTGTTATAAAAAGTTCATCACATTAACACCCACAGGATGAAGAACAATATAATGGAACGAATACTAGACTTGGATTCTGTTTCTGCTATTTAATCTCTTTGAATCTCAGTATTCTCATCTGAAAATGGGAGAAACAGTACTTATACCACAAGATTCTTGTGAAAATAAAATAGCAACACAAATACATTTTGTAAATAGCATGCTATTACTGTGATCCTGTGAATCATGAAATGTTACAGTCTTGGATGAATGAAAATTTCACATAAAATGGGTGGAGACTGCAACTTATGGATGCTTTCCAATATGGCTTTGGCTATCCTAAGATGAGACAAGGTGTCTTTCTATTGTTCATTGGAGAAAATACTAGGGTGAGGGGTTCTCTTGTGAGAACTTGTGTTAAACATGGGAATTGATGATTTGATTCAAACTTGAAAAAGATAGAGGATCCAAGGGTTTCTGAGTGAGAGAGATAGAGAGAGAGAGAGAGAAAGAGAGAGAGAGAGAGAGAGAGAGAGAGAGAGAATGAACAAAAACTGAGCATTGAAGAGAGTCAAAGTTGGAGAGCAAAGAAATAAAAATCTTGCAGACCTTTGACAACCCAAGTTGCTAACAGGTGGCAGCTACAACACATCAAGTGGCAGTTAGGGTAGAGAGAGAAAAGATCACATGATGATGATTGCAGTGCCAGGAGAGACCTATCAGCCATTCTCTGGCTTTTTCCAAGCAACTTCTGGGAATCACTCCAAGGCCTGGCACTTGTTCCGCCACACTATTGTTAGAAAGGTCTACCAACAAGAGCAGTACACATTGGAAAGTGGTCTGAGAGCTGAATCTGAATCCCACAATTCCACAGTTGCTGGTTGTGTGAAAATAGGACCGTCATATAACCTCTGATTCTTAGTTTCTTATGTGCAAAATGGACTTAATAAAACTTGCCTTCTTTAATTCTCAATGTTTTTGAGAAGAAAATGTATTGTAAACCATAAAGCTCTATGTAAACATGAGATGTTATTATTGCCCCATCCTACTTCTGGTTGTCATGAACATTCCAACCTGTCTAGGCATGTGGGGCCATTAATCTTCTGCTCACAGGAGAAATACAGTCTCTGTTATTCTGGCATTCTTTCCCGAAACCAGAGCAATAGCTTTGTAATGCTGTGCAGAAATCATAGGGATTTTCCATACCCTATTGAGTAATGTCAGGAGTTTTGTTATTATAGGATTTGCATTACTAAATAAACATGCTTATTTGATTTTAATATATCAGGTTTTGTTATTTGAGAGTAGATTAAGTTGTCAATCATATTCTCCATATTTCATATTGTGTCCTCTGGGCAAGAGCACGTGTGATGTTACACATGTCTCACCAATAAAACAGCCCTCTGGATTGAAATCTGTTCAGGACATATAGCAAGATGTCAAATTAATTGTACCGAAATAATGAGTTAGCACCAAATGCTAATTAAATATTGATGAAAGTCATACTTTCAATTATCTTCATTATGGCACAATGTTTTATGTAGACATTAAATGCTTGCAGTATGGGCGCGTCCCATAATTAGCTGGGGACTATAAAAAGCCAGAGTTATTGCCCTCCATGTTAAAAGTGCTGGGAAGCTTGAGTTTGAAAATGATGTCTTTTAAAAAATTGAGTTATATTTTTTTTTCTTCTTAAAAATGTCCAAAATTCTATTCTTTAGTTATAGTGTCAGGCTAATCCAGCCCATATTTTAATGACATACTATATACCCTTGCTAATATCATAGAGGTCTGAATCAAAAATTAGTAGGATATTAAAGTTCCATTCCAATTATGGAATTTACATATGCTCCACCCATATTGATTCATGTTAGTCTCTTCCTCTTTTATTCACTTTAACTTAGTTTACTCATCTTCATATTGCTAGGCTGATAGACTCATTAGGCCTTGGAATAGTTTGAGAAGGAAGTTATGGTATCTCCCTATTTAGTGAATGAGAAGCAGGATAAGAAAGATGACTTCTTAATGGCATACTTACCAGTGATACTAAGCTTTGATCATTTTCATATTTATGTCTCCTTTTCTGCTCGCATTAAAAGTTTTCCTGAAAACACATGACAACTCTGACTCCAATATTTACTATTACGATACTATTACTACGAAGGAAAGGAAATAATCTTCATTATATAAAGTCAAAATTTCCACAGACTGTGGTTAAAGGAAACTAGAAGAAAACCAATGATTGAGCAGTTTATCCAAAACTGTTTAATTAAGTAGACTTCTCTGTATCAGCCATCTAGGGAATAGATGGGCAGTGAATAATTACGACATGAAATATGGTGACATAAGGACAGTTCGCAGGTGCAAGGGAGCTGACTGGACCCTTGGAATTTAAATGAGAAATGAACATTGTGGATGAGAACCATGACTATCTCAACAACTATTCTGCTTAAGAATTCCTTTTGCCATTTGTACAATACTTGTTTTGTCTGAGTGGAATTGGAGGAGCATTTGAAGAATCCTAAAAAATTTCCCTTACCTAGAGCCACATTAATTAAAATTTCTTATTGATGAGGTATTCTTTCAGGTTAAGCATTACTTTCTCTTGTCATCTTTAAAATGCTAAAAAACTAGTGTCAGCCTTTATTTAATTTGACTAATATTTCCTGATGTCTTCTGAATATTATTGACAATTTAATCTACTCCCAAATAACAAAACCTGATATATTAAAATCAAATAAATGGGTTTATTTTCTATTTTTCTTATTTTATTCATCTTTCTGATGTAGAAAATGTCAATATTGAAGTCAGTCTTTCCATTTGTATATCAGCTTATTGGACAAAGTTATTACATTTACATGGGATGTAGTAGGACCCTTCTGTGATTCTTACTACTGGGAGGTTAAGGTTGATGAATCATTGAGTTCAAGAGTCCTGAACTTCTTTAAGGCTAAAGGTAATTAAGTATTCACACTGAATCTAGAACTCATATAAGCTCTGTGAAGCAGAGGACCATCAGCATGCCTACAGAGGTTTATATCATCCCTTGTTGCAAAAAGAGAGAAGGTTAAAACTTCTGCTCTGGTAGTGGGATTGTACTCTTGAGTGCTAGCCCATGCAACATAAGGAGATCCAGGTTCAAAACAAAGCAAAAAGTGCCATTTAGAGTGCCAATAAGCAATGTTTTGAAGTGGCCTAAATAGTATGTGTCTTAGCAGCCCTCTGGTTCCTTTCCCACTATTGTGTTCCCATTAATATAGCAGAAGTACAGTAGAGGGGCCCATAGAGGACCATGGGGCATTTTGCATTTGTCTGTTTTATGTATTACGGGTGTCCTGCTTTTTTGAACATAGCAAGAATTAAATTTAATCTGAAAACAGAGTTTGTCCCCATGACTATACTTAAAGGTTTTCCAGTTTGGGAACCTAGTGGAGTTTGTTCTCCCAATAATGAATGCACTCTTTTGGCATAGCTTTCAAAATCAATTGAGTTTCATATTAGTCAATCATTCAACAAACATTTGTTAAGTATTGCCAAGTGTCAGGCACTAAGTTATAAGGACAAATATAAGCATTAAAATCTCTCTCCGCAAAGAGTTTATATTCTAATGGGGGAAGATAATACTTAAAAGGAACCTGAAAAGGGAGGGGTACCAGGAGGCTTGGGAGAGAAATTTGGGTGTGAAGCTTATCTCAGGGGAATATGGGTTATTTCATCTTTCTTTAACATGCCAGTGGAGGAGAAACTGAGTGGATGAATTAAGTCGCGAAGCTGATGCTGGTATCTGAGGTTAGATCTAAGTTTTAGGGGGATTTGCATCATCTTGGGAGTCATTTAGAATTATAAAACAAGTGGCCCAAACTCTTAATTTGATTCAGAGGTCATAAATTTGAATCACAGTTCTGCCATTTACCCAATCCTGAGTGATGTTGGCCATTACTTAAAGTCTCTGGACCTCATCTCCACGTCTGTAAAATAAATGTTTTGGACTAGTTGACTTCCAAGGTCTCTTTCAGTTGTAGGTCTATGTTCCTATGATCTCTATAATTTAGGCTGGCTTTAATACAGGCAGTTGCTTAATGAACTATGATTTGAAGTAAGGCTATATCTAGGTCACTGCTATCAATTCATTCTTTTGAGTTAATAATTTGAAAAAATAAAGGCAAAGAAAAGTAAATTGCAGGGCTGTCTGTCAATTGGGGAATGATTGAACAAGTTGTGGTATATGGTCATAATGGAATACTACTGTACAATAAGAAATCAAGAGCTTGCTTCTTTTAGAAAAACATGGATAGACTTGCATGAATACTGAAGAGTGAAATGAGCAGAATCAAAAGAACATTGTATGTGGTAATAACAATATTGTTTCAAGATCAACCTTAAGTGACTAAGTCATTTTGAGTATTATAAATAACCCAAATTAACTACAAAGTCCCTCTGAAGGAAGGTGACTCCAAAGAAAAAACTGATAAGTGGAAGTATGTATAGAAAGATTTTACACACACACAAACACACAAATACATTTGTGTCTAATGGTGGCCATTTCTAGGATAGAAGGAAGGAAGGAAGAAAAAAGAAAAAGAAAGTCATATGAAGAATTTATTATTTATTAAAAAGTAATGGTCCATTGTACATGTGTGGGACAGCAACCACTAACCCAAAATAATTCAAATATACATTTCTCAGAATTAGAGAAGAAAGTTTATTCGATTTCTGCAGGAAAAGAGTATTGCCTTTACTAATATAGTCTAATGAAGGAAGGCAAAACACAGGCTGCAAAGCAGTTTTTTATACCCTAAAACCATTTTTACTCCATCTTGGGCCCCAGCTGTCCCTTACTTAATATCAAGATTTAACAATCTGTCTCTGGATTCCCTCTCTACCCTCAGGGTACAAGAACAGGGGGACTATAGATTACAAAGCATTTTGTGTGAGATTAAGCAAGGGTACAAGGAAGGGGCATTCCCCTGGAACTGTAACCCCAAACTATGGCAGGGATCGGTTTTCTGAGAAGGCTTCATGTCCATCCCATTTAAACATCATAAATTTTCAATTTCATGTGCAATGACCTTTTCAAATTCAGTTATAGAAATGCTTATTTTATTTCATTAGTTCAAATAAAAATTAAAAAATTAAAAATGTAAACAAACAAATTCTTTTGATAAATGTAAATATCTCACAGAAATGGGTTATCATTTTTCCAAGGATAAAAGAAAGGAAGAAGATATATACATGTGTGTGGGTAATTTTGAAGCAGGAGACTCTGGCCAGAGGCAATAGTCCTGGATGGAATATGGAGTAGAGGAAGAAAAAGAGAAAGGAGCGTTTTAAGCAGCCAAGGACAGTAGGAAAGGAAAAGCATTAGGAGGCAGGGAAAGAATTAAGAGAAGTTATGAAGCCTATAAATAAATACAAACTGTATAATTTTATTGAAAGGGCTTCTCTTGTGTACTTTCATGGATGGTCTGTTCATTTTTGTGTGTGTCTTCTCAAGTTTTCAGTAGGGAAAGAGCAGTTTTTGAATACATGGAAACTGTGGCCTAATAGTCATTTTCACAATTGGTCTGATCTTTTAGAGGGAGGTCATGTAATTTTGATTGCCACACAAAAAGAGAAGCTTTGAAATGGGGATGATTATTATCTTTAAGAGGAGAAAAGTATTTATCCTGTAGTTGATAGGACTCTTGTTGGACATAAAGATGTGGCCAAAGGTTTTGAGAGAAACTGAGAGAGTTTCCGGCCCCCCTTTTTATTTAGGATAATTTTTTTCTTTATTGACTATGATTTAAGAATTAAGTATATTATAAGTCTCTGACACATGAATGATATTATCTTGGGCAACTCATTCAACTTTTCTGTCTCAGTTTCCACATCTGTAAACCAGGACTTTAATTTTTATACTTCCTATACCATAGGGGCTATTGTAAGGATCAAATAAGATAAAGTTTGTGAAGTGTTATCAAATCTTAAAGAACTACATAAATGTTAGTTATCATTATTATATGAAGAATATGAACAATGAAATCTGATACCTTTTTTTTCTTATCGTTAACAAATGCAGGACAAAACTTCTCTGTCCAAATAGATTTTATATTGTTCAAAGAAGGCTCTTTGGAAAGCTAGACATTTTTATTCCAATTATGTTGTCGTTATTCAAAATGTTTGCTAAACTACCTTTTGATAATTGAAGCACATTCCTTTGAATAGTTTTAGTGACGGTAAATTTTCATTTTTCTACGGCTAAATGTTATTTATAAAAAAAACCCAAATTCTCTGCATTTGATTATATAGTTCTGGGTACCAGCTTTTGGTCTATATAATAATAATAATAATAGCAACAATAACAATAATACTAAATAGCCAGCATTTCTATAATGCCTTCCATGTGTCAGATACTATGCTAAGGACTTTACAAATAACTCTTTTGATCCTCACAGCAGACTGAGGAGACAGATTCTGTTATTATCCTCATTATACAGTTGAGGACGGTGAGTGAGAACAGTGAGGAAATTTAAGAAGATTAAATGACTTGCCCAAGATAACATAGTCAATAAGTATCAGGCCATATTTGAACTTGGGTCTTCTGGACTCCATACTCAGTGCTCTGTACTTGATCTGCCTTGGAAACATATGCTAGATTGCCTTTTATGAAGAAGTCCAGTTAGAGACAGAATGTCAAAATGTGTCCCTGCTTTTCAAGTGCTTCATCAAGAATCTGGGCTTGATGATCTTCAGTGGTCACTTGTCAGTTTAGGATTCTGTGATCATCAGGTAGGCTATTACACAAATTAGACCCCCTCCTACTTCCATCTCTATCTCCCAATAAATTTCACTATCTCATGTCTAACTTTTCTCTTTTTAGTTTTGTTTTTCTCTTCTTTCCAATATGGAAGCAATGACCATGTATCACCTTCAGGAAAATCATCAGTCAGTTTATTTGCCTTAATATAAGGCAAAGGAAACCTTAATTGACTACAAAGTGATGAGAGAGAGTACTGCCGTGCAACTGGAAATGAGGTCTGGAAAAGGAGAACTGGATTTATTGCAGCATTGATAGTGGAAATGGATGTCAAATTGCCAAAGTCTGACTAGATTCAAAGAGCTGAGGCAGCAGCCAGCAGGCAGGTTGATAGAGATCATTTAGTCTAATAATTTCATTTTCCAGATGAGGAAACTGAGACTCAGAGAAGTTAGATGACCCCCCTGAGATTGTTCAGCTTGATAACAAATCATTAAATTTTTAAGCCTGGAAAAATTTTTAGAAATCATCTAACCCAGGAAAAAAAAAATCCAGGGTACTATAGTGGATAGATAGTTGGCAGAAATGATACGTTAACTTAAATTCTTAGTGTTCAAGGCAATTCTCTAAGACTATCTATCAGTAGCAAAGAAGGTATCAACTTGCATTGGTAGAGGAGGTTTCTTTATCCAGAAGTTCTCTAAAGCAATGAAATTCCAGATCCAACCCTATATCACCAATATATTTTTTAGATTTTTTTTTATAGATAAGTACATAATTTTATAGACAAGAAAACCTAGGCCCAAAGAGACAAGTAACTTGTCTAAAATTGCATAGCTAGGCAATGGCAGAGCTAGATCTACAACCTAGGTTTCTTGAGTTCTAGACCTTTCTTTGTCCATTTTACTTGTTATCTTTACTACTAGGCATGGAAACTGGAGGCTTGTGAAATGATCTTTGATTTTATCTGAGGGGTATAGAATAAGCCTGAGAAGGTTAAGAAGAGAGTTAAACTGGAGAAATTATAAAGAAACAAAATCTGAAAACTATCCCTTTATGGTTCTATACAATCCACCAATTCTGCCCTCACATCAACCCTACGTATTAGCAGGAAAAAAAATATAACTTCCACAGTTCAAGGACATATGATTTCATTTTTTTTTTTGCACATGCTACTGTCCCCATTGATTTAGAACACAACCATCTGCCTTTTACTGGATGTTCTTCTGGAGCTGCTATAGCTTGAAAAATTACCTTCTGGTAACTCTTCCTTCCAGAGATGAAGCTCTTTATACTTGGTCAAACTAACTCTCAGGTCTTAGGCATATAGATCATCCCAGAACCTGAACTCCATTCTTTCATAACTTGGGAGGAACTGCCAGGATGCTTTTTTGGAAGAGGGATTTCAAGCACCCAAGATCACCATCATGCCATGATAAGGTATTCAAGGACAAGCTTAATAGAGAAAATTAAAACTCAGAATGGTGAAATGACTTGCTCAGAGATTGTTAGTATCAGAGTTGGGTTTTGAGTAGGGAAAAGAGAATTGGTTCTGGAATCACAGGGTCTGGGTTCAGATCCCATCATGTGACCAAGGGCAAGCTACTCACCTTGGACAAGATCTTACTCTGGACCACAGTTTCCTCTTCTGTGATATGAAGGAATTGGACTTGATATCTTCTGTATCTAGAATTCTTCTAGTTTTATATGTTAGCATTTTTCTGGCCTGATGCTCTTTCTAAGCTACAAGGCTTTCTTAATAAAGTCAAGAGCAACTCCAAAATGAACTATATTTCTGAATTTTAGAGTTTGAAAAATGAATAAAGATAGAAAGAAAATAAATGAAAGTGACAAGAAAATATTCAGACTGGTAAATTAGAAGCATGAAGCAAAAGGAAAGAAAAAGATTCCAGAGGAGAGAGGGGAGAACTCTGAAAACAATTACATCTCATCCTTTGGATCTATTTGCAACAGTTGTCAGACAGGGAAATATCATGGAAAGTAACTCCAGTGATGATGTTGACAGAATGAAGAACATTATTTATGGCATTTGTTTGACAACCTCCAAATTATCCAGCCTTCTCTCTCCTCTGATTTCCAGAATGATGATGTTTAGGTAAGAAAAGTACAAAATTCAAGGTGTTAGCTCAAGGTCAGTAACTAGGTCAGGGGTTCTGGGCTCCATGTGCTGTGCTTACAAAGCTGTTATGGATCTTTGGACTAGGAGGTCAAGAAATCTAGCTCTTTAAACTCTTACAGACAAACCCTCCTGAAAATCTGTTAATTCTAATAATCAAGGATCTGGAAAAGCTGAATGAGTGTGTGACGCTATCCTGGAGAGTGCTTCAAAAAGGTTGTCTAGTGTTGGCTTTTAAACATGATCTAAATGGAGAAGAAAAAGCTAAGTCTGGATGAGATAAGAATCAATCAGCCAACAAATATTTATGGGATATCTTTATGGGACTAGCATTTTGTTAGATCAGAAATTTAGAAAAAATACTAAAAATTGTGAAGAGAATAAGATGCATAATTGAGTCAAGAGTCTAAAACATCTCAAATTGCTAGGAGAATTGCATCATTACTAATGAGGACTTTTTTTTTTTTTGCTGAGGCAATTGGGGTTAAGTGACTTGCCCAGGGTCACACAGATAGGAAGTGTTAAGTGTCTGAGGCCAGAGTTGGACTCAGGTCCTCCTGACTTCAGGGCTGGTGCTCTATACACTGCGCCACTTAGCTGCCCCCGAATGAGGACCTTTTGTCAAAAATTCTCATGCCCAAAAACCAAGTGGAATTTTGGGAGAATTTTTGTCATATATCTTGTCTCATATGTCCTACCTCTAAGCTTGGGAGAAAACTTTATGTCTACTATTCCCTAGCATACCATAATTGACTGCTAATATACAAGTCTAATGGTCACAATATTAAAAGATGACAGAAAACAAAACTGAAACTTCGGATCAAATCAATGTCAACCTACAAACATTTGTTAATTTTCTGTCATGTGCTTAGCACTGTGCTAAGCATCTGAGGGAGATAAAATTTAGATTTAGGCCTTGTGGAACTTTTTAGGAAACTAATAGAAAAATATAAATAATTTCAATCTATTACATAAGTACATCAAAGGAAGGACAGGACAGGCAGACAGGCATTCCAGTCACTGGGTATAATGTAAGCAGAGTCAGATAAGGGGAAGAATATGTATGTGTGTGTGTGTACATGTACATGTATATATAATTTTCAATAAGCCCTTGTGACAGACAGTATCAAAGACTTTGGTTAGATCTACAAATATTGTATACAGACCTCTGTTCTGCTTTTGGCATTTCTCCTGGAGTTGTTGGGCAGCAAACACCAAATCAATTGTTCCTTGGCCCCTTCTGAAGTCACACTGGCTCTCAGGGAGATGACCTTCTTCTAGATGCAGGATCAGCCTATTAAGAAGGATTCTGGCAAGAATCTTGCCAGCAATGACTAAGAGAGATTCCCTCTACCCCCTCCACCCCCTGTAATCGTCACAGGACAATTTATTCCCTTTACCTTTATAGAAATGGACAATGGAAGCATTCTTGAACTCCTTCTCTTACCATATAATCTGGAAAATTTCAGTAAGCTTTGGTATAAGTAAAAGGACCCTCACCTTGTACATCTCAGCTAGAATAGGATCAGTACCAGATGCTTTGACACATGAAAGTAGCCTAATGGCATTCAAAAGCTCTTCCTCAGTTGGAACTTCAGCTAGGGAGTGATTGATTTTAACCTGAGGTCAATAGCTTCAGCTTGATTGATGACGGTCTGTTGAGAATACTATGGAAGTGTCCATCCCATCCCTCTAGGATCATGTCCTTATCACTAATCAATGTGCTCCATCCGCACTGAGTAGTTGAGATGCACCATAGATCTTTGGTCCATAAATAGCCTTTGGTGCATCATAAAAGCACTTTGGATTGTTAGTATCAGCATAAAACTGAATTTCATTTGCCTTCTTAGTGGGGCAAGTATCCTGTTTCTCTCTGTTTCTATTTTACTTTTGTTGGAATTGCATGCTACCTTCTTAGAGATAGATAAACTATCTTACTAATGTACCCTATGGAGTTCTCGTTTTTCATTTAGCAGCTTCTGAATTTCCCCGTCATTTTCATCAAACCAGTCTTGATGTTTGCTAGTATTCTGATCCACATGAGCAAATTCTTCAATTTGAAAAGGCTACAAACCAAAACTAAAGTGAGAGAGCATTGGTGCATGATTTTTTTGTTTGCAGATGATTGTGCACTCAATGCAGCCTTTGAAGCTGAGATGCAACAAAATATGGCTTAATTCTCTGCTGCTTTGGCCTAACAATCAATATCAAGAAAACATATCAGCCAGCACCACATCATCCATATGTGGAACCATTGGTTATAGCAAATGGAAAAAGTTTTGAATGCTGTGGACAAGTTCACTTACCTTGGCAGCATTCTTTCCAGTGAGGTACACATTGATAATGAGATCGACATACACATTACCAGATCTAGATCAGTGTTTAGGAGGCCCTGAAGAAAAGCGTGGGACAGGAGAGATATCAGACTGACTACCAATCTGAGGGTGTATAAAACCATTGTGCTGACTATATTATTGTATGCCTGTGAAACCTGAACATGGCTTTTTTTTTTTTTTTTTTTTTTTTCATGGCAGGAAATGGAACCTCTTCCATTTGAATTGTCTTAGGAAGATCACCTGGTAGGATAAGATACCAAACACTGAGATCCTTTCTCTAATTAAACTGTTACTCATTCAGACTAATGTAGAAAGCCCAACTGCACTGGGCTGGTCACATTATTTGAATGCCAAATATACTCTTTCCAAAAAGATTATTTTATGGAGAACTCACTCAGGACAAGCACTCACAAGTGGTCAGAAAAAGTGATCACAAGAGCACAGAAAAAGCAATACAAGGATGCTCTCAGAGTCTCATAAACTTTAGGATTAATTGTATGATCTTGGAGACACTGACACAGGAAAACCCAACATGGTTGGGCCCTCATCAGAGATCGTACTGTGCTCTTTGAGCAAAGCAGAATTGAAGTAGCTTAGAAGAAATGTGAAATATGCAAAGTTTGAGAATATACCCCAAATATTCATAGGGACTATTTGTGTCTGACCTGTGGCAGAGCATTCCAAACTCATAATGATCTAATCAACCACAATTGGACACACTGATTTGACTTTAACATAATGATGCCATTTTGGTTCTTTTCAAAAATTAAGGATAATAGCCAACCAATATATTTATATGTACACACACATACATGCACATATATATATTTATATGTACACACAATACATATATATACTTATATGTACACATACATACATATATATACATATACACATAGATATTTCAGTACATTCTCCTGATTGCTGTCCCTTCATGGATAGGTAATACCTAAGCTCTATATCCAAAAAGACTTTACTGCATTTTTGTTTACTAGTTGTGGACCCTAGATAAGTCATTTAAGTGCTATTTGCCTCAGTTTCCTCCTCTGAAAAAGGGGATAATAAGAATACCTATCTCCCAGTGTTATTGTGAAGAACAAATTAGATAAAAATTATGAAGACTTAGCACAGCACCTGACACATAGTAAGCACTATATATGTTATTATTATTAATAGCAAGTAAATGCACTTATCTAAGCAAAAAGTCAACAGAAATTTCATAACTTAGAATGTAGTCGACAATACACAGAGTAAATGAACTCTCACACAAGAACTGAACAGGTAGGAAGGAAAGACATAGTATAGTTCCAGGCTCTTTTATGTTGTTTTTTTCTCAATAGTATTTTTCCCAAAAAACATATGTAAAGATAGTTTTCAACATTCTTTTTTATAATTTGTGTTCTAAATTTCTTTTTTCCTCCCTCCCTTACTTCCCCCTTCCCCAAGAGAGCAAGCAATCTGATTATGTGTTATTTTCTTCTCATGATGTTGTTCTCTCTCCAGGAAATTCTCCCTGGAACCAATCTGAAACCTAGGATCTCTTCTCTTAAAGCTGGGAGACAAAAGAAAGATCTTTCGACTCTTGGTTGTTTTTGTTGTTGTTCAATTATTGCAGTCATGTCTGACTCTTTGTGACCCCCTTTAGAATTTTCTTGACAAAGATACTGCTGTGATTTGCCATTTCCTTCTCCAGTTCATTTTACAGATGAAGATACTGAAGCAAAGAGGTTAACTAACTTGCCTAGGGGTACGCAGCTAGAAAGTATTTGAGACTGGATTTGAAATTAGGCCTTCCTGACTCTAAGTCTGATGCTCTATCTACTGAGCAACCTATCCATCCACTCCCACACTCTCACCAACTCTACACCTCACATGAGCATGTGTTATTAAATAATTATTCTCCAATATTAAGGAAAGTCTTATACAAAAGGACTTGAGCTCAAGTCCTCCTGATCTGTTACCTGATCTATATATGTTTAGGGGTTTAGGTGGGGAATATTTAGGGCTAAAAAAACTATTCTTTTTAAAATCCCACTCTCAGTTTCATTTACGAACAGACCTTATTTTTATTGCTCTAGATCAAAGTAAGAAGGGGAACATTACTTATTTCCTTTCCTCTCATTCTCTTTCTCTCTCTACCTCCTCTCTTCTTCCCTTCTTTTCTCTCTCCCCAACTCTGAGCCAGTCCAATGTAGTTTCTCAGCCAAGGAAAGACCAAGTCTCTAGTGGGTTGATTTTTTTTTTAATGCCATCTCCCTATGATATAACACAACGATAAATTCCCTGAAGTTGTTTTTGTCTCCTTAGTATCTTGATTCCTCCTCTCTTTTCAGCTCTTCCCCCTTTCTCTCTCTCTCTCTCTCTCTCCTCAGGTCACTAACTGCCTCCCCTCCCTTACTCACTTTTGTCTTTATATTCATACCCTCAGCTCACTAGCATTCTCTCAAATCAGAAGGGAAAAAGGAAAAGGAAGCTTATAACAAGGCTACAGATACAGTATAATGGGAATAAATGTATACTCCTGCACTGAGGTTAAAAAAGCAATTGTACAGGTGCAGCATGAGGGAACCTGGCTTGACAGCAATTCCTGTGAGAAAGACCTGAGGGTTTCATTTGACTGCTAGCTCAATATAAGCCAGCAGTGTGATATTGCTGCTAAAAAAGCTAATGTAATCTTAGGCTATATGAACAGAAAGAGAGGGTGTAGAATGAAAACAAGTTGTAATTCCACTTGAGTAGACATCGTTCAGACCACATTTGGAGGATTCATGTTTATTCTATGTCCTGTAGACATTCAAAATCAACATATTAGAAAGTGAACTCATTATCTCATCTTAGATCTTTTCCTCGTACAAACACCTGGCCAATGAGGACCCAATCCTGGGAGTATAATACTGCAGGGATCCATTTGGATTTTTGATCAGCTGCTTCTGGGGGTTTGTGATAAGGTGGGAAAAGGGATAGAGTAAGAGGAAGAATAAGGACAAGAGGCCTTGTTCTCCATTTCAGAGCAAAAATAGGGCTTCTGAAATTTTCCTCTTTGTTTAATATGAGTGAAAAAAAAAGACTTTTTGGCAGCCTATCGAATTTGGACTCAGAATAGATGCAAAAAGCTACAGTAGAAAAACTCATTAATTTTTTTCTTTCCTTGAATTGTAAGAACTCAAGCCTGAGTTGTCAAAGGTCAGGATCATGGACCATTTCCCTACCACCAGAAAAACTAGGGAATATTTGGGATGGGACATCTCATTTGTATCTTCTTTTAGAAAAAAATCTTGTGAGAAGCTGAAGAGTCCAAGAAAACTATCAGTTTGTGGGCAGTTGAATGTGGTATGGAAGCCATCCCAATAAGCAACCTGTTCCAACCTCAGAAGCAAATTGACATGGCAGGAAAAAATATTGTGACCTACAGTCAGGCCACACAACTCAGACCACTGTGGAGGCTCCACAAGGAACATATGTTTAATAGCTTTTAACTTTAACTTTTTAAACTTTAACTTCCTTTAACTTTGCCCATCTGTCTCCAGAGATTAAGGTAGTAGAGAGCAGAATGTGGCCCTGCTTTGGAGGAGATGTTTTTATATTTTTATTTCTGCTGCAGCTAGTTAGTATATATTGCTTTAACAAAGACATGAATTGACTATTGAAAAAGCAAATGGTCAAATTGATTTTGGGGTCCTAATCACTGGGTCAATAAATAATTATATAAGGGAAATTAGCAATTGTAACTGTTGATTATTATTAATTCCAATGTGTTCTTCAGCTGATAGCATTAGAAGAATTACTCCACCTCCTTGGAGTTATTCCCAGAGCCCAGAGGAAGAAATATAGCTGATATTCCAGTGTGAATGGGAGTATTTACTCTTTTTATAAACTTCATCATT
The DNA here is from genome assembly GCF_016432865.1 of Antechinus flavipes. Classification (NCBI taxonomy): domain Eukaryota; kingdom Metazoa; phylum Chordata; class Mammalia; order Dasyuromorphia; family Dasyuridae; genus Antechinus; species Antechinus flavipes. Next base: position 365,007,500 of record NC_067400.1, read on the forward strand.
CTATGAATGACTACATAGAATTCCCAATCCCTCTATTTTTGTCTGCCTGCATTTTTGATTTCCTTCACAGGCTAATTGTATACTATTTCAAAGACTGACTCTTTTTATACTGCAAAATAACTGTTTGGACATGTATATATATATATATGTATATATATATTGTATTTAACTTATACTTTAACATATTTAACATGTATTGGTCAACTTGCCATCTGGGGGAGGGGGTAGGGCAAAGGAGGGGAAAAGTTGGAACAAAAGGTTTGGCAATTGTCAATGCTATAAAATTACCCATGCATATAACTTGTAAATAAAAAAAAACTATAATAAAAAAATAAACTTCATCATTTGCAGAAGTCCTTTCAGAATTGTCCCAGTTGCCATTGCCTCCCACTCTGAGATTACCTTTCCTCAGTAGGTATCTTGTACACACAGAGATTTACATATTTCCCCTATTAGAATGCCCCTTGAGGGCAGAGAAAGACTAGACATTTTCAGCTCCTTGGATCTTTCCCATATGACCTGGCTTAAATACTATCACCATCCTTGTCTTCCTCCTCATTTTCTACTTCATCAATGTTCCTTTTAAACTGTGGTACCCCAAACCGAGCACAGTGCTCCAGATGAAACCTGATGAGAGCTGAGGACAATGAGACAATCACCTCCTGATTCCTGGAAGCTGAGATTCTTTTAATGTAACCCAAGATCACATTAGCTGTTATTAACTGCATCAAACTGATGACTCAGGTTGAGCTTTCAGTCCGCTCAGACTTTTAGATCTTTCCCAGAACAACTGTTATTTCTGTGTTTCTTTCTCCTATACTTCATATCAGCTTCGTATCTTATGAAGTTGATTTGGGAGGAGGAGGGGGCATGCCCAAGTGTGAGATTTTACATTTATTCCTATTGAATGTCATCTTTTTAGAGTGAGACTGATATTCTGACATGTTAAGATCATTTTGGAGCCAAATTACTGATCGAGTTATTAAGTGGAAGAGGACCAAGCACAGATTCCTGAAATATCAAGCTACATAATTATAAAAATTAGTTAAAATATCAACATCAGTTCTGACAGAAAGTAGACAAAAGTACATTGTCAGCTTACCCATTAGTCGCTCACTAGCGTTCTGGGGTTTCTTTTGTGGCTATTGCCCTTGGTTCAGATAGTTGTGCCATCATCCCCATCACTTGTCCAGGAGAAATATGGACTCTGCTTCTGGGAAGCTGACTCCTGCTAGGTGACCTTTTGCTATATCTTGTTTTGTTTTTTACTAGAAAGTGTTAAATATTAGTGTGTGTGTTTTTGTGTATTCAGTGTGAAACATAACAAAGACAAGAGAGAAGTAAATAACTAGTGTATGCTGTTATCTGAGAATTACCTGCTTACAGACAGTCTTAAGAAACAGATAGAAAAGTCATACTTAGTGATTATTTAGAAACTTCCTTTTGTTGGAAAGAACTTTGATCCTGTAAGTAAAATGGATTTAATACTAACCAGCTAAGTAACCTTGTATTAATCTTATAAAAATCTCCTTCTGCTGAGAAGATTGGTATATTGTTATTTGACCATGGTTAAGATCAAGAGGCAGAAGATCCTTTGTATTATCAAATGGTATGAGATATTGTTTTATTGCCACTTAACACATGACCTAACAAGGGAGTAAATATGTGTGCCTTTCCCAGAACTTTATCTTTTTTGAGGCTGACTTTAATATTATGTGTGCATAATATGCGTGGGTAAATTTATACATATATAAATACACAGAATGCTATATAACTGTATGTAACTATAATTCTGTGTGTATGTGTATGTGGATGTGTCCCTCTCTCTATGTATAGGGCAGCTCAGTAGCACAGTAGATAGAGTCCAGGGCCTGAAATCAGGAAGACCTAAATTTAAATCCGGTCTCAGACACTTAGTAGCTGTGTGATTCTGGGCAAGTCACTTTTCCTGTTTGCCTCAGTTTCCTCATCTGAAAAAGGAACTAGAGAAGGAAATGGCAAATAATTTCAGTATCTTTGTCAAGAAAACCCCAAATAGGATCTCTCAAAGAGTTGAATATGATTGAATCAACTAAACAACATATACACAAATGTGTATAACATCAGACTTTGAATTACAAGATATCAAGAAGTTTTCTAAATTAGTCTTTTGACCAGTTGACAAGAGCACTGAGATCATTACTGAAGCTAGCAGGACTTTGTGAATGATCTTGGAGCTGATAAAAGAGCTGCATTTTCAACAGGTCAGTAGCCAAGCTGAGCCAATCCGGAAGATCCAGCCTGTATCTTTCAAGTTACTTTCTTAAATGTTGTCATAATTCTAAAAGAAGCAGCTCCTTAGTATCATTTTTGTAAAGATCCTATTTCAAATCTATATATGCATCAGACTCCAATTATATAATATGCACAATACATATAAATATGCATATACATATTCTCTATTTGGGAAGATATATTTTGTTAGAATATAGAATATATCACATTTTATAATCACAGTAAAAATCCTTCTGCCAAAAATATCATATCCAGTAAAATTATCCATAATATTGAATGAAAAAAAATGGACATTCAATAAGCTTGTAGATTTTTGGCATTTAAAAACAAACCGAAACTCTATAGAAAATTTAACATATGAGAACCAGTATCAAAGAACTTAACATGAATAACTTGTTTATGTTTTTTTAACATGGAAAGGTATACCATATATTTAATATTAACATCAGTAATTGGGTATCTCAAAAGAAAGACTGGGGCAGAATTGAGTATGATCTGACTCTAAAAAGCAAAACAGTCTAGGAAAAGGTAAAAATAGTAATTATGTTATACAAATGAGGTGCAAAAGAAGAATATAGACAGGTATTAGAGGGGGGAGGAAGGCTTGTAGTTCTGAAAACCTACTCACAACAAGAATGGATTAAATAGATGATATTAAATATATATACCATGAAGGGTAGAGCACCCTCCAAAATCTATAAAGAAATAAGGAAGGGAGACATGGAGGAGGGGGGAAATAAAAGGTGGGGGAACAAGACAAGGGAGGGATCCATGAATGGAGGAGGGTTAAGTAATAGCAAAACAAGTTAAAGAGTAGAATTAAAGGAGAATAATTAGTTGGGATAAGAAAAAAAGAGAGATACACAAACACTGCAACAAGGATGAGGAGTAGAATTTATTAGAAAAAAAAGTATGGCTAGTAATCACTGATCTTAGACAAAGTCATACTTAAATATTCAATCAAGAGAGAAAGCTACATATGTCAACCATACTAATATTATTTTAGATGTACGTTTACATATGGGTAAATGCATGTACAAAAGATCTTCTGCCGCTTGATCTTTTTACCATCGTCATATAACAATATAACAATCTCCTCAGCAGAAGATTCTTTATAAGATTAACACAAGGTTACTTAGCTGATTAGTGTCAAATCTATTTTACTTATAGGATCAAAGTTCTTTCCAAAACATAGGCACAAACATATCTATATATTATCTGAATATATGGAGCTATATATGCATGTAGCTGTATGTATGCATGTATAAAGATATATGCATATGTGTGTGGGTCTGTAGGTGGGTGTGAATGTATATGTAATATGTGTGTATATATGTGTGTTTATGTGTATGTATATATATATATATATCAATATGTGTATATAAAAATATATTTGTGCTTAATTATAGTCGCTTGAACAAGATAGGTGGGATGAAAAGAGTGAAAAGAATAAAATTTTTTAAAAGTACACAGTAGAGAACAAAAGAACAACCTACAAGGAAGCAAAGATGAACACTCAGGATTATAATTTCTTCTATTATTACATATCCTCTCTTGAAATGATAATTTATTGTTTTATATTTTGAATTGTTCCTGATGTGCTACTGGATATGTGACAATCTTCTGCTATGTTTTGTTTTGTTTTTATTTTCCTTTTCTATCTGTTTTTTCCCTATTCTGCTCCCCCTCCCTTATTTAATGAAATAAATAGAATTTTAGAAAAAATCTAAAAATCCTGGTGTTGGTCTTAAATTTACCCCCTTGGTATCATTTTTTCAAACCACCTGGGACCCCCATGAATAAAGAATAATGATTAACGTTTTACAAATTGAGTAGAAATCTTTAAAAAAGCAGAAAGCTATTGCCACATTAAAAAGTCGAGAATCTCAAGGGAATTAATGAAAAAAAAATCAAATGAAGGTGGCCTAGCTGTACCTGATCTAAAATTATATTATAAAGCAGCAGTCACCAAAACCATTTGGTATTGGCTAAGAAATAGATTAGTTGATCAGTGGAAAAGGTTAGGTTCACAAGACAGAATAGTCAATTATAGCTATCTAGTGTTTGACAAACCCAAAGATCCTAACTTTTTGGATAAGAATTCATTATTTGATAAAAACTGCTGGGATAACTGGAAATTAGTATGGCAGAAATTAGGCATGGACCCACACTTAACACCATATACCAAGATAAGATCAAAATGGGTCCATGACCTAGGCATAAAGAATGAGATTATAAATAAATTAGAGAAACATAGGATAGTTTATCTCTCAGACTTGTGGAGGAGAAAGAAATTTGTGACCAAAGATGAACTAGAGACTATTGCCGATCACAAAATAGAAAATTTTGATTATATCAAATTAAAAAGCCTTTGTACAAACAAAACTAATGCAAACAAGATTAGAAGGGAAGCAACAAACTGGGAAAACATCTTCACAGGTTAAAGGTTCTGATAAAGGCCTCATTTCCAAAATATATAGAGAACTGACTCAAATTTATAAGAAATCAAGCCATTCTCCAATTGATAAATGGTCAAAGGATATGAACAGACAATTTTCAGAGGATGAAATTGAAACTATTACCTCTCATATGAAAGAGTGTTCCAAATCACTATTGATCAGAGAAATGCAAATTAAGACAACTCTGAGATACCACTACACATCTGTCAGATTGGCTAAGATGACAGGAAAAAATAACGATGAATGTTGGAGGGGATGCGGGAAAACTGGGACACTGATGCATTGTTGGTGGAGTTGTGAACGAATCCAACCATTCTGGAGAGCAATCTGGAATTATGCCCAAAAAGTTATCAAACTGTGCATACCCTTTGATCCAGCAGTGTTTCTATTAGGCTTATATCCCAAAGAAATACTAAAGAGGGAAAGGGACCTGTATGTGTCAAAATGTTTGTGGCAGCCCTGTTTGTAGTGGCTAAAAACTGGAAAATGAAAGGATGCCCATCAATTGGAGAATGGCTGGGTAAATTGTGGTATATGAATGTTATGGAATATTATTGTTCTGTAAGAAATGACCAGCAGGATGAATACAGAGAGGCTTAGAGACCTACATGAATTGATGCTAAATGAAATGAGCAGAACCAGGAGATCACTTTACACTTCGACAACAATATTGTATGAGGATGTATTCTGATGGAAGTGGATTTCTTTGACAAAGACTCAGTTTCAATTGATAAATGATGGACAGAAGCAGCTACACCCAAAGAAAAAACACTGGGAAACGAATGTGAACTATTTGCATTTTTGTTTTTCTTTCCGAGTTGTTTTTACCTTCTGAATCCAAATCTCCCTCTGCAACAAGAGAACTGTTCAGTTCTGCAAACATATATTGTATCTAGGATATACTGCAACATATCTAACATATATAGGACTGCTTGCCATCTAGGGGAGAGGAATGGGGGGAGGGAGAGGAACAATTGGAACAGAAGCAAGTGCAAGGGATAATGTTGTAAAAAAATTACCCTGGCATGGATTCTGTCAATATAAAATTATTATAAAATAAAATAAAATATTAAAAAATATATATATTTGTGCTTAATTATAGTCGCTTGAACAAGACAGGTGGGATGAAAGGAGTGAAAAGAATAAAAATTTTAAAAAGTACACAGTAGAGAACAAAAGAACAACTTACAAGGAAGCAAAGATGAACACTCATGATTATAATTTCTTCTGCTATTACTCATCCTCTCTTGAAATGATAATTTATTGTTTTATATTTTGAATTGTTCCTGATGTGCTACTGGATATGTGACAATCTTCTGCTCTGTTTTGTTTTGTTTTTATTTTCCTTTTCTGTCTGTTTTTTCCCTATTCTGTTCCCCCTCCCTTATTTAATGAAATAAATAGAATTTTAGAAAAAAATCTAAAAATCCTGGTGTTGGTCTTAAATTTACCCCCTTGGTATCATTTTTCAAACCACCTGGGGCCCCCATGAATAAAGAATAATGATTAACTTTTCACAAATTGAGTAGAAATCTTTAAAAAAGCAGAAAGCTATTGCCACATTAGAACAAATCCAGTGATTAATTCCATGAGAAAATTTTAAGTCAGTTAAAATATCAGATTTATTTGACTAGAAAGTGTCTCATACTATAAACATATATATTTTTAAATCCTAAAAACTGAAGGACATATTGGGGGAAAAAGATGGCAGACTAGACATTTTCTTTGATTCCCATGACCTATCCAGTCTCTCCAAAACAGAAATTATGGTCCAAAGACAAAATTAGATCAATTTTTTCCATGGTCTAGAACACTTGGAATTTATAAGATTAAGAAATATTCCATGAATTGATATCTACCCTGAGCTCCTTAGTAACCCTCTCCCACTTCCCACACTATCAGTAGCATGACTGCACTGTTGTTCAACTGTTTTGGACCCTCCTCGATTCCATTTATGGCTTTCTTGACAAAGATACTGCAATGATTTGCCTTTTTTTCCTCCAGTTCATTTTACAGATGGGGAAATTGAGGCAAACAGCCTCATTGTATCCACTACACACTTAGCTACCTTAATACTGCATTAATTGACTCGAAGACCAATACATAGTGCCCTCTTTTTCTCTCCAGTGCAGTGGGGGACTTTGTTCAGGTCTTGATAAGAATGTCGTAGCACTCTAGAAACAGAAGCATGCTGGGGCCCTAACAGCCAGCCAGCTAGCTCCTGGTAATGAAGCAATGATCTGTGCTGCAAAAGATCTCTGCAGGAGAGCAGAGGAATAGAGGGAAAAGGATAACATACATTTATGAGCTTGAAATAAAGCTTCCTTCCTACCAGAGTCTAAGACCCAAACTAGAAATCAACCCCATAGCACCTGTCAGTTAGGCCCAGTGGCAGGCCAGAGGCTAAGGGACCGTGAAAAGTCTTTGACCCTAAAGAATTTATATGGTAAAAAGGACAGAGGCCTAAACTTGCAGTCTGGAGGAACTGAGTTCAAATTCTTCCTCACATACCAGCTCTGTGTTCCAATTCGATTTATTTCTCAGTCTCATTTTTTCAATCTAAAATACTAAAAACATTTATCTCATAGAACTATTGTAAAATTTAAATGAAATAACAAATGTAAAGCACTTTGAAGATCTGAAAGCATTATATAAAAGTTAATTCTTATTAATATTATTATCAGCTATTATTATAATCTAGCTGGAATTGATAATATGTATATAATCATATACTATATATGTAAGAGATATACAATAGTTGTGGGGGAGGCACTAGCATGAGGCTCAAAAATTCTTGGTTTAAATTTAAACCTCAAACTTTTTTCTATTCATGACCACTTTTTGCCTATGAGCCTGGGTATATAAGTGTATCAATCAGACATTTAGTCATAATAAATCGTAATTTCATGATCCCCACCTTCAGTTGTGAGACCCCATGTGGAGTCATGATCCACAATATAAGAAGATTTGGTCTAGAATCCATAAACTATTTTTGGGGGGAATCCAAAATTTGGATAGGAAAAATTAAATCTTTATTTCAATATAATTTATTTCACTTGAAATACTATTTTAATTTATGCATTAATTTTTTTTTTCAGAGAAAGGCTCCATTTGTTTCATCAGACTGCCAAAGGAATTAATGATATAAAAGAAGTTAAAAACCCTAGGTTTAAAAAAATAACATCTGTACCGAAGCAATACATAGAGAAAGAAAGAGAGATAAGGATAGCTCAGTGATTTCATTGATATAGAAAACTCCCAGATAAAGAAATTATCTACCAATGTGAATTGTAACTTTATATCCCCAATATTTAGTACAGTGGCTATCACAAAGTAGATACTCAACAAAAGACTTGTTGATTAACTAATTAGCTCTTTTCCTAGAGCATCAAAAAATTAAGTGACATATCTACTACTACTTGGACCCTAGACTTCTTAGCTCTAAGACCAGCCAGTATATGAAACTGCCTATCAGGCTGCTGCCTACATACTCTTGTTCTACTGTGATGCTATTATAAAAATTGTGTTAAGCCTAGGGACTATATAATGAGGCAATTTATTTTAGATGAAAAGTTCAGAGTATATTAACTATCACTTCAAGTCCCTAGTTAGGAAAATTACTAATATCTTGACATTGATTAGGTGTCTTTGCCTAACTTTACATTTTTGTCCATCTCTAGTTAGTTCTGTTCTTTTTTTATGACTGAAACAAAATTTACTTTACTGAAAACATTTGAGTAATGAAACTGCAGGTTATATTGTACTATTTGTGCATAGACACGCATTGAGAGGGAAAGGTAGAAGAAAAGAGTTTTCCTTTTTTTTTTGGATCTTTTATTAGCCTGGTACTTCCTCTTCATAATGATCATTGAACCAACGACTCTGCTAGATATCTCTCTCACCCTTTTGCTCTAACTTGCTTTAATCTTTTGAATTCATAATGTTCAGAATCTCTTTGAATCTGAGATAGTTTCTCCCTTCTATATATATGACATGACTCAGTCTTTCACACAATGGCTTTGATTGTTCCAAAGAGATGTACAGACTCTATTCACAGTTCTAGTTTTTTTAAGTATTCAAACAAGACTTAGTGAGAATTGCAAGATTTTAAATTTACAATAGATAATTTTGATTACATTAAATTAAAAAGGTTTTACACTACCAAAACCAATGCAGCCAAGATTAGAAGGAAAGTAGAAAGCTAGTGTTTCTGATAAAAGTCTCATTTTTCAAATATATAGAAAACTGAATCAAATTTATAAGAATATAAGTTATTCCCCAATTGATAAATGGTCAAAAGATATGAATGGGCAGTTTTCAAATGAAAAAATCAAACCTACTTATAATAATATAAAAGATGCTCTAAATCACTATTAATTTGGGAAATATGGATTAAAACAAATCTGAGGTACAGTCCTACATCTATCAGGTTGGTTAACGTAACAAAGAAGAAAAATGATAAATGTTGGAGAGAGTATGAGAAAATTGGGACACTAATGTGCTGTTGGTGAAATTGTGAATTGTGAGAGCAATTTGGAACTATGCTCAAAGGGATATAAATTTGTACATATCCTTTGATCCAACAACACTACTACTAGGTTTGTATCCCAAAGAATTTTTTTTTAAAGGGAAAAGACTGAAAAGGACAAAAATATTTATAGCAGCTAATTTTTTTTTGGTGGTGGCAAAGAATAGGAAATTGAGGGGATGACCATCAATTGGGGAATGGTTGAACAAGTTGTGACATAAAATTGTAAGAGAATATTATTATTATGCAGAAATGATGAACTTGATGCTTTCAGAAAAAACAAAAAGTAAACCTGGAACATTTATATGAATTGATGTAAAGTGTTATAAACAGAACCAGAACATCATACACAAGAATAGCAATATTATAAGGATAACCAACTATGAATGAATTAGCCATTCTCAGCAACACAATGATCCAAGACAATTCCAAAGGATGAAAAATGTCATCTCCAAAGAACTGTTGGAGTCTGAATGCAGATCTAAGCATACTGTTGTGTGTGTGTGTGTGTGTGTGTGTGTGTGTGTTGTGTGTGTGTGTGTGCACATGTATATGTATATGCATTCATGTATAATTTGGGGATCTGTTTTCTTTTACACAGTGACAAATATGAAAAAAGACTATACTGCACTAAATTTTTCTGTAAAATATTAAATAGGGGCAGCTTAAGATATTTAGCTAGATGGGGTAGGAGATGAAGCCTTAACCTTGGAACTAGGAGGATTTACGTTCAAAATCAGCCTCAGATACTTGACACTTAATAGCAGTGTGATCTTGGTCAAATCACTTAACTCTAGTTGTCTGTCACACACAAAAAAAATTGGTGTCATTCAGAAAAAAAAGTTTTTACACCTAGTCAAGGCACCAAAGCAAATGGGAGGGTGTCAACTCTACTCTTATGTTAAATCATCCTAATTGGGACTATATGACACAAGGAAGGTATATCTAAATTTCACTTTAGATGCAGATTGTATTAATCAAGAAGAATTACCAAGAAACATGTTCTTACTATTTTTTTACAATGAATATGGAAAAATATCTGTGCATGAACATGTTGACTCAGTATTAAAATAGCATTTGGGAGTATTAATGATCATTGTGCCCTCTGTCAAAGATGCTATTTGCAAATTACAGGAAAAAAGAGTCGACAATGAAGGGAAAACAGACTCAAATTGGCTGTTAAAATGGAAAAAGTATAGATTGAGGAGTAAAAAAGAACCTGAAGAAAATGGGAAATATTGACAAGATAAAACAATGGTCCCTGAACTCACTGTCATTCACCAAGGAAACATCCCTGGCCTACAAATGAGCAACTTATGTATTGTGGATGTAAAATTTCTTTTAGTGCCCAAGGCCATCATATTCTAATAGAAAAGGTTAATTTATATCACTCTGGACACATTACAGGGTTTCTCTGTACCTCAATCTTCTCATTTGTTCAATAGTGGTGATTATAATACTAGACCAGTCTAATGATTCAGGCTCATGGGTTAAAATATAGTAAAGAACTTATCTAACATCAAATGGCAACTAAAAATTTCTCTACTAAAAAGATTAAAAGATTTAAATTAAAAGTATTTAGCAAAGTTAGATTTTAGCAAGTTAAAAAAATCTATGCAGTTTTTCCTGCAGAATAAGTACAGTAAAAACCAGGAAAGCATCCAAGCAATGAATCAAGGTAAAGCTTCTTTCCCCTATTCCCTTTGGGCTGGTGCTTTTTTTCCCTCAGGTTAAAAGCAATATGGCCTCCTCTTCTTCTCTTCTCCCTCCTCTATTTCCCCTTAAAGAGCCAATCTAGTCTACATAGAACAGGTCTTGCCCTTACCACCATAATAATTACCCTTACCTATCTCAGGAAATACACCAAACTAAGACGATATCTTTTCTTTCTTTCTTTCTTTCTTTCTTTCTTTCTTTCTTTCTTTCTTTCTTTCTTTCTTTCTTTCTTTTCTTTTCTTTTTTTTTTTTACCATTTTCTCAGTTATATACTTTGGCTCAGACACTTATAGTAGAATCTAAGCTCACACTTAGAAAGAATAAATAGGAAAAAAGGATAAGGATAAAAGGGAAAAAATATTCTCCTACCTGGGGAATTGACATGCAGTTCAAGAGAACTCAGGAGCTCTTGAACACACAACATAACTACCAAAGCTGGAGTTTCTCAGGATCAGAAGTTACTGACCTTGCTAAAGGAATTAACTAGAAGGTCAGAAGAAGGTAGCCAGTGACTCAAAGTCCAGTCTCACATCTGCATCAGAAAATACGGTTGCCAGCTGTCATGTGATTGTGCTACAAACCACAGTTGCTTTTGGGGGTGGAATTTGGAGAAGGGGAGAGAGATCCTTTCTGCTTGGTCAGAAATACTAGGGAATGAAAAATCAGGACATACCACAAAGACATGTCCAAAACCACAGTCATTTCCATAATTTTGTAGAACAGAGAGAAAAGAAGCTGTTGCACAAAAGGCTGTTCTCCAGATATTCAGTCACCAATTAACTTTGAAATAACCCTACCCCTCACTTTTAGTCACTGGGCACCAATCGAAACTCTCTATCATTTCAATGAGTCCAGAGTTTCTCAATCCAAGGAGCCACAGTGTTTGTCTAACTCCATGGCAGGTGCTCCAATTAAAAACAAACAAACAAAAACCAGGGGTCTCCTCATCACCCCTGCTACACCAGTCTTTACAGAATCATAGTATATTAGAGCTAAAAGGGTCATTGGGGGTCTAGTCTTAATCTTTCCTTTTCCTGTTGAAGCTATGGAATCAAAAGGAGTTGCCTAAGCTGGTCTAACCAGCCAGAAGCAGAACTCCCTCCTTGCCAGCAGGTATCACAGAAGAAATTTCCTGCCTGAGGAAGAAATTACCTCTTGGTCATTTCAATCAATACACCGATCAGCAAATATTTATGGCAGACATTGCTCTAGGCAATGGAGAAACAAGTTCAAAGAATGAGAAAAACTACCTACAATGAACTGACATTCTAAGTACATGTAAAAATATACACAGCACAATATAAGCTTAATAAAGGCAAACATATGTATATACATGCAGTAAAAACAAAATATTTTGGGAAGGAGAACAACTATTGGTCAGGGAGATTGAGAAAGGCATTTAAGGAAGAATGGGAATTTTTGAGGCAGAGAAAAGAAGAAAATGCATTTCAGGTACAGGGGATGGTCAGTGCAAAAGCATAAAGGCAGAAAGGGGAGTATTTTGGATGAGAAAAATAGAGAAAGCCAATTTGTCTAGATTTCTGAGATGGAAAAGTAATGTTGCAAATATATGTTGGGACCAAGTTGTGAAAGAACTTTAAAAACTTAATAGAAATATTTATATTTTATCCTAGATGCAATAGGAAGCCAATAGAGTTGGCTGGTTAGAAGTCATGTGGTCAGATTTGTATTTAAGGGAAATAGCTTTGGTAGCAGTGCATAGGATGGACTGGAATGGTAAGAAACTTGAGGCAGGAGACCAGTGAGGAACCTGGTGTAATAATGTAAGTGAGAGGTGAAGAGACACAGGGTGAGACTTGGCAATTGATTTGATATATAGAGTGATACAGGGTGAGAAATCCAAATTGATTCTGGCATTATGAATCTGAGGTACTCCAAATTTTGCCATTTCTGGGATCTTGATTTGTTATAGAAGGGGTGCCAGAGTGGAAGGCAGGAGACCTGACTTTCAATCCTGATTCTGCTAAGCACTGAGCCTCTATCATTTCCAGTTTACTTGTTTGCAAAATTAAGAGGTCAGGTTAGATAGCCTCTAATTCTAGGCTCCTATATTTATATTCTACTTGCCTAGTTCCTGACCCACTGTTTTACCTTGACCTCTTGTATCTCTAATATAGTTCCTGATTCCTGTTCACTTAATGGCTTTTGAACCTCAGCTCCATCCTGACAACTGACTTCCAGGTAGTTTTAATGGCTAATTCTTTCCCACACCTACTTTCTGTTTTTGTTCCTTTTTTAAAATAGCTTTTTCTTTACAAGATATATGCATAGGTAATTTTTCAACATTGACATTTGCAAAATCTTTTGTTCCAATTTTTTCCCTCCTTCCCCCCACCCGCTCCCCCAGATGGCAGGTAGACCAAAACGTGTTAAATATGTTAAAGTATATGTTAAATATAATATATGTATATATATCCATACAGTTATTTTGCTGCACAAGAAGAAGAATCCCTCTTTTTGTTCCTGATCTTTTCTTTCTCTTTCATCCTCCCCCAGTCTTTGTTTTCAACCCTGTTTCACAGTCTCACTATTGACCATGGTTTCAACATATTAGAGGCTGCCAAAAGATTCTGAGCATCTGTGATACAATTGTCAATAGTGATAAATGATAGCTCATATTTATATAACATTAAGGAATGGAATACTGCATGCCACATGCTGCTCTATAACTTGTTTGGAGACTTGGGAAGTCCTAGCCAATCACCAGTTGCTGGCTGATTCAGCAGATTTATGATGGAACTTCATTTTTGTCTCTAGTATCTCCATCTTCCCTTCAACATGTCCCCTCAGTGAGCTGTTATCATAGATCTGTCTGTGAGTTTGGGACGTTCTCTCTGCTTTTCTTCAACCAGTCTTATACCCTTTTGAAATTTATCTGTTCTGTATCCTTTGAGGCTCCAATCTCTAAATGATATGATTAAGATATGCTAAAGTGTAGCAAGGACACTGATTATTGTGAATAATGAATCCTACTAAGTGATCATAGTTTTGGAATGCTTGCTGCATGTTTCTATTATTTTACATAATTATAATTTGAATTTGAATATATGAGATCATTTTTCAAGATTCGTTATTTGCCTGAATTGGGGTCTAGCTGTATTTCTCAGATAAAGTGTGTGTGTGTGTATGTGTGCATGTGTGTTTTAATGGGGGCATTTAGAGGTTATACATTCTATTTTCTTCATCTTCATTTTGTAGCTTCCTAGTGACTCTAATGCTGGGAATCACAAGCTGAGTTATAAGAGAAAGTGGATATACAGGAAATAATTAGACATGTTCTACCATTTTGAAACATCAGAGTGATTCCCAATTGATAAATGGTCAAAGGATACAAAGATATAGTTTTCAGAAAATCAAATCAGTTATCAATAGTCACATAAAAACATATTCTAAATCACCATTGATCAAAGGGAATCTTCTTGCTAGTGAAGCACTCTGAGATACCACCTGGTCAACATGACAGAAAAAGAAAATGACAAATGCTAGAGTGAGTGTGGAAAAATAGGAACATTAATCCATTGTCAGTTGAGTTATAAGCTGGTCTAATCACTCTGGAGGACAATTTGAAACTATGCCCAAAGGGATATAAAATTGTGCATATTTATACTAAATTTATATCCCAAAGAGAGCAAAGAAAAGAAAAAGGGACTAATACAAAATTATTTATACCAGCGCATGTATGTGTGTGTGTGTGTGTGTGTGTGTGTGTGTGTGTGTGTGTGTAGGTATAGTGGCAAAGAACTGGAAATTGAAGGATTGTACATCAATTGGGAAATGGTTGAACAAGTTGGGGTATATTATGGTGGGATACTATTGTGCTATAGAAGAAGTAAAAGGCAGGCTGGTTTCAGAAAAACCTAGGAAGTTTTTTTATGAGTACATTCAAAGTGTATATGAAAAACCTTGTACATAGTAATAGCAATATTGTAAAGATGATTAACTGTGAAAGATTTAGCTAATTTGATCAAGACAATGATCCAAGACAATCCCAAAGGACCTGTGATGAAAAATGCTATTCACCTCCAGAAAGAGAACTAATGAATTTTAAGAGCAGATGGAAACCTACTTTGTGTGTATGTGTGTGTGTGTGTTTTCTTTTGCAAGATGGCTAATATGGAAATATGTTTTGCATGACTCTACATGTGTAATTTATATCCTATTGCTTGCCTTCTCAAGGGGTGGGGAAAAGGGCAACAGGGAGCAAAATGATTTAAGAATCAAAACTTTCAAAAACGAATGTTAATTTTAAAATGTAATTGTGAAATATTTAACAAAATAAATATATATTTAAAAATACATTATGCTGTCCTTCAGTGACAGGATCCAGTCATAGCAACAAAGAATCAAAGCCTTATAATAATGACAATTAACATTTATATAGCACTTACTTTGTGCCAAATACTGAGGGAAATGCTTTATAATTATTATCTCACTTGATCCTCATGACAACCCTGGATGGTGGGTGTATTATTATCACCATTTTATAGTTGAGGAAACTGAGGCAAATAGAAGTCAAAAGTCCCTTTCCAGGGACACACAGGTCATTAAACATGTGAGACCATATTTGAATAGCTAGATGCTCTATCCACTGTACTTCCTATGGACTACAGAAGCTATGTTACACAACCCTCTCATTTTACAGATGGAAAAACTAGGCCCCAGAAAGGTTAAGTGACTTAAGGTCACACAGTTAGTGATTATTAAAGGCTAGATTTGAACCTAGATTCTCTGTCACCAGAGTCACCATTTTTTTTTTTTTGGTGAATATTGGTGGGGGAATTACTTAGCTGGGCATTAGGATACAGAAAGACTCTCCCAAACCTCTCATTCTATAGCCTGTCAGCACTTTGGCTTTTTAGCTATTCTATATTCTGATGTTTTTAATTGTTGATGTAATTAAGTGTTCTACAGTCAATCAATGCAACCACTGGTACATTGTGTGTATTCTGTTCTCTCCCAAAGAGTTCATATATAAGCAGTGCTTGTACCTTCTTGTCTTCTTGTGTCCCCCTATTGTGCCTGGCATTGTGTTCTGTACAAATTAAGGTCACACTGCTTCTTATTATCCACTGAGGGAGGGAAAAGACCCGAATCTACTGCCTTTTGTCCTAGTGTCTGATCATATTCCAAAAACAATCTAGATATTTTCCCTTTTGAACAATTTTGCTAGAAAGTAGACTATTAATTGAATGCTTAATTGAAACAGCCGCATTGACTTGAGACCATAAGGCATGCACTAGGCAAAGCTCCAGTCTAGAGACTTAAAATAGGAACTGGGATCAGAATGAGGACAGTGTCAGCCTCGGCTTTCTGGCTGCTTACACTGGAGGAAATTTTCCTCTAAACCTAGTGTGGGGCCAGTGGGCAAGGCAAGGCTTGCTGGCTTTGGTAACTCAGCACTGTCATCAGTGATAGCGACTGGGCAATTGCCCAAGGTTTTGGGTAGACCCTACACTGCTGCAGGAACTAGGTCCTGGATGGAGGGAAAGGCAACTGGGGGGAGAGAAGAGAGTCAGGGGACTTTGCCAGCAGATGCTAGAAAAGAGAAGGTCATCTACAACTGGCTTTTAAACTAGTCCCTCTCTTCCCTAGAGAAGATCTCTTCCCCTTTACACATACCTCACCCTGAGAGTGAATATCCCTTTTTGGTGACTCCTTTTCCCTTTAAAGACTCTAGTTCCTACTCATTTTTAAACTTAATTTTTGACCTTTTAGGGAAGGGATTGCCTGATTCCAGTATCCCTCTAGCGGCCATATTTCTCCAAGTTTGATCGTGATTGATAGAGATCTTGAGACCTGAACCTCGGTCAGAGTAAAAAAGACAAATTTTGACTTGCATTCTGTTACTGCATTGATGATATTCTGTCCCTTCCCTCATCTGTCTTCCTTCCCTCCCCCAGCTTCTCTCTGCTATATCCAGGCGGCATGTGCCCTCCCGTCTTTGCCTTCCTTCTATGAAAACCAGCTGCCACTGGTTTTAATTTACACTCCTCTCAGAGGAATTTACATATTAAAATGCAAATGTGGAGAAATAATGAACCAAAGTCCTCTGAAGCACGGGGTAGAATGAACTGGAACATGCAATGTTTGGTTATATTAGATGGCAAGCTACTAATAAGACAGGCTGGGACCCCATCCATGTATAGGGTCTAGGAAAGCACTGGCCCAAAGAGATTTAATAAGTGGAGGTGGCTGGATTCTTTTTACATGGGAGTCAATTCAGAACTCTTACTTACTACATCATTTTCACAATAATTTTCATACTATTCTACATGGTGTTTGTTTTTTCCCTCAAACAATTTCCATGATGTTTGTGAAAGAAGCCAAATTCTCCCCTCCCCCAGTGCCCAAACTCTATAAAAATACAGACCCAAATCTATTTCCATATAAAAAGTTAGTGATCAGGGATGAAATTAAACTTCGAGTCTTATTTGACTGCCCTTAAAACTGACAAAGAATTTAGAACTTCCTATATACCTACAAAACCATAGAATGTTAGAATCAGAGGAAAACCTTAGAAATGACTGAATCTTCTTGGCCGAGGTAGGCACTTTGGAGGTGGAGCATTACATATCTTAAATTGATAGATTGTTTACTTTGGCTGTAGTCCTCCTCCTCCTCTTCCTCCTTTTCCTCCTCCTCTTCTACTTCCTACTTCTCCTCCTCTTCTACTTCCTACTTCTCCTCCTCTTCTTCCTTCTCCTCCTTATTCTTTTTCTCTTTTTGTTCTTCTTAGTGAAAAGAGATCATAGATAATCTCTACTGAGAGGCAAATGGGGCAAAATCAACATTTCTCTGCTCTTGGAAGAAAACATTAAAATTAATAAAATTGTAGGAATCTTGTTACCTGGTACATACATTATCATAATTTTTTGTGAGATGGAAGAGGACAAAATAAGACTGACAATTGAAACTTAAGCTGTAAGAGTTTTAGAAATACATAGGCATCATCATTCTTAATATTTCATTCTTGGGATCATGATCATTTTAATTTTCTGAGTTTGTATTTATTGTTTTATTAAAGATTTGAAATGAGGGATTTTGATTCTGATCTCAGAACCTTTCTAGCTCTATGAAATGAATCTGGGAGCAGAGAAAGGACATATGTAAGCTTAGCAAAACCATTTTGATTCAGGATAGCTTTCCTGAGTAACCAGGATTCTTGAACTGGGAAATAAAATTCAAATCCTCATTCAGAAGCTGGGAATTTGCGATGGTTTATCTGGATGAGAAAGATTCTTCTACCTGCATGGAATCTGAAGTAATGGTTATAGCAAATTAAAAAGGGCCAGTTTCTCTTTCTCCCACTTTTTTTTTTTTTTTTTTGAGGAAGGAGAATCAGCAGCCTTCCATCAGATTTCTACAATATAATATGTAGAAAAAAAATCTGGGAAGAAACTTCCTTTTGTTAAGAGTCCACTTAAGCAGTGGTAATTCAGTAGTTGTTCAGTCTCAGACTTAACCAGACTTAAGGTTTCTAAAGACAAGTTGATGGGTTTTTTACTTCCTCCTTGTGAAAAGGTAAGTTAACTACTCTTGGTTTTTAAAATCTGCATTTATGTTGAACTGTATTTGGCCTCCTTTCTTTGCTCACAATATCATTTCATTCTATTATAAAGCTGGAAGGGATCTGAGACTATCTAGTCCAACCCCCTCATTTCACAGTCTAGGATTATCAATAAAATAAGAATAAAAATAAGGTGGCTCTCAAATTGTGGGGGATTAGGATAAATGGGGAGGAGGGAAATTAGCATACAGGCAACAGGAGCAAAAATATGAAGCTGGAAATTATGTATGTATGTGTGTGTATTTATATATGTTGGTTATATTAGATTGTAAACTACTAATAAGACAGGTCAAGACCCCATCCATGTATAGGGTCTAGCAAAGCACAGGTCCAAAGAGATTTGATAAGTACTTTGAAGTGGCTGGATTCTTTTTAGATAGGAGTTAATTTAGAACTCCTATTCTATATATCCTATACTTTACAAATGTTAGCTATCATCATCATCATCATTTGATTATCATGTTTCTTGATACTATGTGCCTTGCTCGGGGAGAGGACTTAGAGGGTTATAAATGAAATATAAAATAACAAGACCTCCTTTCCCAGAGCTTATTTAGGCAAGGAGACAAAACAAACTAGTTAAATAATAGTAGTTACCAATAATGTAGAAATGCACATTCCTGATGACAAACATTATCAAAGTTTAGAGTATGGGAAGATTAGTGTTGACTGCAGTGATTCTATGAAATCTTGTCTGATATTATGAATAATGATAATTAACACTTTAAGATTCACATAGTGACATTTAAATAGATATAGAGATATATAGGTGTATGTATATATATGTGTTTGTGTTTCATTTTAAACAAATACAAAATGAGAAAAGAAAGAAAAAAAGAACATTTCTGTATACAACAGAACATGAGAGGATTCAATATAAAACAATATATTTCCATTTCAAGAAAATTTATAAATTAAACTCTACATATTGTTTTTAAAGCTACCCAGTTTTTGCTTCCTTCTATATTTATCTTTTGTTCTCTGCTATGCACTTTTAAATTTATTTCTTTTCCTCTCCCTCCCTCCCCCAGATATGTACTTTGATAGCTGAGCAAAGGATGGTTTGGCATGGACTTAGCTGGCAGGAAGACTGACCAGCAGATTATTCATTGTCCAAGAGTCAGGAAAAGGAAGCAGAGACAGAGACAGAGAGAAGGAGACAGAGAGAGAGAGAGAGAGAAGAGAGAGAGAGAGAGAGAGAGAGAGAGAGAGAGAGAGAGAGAGAGAGAGAGAGAGAGAGAGAGAGAGAGAAGAGAGAGAGAGAGAGAGAGAGAAAGAGAGAGAGAGAGAGAGAGAGAGAGAGAGAGAGAGAGAGAGAGAGAGAGAGAAATAATAGATAGATGGTAGATAGGCAATAACAGATAGATAGATGTTAGAAGACCTTTAATTTTGCTTTATTTTATTATTTATTTTGGCAAGGCAATTGGGGATCAGTGACTTTCCCAGGATTATTCAATTAGTAAGTGTTAAAAGTGTCTGAAATTAATTTGAACTCAGGTCCTCCTGACTCCAGGGCTGATACTCTTATCCATCACACCATTTTAGCTGCCCCCAAAGACTCTTTTTATTATGAAATATCAATGCATTGAATAGAAAGAGAACCTCAGATACAGGATGACCTGTGTTCAAACCTGTTTCTGACATATACTGGTTGTGTAACCCTCAACAAGTCACAATCTTTTTGATGCCCTAGAGAACCCTCTAAGATTATAAATTGCAAAGCACATGTCAACCTGCATTGGTAGCAAGAATTTCCTCCTGTAGAGGTTCCAGGAAAGCTTCATTGAGGAAATGTCACCCCTTTGAAAAGTGGATAGGATTGTAGTAAGTGGACAGGAAAGAAAAGATTATACAAAACAGCAAGAGCAAAAGCTGCCAAATTGGAAATATTTAGGAAATAGTGAAAAAACAATCTTGGTTCCAGTTTTTTCTCATGTTCGGAACCCATTGTAATCCTTAAAGCATGAATGGTAGTTATTCTTACTGTTTTTGTAATATCTGGAAGTTTAAATAATATAGCAGAGTGAGTACCTGAAAAACAAAACAACATAATCAAGTCTTTTGTGACCTAAACAGAGTTAAACTCATAGAGATTAAATTTATAATTGGACCTACTGAACTTGCTGGCTCTGTTAATGTCCTTTTGGGATTCTCATCTTGCGTGAGAACTAAGGATTGGGACTAACTTATTCCTCTCACTTGCTTTATCTTTTAAGTAAGATTGGCTGCTAGTACAGTATTTCCCTCCTCCCTAAAGAATAGCTTCTATTGAGTAGCCATGGGGGCAGAAGGGGAAAGATTGAGAGATAAGGTTGTATAAATCATATTAAAGCAAGTTATAGGAAGCCTTGAATGCCATCCTTCGGAAGTGGGACTGCAACTCTGTCCTTTAAGTAATAGAAACCCATTGAAGGTTATTGAGCAAGGAAATAACATAAAAATAATGTTTCAGGAAGGGGTCTATCAGTGAATTAAAAGGGCCTGGGTTAGAGTAGAGCTTGCTTGAATAGTGAAAAAAAGGTGGATCTGAGAGATAATGGAATGAGAGACTCAGTAGGATTTAGTGAATATTTTGAGGGAAGACAGCTAGAGAGTACTGTGGATAGAGTGCCAAGCCTGGGGTTAGGAAGAACAATCTTCCTGAATTCAAATCTGGCCTTAGCTAATTACTAGTTTTGTGCAAGTCACTTAATCCTGTTTGCCTCGGTTTCCTTATCTATAAAGTGAATAAAAGGAATGGCAATTTGGGAAATTATCAATCAGTAACAAGTGTGAGTAAACAAGTAAATAGCAAGTAAGAGTGATTTGGATTATATCGCCTACAGGAAAATAAAAACAAATAAACAAAACTGTTCTGGAGGAGTTTCTGTTATAAAGCAAGAATTCTTGCGGGGATATAAACTTGGACAGAAAAAAAAATCTTTGTGTTCATTAACCTTTAACTTCAGTTTGGCATTTTCCCAATTATTTTAGGTTTTTTTAAATTTTGGATTTTTTGGGGGGAGGCAATTGGGATTAAGTGATTCGTCCAAGGTGACATAGGTTTAATTCAGATCCTCTTGACTCTAAGGCTGATGCTTTATACACTTTGGCATGTAACTGCCCCCTTACAGTTATTTTAAAACATTAATCTGAGGATTTCTGGACTTTCCTACACTGTCCTGTGTATCTAGGACACACACACACACACACACCCCATTAAGAACCCCTAGTATAAAGGAAAAGATAGTAAGAACACAAGTCAAATGACAAATTCAAATTATAATTCACAACATGCTGAACTTGATCCGAAAGAACTGGATTCAAATCCTGCCTCTTGACATTGACTAACTGAAAGGCCCTGGACAAATTGTAACATTTTTTTCACCTTAAAATTTTCATCGCCATAAAAAATGAGACTATTAATTCCTGCTGTACCTATTCTACGGGGTTTTTGTGAGGATCAAATAAGATGGTGCATGTAAAAAGCTTTGTCCATTTTTAAATGCCATATAAATGCCACTTCAAAAACGATACCCTTCCCCTTCCTCTCCTTCCTTCCCTTTCCCCCCTTCATCATGCATGTGTTAAGAGTCTTGCATTCTTTTTTAGGACCAGACTTGCCATCTCACTAGCTTAGGAAGTCCTCAGGGAGGCGCTCCCTCCAAACCAATGTGGATCAGGAGTAACAATGACCCTGCTACTTCTAATCTTCAAAAAGGGTTATTGAGATGTTAAAATGATTTGTCTAGGGATGCTCAAATACAAGCTGTATTTGAACCCATTGATTTACTAGGCCACAGTAATGATACCTCTCTCTGAAGAGTACTTTACATCAGTTTCAGGTGTGTGTGTGTGTGTGTGTGTGTGTGTGTGTGTGTGTGTGTGTGTGTGTATGTAAAGGGGGAAAGAAATCACAGCCATGTAAAGTTAGTTTATTAAAGTGACGTGAATTTTGAACAGTCTAGAAAAAGAAAAAGAGGAAAGGTGAGAATTATTGCTATTACCAATAACAGTTAACATTTATATCTACTTATAATATGTAATGTGGCAAATGCTTTGCAATTATTACCTCATTTGGTCTTCACAACAACCCTGGGACTTTTATTATTACTATTATTATTTTTTATTATATTATATAATTTATTATATTTCATAATATAATGTTATATTTCATCATACTATTATTATTACTAGTACTATTATTATCCTCATTTTACAACTGAGGAAACTGAGGCGAGTGGGAGGGTAAGTGACAGAGCTGTTTGGTGATTGAGACTGATTTGAACTCAGGTCTTTCTTATTCCCCACTGCACCATCAGTCACTGATTAGAGAACAGAGGCAACAAGGAGTTTCTCATGTGTGGGACAGCGATCACTAAAGGAAAATAATTCAAATAAATGTTTCTCAGAGCCAGAGCAGAAAGTGGTTTATTCAGTGTCTGCAGGAAAAGAATAGTCTAATACAGTGAGGCAAAATATAGGCAACAGAGAATGGTTTTTATACCCTAAACCATTTTTTTTTATCCCATCATGTGCCCCAGCTGTCCTTGACTTAAGACTCAGTCTGTCATGGGAATCCACTCTACACTCAGATACAAGAACAGTTGCTCTATAGATTAAGCAAGGGTACAAGCAAAGTGGGGTTTTCCTGGAATTGTAGTCCTAACCTATGGCAGGGGTCAGTTCTCTGAGAAGGTCCCACGTTCATCCCAAATACTCACAGGCAAAGACCAATATGTCAGTGACTGGGCAGAAGGCTTACAGAATGCTACCACAGAAGTGATAAACAGCCCCTTAAGAGGAGCCTTCAATGACCATCTCTTTCATTTTGTGCCCACATAGAATAGGGGTATAAAAGACCTCATTAATGCAAAAATACACTTTTAATAAAATTTTTTTAGTGTATGAAGATGGACACTAGAGTAAAATGCTGACTTGGGCATCAACTGCTAGATACATTTTTTTATTGGGACTGGAATATTGTGATAGGAGCTTTCTGAGAACTATTCAGCTAGTGTTTGCTTCTTTGTTATTTGGGGTTCAAGATAGAAAACTAAAGATGAGTTGCTGGTGGCACTGATGTTATGGATGGTGAAACTCCTGAATAAACTAGGAGAAATAAATGGGAATGGGCTTCATTGGTTTAACCTCTACAAGAATCATAGGGCCAGGAAGAGAGCTTGTGGGAGGGGATCAATATTTGACAAATGAAAAGAGCCACACTCGTTAAGGAAGGACATTTATTTTCCTGTGACACAGCAGAATAAATCACTTGTGGGATCCAGCGTTTTTTCAAGACTAAGTCTTTGGGGGGGGGGGGAATAAACAATAAACTACAACACCTGTTACTCTTTTCCTAACACCTATGCCAACAAATTCCTTTCTACATTATGCAAATTGAGAACATAAAAGGAATCCACAGGGAGATAAAAAACATAATTGCCTGAGTAGATCTTCCACAGAAAACAAATCTTTTTGAATGGATACCTTAAGTCACCCAAGGGCATAAAGGCTATTTTGATGATTGCTAATTCCACATTCCTTCCTCCCATTATTTTCCTGCATTGTTTTCTGATACTCATTCTGTCACATTGTATCTATGTCCAGATCTTAGTGCTATGCCTCAGTTTCCCTGGTGGCCACCCTTCCCTTTCTGGCCATTAGGACTGAGATAATTAGGGCTGCAGAGTCCTGGCCAATCTGGCATTGCAAAGAGTCATAAAACTCCAGATGGCTTTTCTCAAATCCCTAGTTATCTTCTGCCTCAGACTCCTGTCTCCTGCTCAACCATCTTCTTCACCTCCAACCTGTCAGAATTAAATAGGTATGGTCCTTCCTGGAATTCCCACTCACCCAATGCTCTGTGTCCCCTTGCCTCTGTTTCCCTGATTGCTGGAGCCCTATAAAGTCTCTGGAATTATTTGCTCAATGCTGGATGCTTTGAGACAAGAATCCAATCCAGCCAGCTGGCTCTGGCTATGACTCAGTATGGCCACTACTACTCCAACTTCTCCACTATTAAAATATTAAAAACGTCTAATCTCTGTCTTGCCTTAGTTTCTCCAGCATTACCTTTGAAGACATAGAGTGGAAGTCTTCCTCTCCTCCTCCCAGGAGAATGGGAGTTCCTTGATGGCAATAACGATATTGTTTTGTCTTTGTGTTTCCCTACCTGTTGCATCAGCTTGCACACAATAGAAGCTTTAGAAATATAGAATTTAATTGAAATAAAGTTGATGCATTTGTTTTCCTTTAGCAGAAGCTCTAGTGAAAGACTTAATGCAGGAATTTTACTTAAAATGAGGATTTGGAATCATTTGTGCCTTTCAATTATACATATACACATACACACACACATACATATATGTATGGGTAGAGAAAAGGACTTCCAGAACAGGTGATGTGAGTAAACCTTGTCACACACATTTCTTACACTTGTACCTCACCATCATCATGGTGTTGAAGCTTACTTTCCCTTTGATGCCCTATGTGTTTGCAGGAAGGAGTAAATCAGGTTGTTAAGAAAAGATTTGTATTGCCTATTTTTGCCATATTCTCTGAGATTAGAAGTAGCTGTCCTCTGGGAACAAAACCTGCCAATTTGAATAGAATTGCTACTGATATTTCTTCTCCTTTTCCTTCTTCTCCTTTTTCTCTTTATTTTTGTCTTTCTCTTGCTCTTTCTTCATTTTGCTGCTTTTCTCTTCCTGCTCCTTTCATTTTTTAAAAAGCTGGGACATTGCTCTGCAGAGTTTTAATTTTTTAATTCCTTGAAGTATATCTCTAGAAAAACAGGCTTTTAAAAAGTGCATTGTGTTTTGAATGGAGCTACTTGACTAAGTCTTTAACCTAAATTGTTCTGACTTTCATTGAATGGTCAACAATAACTCCAATACAAGTCTCTTTGCCTCATTGTTTAGGTTTGGTGACTCAGAGTGAGTGTAAAAAGCAGTTGTTTTCTGTTCTGGCCAGGAACTTTGAGGGTCTTTCCCTCTTAGATTGATGTCTTTGAGATGGTAAGTTGGGCTACCTTTTCTTTGAGTTCTTACTTAGTCCTTAGTCATTAAATGGGTGTGACTTCAGACAAACTGGGACCTAGAAAAGACCAAGTCACCCATTGCATGCTAGGCTATTGCCATTCATCTCGGTCTTAGTTTTGCACTGGACTCTGATGACTCTGTAGGGGACAGTCAGAATAATGATTTTGCACGGCTCTGCCTTATTCAAATCCAATCCATGCACAAGTCAAGACCTCAAACTTGCACTATTATTGGTCTTCTTTGTGAATGAAGGATAAAAGATATATGTGGGTATATACAAACATTTGTAATTATAACAATTATATCTGTAATTATAACAGATATAAATATATTGTATGTGCACATATATATGACTGTACACACACACCCATCTCCTGATGGAAATAAGATGGCATTGCTGGCCCTTTTCTCAATGTGGGGGATGACGTTGGAGGGAGCACAAAAGCAGGACTTTTGTGCTAAAAATGAAATGGAGTTTACAAATTGGCGATCAATGGTGAGGTTCTTGGTGGTTAAGTGGGCATTGACAGAGAGAGCTGAATTATTGTAAACAATCTGGAAGCCAAACTACTCTCCAACAAATGGGGAGGAGCACTGATAGGATTATAATTGGACTTTTTGATTTTGATTTGGCCTTTTGTTACCTTTAAGTGGAGTTTTATTACAGTCCCATCCCAGGTTGAATTCCTAGCCCAATTCTTCATATTAACAAAACCAATATAACTCTATAGTTATTGTATCCAAGCAGAAAACCAACTTACGATTTTGCCTCTCCCTCTCCCCAGGTTATATGTCCCCTATACAAGAACTTACTGTACTTCTCTAGCTAATTCCTTTTTAGGTTTAGTCTGCTTGCTAAGTATTACAATAACAACTCTTTTAGGGTGCTAAATTATTGGCTGAATCCCCTGCTAAAGTCCTTTTCTAGGAATTTAGCCTGCCTTATGGAGTCTAAGGTTTATTAGGAACTTGGCAGGACTTAATGGTGTCTTCCCCTTTGTTAACTGCAAAATTCCTTTTCCTCTGTTAAAAGCTCACATATGGATTTAACCAACAAAATCTTTGCCTCTTGAGCTGAAGAAGTTCTAAGGTTACAGATTCTTTTGAGACACCTTATGACACTGGCTTATAACCCTAATATGCTTTTAGGGTCCAATACTCCCAAATTCCAACAATCATGAGGAGAGGGTGTGGAACAGGAATAGTTTTATTGTTAGGAGGATGATGGACTGAGCACCTATATCCCAGAGTTATGGTAAGGATAAGATGAACTGGATGTGTTTAGTATTATTATTATTAACTATTATTAATGAGGAATTTAGATGGTCTCTAGCTTTATTTTTATCATATCATGTACTATATATATAGCATGTACTATATGCTAGGCGCTTTTAAGTGTTGTACAATTCCTAATTTGATTTGATTTGCAAAACAACTTTGGAAAGTTGATATATTATTATTCCCATTTTACAATGAGAAAAGTTGAGGTAAATAGAGTTTAAATGACTTGCTCAGGGTCATATAGTTAGTAAATTTCTAACACTAGATTTGAACTCAGATTTTCCTGACTCCAGGTCTGGCACTATTATGCCACTTAGCTGTTGCCATCATCATTATCATGGTTAAATATTTTTATCACAGAATCTCACTGGGAAGGACTTTAAAAATCATTTCAGCTGTACTTCATTTTGTAGAGGGGAAAATTATAGCAATGAATATGCTTATGTTGTGAGATATAATTTAGGACAGATATGGTCTTTATTCTGCTATTCTGCCTCCCCTCCTACAAACCCCCTTCCCAACACTCCAATTTATGATCTAACACACCAAATTAAATTCTTTTTAATATTCAACTTTCATCTTCATATGATCACAGGCTATAGAATTGGAAGGAGCCACTTAGTCTAACTACCTCCTTTTGCATATGAAAAACTGAAGCTCAGAGGGAGGACATGACTTGTCCAAATTCTCTCTCGTCCCCTCCTGCTGTCCTTTTCCCAGATCTGGTACTCCTTCCCTCCTAGATCTGCCTTTTTTCACTACCCTTATCTCTTACTCCCTGATTTTGGGTCCCCTGCTGCCCTTAGAGCAGTATTCAGATACTGGTAGCATGACTGAAAGTGGATCTGGTTGAAGATGAGAAGGACTGGGAATGATTGAGGTCTTGAGGTCAGTATAAAAAAGGGTTTTAATGAGGAGAGCCTCATATCCTTACTGGACAACATCTCTAATGGTATTGTATGAATCTGACTCCTTAATCATGAACAAACTGTTTTTCTGGTTTCCTTGTGCCGTCCATGCACTCACTGGCTTCTTTAAAAGGTGGATTAATATGTGGTCAATTAATTACATATAAAAGTAAATATGTGAAACATGAGGAAAAAACCAAAATATAGTTTTTTATTTTTAATTGAATCTTGATTATCCTGCTGTCAAGTTTCTTTGGTCATCTTTTTACTTATGTAGATGTCAGAACAATTATATTTGGCTGTGTCAAAGTCTGATTTTGTAAACTGTAGAACCTCACAATTTCTACTAGCCTTGAAAAGTCTGTCCTGCACATCTGTGTTTGGTAACAGTTATTAGAAATAATTACTTCATCTAGTTATGATATGGAAGAGGAGGGAAAACATCTATGGGAAACTACTGAAAGAAGAAATAGCATGATACAGTGGAAAACTACTTGAATAGAGTCAGAAGACTTGAATTCTAGTTCTGATTTGCAAGTCACAAATCATGTTATTGTTCTAAGCCTTACTCCCAAAATGAATACACTGTCCTAGATGATTTCTTAAAGTTTCTTCTGAGTTTAAAATTTTAAGCCATAAATTTCTCCTATAGCATTGTATTGTTATTATTCAGTCCTCTTGGACTCTTCATGAGGGAGGTTTTCTTAGCAAAAATATTGGGATGGTTTAATCTTTTTATTTTTTGAACTTGTTTTCCAAATGAAGAAACTGAGATAAATTTGGTCATGTCTTGCCCAGGACTAGTGAGTATCTGAGGCCAGATTTGAACTCAGGAAGATGAGTTCTTTTGACACTAGGCTAGCACTCTATCAACTGCTTATTTCTAGCTGACCATACTGTACTGAGATTGGGTTTCCAAACCTAATTTTTGTTGAACTTTAGGAAGACTTTGTTGCTTTTGGCCCAGAAAAACATAAAATCCTTGAGCACAGCAATTAATTTCTTTCTTTCTTTTTCCTTTTTTTTTTTTGGGTTCTATTAGATTGTTATCTCTTTTGGTTAGGACCATATGGAAAGAATTTCTATATTTATATTTATGCTAACCCTTTTTGTGGTGGCAAAGAACAGAACCAAAAATACATAATTACCATATGAGGAAAGGTGGATCAAATTGTAGGGTAGGCCCACAAGGGAATTTTATGATGCCATAATAAATAAGAAAAATGATAGATTCAGGAAAAAATATGGAACTTCTAAAGAGTCATGTGAACAGGATCTGAGAAAAATTTATTTTTGTAATGACCACAATAATGAAAGTGAAAGACCTTGGAAATTTAACTAAAATATCAATTGTTTCTTCAAAAGATGTACAATGGAATATGTTTGCCACTTCTTAGTAGTGAAGAACTGAACTAGATAGTGGCATTCTGGGAAATATTTAACAATTGGCTCTGGTGGAAAAAAATACTTACAAAACCCTTATACGTTTATTTTATGTTATTAACATTTTATTCATTACTTTCTATCTGGATAATGAACAAAACAATAAATCCAGCCCTGATTTTTGTGTATTACTAATTTCTAAAGTTAAAATTGACCGAACAATTACCAAGCATCTCTCCTAAGTCAGATCAGCTAGCTCTTGCACATTGATACTAGAGGTACAGAATCAGCTGTGCATTTTTTGGTTCCATTGATTTTTGTTGCTTGGCTTTTCATATTTATTACAAGAGAGGGCTTCAAATCAGAGGAGGAGGAGATAGAGTGTGGATTTGTGGGCAATGAGAAAAATGGAGGTCAAAGTAGAGCACTTTGTTTTTCCCTAATAAAGTAAATATGTATGTGTGTATATACAATCTAAATACATAAAAAAGTAGGAATTTTCAGATTTATTTTAGGTTTTTTCTCTTCATGGTATCTTGACGTTTGTGTTTCTTGAATACATTTTATATATATACTTCTGTATGTATGTATGTACTGATATTGTAATCTTGTTGACCAGAACCATGTCTTCTTTTCCTTCTCTAACTTTCCTAGTCCTAATATGACAAAGACAGAATGAAATAGTGGATAAAGAATCAGCCATGAAGTCTAGAAGACCAGAGTTTCAGTCTTTCTCTTTATACATGCTGGCTAATGACTAAGTTTTCCAAGACTGCTAATGTTTTCAGTTGAAGCAATCACATATCCATACCAAAAAGAAAAAAAAAAGTTTTTCTAGGGACTGCACAATGATTTGCGCACTAGGGTTGCTTCATAAATTTTCTGTCTCTTTCTGGACTTCAGTCAGAAAGATTTAAAAATTACTAGAGATTTTCGATTCAGCTGCAGAAGGATTTATTTTTTATTGCAAATGAAACTTTGATTGACCAGAGTACTCGAAGGGTTGAAGGTTCAGGGTTCTGGATAACTGCAGATTTTGTTTCTCTTTCTCTCTCTCCCTTTCTCCCCCCTTCCCTCTCTGTCTCTCTTTCTTTTCTTCCTTTTTTTCTTTATATCTATGCATTCAAATTTTTCTTTAATTCAACGGTATTTTATTTTTCCAATTCCTCTAATCCTCATAAGGTAACCAAAAAACCTGTGTCAGACAAAGCAGGGATCAATCAAGTCCTAGAAATAGTTTTTTTCTTTTCCTTCCTCCTTCTGTCCCTCCCTTTTCCCCCTCTTTTTCTTCCTTCCTTTCTCCCTCCTTCCTTTTTTCTCTAAATTTTTCTTGAATTCAAAAGTATTTTATTTTTCCAATTCCTCTGATCCTCATAAAGTAACCAAGAACTTGTGTCAAACAAGGCAGAGATCAATCAAGTCCTAGAAATAGCCTTTTCTTTTCCTTCCTCCCTCCATCCCTCTCTTCTTCCTTCTTCCCTTCTTTTTTCCTTCCTTCCTTTTCTCCTTCCCTCCTTCCTTTCATTTCTCTCTCTCTCTCTCTCTCTCTCTCTCTCTCTCTCTCTCTCTCTCTCTCTCTCTCTCTTCTCTCTCTCTCGCTTTTGCTCTCTTTCTTTCTCTTTCATTTTTTGAAAATCTAAAACACTAGTCCAATTTTGTGCCTAAGTAAGAAGGACACAAGGTAAATAATGGAATTTTTATTTAAGGATTGAGAATCTTTCAGTGTTTGAGCATTGTTATTTAGAACATCTACTCCACTTAACAAGACATTTATTGATTGCCTACAGCATACTAATATTGAATTAGTTACTAGGTTACAAAGGAAGTTACAAAGGAAAAATCTTATTCTTTCTTTCTTTTATAACCTTTTTTAATAGACAAGATACAATTACTGGAATGGTCAAATCACTGAAAATGAAATAATAAAATAACAATGAATAAGTGCTTAGTCATTTCAACACATATTTATTTATTGGTTATTGAGAAAAATAATATAGTCTGTGTTTGTTGATTTGATTTGTCAAAATTCATGATTCATTTGTAAATATGTACGTATTTACTCTATCTTGTATCTGATGCTTTGCCTGATTTCAGCTCTAGATGCCCTCCCTGGTCAAACATATCACTTTTAGAATGGACCACTATGTAACTAACTCAAGCCTTGATTGATTGATTCCATCTCCCTTAGTTTCTTCTCCCCTGCCCCCTTTTTTTAGAGGGCTGAGGGATAGAGTATTAAATACCTCTTACTGCCTTGCTTTATTGAGGTAAGAAACTAGACTCTCAGGTCATTCTGTCTTGCATTTGTTGCCCTGTCTGGTTTCAATGATGGAGCAAAGTGCAGCTCACCATCCACAAGTGCCCCCTGTGTCCCATCTCTCCCCTACTCATTTCCTGCCTCCTTTTGTATGTTGTTTTTTTCCCTTAAAATATAAGCTTGTTCAGTGCAGAGATTACTTTTCTTTTTATTAACTGTATGCCCAGTGCTTAGCACAGTACCTGCTACATTACAGGTACTTAATAAATGTTTATTGAATGTATGTATATTTATAAAGGGACAGTCTAGTCTAATCCCTTCATTTTATAGATCCAATCCAATAAATAAATTGAATTCTTTCTATGTTCCAAGTGAAGTGACAACCCTAAGATCACCTTGGACCTGGACCCTTGTCTCCTAATGCTAAGGTTATTGAGTTTTCTTTCCTTTTGTGTTGTTAGGCTAATAATCATAACTAAAAGGCCAATGATAGAGATTTGAACTTTTATGCAGTCAATATAATATATGCCACTTAAAATATGTGTGCCATAAGTCAGGAAAGTACATGCAGAGTCAGTGTTACACACACTCACATACACACACAAATACCTGTTAAAAATAGATATGACAATTTTAAAAGGCTAGAGAGTTGAGCAATATCATATTTCTACACTTGGCTTGGCTTCTGGATTTGTTTTGATATCAGCTTATTTAAAAAACAAAAATTTAGGGAAATTTGCTTTCTACCTTTGCATTGTTCCTAATACAGGGTGGAACTATATCTAATGAAGTTAGCATTCAGGTCTTATTTTTGTTTTTCTCTTTGGCCATCAGCTTTGATTTGTCCTGTTTGGTAAATTCAATTCCCAGAATGATTGAATATTCTAACATTTGTTTGGTCTGCTTCTCTGGGGCTTTCTTTGTTCTTTTTGCCATTGGTGTTTTAGTTGGGTTCTTATCTTGAGAAACACATGTGTGTTTTTCTTTATGTTTCTGAACAATTTGTGAATGGCTGCAAAAACTGGTTTACAAAATGGCTTTTGCCTCAACTGCGGTGCTCTAAGCCAATAATGGCTTTGTAATAATTTAATGTATTTGAGTGTTTTAAAGAAACCTAATTACACCATGCCAAGTACTCTGGCTGAAAATTATCAGGTCTTAAAAAGAAGCTATGATTTAGTATATTTGTGGCATATATTCTATTCATTTTTAAAATACATCTAGAGGAGTGCATTTTCTTTTTTCAGGAAGCATGCCTTCCTATTCAGCTAAAACACAAGTACTGTGAATTGTGATTAGCTTTTTTCCTTGCCCAGAATCAATGTTGCTCAAGATTCTACATCACTTATTATTGGAATTTTACCTTATTTTATGTTACTTTAGTATCACTATTTCTATAATGGCTCAAATGTAGTATAAGGGGAAAAATGAGTAGATTAACATTTCTGGGATAGTAAGGTAGATTTTTCAAAATAAATGTGCTGTGGTCAAGTGACAGATTTAGCAAATTCTCTTTATTTACATAGGAATGTGTACACATACACTATATGTACACAGGAAACTCTAGGTATATATATATACATATGTTTCCACATACTGTACAATATATATGCATTTTTAAATTGCTTATAGAGGAAGGTAAAAAGACATGTCAATTAAATCATCACTTACAACAATATTACAAAGAGCCGGACAAACTCAGAATAGAGCAATACATTCTAGCCTGCGCTACCATATACCACTAAGTCCAATACAACTTATACAAAACAGAATACTGTGTACAGAGCAGCAGCAAAAGGTAAGAAATGGAAAATTAAGTTTTATGATGGTAACAATTAGGTTTTATGGCTAGTGAGGAAAGAACATTTTATTTGTTAGGATAATTCTTTCTCCTCCACTTCTTCCAACTTCATTTTAAAGAAGGAAAAAAGGAAGGAAGGAAAGAAGAGGGGAAAAGGAAGAAAGGAACAAGAGAAACAAAGAGAAAGGAAGGAAAGGAAGAAAGGAAAGAAGGAAGGAAAAAGGGAAGAAAATGTCAAATAAATAGTCTTATGAATACTGGCTTTTGGATGAAACCTATTTTAACAAATAGAACACCTTAGTCTGAAATTTTACAAAGAAATATGGAAAATGGGTGAGCTATAGTCTAGAAAGCCATTCATTAAAGGGACCTCTAAGCAACAGAGATTTCCTCTCTATGTCTCTCTGTCTCTTTCTCTCTCTTTTAATCATCCTCTTTAAGTCAGTGATCGTTTCATTTTGTACCTTAAAGATTAACTTTATTATATTAGAAAAATAACAAGATTACAGACACTGAATTGTGAAGTACCACACTAATGTGTACTAGAAAGTATGGTTCATAGACTAGAAAGTCAGGCATCTTGGTTGTCAGTATACCAACATTTTAACATGAACAACCTTTTATTCTCATATGGTTCTTCCCTTCAGTCCAAAAGTAAATACAATCCAGGGACACGAAGTATTAGGACTCCAGATTCACAATTTTCTTCCTATCATTTTAGTTGCTTCCTTCATTTTAAAGATGGTGTGTGTGTGTGTGTGTGTGTGTGTGTGTGTGTGTGTGTGTGTGTGTAAAATCCTGTGAGTACAAATTAACAAGATGAAGCTATTTGCTATGGGTGGATCATACTCAGATATTTATATTTATTTTAAATTTTGGTAATCTCAGTAGAGTAACGATGACATTTAAAAATGGATCTTTCTTCCTGTCAATACAGATTCCATGATATCTCATCTAATACTATTACAAAACACAAATAGAATTCTTTATAGAACCTGGAAGGGATCTAAGAGTCATCTCATTTTTCAGATGAGAAAACTGAGACCCCCAAAATTAAGTGACTTGCCCCACATCACTCAGATAATAACAGAGCCAGGATTTGAACATAGTCTTTTATCTCTAAACCTCGCTCTTTTCCCATCATACTATTTTAACTAGATGGAAAACATTATAAACACGAGGGCCTCAATAACAAACCAAACCATGTTAATTCAATACAGCATATCTATTTCTGTTAATGTACATTAGTTCCACTGTGACACAGTCTCTTCCTTTAAAGGTGAGTTTTCAAACACGTTTTTCTTTTTGATTTCCCATAAAAGTGATTACATAGGGGTGAAAACAAGAAAATAGTGAAATAAAAAGAAGTCAGTGTTAGAACTAAAACTCTTTGTCCAATGCAGTTTTTTCAGCTGCTCCATGGTATCTGCTAAGCAGAATTCTAATACTCATCTGCAAATTTGACTCATTTTCAAAAATAGTGTTTCTCACATGCAAAATTGGGTCCTTTCTTATTTCATATTGCTATCACTTGATACCTTCCTTAAAAACAACAACCACCACCCAACAACATTTCCAGACCATCATCTTAAATGAAAACGATAGTACATAAACAGTTTGACTCTGTAGGTTACTTATGACACAGCACAAACACGGCCACAAACTTGAAGACTTTTTTTTTTTTTTAATTATTTTAAAACCTGATAAGGAAGCAAGGTCCACTGCCCCAAACAAAAGTAATCTTTATGGTGAGGAGCTGAACTCCATTCTGTTATTCCAGTCACAAATGTCCCCCAGTTCTGCCATCTCATAAAGATTCAGCCAGAGGATAAATACGGAGTCTCACTATGATAGTTGTAGTCAGGACAAACCTTTTGCACAAGTTTGTAATCGACACTGTAAAAGGCAATGTAAATGCAAATAACCTTAAAGGGTTTGGAGCACAACCAAGAGACATGACTCTGAGTCTGTTCCTGATAGCAGATCTTCGAAGGGTCGAAGTTGCACAGTGCAGTCTTCTTCGCCCGGTCTGTTTTTTCATATTCAATGCGGCAATTGAAAGATTTGGATTCCTTGGTCTCTAGCGTGGACTGGGGGGAGACTTCAAATTCCACCACTTTGGACGGGGGTACCAGGCTCACTGAGACATTACCCAGACCTGTGGAGTTATGTCGGAAATAAACACTAAAGGTGCCATTGCCATGGTCAACAATTTTCCCCGTGATGAGAAGGTTGAGTTTCACAGTCTTGATGTTGGAATGGAAGTCGCCCCATCCAAACATTTTCTTAAACTTCCCTGTTTTTACTATTGGCCTACGCTTAGTTCTTGCCAATGGCTCCTGCACTTCCGTGATGTTGGACAACCAATCCCAAAAGTTTTCTATGCTGTCCGCATATGACATCTGACCAGACTTTGACACAGGAGACTGTTTAACAAACAGGCGTAAAGGATTGATGATCCTTGAGTGGACCTCGTTATCGACCAGTGTGTCTGCGGCATCTTTGTCTTCCCAATCCAGCCCCTCTGAGGCATGTGCTATTTTTTTACTGTCACAAAATAGCTGTTTGAAGAGAAAAAAGAGAGAGAGAGAGGAATATCAGGTTGGTCTTTTGAGCTCATGACTGTTGAAGTTAAAATACCTGAAGCATAAAAGGGAAATGGTTTCACTGTTACTTAAAGGGCTGCTAAATAGAATTTCACACACACAGCTGGACTTCACCAATGTACCAAGATAAGCATTATTTCAAGCCACATAGAACTGTGAGCACATAGAAATTAAAATGATGACTTGCAGCATTAAAAAAAAAACAAACAAACTTCATTTTAACAAGTTGATGCAATTTTAGCTGCTATTTTCTTAAACATTCCAACTTTGATCTTTTCTCAAACCAGAAGCAGGGTATCTTTGGGATTTTATCTGTTTCTAATTGTTTAGCCAAAATGAAATTATATCATCAAATTGGTTGGGGTCTTTTCTCTCAGGAAGAAGGAGAAGCCTTCTGGATGTCGTGAATTTATAAAGATCATCTGATTTGGAGATATTGTAAAATGTTTAAAAATTTTTTTTTGAAAAAAAAAGTTTTATTTTTCTTTGGACAAACAAAAAAATACTTCCTTCTTTACCAGTTCAATAAAGTAGATTTTATATAATAGGCATAGAAGCACAGTTTTTTCTTAGAAAACATACTGCAAAACAGGAAGTGAAAAAATGTGTTACACACTTTGTGACTTTGTAAGTTACTTCTAAAATTAAATTTGAGAAGTATGAAAAAATCTCAAGCTTCACAAACTGTTGTCAGTTGTGAATATTTCTGGTTGAGTTATAAAGTCTGGAAAATAGATGTTTCTAATGTTTCTAATACTGATAGATACTTATCTCTAATGGTAGAATCCTCTCTGTGGTAATGATTCTATGGAAAACTGTCAGTATGATGGAAAGGGTATAAGGCATGGGTGAGGGAAGAAATAATATTATATTTATATATTATTTCTGAAACTCTCTCAATCTTGGGGAAGCACCAGAGAAAGCTTTTTAGTGGCTGAATATACAGAAGTGATTGGTTTCAATGCAGTTTTACAAAGAACACATACATTTGAACTTCTGTATAATCCTTGTCACAATAGGTCAGAATTTAGCATAAAGCTGAGCAACCACAGGGCTGAAATAAAGCTCTGGGCATAAAGTTTGGAAGACTCATACTTCTGAGTTCAGATTTGGTCTCAGACACTTACTATGTGGCCCTGGGCAATTCACTTAACCATATAAAATGAACTGGAGAAGGAAATGCAGTGTCTTTGCCAAGAAAATCTCAAATGGGATCATGAAAAGTTGAATATGACTGGAAACTGACAAACAAGCAAACTGAAGGGGACCATCTTTAACCTATTGAAAGAGATTTAGTTATGAAAGTACTTAAACTGTAATATTGTAAGATGTTTCAGCTAAAGGGTACCCCCACTTCTTTTTTTTATTTTTTAAAGCTTTTTATTTTGAAAACATTCAAAACATTTGACATTGACCCTTGCATAGCCTTGCACTTCAGATTTTCTCCTCTTTCCCCCCACCTACAAGGCAAGCAATCCATTATATGTTAAACATGTTAAAATACATGTTAAATCTAATATGCATAAACATATTTATACAATTCTCTTGCTGCACAAGAAAAATCAAATAAAAAAAAGAAAGCAAGTTAGTAAGAAAACAAAATGTAAGCGAACAACAACAAAAAGAGTGAGAATGTGATGTTGTGATCCAGTTCCCATAGTCTCTCTCTGGGTGGAGATGGCTCTCTTCATCACAAGATCATTGGAACTGGCATCAATCATCTCATTCCAACCAAACTTCTAATGTTATCTTTTAGGCCAAGAAAGAAGAAAATGTTGGGAAGGTGTGGAGTTAATTTACCTCCCATCAATTTCACTTTGACTGGTATTTAAAATGTGAATTGCCTCTTTAAATTAATTAGCATTTTTTCAAGATTTTGGACAGGGGATCTGGATGATCTCAATTTTGGGCTTGGGGTAAGGTAGCTACATTTAAACTTCCACTTCTTGGTATTTGAAAACATCACTAGATAAGATTTTAATTCATCTTCCTTGCCTCCATAGTTGGAGCTGGATCTCTAACAGACTGGGAGACACCAGAGACCATTTGGTTCTTTCTGATGTTAGGATACTAGATTTCCCTGACTTTCAATTATTCTACAGTGTTCAGGATAATGGCTTCTGCTTTTTTCCTTATGTCATCTTAAATTCTAGGTGAATCCAGATGGAATAGAGATGTTCTTTGTCAATCCTCACAAATTGCCTGTAGTTTATAGCCAGATTAGATGTACCCTTTTTTCTAAGTCTTTTCTCCTCCATGGAAAACCAAATCAAGACCTAACAAGCTTTCCTTTGTTTCAATGAATCTAATGCTTTTAATTCATATATTCATTATCTATCAATCTATAAATACACACACATATATAAATACACAATACATACATACATGTTTATGGTTGCGTATACTTATATTTGCATTTATATGTGTGTATATATGTGTGTAGAAAGAGAAGAGAGAGAAAGAGAGAGAGAGAGAGAGGAAGGGAGGGGAAGAGAGACAGAGAGAAAGAGAGAGAGAGAGACAGAGGGAGGGAGGAAGGGGGAGAGAGACAGAGAGAGACAGAGAGACAGAGAGAGAGAGAGAGAGAGAGAGAGAGAGAGAGAGAGAGAGAGAGAGAGAGAGAGAGAGAGAAAGACAGGGGGGAGAGAGACAGACAGACAGACAGACAGAGACAGAGACGGAGGGAGGGAGGAGGAGAGAGACAGAGAGAGAGAGACAGAGACAGAGACAGAGAGAAAGACAGAGGGAGGGAGGGAGGGGAGAGAGACAGAGAGAGAAAAAGAGAAGAGAGAGAGAGAGAAAGGAGGAGGAGGAGAGAGAGACAGAGACAGAGGGAGGGAGGGGGAGAAAAAGAGAGAGAAAGAGAGAGAGAGAGAGAGAGAGGGAGAGAGAGACAGAGACAGAGATAGAGGGAGGGAGGGGGAGAAAGAGAGTGAGAGACAGAGAGAGACAGAGTCAGAGACAGAGAGAGAAAGGGAGAGGAAAAAGGAGAAGGAGAGGGAGAGGGAAAGGAAGGGAGGGGAAGAGAGACAGACAGAGAGAGAGGGGGGGGGGAGAGGGAGAGAGACAGAGACAGAGATAGAGGGAGGAGGGGGAGAGAGTGAGAGACAGAGTCAGAGACAAGGAGACAGAGAGAGAAAGGGAGAGGAAAAAGGAGAAGGAGAGGGAGAGGGAGAGGAAGGGAGAAAAAAAGAGAAAGAAGGAGAGAAAGACACAGACTGAAGAACAAATCAGGAATATGATTTCATCAATATTCCTATTTATTTTTTAAAAATAAAGCTTTTAAAAAGGAAATTTTCTCAACTAATGCAGTTTGGTCACCTTCTTTGCAACT
The DNA here is from genome assembly GCF_016432865.1 of Antechinus flavipes. Lineage (NCBI taxonomy): Eukaryota > Metazoa > Chordata > Mammalia > Dasyuromorphia > Dasyuridae > Antechinus > Antechinus flavipes. The sequence goes on from NC_067400.1 coordinate 365,046,657, forward strand.
TTGAGTATTAAAGAGCTGCTTCAGGCACTGAGAAGTTACATGACATATCCTGTCATACAATGAGCAAACTGCAAAGTTGCTCATTGTATGAGCAAACTGCAAAGATAGGATTTGAATTCCAGTCTTTTAGGACAGTTCCCTCTGTACTACACTGCACTATCTCCATATAGCAAATTTTCCATGAAACTTACCTTTCTCCCTATATATGACCCAAAGTAATGATGACTTTTGCTCTTCTAAAATATAGAATCAGAAACTTGAGCACTGAAGGTGATCACAGTGAATGTATTATCTGAGTCTCATGTCATAGATAAGCAACTCCCTCAAAATTCCTCAAATCAGTGGCAGAACCAGCATTAGAATCCAGCTATTTTGAGTTCAAGGTAAATGAAGTCTTTCCATTACATTCTATTGCCTTCCTTTGTTGCTTGGCTCATTACTTCCCATTCCTGGGCATGATCATTCAAAATTCTTGGGTGTTAGGGTTTTTTCCTGCCCCTTTTCCATTAAGTATTTGTCATTCAAATGGCCTATTTTAGCATTTGTATGTTTTCAGGATGAAGTCATGTCTTGGTCCTTGACATTATATGCTAAGCAAAGACCTGGGCATGTCCATCATGTTATTTGGGATTATAGTTCATGGTATATATTGGAATAATTATGAAATTTAGTGGCAAACATGACTTGGTCCTTCTTAATGTTACCGAGTATTGGAAGGGACTTCAGAGAGACTCTACTCTAAATATTAAAAAAAAAAAAAAAAAAACCCACATATACACAAAAGCAAGAAAACTAAGATAAAGAGCCGTGAATGATTTGTACAAGGCAACAGAGGTAGAAAATAAAAGAGCCAGTATTTGAAGTGAGTTGTTTGATTACAAATATAGAGCTCTCTGCTTCTTTAAGAATCCATAACTTCAGAGAGGATTCTTGGAAGATGGCAGAGTAGTTCAGTAAATTTCATGTTCTCCATATTTCCCCCACAAACAGAACAAATTTGCACCTCTAGGCGAACATAGACTGGTAAAAAATCAAGAAGACTGGGGCAGAATAGGAGACCACCTGGGGCAACAAAAAAGCCCCCAGGCCAGGGATTCACCAGTGGGAAGGAAAATACCTCTGATTTCCATAGAAACACCCAGTGAGGACTCCTGGGGCAACTGGAGCCTCAGCAAGAACCAGAGACTTTTACCTCCCAGGCAGTGTGAGGGCTAGTGGAAGAGCAATGCCGGGCCCAGCTGTGCTGCAGAGACAGTACCCTGGGAGAGAAGGAACCAGCACCCCAGGAGTGCAGAAGTGGTGGGCAGGGCCGCTGCTGGCTGCCGGCACTTGCAGGGCAAGGAGTTCTTGGTTTGGAGTTTGAAGTCAGAGGGGAGAACTGAAGTGAAGGCAGAGGCACCATTCCTCCCCTACTATTAGAGGGGCTTACACTAATAGTTCCACTAAAAAAGAAAAAAATATCCCACAAAGAAGAAAGAACCCAACCATAAAAATTACTATAAAAATAGGGGAGACTGGAGTGCATCTTCAGAGGAGGATATTGAAATATAAAAAAGCTTTGTCTACCCCAAAGAGTGATCTGTCCAGAGAAAATGTAAAGAAGAACTCAAAAAAGAATTTAAAAATCAAATGAGAGACATTGAGGAAAACTAAAACTAAAAACCATCCAAGAAAAACAAGATTATGAAAAAAAGTTAGCCATCTAGAAAAGGAGATAAAGAGTTTTAAGGATAAAAATAACACCTTCAAAATTAGAATTGGGCAAGGGGAAGCCAGTAAAGCTATGAGACTAAGAAATAACAAAATAGATTATAAAGAATGAAAAAATAGAATGGAGTATGAAACCTAAGAAAAACAACAGATCTAAAGAACAGATCAAGAATAGAAAATAAAAGAATAACTGCATCACCTGAAATCTGTGACAAAACAAAAAACAAAAAACTTTGACACAATAATGAAAGAAATAATCCAAGGAAATTGTATTGGACTGATAAAACATGAGGGGAAAATAGAAATAGAAAAAATCCATAGATCACTACCTCAAAGAGAGCCTTAGTAGAAAATATATAGATATATTATTATTAAATTTTGAAACCCCCAGTTCAAAGAGAAAATTCTGTAAGAAACAAGAAAAAACCAATTCATATACTGGAGATACAATTAGAATTGTATAGGATTTATCAGCAGCCACAATAAAAGACCTGGAATCATATAAACTGACAATCAAAAACACTAGGCCTGTGGCCAAAAAATCATATCCATCAAAATTATCCATAATACTGAATGAAAAAAGATGGCTATTCCATGCATTTGCAAATTTTTAGGACTTTCTTTCAACCAAACTCAAATTCAATAGAAAATTTAACATATAAGAGTTAATACCAAAGATCAGTTTTAAGGAACTTAACATGGACAAAATATTTGTGGGTTTTTTTTAATATGAAAATGTATACTATATGTTTAAGATTGACATCATTAATTGGGTAGCTCAAAAGAAAGATTGGAGCAGAATTGAGTATATTCCAAAAAAAAAAAAAAGCAAAATCATCTAGAAAAAGGTAAAAATATTAATTATGTTATTCAAATGAGGTGCAGAGAAAGAGGCATTAGAAGGAGGAGGAGGGCTCAGAGTTCTAAAAACACTTGCATATGGGAAACGAATGTGATCTATCTGCATTTTTGTTTTTCTTCCCGGGTTATTTATACCTTCTGAATCCAATTCTCCCTATGCAACAAGAGAACTGTTCGGTTCTGCAAACATATATTGTATCTAGGATATACTGCAACATATCCAACATATAAAGGACTGCTTGCCATCTAGGGGAGGGGGTGGAGGGAGGGAGGGGAAAAAATCGGAACAGAAATGAGTGCAAGGGATAATGTTGTAAAAAAAAATTACCCTGGCATGGATTCTGTCAATATAAAGTAATTATTAAATAAAAATTAAAAAAAAAGAAAGTAAAGGAAGAGAGAAAGGGAAGGAATATGTTAAAAGGAAAAAAAAATAAAATAAAAACACTTGCATAGAGAATGGATTAAATAGGCAATATTATATCAAGGGTATAGCATCCTCCAAAATCCATAAAAAAAATTAAGGGAAGGAAAGGGTGGAGGAAGAAAATAAGTGAGGGATCCATGGGTGGAGGGAGGTTAAGTAATAGCAAGGCAAGTTAAGGAGCAGATTTATAACATTATATGTCAGCCATACTTACGTTGTATTGGATGCATGTTTGCATGTGAGTGGATGTGTGTGTATATAGATGCATCTGAGTATATGTAGATATATATGCATGTTGTTCTCTCTATGTATAAGTATAGATGTGTCTGTGGGGGGGGTCCATAGGTGGGTATAAATGTGTATGTCTTTGTGAATATATAATCTCTATCTATCTATCATCTATCTATCTATCATATATATCTGTATTTAACTATAGCCTACTTGGGGGAGATAGAAGAAGATGAAAGGGGAAAAAAAGTAAAAAAGTACACAGAGAGCAAAAGAATAAACTTACAAGGAAGCAAAGAAAAGATGGACACTCATGAATATAATTTCTTCTACTATTATATATCTATTATATAATATTTATACTATTATATATCTATTATACTATATATATGTATATACAATTATATATCCTTTCTTGAACTGGTAATATATTGATATATAATGTGAATCCCCCCTGATGTTCTATTGGGCATTTGACAATGTTCTGTTTTATTTTATTTTCCTTTTCTGTTTTTTTTTGTTTCTATTTTGTTTTTTTACAATAAGATAAATTAAAACAAAACAAAAAAGGAATCCACAACATCATGAGTGTAATTTTATTGATACTACTCACAATGCTTTTACCAATTGCTAAAACCTTAATAGGCTTTTGTTATTTTGTAGCCCAAAATAATTCATTAGCTACCCAATCCTGAGTGGGAATATTTTTTTATACTGCACTAATATAGCATAGCATAATAGCTATATGGCAATTATTATTAGGAAACAATGGACTAGGCAGGCAGAGAACCATGACTTCATACACATTTATAGGGATGGCATTTGGTGGCTGTATCTGGAACAGCTCCTGCTAAATACTTCTGGACTCATTAATTGCTTCCAAAAACCTTCTGGAGATGGTGATTGGTTGAAACACAAGCATCCTTTCTGTTCTTATTGTTATCCCTCACAGTATAAGTGGACAAGGATTGTATCTACTCTTTCTTCTATATTTTTCCTTAAAAATGTGTTTTTGCTTCTTTATTATTAGCCTTAAGTTCACATACACACACACATATTATATATATATATGTGTGTATGTGGATATATCTATCTATCTATATCTCTCGCTATTTTTTCTTTTCCCTTCTACTCTTCTTACTCTTCTTACTTACTATTTTCCTTCTCTTTGAGGCAAAGTGATACTTAATTTGCTATTTTGCCCTTTTTTTGTTTCTCTTAATCTCAAATCACAGGCATTTAAAAACCATTATTCCTACTCCTTTACTAACTGGTCCGTCTTTTCTCCATTTGAAACTTTTTTTTCCCTCCATACACATGAAACAGTCCTTGTTATCAGGGCCAGCATCAAGTTCTTTTTTTCTTTTCAACCCTTTGTTATCATACTCTCCCTTTTGCTTTTCTTCCTTTATCTTTTCCTTGATGTAGCACCCTGCTTGCTTTCAGCTCCTCATTGCCATTGTTTTTAACCTATAAATCTTGAAGCTATTATTCATGAAGCTATAGAGGATATTTCTGGCTCCCTGAACTCACCCATTACTAATTGATGTGGTGGTAACAGAGGTTTCTGACCTTGTGGGGTATAATCTGATTCATATTGGCACATTTCAAAATATATGACAGATCCCACAAGATAATGAGAAACTGTAGGAGACTGTCTAAATCCTTCTGTTATATTGCAATTTGATTATATTAAATATTGCCTAAAACAAAGTGTATTTTGCCTGAGTTTTTTTTAAAGGACACAATTTTAAAGTAATATACATATTGACAATATTTAATTTCCACAGGTATAGCCACTTAAAGAAAATATGAGGATGCAAAAATTTAAATTTGTTGGGACAAAAATAAAGGATCATTCTTTGCTTTGTAAACAGATTTTACCTATTTTGAAAAATATACACGATTCCTTTAAATACTTCCTCAAAAACTTTAAAATAGAATTTGATTTATAAAGATTCAATTTACAATTCTAGAGGTACACATCTGTTGTATAAAATAAAGTTCATGTATACAGTGTAAGTGCTCCAACCTAGTAATAAGCAGACTTGACTAACACAATTCAAATTTGCAATTTTCTATTTCTCCCAGAGTAAAAATCTATAAGAATTGAATGGAATGTTTTGTTTTTTGACCTTTGTGCCCCATCTCTTCCCCATGCCAATGTGTTTCTGAAGTCTGTTTCTGGGAATGCTTTCATTCCCCAAGCAGCAAAAGAAGTCAGTTAACCTGTCCAAATTGTAAATTTGACAAAAACTGGGCTGTTATTCCTTTTTTGTTGTTCAGTCATTTTCAGTCATGTACAATTCCTTTTGAGATTTTCTTGGCAAAGATACTAAAGTGGTTTGCCATTTCCTTCTTCAGCTCATAGATGGCCTGGTTAATGTTTTGAGATACAAAATATTCATAGAAGAGGACACATTTGTTAATGGACATTTCCCCGAGTCCTCCAAAATGATGAAGAAACCTACCAGAAGCCTGGATACCAATAGAACTCCAGTTGCCTGAGTGAGCCCCCCACCACTCATTCTCCTCATCCAATTTGTCTTTTAGACTATACCATTTGGCACTTTCCTTCTTTCTTGCTCTAAATTATACTAATGGATAGCCTAGTTGTAAAAGCAAAGAAGCAAACCAAAATAAACAAACAAAAAAAATCACCAAAATGTCACTTCATAGCTAAGTGATCTTCAAAGTAAAACTTCCCTTAGGTAAAAACCATGACCTTCATAGGATTATAGAGAGGTGGAAAAGACCTTGAAGGTTATGTGGCCAATCCCCTCATTTTAATGGATGATCAAAACAGACCCAGAAGAGTTAAATGATTGAAATATCACTGAGAAAATGGCAGAACAGAGATTCCAAATCTAAATCCACTCTTTTTTTTTCATTGCCCCAATTCTAGTTGGACTTTCAGAACCAAGCAAATCTTTTGGATCTCCTTTGAACCTGGCTACCAGCATGCACACATACAACTAGGACTCCTATACTCTAGGAGACTATGTCCCTCTCTCTCCAGGTCAACAGGCTATTAAACATATTCTTGTTTAAACATCACCTTGAAATCTGGTTAACAATCAAGTAATTTGTTTAATAGCAGATGTTTAGCTAATGACTGAATGAGCTTCAACCTTCTCAGCCTTCCATGGACAGCACCATGATATTTTTTCAGGGTTTTAGTTCTGCTGGATTCTGAGCTATATCTAGATCATAAAAGAAATGAGGGAGAGGGGATATCGGTTCCAAAATGCTTTGAGAAACTTTTGATCCAGCCTACAAAATGAGTCAGCAAAGGTAGCTGCTGGTATAAAATAGCCTAGCAGGTACTCTTTTGCTCAAACAGACAATTTCTATGATATAGCATGCAAGCAAAAGACTTAAGATGGTTCTGAACCTGTTGGCAAACCACTCTGTCCAAGGCAAGATCATTAGATTTTATCTACAAAATATATGGCTGTATTTCCCTGGTAACTTCTATGCTTCTCCAGGCTCTTCATGCTAATTTCAGTATCACTGCTCTCTTTTGTCCCATGTATTACAATAATAATGCAAAAAAACATTCAGCTGCTGGAACAAAAACCTGAGTTAGAAAAAGAGGTGGGGGTGGGGGGAAGAGGAATTGCTATGCTTTATCTGTTTGAACATTCCATGATTTCAACACATTTATCAAAGCTTAAGTAATTTACGTCTTGGCAGGGTGTATCAATTTCACAAAGCATACACATTAGCTAGATATAATGATATCATATTAGCTTTTTCTGTATCTCACAGTAGAGCTTGAAAAGATTAATAAAAGCTCAAACCTTCATCAATTAAATAAAGCAGGTGGGGGGAGAGGAGAGATGAATAAAATTGTATTCCTTTGCAGCTCCTTTGTTGTTGGAAAAGGATGACAGGTTCTAATCATTCATCATAACAAGCTGAAGTTGAACTTTACTGATAATTAAATGTGCTTTTTCCCAAAAGGCAGAGAAGCTACAGCGAGTTTTATAGTAGCAGATGTGAGAGCTGTCAGGAATTCTGTAAAGAATTTAGGAACTAAAGATAATCTTCCTTTGAGAAAATTGCATCAGCAGTCATTTAAAAAATTCTGCTTGCTTTTATTTTATTTTATTTTTTATATTCTTACTTGGGCTACATGTTTTTGTCATCATAAACTAAGCTTAAATTGCATTTAAGCCAGCAGTACTTTACTTAGGATTGATTCTTGACATTTGGTATGTCTCATACACTTTAATTTATATAGATATGGAGTAGTCTAGAAGAGCTTAGTATAACTCTAGTTTTCAATGAAATCAATCTATTGTTTTGACACTAAAGTCATCCAATTACAAACAGTCATCCTGGTGTAATGGAAAGAGCATCAGTATGGGGGTTGGAAGATCTGTATTCCCTACAAACTAGATGATCTTGGACAAGTCACTTCAATTTTCTAGTCCTTGGTTTTCTCTTCTGTAAAATGAGAGAGTTGGTTCAGATCAGAAGTGATATAGTCCTCAATATTTCCTGGTACAGGCCCAACTAGATTAAAATGTAAATAAAAAAAATAGATATAGATAATATTACATTTAAAAACTATATCAACATGTAGCCTATAGGGATCCTTATATATGGACTAATGATCCCCATTTTTATTTGTTTGATACCAGTAGTCAGAATGACCTTTATAATACCCAAAATTTTACTTTTCATTAAAATTGTAGTTTTTTTTGTGTTTTGTGGGGTTTTTTAAATGGAAATGTCTCTCAAGTTTATTTCATTTTATTATCAGCAGAGTCCTTGAATTTGGAAGAATTAAATTTAAAATCTTTTGTGTATAGAGGTTGTATAGAGAAGTGACTATAGCAAACCACTCAATCTCTCTGAATGCCAATTTTTGCATCTGCAAAATGTTTGTATCTCATGGGATGGTTGTAGGGCTCAAATGAGGTAATTGGCGTAAAATGTAAATTGTAATACCAGTTATTATTTACTAATTTAGGAGTCAATTTCACATATATTTTTCCTGACTTGGTTTTAAAAAATGCTCTTTGCATACCTACATGCTTATCCAGTTCATGTTCCATGCTTAACCATAGGGTTGGCAAAACAGCCCTGCACAGGAAAATTTTTGTGCACCATTGTTAGTTTGTTTACCTGGGACTCATTGGTGATTCAGGACTATACATACTACCTGTTGTCCTTTGGGACTTAGAACAATGGACTTTCACCCATTATTTCAGTGCTTTCCTGCCTTAGTCTCAAGGACAAAAGAAGAACACTTCTCTTGTATCTAAGTATAGGCTTCTGGACTAGTGGATTAAGGAAAGAAGACTAAGAAAACGTAGGCAACAAAATTAGGTCACTGTGGAATTTTGAACTTAATTGATGTTTTCTGGTTTTTGTTTTTGGTTGCTAATGATTCATTAAGTAATGTCTGACTTTTTGTGACATGGACTAGAGCATGTCAGGCCTGTCTACTTTCCACCATCTCCTGCACTCTGTCCAAGTTCATGTTTGTTGCTTTGATGACACTATCCATGTCTCATCATGACACTATCCATATCTCATCTTTTGCCAGTCCCTTCTTTTGCTTTTAGTTTTTTCCAACATCAAAGTATTCTCCACTAATTCCTGTCATCTCATTATGCCAAAGTATTTAAGTTTCAACTTCAGTATTTGACCTTTCAAAAATAATCTGAAATAATTTCTTTAAGTATTGAATCATTTGGCCTCGTTGCTGTCCAAGGTACTCTCAAAAATCTTCTTTAGCACAATTATAAAATGTCAGTTCTGTAGAGCTTAGCTTTCCTCATAATCCAACTCTCCAAGTCATACATTGCTTCTGTAAAAAAACAACAACATAGCTTTCATTATACAGACCTTTGTTGGCAAGGTGATGAGTGCTTTTTAGTATGCCATCCATATTTTCCATAGCTTTCCTTCCAAGGAGCAAGCATCTTTTAATTTCATGGCTGCAATCACCATCTGCAGTGATCTTTGAGCCCAAGAATATAAAATCTAACACTGCTTTCATCCCTCTCTCTCTGTCAGGAAGTGATAGGACCAGTTGCCATGATGTTAGGGGTTTTTTATTTTTGTTTTTTGTTTTCCCAAAACTACAACGAGTTTTATAGTAGCAGATATGAGAGCCGAGGCAATTGGGGTTAAGTGACTTGCCCAGGGTCACACAGCTAGGAAGTGTTAAGTGACTGAGATTTGATTTGAACTCAGGTCTGCTGACTTCAGGACTGGTAATCTATCCACTGCACTAACTAGCTGCCCCAATTTTGTTTTGTTTTTGGATATAAAGTTGCTGGCCAGCTTTTATACTGTTTTCTTTCATTCTCAGCAAAGGGCTTCTTAATTCTTCTTTACTTTCTGCCATAAGAGCAGTATCATCTGCATATCTGTGATTGTTGCTATTTAATCTAGCAACAAATTATGACTTTTGATTTATCCAGGCTGGAATTTTATTTAATGTAGTTTGAATATAAAAGTTAAATAAATAAGGTGACAATATACTAGCTTATCATATTCCTTTTTCAATCTTTAATCATTTGTTTCATGTTCTGTTCTAATTTTTCTGTATCCACATCCAAGTTCCTCAGGAGGTAAGTAAAATGATCTAGTACTCTCATCTCTTTGGAGACTTGCCACATTTTATTTATGATGAACACAGTCAAAGGTTTTGTGCAGTCAATGAAGCAGAAGTGGATATTTTCCTATTTTTTCCATAATTTCCATAAGCAAATGTTGACAATTTGGTCTCCAGTTTCTCTACCTCTTTGAAAACCAGCCTGTTCTGATAATTCTTTGCTCACATAATGCTGACACCAATCTTGCAGAAACTTAAGTATAATCTAGTTGGAGTATGAAATAAAAAAAAATTAGTTGGTAATTTGAATGTTTTTTGACTTTGCCCTTCTTCAGGGTTAGCATATAACCGATTTTTTCCAATCCAGTGGTCATTGTCGAACTTTCCAAATTTGCTGGCATATTGAGTAACCACTTAGACAACATCGCTTTTTAGGATTTTAAATAGCTTAGCTGGAATTCCATCACTTCCACTAGCCTAATAGTTAGCAATATTTCCTCAGGTCCATTTGACTTTATTCTCTGAGATGTATGGCTCCAGATCAGTAACCACACCATTGTGGTTATCAGTGATTTTAAAAATCTTTCCTGAATAGTTCTTCTGAGCTTAGTTTCTATATAACATATCTATATAATTATTAAACATATAATCATAGAAATCCTTTACTTTCACAGTCCAAAAAGCCAATCATCTATGCCATATTTTTGGTTTTCTTTTAGATCATCATGGTTTTAGATATCAATTAAATACGTTACAGAAAGAATATTTAACTTAGAATTAGAGGACTTAGAGGTGGAGAACCTGGATCTGTTCCTTACTATCTGTGCAAACTTGGGCAAATTATTACTTCCCCGAACCATCTTTGTGAAATAATCCAGTTAGTCTAGAATGATAATCCTTTATAGATCTAAAACACAAAACTCCTGCTACCAGTTTGCCAGTCTTTTAAAAAATTAGCCAGTAGCCAATTCTGGTTTCTGCTTTTATTTAGGTACTTTCCCTCCCAAATGGGTAAAACCAGATAACAGAGCTTATATATTATATTTAATAAGTGGACAGACTTTGAGTGGTTAGAAACAAAGTAGTTTTTGAGTTAAAGGAGTTTTGTAAATTATTTTGTGTATCTGAAGAATTTTTTGCCTTATTTTCTAGTTTAGAAATGTTGAAGAGGGTGAGATTGCCTTAAAACTGACCTCCACTTACAGCAACAGCATCAAATATACATATACATATAAAATATATATCTAAAATTTACATATTGCAAACACTTAAAGGTCTAGGAATTGTTTTTCTAACTATAACCCTGATGTATCCTCATCTTTAAAATGGGAATAAACCTATTTATGTTAAGTATTATATAGAGTTGTTGTGGGGAAAATATTCTATAAACTTTTCAAACACTCAGGAAATGAGTATTTGTTATTGTAAATAAATCCCACATCTATGGGACTTACCAGTGAAGAAGTTTCTCTGCCATTGTAGATCAGTACCATCTCTGTAACAAGAGTCTCAGCATTTTCTAGGGGCAGTTTAAAAGCTGCCTGAGGTCATATTAACATTAATACATTGTCAATGGCAAGACCCAGGTTTCTTTGAGGATAAGACCATTCTATTCTGTGCAGGGTCACAAAGCTAGTATCTGAGAACAGATTATTCTACCTCAGTTTCCCCTGAATTGTTCTGCCTCGGTTTCCCTGGTGGCAATCTCCCCTTCCTGGCAATTAGGACTGAGATAATTAGGGCTGAGAGCCCTAGCTACTCTGGCATTCCAAAGAGTAGTAAAAAACTCCAGATGGTTTATTTCAAATACTTAGATGGGACCCTCTGAACCAGACTTAGTGTCTTCTACCTTCTTTTTTCCCAACTTATCAGAATTTATGATCCTTCCTCCTTAACCCCAATCTTTCAGAACTGAATTTATGGTTCTTTTCTGGAGTTCTCATTCACCAGTGCTCTACTCCCCTTGCTTTTGTTTCCCTGATTGCTGGAGCCCTATGAGAGTCTCTAGAATCCCTTGCTCATTGCTGAATGCTTTGAGACAAGAGTACTATTCAGCCGGCTGACTAAGATGGTGTGACCATTCCTACTCTCCACTAATAAAATATTAAAAACCTCTAATCTTTATCTTACCTCAGTTTCTCCAGCATTACAAGATTTAAATTCCTGACACCTTTTAGCTATTTACTGCAGATTGAGGGCACACAATGCAGGATTATGGAAACAGTTATTCCTCTATAATCTATAATAGGCTGGTCAAGCCTATTATTTGGAGTTTTTTTTGGCAAAGATACCAAAGACCAAATGCTTCTACTTTCTTTATTTATAGATGAGGAAACTGAGGCTCAGAGAAGTGAAATGACTGCTCCATGGACACACATATGGAATGTGTCAGAGGCAGGACCTAGCATGATTTCACATCCAGCATTCTTTACATTATACCAGGCTATTACTAGGCTTCTCTCAGTCTCTTTAAGTACACCAATGGGTATGGATAATTAACATTATCCACGCAAGTGATTAGGCATAATTAAAGACCTTAATAAAGTCACTGTCTTTTCTTACAAATTCCATGTCCTTCTTAGAACTAAATAACCCAAATTTCATCTCTCATATCTATAGAACCAAGGAAACCAGTTGAAAAATCCAAAATTCTGGCAAACATTTTCACATTGTGTAAAGAAAGACATTAAAACAACAAGAACAACAACAAAAATTACTACTACTACTACTAATTACTACCTACTGCTACTGCTACTACTACTACTACTACTATTAGTACTACGACTACTACTACTATTACTACTAGTAATTTTTAGCTGAATTGGATTGCTTCTACTTATGCTTCAATGTCCTATTCTCCAAAGTTTTTTTTTTTTTTTTTTTTTTGCCATTTTTGTCACTTTACTCAAACAAGAAAAAAAATATCCATGCTTATTCCTTGAGTCATTTAGGTATTTTCTATCAAAGGAAGGTTAACCCTAATATACTCTTCTATGCCTACAGGATTATTTCAAATGAGCAGAGGGCAGAAATTTCTTCTGAAAAAAGATTTTTTAGACTATCATTTGGGAAACTGATGAACAGATTGTCTAAGTGACTTTCACAGGAGGATTAAAGTTTCTAATAAAGTACCATTTAATCCTAGCTTTGATAATATGTGATAATATATGACTTAAGCTTGTTGGAGCTCGGTTTCCACCTCTGTCAATTGAGGGGATTGGATAAGATGATCTCTAATGTACTTACTAACTCTAAATCTATGACCCCCTTGATTGCTGTCTCTAAGGTGAAACTGTTCCTGTCCCAACTGGGAAACTTTTAAAGTTTTTTTTCCTTCTTAATAATGTCCTCCGTTTACCTCACAATATTCTTGGCTTACTTGCTATTTTAAAACTATCTGGTAAGTTCTTGATGATCTGAGTAGAAATTTTGATATTTTGAATTTGCAATACAATTCAATAAAAATTTATTTTTAATTTGAGTGGAAAACACTATGCTAGACACTGGAGGAGATACAATGAAATTTAGATAAAACATCATCCTGCTTCCACGGAACTTGTGGAATCTAGTAATAATGGTGGTAGTGGTTGTGGTAGTAGTAGTAGTAACAGTAGAAATAGGAGGATTAGGAGTAATGGTGGTGGTGATGGTAGTAATAATAATAATAATAATATATAAATACAGATAACTACAATGGATAATATCTTATGATAAGCACATGAGGGGAAAAACAAGAGCCAAATGAGATCTCAACAGCAGTGTTGGAGAAGAAGGTTTCATAGAAGAAACATTTTAGATATAGTAAAAAGTTAGAGGCAGAGGACTGAGAGAATTCACAAATCTCAGAAAGGAACTCAGAAGCACTTAATTTAATTCATATCTGAATAAGAATCTCTCTACAGTAGAGCTGACAACTGATTGCTCAGAATATCTTGGATATCTCTGGTGAGGAGGAGCCCATTATTTCCTGAAATGGCTCATTTTACTTTTAAAGCTTTAATTATTAAGGTTTTCCTTACATTGAATTTAGTTATTGTCATTTTTGTTCAGGTGTTTTTCAGTCTTGTTTGACTCTTCATAATTTCATTTGGAGTTTTCTTGGCAAAGATACTGGGTAGTTTCCCATTTCCTTTTCTGGATCCGGATTCAGATCCAGAGGCAAACAGGGTTAAGTGACTTGCCCAGATTCACAGTTAGTAATTGTCTGATGCCAGGTTTGAATTCAGGAAGATGAGTTTTCCTGACTATTCATTACACCACCTAGCTGGACCTTCTAACTCTTACTCCCTGGGTTGTCAACTCCCTCTAGCAGAATGACTAGCCCATCTTGCTTGTCCTTTTTTAGTGTAGATGTCAGAAAATGTATGAATAGGTGGTTAGTGAAGATTTTTGAGCAGAGAGATAATATCACTAAAGATATACATAAAGAATATTAGACTTGGCATTTGGGTAAGAATAGATTGTAATAAGGAGAAATTTGGAGTTGGAAGATCTGTTAAATTATTGTAATAAGACCTATTCTAGGGTAGTAGCCATGGGATTAAAGAGTAAGGGACAGATGCCTGATATAATGAAGAGTTGAAAGGACTCTGTATTTCAGTGAACATAGAAGGTGAGCATGAAGGAGGAATCAAAGATAATTCCAAAGTTATAAATATAGGTGATGGGTCAATGGTATTGCTTTTGTAAAGTGCTTAGCAAAGTACCTGGCACACAGTAGGAGCTTAATAAATGCTTGTTATCTTCCCCTTCCACTTCGTGCCACTAATGGAAAGGGAAATCACAAAGAATACATTTAAGGGGAAAGATGACAAAGAGAATTCTAGACATATCAAACAAAATGTACTAAACAGGTGGAGAGGTTTTACAGGTAGTTGGGAACATGAGTCTAGAATTCAGAAGAGATGACATGGCTAGAGTCTTCTGTTTAGAAATGGTCCTCTGCATCCTCTAATAAACCCAGTGTGGTCTCAGGTCCCACTCTGCTGATAGAATCGATTAGGACAAAAACCTTTGAAAGGATTGGGGGAGTGTGTTTAGGTAATTCAAGAATTTGGATAAAGCTCAGAAAAAAAATCAATCTCATGTTTTTTTTTTAGCTGGATCCTTTAGTCTATTTTTTTATTATCAGGATAATACAGAACAGTCATTCTCTTCTGATGATGGAAAGTAGACTTTGAATTCCCTTTCTGAGAATTCAAGGTGTATGTGAGAACATAATCTGTAAAGGAGAGACTCTAAGCTTTATTCTTTGCTTTATAGAGTTAGGAGCAGAGTATCCATCATCTGTACTGTCTTTGTATTTTAGTCATCAATAAGCAAGGCATATATGAAATATATGACTGTCTTTGGGACTCTATGATACCTTCCTAAACAGATCCTCATTTGCCCTTCTCTCTACCCTAGTCCTTCCTTTCCCATCTCAGTCCCTTCATATCAGTCCACCTATCATTGGAACATAGAGGCTGTTGCTATACCATTCCTCATGTCTTTCTTTATCCCTTCTCCCATTATAACATATGACAAATAGCTAATATGAAAAACTAATCAGTGTTAATGAGAACATTATTTTTACTAGCTAATGCAAGCTGACAGATCAATAAATGTTTGATAAATTGATGGATCATAAATCCATAGCTATAAGAGACATAAGAGGACACCTAGTCCAACCCCCCTCATTTTGTAGATGAAGAAAATAAGATTCAGAGAGATTGAATTACTTACCCAAGATTACACAAGTAATAAGTGCCAAAGTCAGGATTTGAACATGAATCTTTGAAAGAGCTAATTGTCATTATGTTCATCCTCCTCTTTCACCTCTGCCTTTTAATCATTGACTGAAATGGTGGAAATAGTAAGCCAAAGAAGAGATCGGTGGGGAGGTATTTTGGATAGACTCAAATCACACAAATAGGAGGCTGTTCATTCTGTCTAAACTACATGTAGTAGACACTTAATGGATATTTGCAGAATTGAAGAGAGAGCATCTGTGATCAAACTTTCTTTTCCTTTTTTTGCTAGAGCTTTAAATCACATGAATGATGCTTCCCTCACATTTTACTTCCAAGTTACTGGACCAAGAAAAAGAGAGTATTATCTAAACCATCTCTCTGGATTTCAGAGAAGCATCTGCTGTGGGACTCTTCATGTACTGGATTGCAACATTAACAAGAAAAATTGTGGCAGCATTGAAGAAATGATGACATGAACAGCTCCTGTGAAGTAAAACTGGTTGAGAAAGGAAAGAAGCTCAGTCAGGAAATAGTAAGAGGACTGAAGGCAAAATTGCTTTGATTAATTTGAAGATGGAGAATGATTATTGAAGCAGTCTTTTAGGAAGGAGGCATACTCTGTGGGCAGAGGAGGGCATAAATGAGGAAGACAGATTTTTGAGTTTCTTTTCAGTTTTGAAAAGAGTCCTTATTGTTCTCCCTTTCTAATTGTCTTTGCTTTCTCCTTTGTTCTCAAAAGTATGAATATATTTTACTAGATATGGGGAATATTGCCTCATCTTTCTAAACCCAAGAATGCAAGTCTTAGATTTTACCACTAGTTCCTGTCAGGAATAAATTCAACATTCATCAAACATTTATCAAATATCATAAGTAAAACAGATTTTTTTTAAGCTAATAAGGATATAAAGACACTCAACAGTGTTAGGAGTTGTAATAGAATAGCAGAAAAGGAATATAAATAAATAACTGTGGTCCAAGACAGTGGGAAACAAGTGCAATGGATAGAATTGGCAAAATGTTATAAGAGTTCTGGGAAGAAAACATTTCGCAATTGAAAGAGGTTCTTGAAGGAAGAGAGGGATTTCAAAAGGAGAAGACTCAGTTGAACATTTATTCAGCTTTGATTATATAAAAGGTCTGGAGGATGTGTGGGAACTATACTGGCAAAATGCACAGAGGTAAGAGAGGAAAAGATTTCAGTGGGGTTAGAAGAGTAGAGTTAGTATCCAGACACAGTTTGTAGATGGCAGCAGTATGAGATAAGATTGTTGAGATCTTGAATATCAAGATCAGAAGTTTATACTTTACCCAGGTGAGAAGAAAACATGCAGCAGGAGAGGCAGCCTTGGGGTCAGAAAGACCTGAATTCAAGTCTAGCCTCCGACGAACACTGACTTTATCACTTAACTTTTCAGTTCCTTTCTAGGCAA
Source organism: Antechinus flavipes (assembly GCF_016432865.1). NCBI lineage: Eukaryota > Metazoa > Chordata > Mammalia > Dasyuromorphia > Dasyuridae > Antechinus > Antechinus flavipes. The sequence continues at coordinate 365,063,625 of NC_067400.1, forward strand.
CTTAGGCTATAATTTTCATAGAAGTTATTGATCTGCATTGGAAAAAGGTGTTCCCTTATTGTAAGGGAGGGGATACCATTCCCTATATTAATGAAATCACAGACATAGATCTTATCTTTATCAGTAGATAAAAGGGAGCAATTAAAGTTTTTGAGTAAATGATACAAGCAGAGAAAGTGTGGTAATCCAGAAAATCTGTCTGGTTTTCTGATTCTTCCCCCTTTTTTGGTAACATGCTGCTTGAGTTCTAGAAACCATTTTCTCTTCCTGTTTCAAATTTCCATCCTAGCCCTGATCTTGAATTTTTCTTTCTGAAAATTTCCTCTCTCACTGGCCAATGTCTGACATTTCCATTTCATTGGGATAGGAAACTAATCAAATTCATTGTTGAGCTGCCTTATTATATGAAAAATGGGACCCAGATACTTTCCTACTAAATTGAGTGTAATGACAAGAATGTGATATAACTTGTGTGCCAAGTTATAAGGGCAATGATTTGCAAGACCTTATTATCCTAATGCTGTAGTCTAAAGTTTGTACTCTAGACTTTTGAACTCTAAATGCTAATTGAGACAATTATATACTTTAGTCTTCAGTGAGTAGCAGTCATATCCACTATTTTATCTCTTTATATACATATTATATATTTACCAAATAAATATATGTCTATCTATGCATATATTTTAAAAATTAACAGTTAATAATTATATAATATTTACTATGTTTGTGCTAAGCATTTTACAAGTGGCTCATTTGATGCTCACAACAACCCTGGGAAGCAGATGCTATGAGTATCTACATTTTAAAGATGAAGGACCAGAAAGCAACAGGTAAAATGACTTGGCAGGGTCACACAGCTAGGGTCTGAGGTCTAATTTGAACTCATGTCTTCTTAACTCTAGCCTCAACACTGTATCCACTGTCACTCCTACCTGTCTGATATACTAAATGCACAAATGTATCTATATTTTGATATTGATATATAAATTATACATATACACTTATACACACATCTTTTAAATATGTACACACATGGATACACACAATACATATACATACATGCTATCTTTGACAATACTTTTGGCTTTTTTTCAGGTCATTTTTAACTATAGCACCACTAACAGTGTAATTTTAGGATCATCACATGATTTTATATTTATGCCTTTTTATCTGTATTTATTCTATCTTTTAAACATATTTTTTAAGAACATAAATTAATTAATGAGCTCCCTTTACATCCACATTCATCTTTTTTAGAGAAGGTTCTGTTTCTTCTCATTGAAATTATTTTTTTTCAAAATTTCATTCTTAAAGATTCCTTATCCTTTTTGGGGCTGACTTCCTGTCAAGAATTATAAGCTACAGAATTTTAAGCAATCTGCTGTGTGTCTGATTATGACTTTCCTCTGCTCTTCTAAGCAGAATTAGATTCTCACAGAATCTAAGACTGAATGGTTACTTTCCTCCAAGGTTTCATCAACCTGTCCTATCTGGTAGGGAGAACTAAGATTAGATTGGTTCTTCTCCTTGTTTCTTCCTATTGTTTTTGTTTGTTTTTTGCCTCCATTCTTTTTTTCCCCCTGAGGCAATTGGGGTTAAGTGACTTGCCCAGGGTCACACAGCTAGGAAGTGTTAAATGTCTGAGGTCACATTTGAACTCAGGTCCTCCTGACTTCAGGGCTGGTGCCCTATCCACTGTGCCATTTAGCTGCTCCTGTTTGTTTTTTTGCAAACTCAAACCTAATAAATTATAATGTCATAGTATAGATATTTAGTAAATATTATTGATGGTGATGAAGGATTTTTTTTTTAGCTCCCTCAGATCTTTAAGAAGGTCTAATATGAAATTAATAAACACCAACTCTGACTTAGATCCCCAAAGAGTTTATTTCAGTCAACTCTCTAGTCTAGTGTCTTTTTATATATGTGGAGATGTGACACTGTAAGGATATAAAGCATTTCTTCCACTCTTCAGGGACTTTGACTAGGGTATGATTTCTCTATCATTCTCTTTTCTTCAGTGATATTAACTATCATCCTCTTCACCCCAAGAACACTTTGTAATTACTCTATTTCACAAAATGACTCAATGGAAATAACTCTCGTTTTTCAGCTAAAGAACCTGGGTTTGAATTCAGGCTCTGCTATTGAATGTGACATTAAACAAGTGACTTACTCTCTTTGGCTATTGGTTTTCTTACCTACAGAATGATGGGGTTTGGCGGGGTAACCTCCAAGGTTCCTTCCTATTCTGAATGTAAGATCTTTCCCCAATAAACAACTGACAAATAATTTCTTTTAATCATTTCGTGTTGGAATGCTTTGGGTGTGTTTGGTTAGTTGCAGCTGTTTCACACTAATAAGGGGAAACTGTCTCATCTCTTTATTATGCGGTAGTGTTCTGATTAATGTGCTGGTGGTGTGATGTCTGGGACCAAGGCCGGGGAGCATAGTGATGCATTAACCATTTGTTGCCCAGAAATGATGCTTAATTTTGCTTAACAAAAACAAGAATGAAATGCAAATAAGATTTGGTTTTAATGTTATAAATTCTGCCCTACAGTATATTACCAAACATTTTTGGTTACTGTCTAACATTAGCACAAGGGAATGGCTAATGATATTCAATATAAATAAAAACATGAGAAAAATGCTTCAGGATCACAAGTTTTGAGCTAGAAGGGAATCTAGGGCATCTCATTCATACCCCTTATTTTACAGATGGGAAAACTAAGTTCCCAAAGAAATTCACTGATTTGTCTGGATTTATACAATAATTGACACCATTGGTAGTCAAACAGCAAATTCCCTGATTTCAAATCCAGATCTCTTTCCACTGCACTATTGTCTTTCCTCCCTTCAAGGCTTAGACACCAAAAGAATAATCACAAAAATAAAATTCAGATCCATAATTAAAGTGCATGCTTCTACCTATTTTTTTTTACCTTTAATATTGTATATTTTCAGTTCCTTAAACTAACATTCTTTATTATCTTTTTGTTGACAGTTAGCTGGAGCTGTAGCATTTAGATGATGCCTTAAGAATCATAAAGCTCCTGTTATATTGAGTTCATGTAGATAGCATTTCTTGGTTTTATTAAGGCTTTGCTGCTTGTCAAATAACTTTGGTTCCTTTGTCTAGTTAAGGACTTAGAAGGGTGCTGTTTGCTTCCTTCTACTTCCTCACCCACAACAGGGGATGTGAAATATGTGAATATTCCAGCTGTCCCCAGTCATCTCCCTTGGGCTATGTTTAAATGTCTATTTGCATAATCATTTACGCGGTTCTCAGTAACTTTTTCATCTGCTTCTCTATTTCTTAAGATAATTTCTTGTCTTCCTTCTTCAATAATTGTCCCAACTATCTATTCCAGGTGGGTGTTGATCCTTGCACCATCCACAAAGCAGTTCCTGCCACTGAGAAATAATGGCTATATTCTAACCATGCACATGATTCACAAGTGAAATCGAGCCCTCTGTGAGTTTGGTGTAAGGAGTTCTAGGTTTGAAATGAGAGGATCTGTTTTGAAAGTCTGCCTCGGTTACTTATTCCCCGTGGAATATTTAACACATCATTTTACTTTCTGGGCCCAGTTGTCCTCATCTATTAGATCAGATGGGCCTCTAAATTTTCTTTGTTTTAAATCTTTGTTCCCATGACCTTCCCATGTGGAAAGAAAAGACCACTGTTCCTAGAATGGGGCTGAGGAAATACTGCTTCAGAGAGTGCATATGCCAAATTTGGAGGTTTGTACCAAGCTGGAATACTTGGTTTTTCCTGTCAATGGGGCTGGTATATGCCACAAATGCTAGGTTAACATAGGCCTATTAACAACTTTTTTTTTAAAAAAAGAATCAGTTAACTTATTCTTAAACAGTTTCTTTCTTGATCACTCTGTGAGCTTCTGAATTGTATTCTCAAAGAGAGATTGTTAGATGCCATGTTGACAGGAAACATTGATTTGCTTAATGGATTTTAGCTATTAAGAATGAAAGTTGTATTGAAGCTGTGCTGTCAATCAATTAATCCACAAGTATTTATTAAGTGCCTACTAAGTGTCAGGCACTGTGGTGAGCACTAGGGATACAAAGAAAGACAAAAGACAATTCTTATGCTCAAGAAGCTTATGGTCTAATGGGGGAAAGCTTTTATACAAACCAGATAATTCATGACAAATTAGAGATAATCAACCCAGACAAGGTACCAGTACTCAGGGGGAATTAGAAAAGGCTCCTTGTGGAATTTTGGGATTTAGGTAAGACTTGAAGGAAGCCAGAAAAATGGGGAAAAACAGAATTTTAGGTTTGGGGGACAGCCTGTGAAAATGCTTAGAGCTGGAAGATGTGTCTTGTGGGAGGAATAGCAAGGAGGTCAGTGTCACTGGATCATAGACTACATGAGCTTGAGTGAGGTTTAATAAGACCAAGAAGGTAGAAGGAAGCCACATACATTATGAAGGACTTTTAAAATCCAAACAGAAGATTTTTATATTTAATCATGGAGGTGATTGGAAGTCATTGAAGATCTAGTGGAGGAGAGATATGGTCAACATTGGACTTTTTAGAAAATTCATTTTGACAGCTGAGTGAAAGATAGACTGGATTGAGGAGACACTTGTGGTAGGGGACCAACCAAGATGCTTCTGTCAGTCTAGGTATGAGATGATGAGGGTTTTGTTATTCCACTTTTAGAAGACTAAGGCAACATAAGTAGGACACTGTCATGTAACCTAGAGGTAATAATGAAATTGTTCTATTCAGCTGAAGAGTTATAGAGCAGCTACACCTATTACCCTGTTAATGAAAGGTGGCCCAGAGCCTTGCTTCCGTAGCTTATATATAGCTCATAATTGGGTTGCCTTAACAATTCTGTACTGTCTCCTGCAGTTAAAACTAAAACAACAAGCTGTTTCAGCAGAAAACCCTGTCATGATTGAACAGAACATCCTATTAATTTTTTTTTGCTTGTAAATGAATCTTAGAAAGAGCTTTCCTCTCCACAGAGATCCTAAAGAACATCATCCCTACTGACAAAATAGGAGTCGGGATCTGTTGAACCACATAGACTGCTTTGGATGATTGGTAGCACAGCTTACCCTAAAGCCATATCTCTTGTGCACCATTAGGGAATTGTCAGAGCAGAATAAAAGGAAAGTGGCAGAGAGGGAATGAAGGATGACAGAATCAAATATAAATCAATATATTAATTGCTGCTATTAATATTTTGTGGCAGAATATGCTTCTGTTTTCAAGCTCAGACTGCAGGTAGTATTCAAAGGATGTTTGGGAAATGAAAGCTAAATAATCCAAACACTGTCTGCTGAGTCTGGCAAAAACTTCATTTTGTCTTCTATATCCCCTTAATAGATACCCTTTACATTTCCCCAGATTGATACAGGAACTAACAGGAAGCCCAAATGTGAAGACAGAAACGTTTGAAGAAAGAGCCAGCATGAGAGATCGCTACTCTTGGCAGTGGTTTTGTTGCTAAGGTTAAATATGGCAATTCTTGCTTCATCAGGATGCCAGTAATCTGGAAAACAAGGTGATGTCAGTCCTTGCCAGAACGTAAAGATATATATATATATATTTGGGCCCTCTTTGCCTGGAAATATTCAAAAAGTAGAGGTAGAGGAGATCAAAAATAGAAACTTTATTTTGTTTGATAATGGCTAGAAAAAATCTTTAAAAATAAATTACACAAAAGAGTAAGGCACTATGCAAGGCTCTTTCTGAATTTATCACTGATTCAGGCTGTGGCACTGTCACAGTCCCTAGTGATGCAGGGTCAAGTTATGTCATGATTTAATGGCAGTTTTCCAAGGCTCCTAGTCTGTGGGACATTCTCTTGATGAAATAGCAAAGAGAAATGACCTTGATTGCTAATTAATAAATGACAAAGTATGATTTTAGAAGTGATGAGATACTGAGAATAGCACTATTTTCTCATAAAATTCATAAAAGTTTTTAAAGATTTGAAATAGTTCCAAATGAAAGAATATCAGCAACTATGATCACTAAAGAATTATGAAATTACAAAGTGTGAGGATCATTTTAAAACCAAACCACAGACCACAGTTTTGCCAAAATGGTAATAATGCTATTTAAGGAAAATCAATCAACTAGAAAGAAGGAAAAAAGAGGAAAATATTCTATTTGTATATCAGTGTGGACTCAATTTTTTTTTAATGTTATAGCTTTTTATTTACAAGATATATGCATGGGTAATTTTTCAGCATTGACAGTTGCAAAACCTTTTGTTCCAACTTTTCCCCTCCTTTCCCCCAAACCCTCCCCCAGATAGAAGATTGACCAATATATGCTAAATATGTTAAAGTATAAGTTAAGTACTATATATATATATGTGTATATATATATATATATATATATACACACACACACACACATGAGTGTGGACTCAATTTTAATAGGTGTTAGGGACTATACATGTTAAGGGTAAAGTATGTATGTCTTACTATCTTCTGCTATAGTTATGTAACTGGAAACTGTTGTTTTTACAACTCAAATGCTTAGAAATTCCATTTGACACTAATCAAAAGCTGCCATGTGGTTATTGCCTCCTGAGTACATTCCATCCTTCCCCAAATCTTATTCCAGTAACTCATTGTGGTATACAAGTACCCTGAGTTCAATGACCAGTGAACTGACATAATATTGGAAGACCTGAAGCTACATTAATTATTGATATTCTAATGGGAAACAAAAGTAGAAGACAAAAAAAAAAGTTGTTGGGAAATAGAAGAATGCCTCACAGCCTTTCTTTGTAGAGGCAAACAACAGAGTTGGAAGAATTTTGTTTCATCCTGAATTTCAAAGCAACAAGAAATATAATTTCAAGGGACATTTTACTTTTCAGTGCTCATGATGAAAATAAGGAAAAAGACCTCCATGTTGCAGTTAGAAAAAGAGGAGAAATTTTATGAAGTTGACAAGATCCTTGAAATCAAGTCAAAGTATACATTATACTAGATGACTTTAATGTAAGTTGGTTAGAGAATAAAGATATGTTTAAAGGTATGATTCATATTGGAGAAAAAACTAATGACATAAAAATTAATAAAAACGCTACATTTCTTCAGCCTAGATGAAATCAATTAAGAAACTTACATTTACTTGGGTCCCTTGGGTCCCTCCTTTCCTCTGACTGGAAAGGGTGAAGAATGGACATTAGAGAGCTCCTCTTAGAGCCTTCACTATTTAAGAATGGCACCTAGAGAATTCTTCTTGTCATTCCCCTTTCCCCAGCTATTTTGTTGGATATCATCATTCCCAGAAACTCACCATTCTTCAAGAAGAAGTTAACTTGGAAACTCACATTTCTTCAGATCATTTCTCACCCTAGCTGGTTACACACCTTTTCCAAATGTCCCACTTTTTAGTTCTTTTCATATCTTATCTTTCCCATTAGATTGTGAGCTCTTTGAAAGTTGGAACTATCTTATACCTTTTCTTGTATTTCCAGCACTTAGAATAGCATCTGACACATAGTAGGCACTTAAATATTTATTAACTCTCACTCTGACAAAACAGGGTTGGAAGCCAGTGAATACTAACCAACATTAACAAAAAAAAATGAAATTGGTTTTATCTTAACAGACAGAGAATGACTGGTTATAGATGTGGGAGTTCTATCAGAATAAGCTGTCTGTGTAGTGCCAGATAATAAACTAGTTACAGTATAGATTAAAATCAACACCAAATAAGAAAAGAAAAGTCATTTGACACAATTGCAGAGTATGTACTCTTTGTTAGATGTTGTATAAGCTAAAAAGTTTAGGTTAATCATAAAAATTGCTTTCTTAGAACTTAGCAAGAAAACAAAACACCAAATATAAATAACATAGTATACAATATACATTGTTAGCTAGGTGGTGCAGTGGATAGAGCACTGGGCTTGGAACAGGAAGGCTCTTCATGAGTTTAAATCTGACCTTAGACTACCTCTGTGACCCTCAGTTTTCTCATGTAGACAAGAAAATAGCAAGCTACTCCATGATATTTGATAAGAAAAACATTAATGAGGTAATGAAGAGTTGGAACTACTGAAATGACTCAAAAACAATAGTACATAGTATTGCAATATAAGAACATTATGGAGGTGAAAAATAAAATATTATGATGATGTATTATTGCTCATAAAATAAATAATTTTGATTATATTAAGTTAAAATTTTTTTGTACAAATAAAACTACTGCAGACAAAATTGGAAAGGAAGCAATAACTTGGGAAAACATTTTTACATTCAAAGGTTCTGATTAAAGGCCTCATTTCTAAACTATATAGAGAATTGACTCAAATTTGTAAGAATTGAAGCCATTCTCCAATTGATCAATGGTCAAAGGATACAAACAATTTTCAGATGAAGAAATTGAAACTATTTCTAGTCATATGAAAAGGTGCTGTAAATCAGTATTAATCAGACAATAAGACCACACTGAGATACCACTACACACCTTTCAAGTTGGCTAAGATGACAGGAAAAGATCATGACTAATGTTGGAGTGGATGTGGGAAAACTGGGACACTTGTAATGTCCTTCTTGACATCCCTTTTTGGGCGCCAAAATGTAATGTCTGGACTAGATCTCTTGAGGATCTTTGGACCAGCCTTGATCTTAGTGGAGTGATGAAGTAGGCAGGAGAGCCCCCATGAGGATGGTCAAGGATGGAGTCTCTCATTTCCAGTCCTCTCAGCCCTTAAATACCTCAGTATGATTACATCATTATACACATTAAGTATGTGCAAACTAGAATCATTACATCATTACAGCACACTAAGTATGTGTGAACTAGAGAACCCCTATCTCATCAACTACACTGAGTAAGTGCTAACTATAAGCATTTTGCTGTAAGTATCCCTTGCTTCAAGTAGAACAGGTGGTCACACCCTCCTTGATTTCTCAGGAAGGCAGTTGAGCACCAAATGGAAATGGGGAGCCATTGTTAGCAGGTTTCCTCTGGGCTGAAGGGTCTTATACCTTACCTAGAGTTCCCCCACTGTCTGCGACCCTCTACAGACACCGATACGTTATTGGTGGAACTGTGAACTGATCTAATCAGTTCTAAAGCAATTGGAACTATGCTCAAAAAGTTATCAAACTGTGCAAACCCTTTGATCCAACAGTGTTACTACTGGGCTTATATCCCAAAGAGATCATAAAGAAGGGAAAGGGACCCACATGTGCAACAATGTTTGTGGCTGCCCTCTTTGTAGTGGCCAGAAACTGTAAAGTGAATGGATGCCCATCAATTGGAGAATGGCTGAATAAATTGTGGTATGTGGATGTTATAGAATATTATTGTTCTGTAAGAAACGACCATCAGGATGATTTCAGAACCAGGAGATCATTCTACACAGCAACAACAAGACTGTATGATGATCAGTTATGATGGACGTGGCTCTCTTTAATAATGAGAGGATTCAAACCAGTTCCAATTATTCAGTAATGAAGAGAGCCATCTACCAGAGAGATGACTATGAGAACTGAGTGTGGACACAACATAGCATTTTTACTCTTTTTGTTGTTGTTTGCTTGCATTTTATTTGCTTCTTTTTTTTTTTTACTGGTTTAATTCAAATTTTCTTGTGCAGCACAATAATTGTATAAATATGTACGCATACATTAGAGTTAATATATATTTCTACTATATTTAACATATACTGGACTACTTGCCATCTATGGGAGGGTGTGGGGGAAGGGAGGGAAGGTTGGAACACAGGGTTTTGCAAGGACTAATGTTGAAGAATTGTCCACGCATATGTTTTGAAAAATAACAAGCTTTAATAAAAAAAATAAATTGAAGATGCAGTCCTATAGCTTAGATGTTAGAGCATGGAATAAAGGTTTGGAATATATACCTTTAAATTAATAGCTGAAGGAGAAAAATGGATGAGATGAAAGGGCCAAGAACAATGAAGCCAGAAGGTAGAGATGAAAAATGAAAGAATTTGAAGTTCAGTAGCAGTGAAAATAGCCAGAGTAGGGAGAAGGAATGTCTTGTGAGAGGGATGAGTCAGGGATAACATCCAGGTTGGGAGGTTAGGGTGACTGGAAAGATAGTGGCAATAGACTTATGAAGAGGGGAAGGAGAAACCCTTTAACTTAGAAATGATCAAGTGCTAGATTTGATCTAGCTAGATTAGAGGTCAAATCTCACCCTTGAAATTTACTAGCCACATAACCAGAAGTGAATAGCTTAATTTCTCTGTCCTTAATTTCCTACTTAAAAATGGAATAATACCTATAATGTCAACCTTATAGAGACATTGTGAAGTTTAGATCAAATATTCCATGCAAAGTGCTTTAGAGGCTTAAAAATGCTCTATAAACACCAGTTATTAAGATGTCTCATTTTAAATTTGAGGAACCTGGAGATGTTAAATCTCCAAAATTTAAGAAACTAATGCAAGTCCCAAAGATAGTTAATGGCAGAGCTTTTCCCTATATCATATTGGAGATTAATTTCAAAATGATTATGTACATCATTATGTATATCAGATATTATAATTAAATGTTCATTGCTGTCTATAGCTTTCAAAGATGGTTGCTAATTTACTTCATTATTCTTGGATTTAAGTGTGGCTAAAAAAATCCAATATAGTATCTCTGAGTTTATATGTAATATGTCCTTGATTATTGAGAGCTATGAAGACCATTTTCAGTTTTTTTTTTTTTGAATTTTCACTACTTTTTTTTTCTTAACTCAGATAGGACGAGTCAACATGACCTATCTATTGCTAAGGCTTCAGGCCACATTACAAAAAGACAAGATTTATTGGGAAAAACCCTGATTTGGGGGGGGGGGGAGGGGATTGAAGATAAAAGGAAAAAGGGACAATAGAAGATGAGAAGGTAGATAATATCATGGAAACAACAAACATGAACTTGGACAGATTTCTAGAAATAGTGGAGGATAAAAAGGCTATGGTAAGAATTGAATATGAATGATAGACTCAACAACAACAATAATAAGGTTTGACAGGATATCTATATCATGAGCACTGAAATGGAATTTTTGTCTTTGTAAAGTTCTGGGTACTTGTTATCAATAAATAATCTATTTGTCTTAATCTTTAAAAAATGTAATGGAAACAATGTAGTATATATAAACTGACTGAATCTTTAAATTTTTTCACAATCACATAGTTTAAGAACTGAGACTGTAGAGTCAATTAATCCAATCCACATCTAAAAACCAAAAGAGCTCAAGCAGATGTTAAATTGTTTGAAGTCTTTCATAAATAACATGTCAGTCATCTGGGTCATGTTTGTGATGTTTCCTAAATTCCTCAACAAGCTTCTCTTTTTGTCTATGTGGTCTGGAGTATACTTCTACATCAATATATTTTTCTACCTCTGTGGATTCTTACCTAAATGTTCTTCATCATGTTATTTCCCTCAAATTGCTGGATTACTTCATAGGACACTATCCTACTATATACTTCCTTCCCTTTATCTGTTCTGTTTCTTTTAAATTTGTGACATTCATCCAGAATTATATGAATCATGGATTCTACCCCACAAATGTTTTAGGTCAAATTTATCTCCTTGTGTTAGAATTTCAAGTGTGATCTGTTCATCATCCAAGTTTTGTATATTTATATAAAGACCTTTGATGTGACAGTCTTATTGCTGCATTTCTTCTTGGACATTTTCTGTTGTGCATTGTTGATTCTGTCTTCTGTTGTTATGTTGTACTTGTTATTCTGAAATAGCAGAATATTAGGCTTGTCACAGATATATGCACAGTTTTCTCCCTGCCCCTGTCCTTTCAGTTTAAATCCCTCTTCATTAGATTTACAACATCCCATGAAACTGTATTTTTACTGTCCTTTGTTAGGCACACTAGTGCATTTAAAAAATTGTATTATTCTGGTATTTTAAGTTATGGGCCAAACCCTGCCCACCTCCCCTAAAAAGAAAAAAAATCCCCCAAACAAAAACATTTGTGTTCAAATGCCATTTTAAACCAAGTGTTAAATCTCATATCTCCTTTTTTTTCTTCTGAAACTGTTATCATCACTTGACTGATAAATAAAATGCCCCTAAAACACAGACTCTTAAGATATTTAGTCTCCCCCATCTAGAACTTTATTACTCATATAAAGCTTTCTGGGTTACTCATGATAGTATAATTTGTCTCTACATCAATCACCAGAAATGGGGTAGTGTTTGTCAGATTTGACAGATTTTGAGGAGGCTCTCTGTCATGACTTGTCCTGTCATGATATATATTTGTCCTGAGCTGATAACTGACTTCATTGCTCATTCATTCATTCATCTATTCTTTCTTTTTTCTTCATTCATTTGTTTGCTTGTTCATTTATTTATTTACTTGTCTATTCATTCATTCATTTATTTGTTTGTTCATTCATTCATTTCCTTGCTCTTTTCAGAGAAATTCAGGTATCTTTTGATTAAAAATTCTTCTTTGATCCCACCATTACTATTGGTTATAATGTTATATCTCTCCATATTTTTTTACAGATGAATTCCCTTTTAAAAAAACTTTTTTACCTTGTAGCCTTCCTTTATTTTAAAGCATTTGCAATCTTGTGACTTCACTATTCAATGAAAACTGCTCTCTACAAAGTTACCAATGACTAATTGACAAATTTTATGACCTTTTTCACAGCACTCCTTTGCACCATTTGGCTCTATCGATGCCCCCTATCCTCCTTGTTATTCTGTCCTCTCTTCCACTGTACATTTGATCACTTCTTTTCAATTTATTTTTCTAGATCTTCCTTCATGTTCCATCTCTTAACTGTACTCCAAAATGTGTTCTACCTCCTTCTATTTTTTTTTTCCTTCTAGATTCTCTTGCTTGGTGATTTGGCTCAGTGATCATGTCTATGTAGATATCTATAGATCTTACAGATCTATAAATCCAACCCTAAGTTTTTACTTGTGTTCCAATTTTGCATCTCCAATGTCTTTTGCATATTTTGATTTTGGTGTTTTATAGATATCTCAAATTCATTTTATCTAAAGCAGAACTTACTGGTTCTTCCTTAAAACTCATTCCTCTTTTGATCTTCCCTGTTTTTGTTGTAGACATCCTTCCAATCACTCAACTAGTTTTCCAGTCATCCAGGGTTTGCAACATTGAAATCATTCTTCAGGCTCATTCTCATTAACCACGTATAATAAAGGAGTTGCCAAATCTTATCATCCCTATTTCTACAATATCTCTTATGTATCTTCTTTTCTCAATTCACACAGCCACTTCCAGTTCCTGCCCAAATTATTTCTCAATGAAACTATAATAATAATAATCTCTTAATTGGTCTCAGATTCCTTCAAATCTCTCTTTAGTTCAAACAAACATCATCTTCATAGTTAGCAAAGTGATTTTCTGAAAGTGTATGTCTAACCTTTGATAGTACCCTATTACTTCTAGGATCAAATATAAAATGCTTAGTTTAATGTTGAAAACTTTATTCTCTGAGTTTTATTACACATTAGTTCCTTTTATAGACCCTATGTTTCAGCCAGTGTCTTTTTTTTCTGTTTCTTCACAGATAAAATTCTCCTTCCATCTCCCTTCCTTTGCACTGGTTGTCTGCCATACCTGGATTATACTTTATCCTTTCCTTCATCAATAGAATCCTTGGATTCCTTCAAGACCAATTCAAAAGCTACATTCTTTATTAAGTTTTTACTGTTCCTGTCACTCATCCCCATATCTGCAGTGTCTTATCTCCCCCAGTTCACCCCAAGAAGATTTCTTGGACCTTATATTTGGCCTTGGATGCTAAGTTATGTGACTCTAGACAACTAAGTTATCTTTGTTTTCCTCTTTAAAATATATGTTTTAAACTTGTATATATTACATGTATATATAGATACTTTCCCACATATATTATACATATAGGTGTATATATATATATATATATATATATATATATATATATATATATATATACACATATATATAAATACACACACACACACACACATATATAAAAGTGTTTGTATACATATGTTTTCCCTCCTATTTTATAAGCTCTTTGAGGGCAAAAATTGTTTGGCCTCTGTGTTTGTTTCTCCAGTATGTATCACACCACCTGGCCCATTGTAGATGCTTACTTGTTGATTGAATTTCAAGTTGCTCATCAGTAAAATGAGTATGTGTAGGGAGATTGTATTAGGTAATCTCCTACAATTCCAAATTCTATGAATCCTGGGTTGGTATTATTTAAATATGAAAGAGGTAAGTATGCTTCTATATCAGTGTGAAGCTCTGGGAAGGTAATCCCACAGTTAAACACCAGAATATCCTAAGGGATCAATGTGGATGGAAAACTGAACAGGGTAATTAGGGAAGGAGTTTATGCCATTTATGATCTTAAAGTAGAAGTATATTCAGTCAGAGATATACTGGAGCTGATTTTTATAGATTTGGAATTGTTAAATTTTCAGTATAGCATTTGTACCTCAGAAAATCAGCAAATGCTACAAATCAGGACTTGATTTATTGACTCATTGATTGTCTAGAATTAAGAAAATGATGGAGAAAATGTTAATAATGGAGATTTAATTTAAAAAGTCTCAAGCAAATATTTCCTTATTTCTTTTCCTCCCTCCCTCCCTCCTTCCTTCCTTTCTTCCTCTTTCTCTTTCTTTCTCTTTTCCCCTCTCTCCTTCCCTCCCTTTCTCCCTCCCTTCTTTCTTTTCCTTTGCTAATTATTAAACATTTACTAGTACATTATTGGACATTCTTCACTTATATCATTCAAAACTGCCCATTGCCTTCTCTTTTTGCACAACTCTTTTCCATGTTCTTTTAGAATTCTTTCTTGATGGTTCCAATCAGTACAATGAAGGTCTCTTTTGACACTTCTAACATTGTATGTTCATTGCAGCACCTGGTCCATTATATGGAATTTTAAATTCAGGACTGGCACATGATGGTACAAGATGTGATCTTTTTTTTAAAAAATCTTTATTTATTTATTTTGCTGAGGCAATTGGGGTTAAGTGACTTGCCCGAGATCACACAGCTAGGAAGTGTTAAGTGCCTAAGACCAGATTTGAACTCAGGTCCTCCTGACTTCAGGGCTGGTGCTTTATCCACTATACCATCTTGCTGCCCCATATGATGTCTTTTTTTTTATGATGTCTTTTTTAAAAGCATTTTTTCATGTACATGATCATTGCTAAATAGCCTACAGTTTAATTATAATCTGTCATTCATGCTTCAGTTGCATTTTTTGTACTTTTGGAAGGGTTAATTTTAAAAAATTCAAAATATACAATCACTCCCATTGGATTATTTATGAGCAGTTAGATGGTACAGTGGAGCAATCTAGGTCTGGAGTCAGAAGACTCATCTTCTTGAATTAAAATCTGACCTAATATACTTACAAGCTGGGCAACTCTAGGCAATTCATTTACTTTTTTTTGCCTCAGTTTCCTTATCTGTAATATGAGCTGGAGAAAGAAATGGCAAATCATTCCAGTATTTCTGCCAAGAAAACTCCAATGACTGAAACAATTTGTGGCTTTTTCTGATTTCCAAGGGTAAATGCTCACACTGAGAATTTAATAATCAGTTTTTGAAGGAAAAACATCCTAGTTCCAGAATAGTATGGCATATGATTCTTGAAGTAAAACATAAGCACTGGCAGATTCTGGGATTCCAGAAAGACTTCTGACACAGCCTGATGATGGACTATGTGAGAGCCATCTGAGGATCAGATCATTTATTTGAGGAGCTCCATTACCTGTATTTTGGGTTATGAAATATCATGAAAGCTCTACTAAAAGCATTAAACAACTGTGATCTGCCTCTTAAACTTTCTGAAATTTTAAAGTAAATCATACCTCCTCAACAAAATTATATCGTCTTTTAGGGTATGGACCATTTTTATTCATCTTTGTATTTTTCTCAGTGCTTATCATTTAATCCAAGTTTATCAAATGAATAGATGAAAAAACAAAAACATGGAGACTAAAAAATTCTAAATTGACATAACACTAAACTATATATGTAGGCAAATAGCAGAATACACACTCTACTCCCTTTTACTACTTTCACTCCATCCAAGTCCCACAAGACTGCCTTTGTTCAGTGTAATCTTAGAAATGGTAGGAATGATTTTGGTATGCCAAAAAGGTGTGGTGGTGGTGATTTGTTTGACTCTTCAGGAACCTATTTGTGGTTTTCTTGGAAAAGATTCTGGAGTATTTTGCTATTTTCTTCTCCAGCTCATTTTATAGATGAAGAAACTAAGGCCAACAGGGTAAAGTGACTTGCCCAGCTTCACACAGCTAGTAGGATTTGAGGTCACATTTGAACTCAAGAAAATGAGTCCTCCTGACTCCAGGTCCAGCACTTTATCCACTGCAACACCTAACTGCTCATGACAAACACTTGCCCCAAAGGTCCTTGACTCAAGGACGGCAACTTCCAGGTGTACCTTTAACTCCTGTAGATCTTTAAGAACTCAGGCCTTTATAAACAATTAATATTTTATATTATGCCATCCAGTGGTGGGGAGAGAGAGAGAGAAAAAGAGAAAGAAAGAGAGAGAGAGAGAGAGAGAGAGAGAGAGAGAGAGAGAGAGAGAGAGAGAGAGAGAGAGAGAGAGAAAGAGGAGAGAGAAGAGAGAGAGAGAGAGAGAGAGAGAGAGAGAGAGAGAGAGAGAGAGAGAGAGAGAGGAGAGAGAGAGGAGAGAGAGAGAGACAGAGAGAGAGAGGTGGGGGGGAGAGAAAGAGATGAGGGGAGAGAGAGCGAGAGAGAGCGAGAGAAAGAGAGGAGAGAGAAAGAGAGAGAGAGAGAAAGAGGAGAGAGAAGGAGAGAGAGAGAGAAAGAGAGGAGAGAGAAAGAGAGAGAGAGAGAAAGAGGAGAGAGAAGGAGAGAGAGAGAGACGGAGAGAGAGAGAGAGAGAAGGAGAGAGAGAAGGAAAGAGAGAGAAGGAGAGAGAGAGAGATACACAGAGAGAGACACAGAGATAGAGAGAGATACAGAGACAGAGACAGAGAAAGAAAGACAGAGACAGAGAGAGACAGGGAGGCACAAATATGGAGACAGAGAAGAGAGAGACAGAAAGACACACACAGAGACAGAGAAAGAAAGAAAGAAAGAAAAGAAGGTTGAAAGAGGGAAGAAGGAAAAGAGGGAAGGAAGGAAGAAAAATTAAAAAATAGCTACAAATCTCTAACAGAGAAATGCAAATTAAAGAAATTTTGAGTTTATACCTCAATCCCATTAATTTGATAAAGATGAAAGAAAAAATGATAAATGTAGGGCTGTGGAAAAACAAACAATGTACTTCTGGTGAAATTATGAATAAGTGATCCCCGTGTAAAATAACTTGGAATCATGCACAAAAACTTCCTAAATGGTGCATAGCTTTCGACCTAGCTATAGGTCTATACCTCAAAAGAAATATGAAAAGGTTCTATACATGTAAATATATCTACAGCAGCTCTTTTTGTAGTGGCAAGAAGGAAGGGGGGGGTGCCCATCAATTGTAATAAAACTTTAGGAGTTCTAGATGTACTGAGGCTTAAATCCTCAGAAAGCCTTGAACTCTCTCAAAAGAACAAGCTATTGCTGTGTCTGTCCATTCAGGACTGACATTTAATTTTATCCCATTCATTCAGGAAAGAAGAAGCAGAAGTCAATAGTGTGTCTCACAAATCGAAGTTAGGATATTTGGATTTTGAACCTTAGTGATTGGTATAAATGTTATGACTTTTTTGCTTTGCCACAGGAATCCTGAAATGTGGAAATAATAGGTAGTAATCTAGGACTTTTAAATTTTAAATTTTAAAGGACTAATTCAAAATGTATACCTAGAGAAGAGAAACAGATGGTATATATAAGAACTGTTAAATTTGTCCAGAAAAAAAGCGTCTAACATTGGGGCTCATTCCTTTTTTATTTAAATGCTCATAGCAGATAGTTCCATACATGAAGTATTTGACCTTTAAATGTTACTCATCTTAATATTACCTAATCAAAAATTGGATAGATGCCTTTGGAAAAAATATACTCCAGATATTGAGGGATTTGTGACATTTGCATTAGGAACCATGCTATGAGCAGAGAGCAACAGAAGACAGAAGAGTTACAAAAGGTTAGAGTTTTAAAACTAGTTAGAGAAAATTCATGAAAATCTTTTTGACAAGAAAAAAAGAGTAAATATTAACTTCCTTTTTATAAACTGTATTAATGGGGAACATATTCTATTTCAAGTATTTTTGTTTTACTAAAATTCTAAAAGAGGAAATTTGTTATTAAAATTTGCTTTTCATTTATCATGATAAATTTCATCAATGCTTTATATGTCTTCTTGTTTTTCCCACAGATATGCTTGTTAGTAACTTCTCATCCGTTCAATTGACTATCTACCCTGTGGACTTCAACACAGCTGAACTGAATTAAAAACTCATGTCTCTATTATCTATCTGCTGCCATCACAGAAAACTCCCCAAATACAGAAAAACAAACAAACATCAACAATGACAACAAAAACAGAAATGCTACCTTAACTCATCACTATCTGAAAGCCAAGTTGTCAGCACGCACATGAAAAAATGGTCCAAATCATTAAAAATTAGAGAAATGCAAATTAAAATAACTTAGATTCCAACTCATGCCTTTTTCTAGAAAATATGACAAAAAAAAGTACTTTGAAAAAAAGGCACACTAAATAGTGTAGTATTGGTGGACCTATAAATTAGTCCAGTCATTCTTGAAAGCAATTTGGAACTATGAACCAAAAGTCATTAACCTGTGTATATTTTTTGACTCAGTGATACTTCTGTTAAGTCATTATTACAAAGAGATCAAATAGAGGAAAAGGAATCATATGATGAAACATTTGTAGCAGCTTTTTTTGTAATAACAAAGAACTGGAAATGAAAAGGTCACTCACCTATTGGGGAATGATTAAACAAAGCATGTCATATGAATGTAATGGAACATTATTGCACCATCAAATAAAGGCAAAATGGACAGTTGTAGAGAAAACTGGTAAAACAGAATGAACTGATGCAGAGTGAAGTTAGCAGAGCCAGAATAACTTACATAACAATATTCCCAAGAAAAAGTTTGAAAGATTTGAGAATGCTGATCAATATGACAATCACAACTGTAATGGACTATAAATGAAACATATTTCCTGTTAGAAAGTTGATGGATTCCAAATGCAGAATGAGACATATATTTTTAGAGATGACTGATGAGGAAATTATTTTCCCTGACTATGCATATTTGTAATGAGCTTTGTCTCTGTTTATATTTGTCTCTCCTTCTTCCCTCTCTCCCCTTTCCCTTTTTCTTCTTCTTTCTCTTCCTTCTTTTTCTTCCTTCCTCTTTCCCTCTTTCCTTCCTTTCTTTCCTTCTTTTCCTTTCTCATTTTTATGTTTCACTTGAGTCCTGTATTTAGAAGTCTTTTTAAAAATTGAGCTCTGGTCCATTAATTAAAAATGCTTGAAAATCCTTTATTTCCCTGTCAAAAAGATTATGTTCAGTTTTATTGGATTATAGGTGATTTTTGGTTATAATTCTAACTCCTTTGCCTTTTGCTTTATCATATTCCAAACCCTCTGGCTCTTTAATGTGGAAGTTTCCAAATCCTGTGTAATCCTGACTGTAGGTCCATGATATTTTTAATTGTTTCTTTTTAACAGCTTGCTTGGTTCATGAGCTCTGGAATTTGGCTATGATAGTCCTAGGAGTTTTCATTTAGGATCTCTTTCAGGCAATGGTTGAGGGAGTCTTTCGATTTCTATTTTGCCTTTTGGTTCTAATATATCTGCTCAGTTTACTTTAATATTTTCTTGAAAGATGTTGTCTAGGCTTTTTAAAAATGGTTTTAAGGTAGTCCAATAATTCTTATTTTATCTCTCCCAAATCTATTTTATAGGATGGGTTTTTTTTTTCCCCTATTGAGAAATTTTACATTTTCTTCTTCTTCTTCCTCTTTTTTTTTTTTTTTTAGCTTTTTGGATTTCATTTTATTATATCTTGATGTTTTATTGAGTCATTAGTTTCTATTTATTCAATTCTAATTTTTTAAAAGGAATTATTTTCTTTGGTGAACTTTTGTAGTACCTTTTATATTTAGCCAATTCTATTTTTTAGGGAGTTACTTTTTTTTAGTAAAGTTTTTTATATTTTTTCTCAATCTATTGGTTCTTTTTTCATGATTCTCTTGCATTATTTTCAGTTCTTTCCCCAATTCTTCTACTTCTCTAATTTGCTTATAAAAATCATTTTAAAGTACTTTCAGGAATTGTTTTCAGGCCAGAGACCAAATAATATTTTTCTTTGAGGCTTCATGTAGAGTAGCTGTTTTGACAATAATGTCTTTTTCTGATTTTATACCTTAATCCTCCCTATCACCATAGTTACTTTCTATAGTCAAATTCTTTTGTTTTTTGCTCATTTTTTCTGCCTTTTTTGTGACTTGATATTTTTGGCTCTGGACCTGCACTGTCCCAAGCTTTTTTGTGCTGGGTATCTTACTGCTAGTTTTCATTTGAATTAAGGAATTCCTATTTGGCTATCAAGGTTTTTGGTACTGTTAACATTAAAAGCAGAATTTCAGATAGCATTAATACTTAATGATGATATTAATTTCTGTGAGGGGAAGATAGAACTTCATCTGTCATAGAACAATTAAAAAGCAAATCATCTCTCCTTGTTTTAAATCAAAATTTAATTATGTTAGTTTTTGCCTGAAATCTGAATGATTACCATTTGACATATATCTGAGCATTTTCATTCAGTTCACCTTTAAATTTGTGAATTCTTCCTTCCTCCCTCCCCTCCTCTCTTCCTTCTTTTATTCCTTTTTTTCCCCTCCTTCTGTCCTTCCTTCTCAGCATATTGAAATTAGAACACTCAACTCTCTATTAGACCAGCACCTGCTGACCATCCATCTGTTGGACTTCTTGGTTAATATTTTCCCCCCCTTGCTTATTTCTTTAATGCCTGGGAGATCTCACTTTACATTTACTAAGATTAGTTCATTAAAATACTAATTTTAAACTGTAATTATCTGTTGGTTTGTATTGGTGGTTTAACCAGCAGTGGAACGGATACGTTTCTAACTGCAGGAGAGTTTCACATCTGTTCTCGTCCCCTGGAGCTTCGAGCAAGAGTTACTGTGGCACTTAAATGTAAGCAGCTTTGAGAGAGATGTCGGGAATATGCTTTAAGGAAAGCAACAAAGCCAGGCAGGGAGAATTGCATGTGTGGCAAATCGAAACAATTTGAAAAATATTCATACTGATACTCTCCTTTAGGGAAAAAAGAGAAGGCAGCTATAAACAATAAACATATCAGGTAATAGTTCTGTTGTCATGTTGGGAGAATTTTACCTATGAAGTAGCAAATCTAATTCCAAGCACTGCTCTCTAAGGGAGTTTGTGATCTGCTGTCTTAAGCAAGTTAGGATTTGTGGATGGATTCTTGTCTTATGGCAGGGGTCAGCATCCCTCCTTAGTCCTGAGCACTGTCAGCAAGGCTAATAAATGCCTCTGGGTACCACTCATAGAGCTAAGGCAAAGTCAAATGAGAATAGCAAAGTAGGAAGATAAAGGGGGAAAAGAGGAGAAGAAGGAAGAAAGAGAATGAAATGAAGAGAAAAGCAATTGAAAGAAGACATAAACCATCTACTGAGTGCCTTAGAGGCCACTGAATGAGACCACTTCTATAATGTATTTATTTCTACCTTAGGATATCTCAGGAAAATCAGTCAAAGGTGCATCAGTACCTTAAAATGTTCACCAAAGAAAATGGTGTCTAAATTGGAAGGACTAAGTAGCTATAAATCTGCATGGGCACAGTCAATGCTTATAGGCATCAGTCTCAATTTGCTCACTACCATAGGGATAGAGAGATGGAAAGGTGATACATAATTCCCTAGGTTAGTTCCTTTTTATTTAGAGAAAGAATATGAGATCTCATAGTGATAGAGGATTGCTTGCCAACTTTTTGGTCACATGCTATGCTCTTTCAACTCCATATCTTTGCTTGTATATTTTCCTTCCCCTGAAATAACTCATTTAATGATATTTTACTTGATAAACTGTTTTAACTAAAATGTTAGTGGCTGATAAAGAATGATGAATGGTCAGCATTTCAGACAAAATGGCAGAGCTAACAGGGAGGAAATTTTTGGTGCAAGGATTTTTTTTTTTAAATCACCTTTTAAACTGAACTATGTGAATAGGCATGCATTCCATTTATATAGGTTAGGCTAGCCATGTGTGTGTGTGTGTGTGTGTGTGTGTGTGTGTATGTATGTATGTATAGGGGAGAATAATAGACACTTAGACAAATAAAGTCTAAGAGTATAGGTGAGTCAAAGGAAGCTTCATATTTTTTCTCTCTCTGGTAAGCGGATGCAAGGGGTACAAGGGGATGAATTCAGCATAATAACTAAGCCAAGAAACTCTAATTATATTTTACTTGATATTTTAAAATTCCATAAGACATGTCATGTTTCAGCTTCTAATACTCTATTGAAGAGTAAGTGACACATCTTTTTATCCATGTTAAGTGACAACTATTTAACCCCATAACTTAATGTCCATTTTTTTCTTTTAAAACTGCATGACCTGGGGATTGGATTTTAATAATTCAGCTAAATGAGGAAAACTTAATGTTCTGAATCTAGAAACCAGAAAATAAAAATCCACTACTTGCCATCGATATGGGATACATAATATTTTAATGCTTAGGAGATCATTAACAAAGAAAAATATTACAGCTCTATCCACCCTTTGAGAATCGAACTAATGAATGTCTAACAGCTGCTGTTGAAAAATCAGCAACACCATCACTATCAATTCCAAGACAAAGCACAGCTGACAGATGTTTGATGTGATAAATCAGGCTGTACAAGGATTAAAATAATAAGTCCCAAATGTCCTTTAAAGACAGAGGTGCTAGAGCAAACTATTTCCAGGCACTTGCCTGCTTTTGAAATTTAGAACATGGGTACAATTATCTTATAAAGTTAGTATGGACCAATGTAATGCATTATTGAATTATAACACAAGGAATGTTAAAAGAACAAATTTTATTACCAGCACTTTGTCTTAGGGGAAGTCTCAAGGACTGCTTAAGACATAACTTAAGGAGGTGTTCAGAGAAAGTCTGAATTGGATCGATACTTAACCAGAGTGTTGATGATTTTTACATACATGCTATTGTTTTTTAGGATTAAGATACAACTCTATTGTGCCATTTTATTAATAGAGAAATAGCTTCCAATTATGTAGCTTGCAATCCATCTATGCTTGCTTATCCTATATGATTTTTGTTCATGTCTGCTTATAAATCTGTCAAAATATATCCAATCAATAAGTTTTAAGAGATTTTCTCTCATTCTTCTATCATTGAATAGGCAGTTTTGGAACATGTACCTCTTTTTTGCTCTATCCCTCTCTTTTGCTACATTGCTAACAAGTCCTTTTGGTTTTGGTCGTATATTTCTTCCTATTTATCCTCTACACTAAAATATTCCAGAAAACAAAACAAAACAAAACATTTGATTGAGATGGACAACTATTCAAAAGAGTTTGACTCAGTTTTCCAGAGAATATAAAGAAAGCAGATGACAAATGCTTATTACTTAACTTATGATATATAATTAAATAATCTGCCTATATAGCTTTTTCATTAGCATACTGTCTGTAAATTGATAATGATTGGTCCCAAAACTAAACATGAAAAGAAGAGGTGGTGAATTGCCTTTGTGAAATTTCAAAACTTCTTAAGTGACTCCAAACTTCTCCCTGGAGCAAAGGCCCAATCTTTTTACTTCCAATATTTCGATAACATTGTGGTGGTATGGCTTTAAATGATTAAAGGCTACAATTTCCAATATAATGCGATATAAATATCACTTAGAAGGTAATGGGAAGAAGCATAGGCTGAAACACATAACAAACTATGAAGAATTAGACTAAATTTGTCATTCAAGCAAAATATAATAAAAAAGAACAGCTTATCACATATCAAAAGTGAGCGTTGGAGATAGTCCATGCCCTCCAGTGGTATCTTTATGATGTTAGTAGAAAATGATTAAGGACCTTAGCATATTGTATCATCTGTGATCAACTTTTGGATAGAAATTGATAAGCCATATAGGATAGAAAGGCATAAATGGGTGCAATATGTACGACTGGAGGAAGGAAATACATCAATGAGATCACAAATCTATAGGCATATTGAATATTTGAATTTGGAGCAAAAGTAGATAAGTTTTCTGTCCATTTTCTTATGCTTAAAGGACCTGATAAACATGCAAAACATATTCAGAACAAAATCTATTCTCCTTGAAAAAAGAACAGGCTATTCTTAAAAATGCTTAAATCGCATCTGGGCTTACAGGGTTCCCTCAGCCTATTCTTTGACAGTCATGAAGATTCAAAAATTTTCCTCTACATAATTCTGGTTAGGATACTTTCCTTAATCATTTTTTCCATTACTTCAAAGGATTCACAATCTCATTGAAGCAAGTCTTTCCCTTCCCCCCTCCCTCCATATTGACCATAATTGAAGAGTCAGGAAAAGTTAGATTCAAATTGTTCCTCAGACACTTAAGTAATTCTCTGATACTGGGTGAGTCACTTAACCTCTGTCTGCCCCCAGTCTCTTCAAGTGTAATGTGGAGATAATAATAGCACCTTCCTCTCAGTATTGTGATGAAAATAAAATAATATTTGTAAAGGACTTTGCAAATCTTAAAGCACTATATAAATGCTAGTTATCATTTTTCCTGCCTGTATAATTCTTCTACAATAATAGGCCTTCCTTTAAGGTTTGTTTTTTAAATACTCCATGGAAACATATGAAGCTCTTGGACTAGTAATCCTCCTTGTTACATGATCAGACCGTTCCCTTTTCTAGTCATGCACTTCCTGGACCTGAAATAGTATCTAAAAAAGAGAAAGGTCAGAATTCTTGGGGACAAATATTTGATTTGTCTATATTTTATATATTCACACATGCAATTCAAGAAGGCCTTCACTGGGGTACATTAAATTAGATTAAACTATTCTAATCTTCTGTAATAATAGCATTAAGCCCAACATTGAGAATTCTTCCTTTATGTTTTTAAATGAATAGTATTTATTAGTATTTTGTGAATGACGAATGCTATTAAAGATGAATATTCATCAACCTATCACTGACTGCTCTGATGTAGGCACTATAATCTCCCTGCCTAGAGCACCCTCAGATGCCCTTATTACTTTACAGAATAGTAGAAACTTGTAAGTTTCTACAGACTAAAGTCTGCAGTTTGAATTTTAAAATCTGAAAAACTATTTAAAAGTAGACTTGAGTTAGATAAAATGCAGGAAAACATGTCTTCCAAGCATGGTTATTTCCTAACATGGATGTCTTCACCTTTCAGAGATTGTATTGATTGCCAGTCTCTAAAAATAATTTCACTGATGAATGCAGATGTAATGAGACATAGATGGCAAACATGCAAATTAATGTCACTTTGACCTAAATACATTAAATCTGAACAACACAGTATTCTACTGAAAATTGTTAATAAATATATACTATTCCCTGGCCCCATCTTTTCCCCTCCCCTCCCCCTTTGTGAATCATCAAAAAGTTGGAAAAAGATGAAGTTTTTTCTAGTTTTGAAAATTTTACTGGTAAGTTTATGAACAGGCCCAAAAATAATGTGAGGTGTAGTGCTTATTACCCTTTGGCTGCTTGGTTGTTCTAAATTAAGGTGACATGCTGTAGAAAAGGTAAGTACTGTGAACTGGAAAACCTCCAATTAAGTGGTTGGATTCCTACCTCTCCTTTACTCTCAGCTACTGGGATATTTGTCAAAATGTCAAGAAACCAGAGGTGCTCCTTTGGGCTGGTTAGGCAACAGGAAAATTTGATTTAATATGTTTTTGTGTTGACAAAATATGTTTTATGTTCATACGCCTTGGTCATTCTATGTTAGGCAGACAGATTTCAATGAAAAATAAAAGCAGTTGAATTCAAACGACAATAGAATATACTGAGTTTTCTGGTACCCTGACAAGAAAAAGAAAGCTAACATTTCAAATATTCCCCCCAATATAAATGGTTATTCTAATAACAGGGATTGATTCTGCCGCTAAATGAAGTGCAGGAAAAATTTATTTAAAACTCACATGACATATTCCTTAGAAATAGTCAAGAAAGTGAATCTATCTCCTCCATTATCTCTTGTCTCCATTCCCTTCTCTTTACTCACACCATAAGCACTTTCATTCAGGCCCACACCATTTACCTGGACTAGGGGATATTACTAGTTCTGTCTAACTGAATTTTATTGAATGGGTACTTCACCTGATATGTATATATCCTGAAATGTTTGGTACCCTCCTGTTTTGCATTCTCTTAACTGAATAGAACAATTTTTCTGTTTACTATATTTGGGGGTATGAAATGACAGGATTGGATTGATTACAGAGTCAATTTGATAGTCTGGCCTTTTTTTTTTTTTTTTCCTTAGGCTCATTAAATGATCAAGGAAACCCCTTTGCTCCCAGTAAGAAAAGGCTATCCTTTAATTGTCTTCTCTTGAAATTGAAAACAGGAGTCTATCATTTAGCACAATCTATGAATCATTAAAACATTTCATGTGAAAATTTCAACATATGAATATGTGTTCTCCACAAAAGAAGCAATGAAACTGATCCTCATTTATCTGAGATTCTTTAGGATTCATTCTGCCAAAAAAGGCAAGAATTTTGCATAGATCAGATATTTTCTTCATTAAGGTCCTCAAAACCATATTTAAAAAAAAAATGGTTCACATATACCTGCAAGTTAAAAAAAACAACAACTTATAATTAGGCTTCACTAGAACATCAGGAAAAGGACAGAAATAGAAAATATCTAAACATTATCTTTTTTTTTTGAGGGGGAGATGAGGCAATTGGGGTTAAATGTCTGAAGCTATATTTGAACTGAGGTCCTCCTGACTTCAGATTCAGTGTTCTATCCACTGCTCCATCTAGCCACACTCAATATCCCATCCCCACACATGAACTTAAAAAAAAAAATTTGTGTCCAAGGGTAGCCATCTCAAGGGTGGGGGAAAAAGGAAAGAAAAAAAATGACATGATAACTTTATTATGTATTCAAAAGGAATAGTAAGTTGTATATCATAAATTGCAATTTCATATACAATTATATTTTTCTATTCTATTATGTTAAGGAAATGCTTGTTTTATTTCTTAAATTCAGAATAAAGTAAATAAAATGAAAATTTAAGAAAGGGAGCACAGAATACTTTCTCCAATAAAATATAGCACATATAAAATATATTTCTGTTCTATATTATATTAAGAGGTAGAGGTAGAGGGAAAGATGAAATAAATAGAAGAGAAAAAGAGGGACCAAAAGAATGATAGAAAGCAAGATGAAGTCCTGAGAGAGAAATTGAGGCTTCAAGATTTTCTTTTCTCCCTAACTCTGCAATCAAAATTGGCCTCCAGGTAATATGACTAGCATTTGTTCCTTCCTTTCTAAATTACTCCACTAGAGGAAAGCTCAGAAAAGAGAATTCCCCTGTGTAGTATGTTGGGATCTTTGTCTTAATAGCCACAGTTCTCTTGTAGATAGAGGTTCCATTATATTTATCAATTTTAACTGCAGGGAGTAGGGATGAACAACTGATAGACACTTTAATTTAGAGAACTTGCTGAAGGCCAAATGAAATTAAACTGAGGCTGGATCCAGGAGTCAAAGGTTTCCTCACTCCTCACCTCAATGAACTTCTAAGATCCCTGCAAGCTATATAAAATGAGAAAAGCCACAACTCAGCAAGTTGTTTACTGAGTACCTACTATGTGCTTTGTAGTATATTAACTGCTACAGAGGTTATAAAATAAATGGATGACATGGTCCCCGACCCTGAAGAGCTTACAATCAAATTGAAGGAACACTTTATTAACATCTTGAGACTCCTTAAAGGAAGTTGGAAATGGGTTGGTGGAGGAGAAGCAAGAGGGCAATTCCATGGGGACAGGGACAGTAGAGCTGTGTAAAAGAAGGTATTGCAAAGCCCAAAGCAGAAAACAGGGAACTACAAAGATATGTTGAGACAATGGTAAAAAGACCAGAACACTATAAGGAAGGGAATATTAGAAATAAACTCTATTGGGGAATTTACAGGAATGAGATTGGATAGTTCGGGATAGGGAGTAAGGGAGTTGATGGATGGCTTTGAATGCTAAATGGAGGAATTTAAATTTGATCTAATAGGCAATAGGGAGCCACTCTAGGTCCTTGAGTAAGCAATTCAAGAATAAATCAACATGAAGATTAACTAAATATGGTAAGATGTGGTAGTAGAAAGAAAAGGGGAAAGTGGGAAGAGCATTGAAGAATGTATTATTAACTGTTGTGAAGTAGATGGATCTGATTTAATAGGAAACATTCTTTAAGTTCTGCCCCTGTGGATACACCTAATTTGGCTCTTATGAGGCACAAGATTGGATAGATGCCCACAGAGAGATGAGAAAAGACACTGTTTTCCTAAGGAAAAAAATATTCATTGTAGCCTACAAATTGAAGCAGAAAGCTAAAAATCAGTTCTCTCTCTCCATTCATCTGAACATTTGCATTGCTATTACACTGACTTAACTATCTTGGATTCACATAAAAAGAATAACGAAGGGCAAAGGGAAAGGAGAGGAGAAATTGCAATAACCAAGAAAAGGTATTTACTTTTGGATTTTTCTTTGAAATTGTCTCAAATCTTTCCCACATTTATTAAAATGCTGACATCATTCTGGCCTCTTAGTTTACTTTTTTATTATAGCTTTTTATTGACAAAACATATGCATGGATAATTTTTCAATACTAACCCTTGCAAAAACTTCCGCTTAAACTTTTTCCCTCCTTCCCTCTACCCCCTTCCATAGATGGCAAGTAGTCCCATACATGTTAGACATATTAAAGTATATGTTAAATACAATATGTATATATATATACATATATATATATTTATATAATTGTCTTGCTACACAATAAAAATAGGATTTAGAAAGAAGGTAAAAATAACCTGGGAAGAAAAACAAAAATGCAAGCAAACAATAACAGAAAGAGTCTAAATGCTATCTTGTGGTCCACACGCATTTCCCAGTGTTTTTTCAGAGTGTAACTGGTTCTATTCATTACTGATCAATTGAAACTGATTTGGATCCTCTCATTGTTGAAGATAGCCACTTTCATCAGAATTGATCCTCATACAGTATTATTGTTGAAGTGTATAATGATCTCCTGGTCCTGCTCATTTCACTTTGCATCAATTCATGTAAGTCTCTCCAAGCCTCTCTGTATTCATCCTGCTGGTCATTTCTTACAAAACAATAATATTCCATAACATTCATATATCACAATTTACTCAGCCATTCTCCAATTGATAGGCATCCATTCAATTTCCAGTTTCTAGCCACTACAAACAGGGATGCCACAA
Organism: Antechinus flavipes; assembly: GCF_016432865.1. Lineage (NCBI taxonomy): Eukaryota > Metazoa > Chordata > Mammalia > Dasyuromorphia > Dasyuridae > Antechinus > Antechinus flavipes. The sequence continues at coordinate 365,093,110 of NC_067400.1, forward strand.
ACATTTTTTACACATGTGGGTCCTTTTCCCTTCTTTAATATCTCTTTGGGATATAAGTCTAATAGTCACACTGCTGGATCAAAGAATATGCACAATTTGATAGCTTTTTGAATATAGTTCCTAATTGCTCTCCAGAATAGTTGGATCCATTCACAACTCCACCATCAATGCATCAGTGTCCCAGTTTCCCCACATCCCCTCCAACATTCGTTTGCCATCTTTTCCTGTCATTTTAGCCAATCTGAAAGGTATATAGTAGTATCTCAGAGTTGTCTTAATTTGCATTTCTCTGATTAATAATGATTCGGAACACCTTTTCATATGGGTAGAAATAGTTTCAATTTCATCATCTGAAAATTTTTCATATCCTTTGACCATTTATCAATTGGAGAATTGGCCTCTTATTTTACTAAAGAGGATGCTCCCTTCTTGTCTTCTGGTGCCCTTTTGTCCCTTAGTTTCCATTCTTACTGCCTCCTCTTTTTTTGCCACCACTACAAGCTCAACTGTCCCTATTACCTTTCAAGGCTAATTCCTCCCTCCTTGTGTCCATCACCTTCAGGAGTTTGTTGCATTAATCATCACCTTCTCAAACAAATTCAATAACTCCTCATTTCCTTTTTTAAAAAATGTTTTAGGCCTTAAGAGAACATTGTAGAGGCAGCTAGGTGGCACAGTGGATAGAGTGTCAGCCTTGGAATAAAAAGGACCTTAGTTCAAATTTGGTCTCAGACACTTGACACTTATTAGAGGTGTGGCCATGGGCAAGTCGTTTAACTCCAATTGCTTTGCCATAAAAAAATAAGAGCACATTATGCACAGTAACAACCATATTGTAAGATGATCAACTATGAATGACTTAGCTATTTTGATCAATATAATGATCCAAGCATATTTCAGAGGAATTTAAATTTAAATTTAATTAATTTAATTAAATTTTATTGAAATTAAAATGAAAAAATGCCATCCACCTCTAGAGCAAGAACTGATAAAAGTCTGAATGAAGACTGAAACATTTTTTTTCAATTTCTTTTTAAATTTTTATTTATTTTATTCTGAGCTTAAGAAATAAAACAAACATTTTCATAAGATAGTAGAATAGGAAAAAAGGTGACTACATGAAACAGCAAGTCTATTTATGTGCAATTTGCTACTCCTTTTAAATATATAATAAAGTCATTATCTTCCCGCCTTTTTTTCTCCTTCCTTCAATCATGCCTTCCCATCCTAGAAATGGCTACTATTAGATACAAATATGTATGTGTATCTGTGTATATATATGTATACATATATACATAAATATATATGTAAAACCACTCTATACATGATTGTATTTATCAGTGCTTTCTCTGGATGTGGATATTGTCTTTCTTCATATGTCTTTTATAATTAAGTGGAAATTTATAATAGCCAATAGTCAAAATGATTTACTCATTCCAAGTAATTTTTAAAACAATATTGTCATTACTATGTACAAACATTCTCTCAGTTCTGTTTATTTTGCTCTTCTGTCCATATTTTCTCAAGATCATTGTTTTTTAATGCAGCATGGCCAATATCCATGATTTCATATATATAATTGATATCATATTTCTTGCTTTTCCAAAGGGTGAGGGAAGGGTAAACAGAAGAAAAGAATTCAGAACTCAAATTTTTTTTTTTAAAATGAATGTTAAAAATAAACAATAAGTTTGAAATAAAAATAAATGTTCTCAAGTCACCTGTAGCATAAAAAAAATCTCTTTCAGCCATTCAAATCCTTCTTATCTCCTTCTTTCTTATCATTGTACTTGCTGGGTAAAAATAGTTTTATATTCACTCTCCCTGTTTCTTTACTATTCACTCCTTTAACTCCTTGAATTCTCACTTCTACCTCTATTATCTTTTTTATTCCTTCCTAAAACTGCTCTTTCTATCCAAGTCCTCTTAATTGCCAAACTCCATGGCATTTCCTTAGTCCTCCACTTTGCAGTGTTTGACATCATAAGCAACTCTCTTCTCCCTTGGCTTCTCTGGCCGTGCTGACATATCTTAGATTTTCTCAATCTCATGAAATTTGCTTTTCCTTTCCCTCTTAAAATAGCACAAGATCATTTTTTATTTTTGCTTTTGTAAATAGAAGTTGCTACATCTGAGAGTAACTACATGTATACTTTGTTGGGTGATAAAATAATCAAAAAAATAATTTTAAAGGCTTCTTAGTTTGAATTCTGGTTCTATATACAAACTCAAGTCTAGTTAACCTTGTTAGCCTTTAGTTTTTTCTCTTTCAAAAAATCTTAGCCTTAATTTCGCCTCATTTATAGTTCTCTGCTTGGTACATCAGCCTGCTAATTTCTGCATCCCTACATTTTAGCTTTTGGCATAGTAACTCGAGAGCCTCTTATCTTCTCTATTTTCCCAAAGGACTGAACTTTCCTAAATTTCAGTCTAAATTTGCACGTTTTTAATATTAAAAATCATACACGTGTATATTTATATAATTTACCATAAAATTTGAAATAATAAAGTTGAATATAAGACAGTTATAAGCAAATGTAAATGAACCTAGATAAAAATATATCATCAGAAGACATTGTGGGCAGTGGGAAGGATGTTGAATTTGAATTAAAAGAACCTTTCTTTGAATCCTAACTCTGTCGATTAGGATCTGTGTGACCTTAGATTACCTTATCTTTCTGGCCTTTTTAAAATTAAAGATCTAGATCAGACAGATTGGAAAGAACCATTTATTTGTTTGTTTTTTATATTTTTATTTTTATCAACGTACATGTAAACAAAATTTTTAATATTTAATCAAAATTTGAATTTTAAATTCTTTCCTTCCCTCCCTAACCTGTATTGTCTTTAATAAGGCAAGTGATTATACATGTGTAGCCATACAAAACATTTCCTTATTAACCACCTTGCAAAAGAAAGCACACAAAACACAAAATAATGTAAAGCTAGACAACAGCTAGATAACAGTGCATAGAGCTCTGGTCTTGGAGTCAAGAAGACTCATCTTCCTAAGTTCAAATCTAGCACTCAGGTGCTAGCTATGAGACTCTGGGCAAGACTCTTAGTCCTTCTTGCCTCAGTTTCTTCATCTGTAAAATGATCATGAGAACGAAATGCAAATTACTCCAGTATTTTTACCAAAAAAAAACCAAAAATGAGCTCATGAAGTTTGGATATGATTGAAAAAAACTGAACAAGAACAAAAATGTATGCTTTGATCTTTCTCTGAAGATGGATTGCATTTTTCATTAGTTCTTCAGAACTGTTTTGGATCACTGTAATCCAACAATAGCTAAATTATTTATATTTGATGCTCATACAATAATACTGTTAAATGTGTACAATGTTTCCTTTGGACTGCTCATTTAACTTTATATCAGTTCATATAAATCTTCTTAGATGACATTAATTTCTTGATTGTCAGCTCTCATTCTTTCACATTTCTTTTTAGTTATAGTAACATATGATTTATCGACTTCAAGTTACTAATTTCAAGACCTGTGAAGTTATTTATTTCAAACTTTTCATTTTTTGATGAGGAAAATGAATCCAATGAGGTTGTGACTTATTTAATATCATACAGATAATAAGAATTTGTTATTAAATTGAATAATTATTCTAAGTTGAATTCTAAATGTTCTTATACCCACTTTTGAGAAGATAGTTCTATTTGTTTTCTTTTAAAAATAATGTTCATAGTATTGTTTTTTGGATGGGTTTCATGATATCATTGGTATAGAGAATTTTCATTGAGGAAATTCCTTATATCAGTTTAGATCAGCAGCATCTCTGTAATCTGTGTATTAAACATTCTTCATCCTTTTAATCTTTCTTGAGGGGATGAACAAATTATTTTGGGTGATTTCAGCTCTCTTTTAAAAGTCTTTGCAATATCTTGTGCTTTCATGCATTCAGCTCAAGATTCTGGAGGATTTCACAATCAATAAAGAATCCTTCTCAATGTAGACTCTACTGAATCTCCTCTGTCACAATGTTTAACATATTTGGCAACTAAAATATCAGTTTTTATGTCTAATGTTTGTTATCAGAGTCACTAAACAGGGATATTTCTATTATTTTCTTTTCAGGGAATTCTGGATGTTCTCAATGTATATAATAAGGGGTGTCTCAAATAAGAGATCCTTTAAAATGCTTTTTTTTTTTTACAATCAACAAAGAATTAAACACAATGGGATTTTATATTTTCCATATACTTCAGTTAATTGTGAGATGATTAAAAAGAGGTGGCTCCTTATTGCACGTTTCAATAATCTGTTTGTGCTTTCCTAATCAAGGATACCTTTGATTAGGGTATAGATGACTCTTAGAAAGATTTCTTTATAGGTTGGAAGTAACGGATATTCTTCAATTTACCTGTTTCAATATAGATAGTTCTCCCTTCACATATGTAACAATGTAAATTTGGCTTTATGCAAAGAATTATGAAAGAAATCCTTATTTCAACCCCCCCAAACAATAATCAGTTAGCTTTACTGTATAGTACTATGCTCTCTTGCTCACTCCTGTTCCTTGTTCAGCACTCTGCAGCCTTTCTCCCATCTCTTAAAAAACCAAAAAAAAATGAGACACAAAAACTTTCCAAGTAAAAGCAGGAAAAAATGGTGCAGCTTAATGGAGGTTTGGCTTGAGACCTCTGGCAGGAGAGAAAAGACATTCTGATGTCTGACCATTGGCGTTTAGTTCCATGTTTCTGTGTCAGTTCCAAGCCTTCATATGTCTCTTCCTCTTTGCTGACCACCTCCTTTCTTGGTGGCTGCTCCCCTCACATACTCTTCTTCCTGTTCTGCTTCTTTTCCCCTGACGCCCATGTCACCTTAAATTAGGTGCCTTCATACAGAAGCAAGTGCAAGGGATAATGTTGTGAAAAAATTACCCTGGCATGGATTCTGTCAATATAAAGATATCATAAGATAAAATAAAATAAAATAAAAATAAATAAATAAAAAATTAGGTGCCTCCATCTGTGGGCATGCTATCCCCTTATCACCTCCTTCCTTTCTCCAAATCACTTGGCAAATTTGCATTACATAAAAATTCTATGTGTAGACGTGGAAGTAGTACACTTAAATGAAGCAAGAAGTGTCTGTAATAATAAGAACTAAGATAATTTTTTTATGTTTTTGTATCTTTCTCTTCTTTAGATATGTCTATATATCAGTCCCTCAATACTCCATAGTTATATCCATCCACTAGGAAACTCTTCTATCATTTTCTCTCTCTACATATATCTTCTTTGTACTTCTATTTTCCCCTTCTTTAGACTGTGAGCTTCTTGAGAATTGATTTTGTCTTTTGCCTTTCTTTGCATCCCCAGAATTTAGTACAGTGCCTGAAGTAGACACTTAACAAATATTTACTGATTTATTGTGTACATGTATATTCTTGATGCAACAGGACTACTTTCTGAGTCTTTGTTCTGTTTAGTGCTATTTATATCATCTCTATAAGCAGCTTGGTGTAAAGGGCTGAAACTCTGAATAGGTGCATTGGAATCAAACAACTAAGCACTTAAGGCTAATTACCTATTAGACAATAACTCTATTAGCATATGCTTGGAGAAATGGCCCTTCTCACTATTCTGTGCTGGCTCGATCTCTTGGTGTATACAGATAATCATAGGAGGGATTAGGGTGGAGTGAGACAAGCCAGAGTCACTTTGGAGGAGGATGAGGAGAAGGGAGATTGGTGGAGAACTTGGGACAGTTTTGTCCATTCCCTTCACTTCTCCCCCTAAAGACCAAGGACTTTTGTTTATCCTGACTCTGGCTGATTCTGAGGCCTGCAGGGAGCTAATCTGGACTTCACTTCACAGCTTGGGTTCTTAATGTTAGTTTCTAAGTATGATATTTTCCCTATCTTTGATGGAGAAAACAATTAATTGAAATCCTTTCCCAAAAATATATTTCATTTTTCTTTTTGTTCTTATTTTTATTTCTTGAATGTTTCTTGGATGGTTTTGCCTGTTTATATCTTTCCAAGCTTTCTTTATACTCCAGTCTTATCCTACATTGCTTCTTTCTGCTTTATGAGACCATACTTCTCAAATCATTTTTAATAATTTAAAATGAGTCTTTAAAATAAAATTTTAAAAATGAGTTCATAGTCTATTAGGTCCCCCAACATCAAACCTAAATCTATTTTTTTGGTGCCTCTACTGGCTTCTGGGACCAAATAGAACTAACCTAATACCTTTTGCAATAAGAATTCTTTACATATTTGGATCTCCCTTGTCACTTAAAAGCAAACTCCTTCCCTGCTTGTTAAGATTATTTTGTCTTCTTTGTGATTGAGACTTTTCATTAGTTAAAATTCTCCAGATAATCATGATTATTGGTCTTTGTCTAAATTTATCTGTTTTCTATTTCTTTATCAATATTTTCTTCAAACTGGCTGGGCTAGAACTATTGCAATAATTCAATGAGTTTCTTATTTTTATCCTTTTCTTTTAAGTTAGTGTTTACTTTGACTTTGGCCTAATCTATTATGATTTGACTATGCACAATTTATTCTCAAATGGCTCCTATATCACCAACCAGCCATTTTCTTTCTGTCAACTGAATATTTGTAAAGTTATTTCATGCTCACGCTATCTAATCCCTTCCCACATCTCTTTATGAACAAAGTATTTATAATGCACAAGTTTGAGCCTTTCAATGAGTCTAATGGCATATGGAGTCTTTCATTTCTTCATCCCAAACCATATTTCCAACATAGTTTTTATCTTTTCCTCCCATGTCTATTTTTGCTTGAAATCATCAAAATGACAAGGGATTTGTTGATGTGATCTGTAGGATTTTGTCAAGTTTTTCACATAATCTCCCTATGTCCTCATTCTCTTCAGTGAATGATAGTGTACAGCCTACAATTAACTTTAGGGTAGTTATTATTTTCCAGGTTGTCAATTAATCTAAGATTTTGATTTATCTTCCAAATAATTTTATACTGCATTATCACTAAGTTTTATGGAAATAATTTCTGTGATTTTTTTCATTTATTCTGCTCTTGTTACATCCATTGCAAAGCAACATAACAGAATTAAAAACATCATTTTAATACATTGTTCTTTTATCTTGGTATTTTGCAGAGTTATTATTTTCTTTAATGTGTTTATAAACCAATAAATATTATCTTGTGGTATATTTTGCTTCTTTTCTATTTTGATTCAGATTGTGATTCTGTCATATTTTTGTCCCTAAGTCTTCTTTGTTGCAGAATTTCTTTATCATGTGGGTATTTTTATTGACTTCTTTATTTGCAAGTTCTTGTTGTATTTGCTTTGTTTTCCCCATATTATCACTTCTGTGAATTTTTCCTGTTTTTATTTATTGAGATATAGGACTCTGAATTTAGCATGACCCCTGCTGCTGCAATAGTGAAAGTGATTGCTGGAAAAGGCCAGCTCTACAATTGGTAAGGAATATGGCAGCTTTAGTAATTGTTGCCTTTAATACCTGATTATGTACCGAGTCCTGTGGGCCATTGCTGTAGGGTTTTAATTCTTCCTGATAATATTGTCCCAGTCCCAGAGCAGTGGAAGCTCTGGTTCCTCTGCCATTTCAGCTCTAGGTAACACCAGGAAGCTGGACAGGGAGCCTGTTTACCTTATTCTCTTTTCCCAAATGTTCCCTTTTCACCTCAGTTCCAGGAAGTACCTGGGCAATCCAAGATCTTGTCTCTGCTTCATTCTAAGCTGTTCCTAGAGCTGGAGCAACACATGGCAGCAATGGCCCATGGGGATCTTGGATTACTTATAGTGTTTTATATGTTTGTTTCCTCCCTTGACCAATTTAGCAATATTATTATTATAAGATGTTATATTTTTGTGATAGTGAGAAATGATGATTTTTTACATGGTTACATGATTCTAACAGTCACATTTTACTTTTTTCCCATGAACTTTTAGGCTTTTTCTTATCTGACCAAACCCTTATCTTTCAGTCCCCTGTATAACCTGTACAAGAAAGACCACTTTCTAGATGGCTACGTAAGCTATTTATTGTCTCTATGTGTTTCCTTTTTTTGGCTTCTCTCTTTGCCTTTGGAAATCTGAATGACTTCTAGAAATTCTCTTTTTTTTCTTTTCCCTTCAGTCCATACTTTCCCCTAGTGGATCTATCTAAAGCAAAATTCTAGACTGTGGTGATTGGCTCTGACTTTGTAGGTAAAATTTCTTTCCCCACTTATTTCCTTAGATTTCCACTGGACCAAAAGTTTATATCTCCATGAGAATGCCTTGGAATCTGGCATCCAAAGATGAGCTTTTCTTGCAGAGTGATTATCTACTCTAATTCTGACCAAAATCATAGCTGCCTGTTGACTTGCCCCATCTTCCTTTATACTTAACGCACTGAGAGGATACTAACTACCTGTCTCCATTTTTCACTACAGGTTCCCATTGCTTCATTAATCTCAATTTGTTCCATATTACTTATTTCTACTCTATTTTCTCACCTTTGCCACATTGTAATACACATACTTCTTCAAAGAAGTACCCTACTAAATCCCAGATAATAATTGGAAATCATTCGGAAGCAGACTATACACACATACTTAATAGGGGTTTTCCTCTAACTCATGGTGCAAATCTTAGCCTGATAAATGCATGAGTTTTGTTTTCATATCCTATCTTTCCTTGGATTACCATTTTCCTTTTAGCCCCCTAAGTCTGGGTTACCTAAGGTTATATCCTTGACCTTCCTATTTTTATTCTGTGCATTATTTCTTTCAGAAATCTCACTCATTAGCTCTATGTTTTGAACGGATGAATGAATGAAAAGACATTCATTAAGAATGTAATACACAACTGATACATTCCTTTAAGCCTTGGGAATACAAATAAAAGCAATCAAGACAGCTCTTTCCATCAACGAATATTCAAATTGGAAAAGACAATATATAAGAGGGACACAGAAAAAATGATGTGAGTATACCCTGTGGTTTGGAAATGACTTGGAAGTACCTGGAAATGTGGTTCTGGGCAAGGTAAGACTAGGGTCCAACGTCCCAGAGATATAGTCAAGATTCCAATGGGCAAAGAATAAACAAAATAACCAGAATGTAGGAGTCATGGTTTGTTTAGAAATGGTTGTTGAACTCTCAATTTTATATTTTTAGTCTGAACCTTTTTTTGTGTGGGTCCAGTATGATATTTCTGTCTTGTCTGCTGGTACTTCAAATTCAATATGTTTAAAACAGAACTTTTCATCTTCTTCCCCATGTCTGCCTTACTTCTATTCCTCTAAACAATATCTGCCATTATTCTGCTTGCCCAGCCTTGAAATCATATGGGAATATTTTGGATTCTCTCTACTGTTATAGCCAATAAATCATCCAATTCCCCTTTTCTTGAAAATATGGATGGTTTCATTTTTTGTATCTGTATCCCTAGAGAAGAGCATAGTACATGTTACCCTGAAGACAATACATTTTTGTCCACTGATTGGTTGACTAGCTAGTCTAATCTTGTCTAAATTTATTAGCGTGAAATTTAAAATCTACTAACTGAATTTTCGACAATATGAATCTGATTAGCCTTTTTTACTTATTGACATACATTTCCCAGAACTACCCTTAACTCTATAAGTATTTGAACCATTTTCCATTTTCCAAATAAATTCTGTGTTTTTTGGTCAATATGTTTCTGATCATTTTAATTAAAAAAAAAAAAGACATCCAAAAATTCTGTAGGTTGCCTTGGGACATGCCAAATTCCCCTCTTATTATCTCAGGTACTCAACAACAAAGACCAGATGACCATTATTTGAATATGTTGCAGAAATGACTATTATTTAGTATGGTTGGAATTGGCTAATCACTAAAGTAATTTTCACATATGAAATTTTGGGATATTATTTCACTACCTGAAATTGAATTTATCTTTTCTTATAAAACTAGACTGAGAGGGAGCTAATATTAGCACTATACTTAATAGTTCTAGCTTTCTCACTTCTTTTTTATTCATGTACTATCCTCCCCCCCCCCCTGGAAATTGGGGTTAAGTGACTTGTCCAGGGTCACATAACTAGTTAGGGTTGTATCTGAAACCAGATTTGAACTCAGATCCTCCTGACTCCAGGGCCAGTGTTCTATATGCTGTGCCATCTAACTGTCCCCTTCTTATTCTTTTAAGGAATATCACAATCAGAAGTACCACTTCTCACCTATCATATTGGCTAAAATGATAGGAAAAGATAATGATAAATTTTGGAGGAGATGTGGGAAAACTGGAATACTAATGGTTTATTGGTGGAGTTGTGAACTGATCCAGCCACTCTGGAGAAAAATTTAGAATTATGTCCAGGGCTGTATAACTGTGCATAACCTTTGATCTAGCAGTGCTATTCCTAGGTCTGTATCACAAAGAGATCATAAAAAGAGGGTAAAGTACCTACATGTGAAAAAATGTTTGTTGCAGGAATTACAAATTGAGTAAATGCCTATCAATTGAATGGCTGAATAACTTATAGTATATGAATATAGTAGTATACTATTGTTCTACTAGAAATGATGAGCAGGTTGATTTCAGAAAAGCCTGGAAAGACTTACATGAACTGTTGCTAAATAAAGTAAGTAGGACCAAAAGAACATTAATACATAATAACAGCAAGATTATGTGATAATCAACTATGATATACTTAGCTCTTCCCAGCAACACAGTGATCCACGCCAATTCTAATTGATTTGGGATGAAAATACCATCCACATCCAGAAAGAGAACTATGGATCAAAACACACTATTTTCACCTTTTTGGTTTGCTTTTTCTCTTCTTTTGGTCTTTCCCTTTTATTCTAATTTTTCTTTCACAATATAACTAATATGGAAATTTGTTTAAAATGATTGTAAATAAATCAAATTGCTTGCTATCTTGGGGTGGGGAGAGGTAAGGGAGGAAGAGAGAAAAATTTGGAACTCAAAATCTTACAAAAATGAATGTCAAAAATATCTTTACATGTAACTGGAAAAATAAAATGCTATTGTGACAAATTATTTTATTTTTGTTATATATAATAATTAAAATATATAATGTATATGATTATTTAAATTAAATATATTAGTATCACATTATTATATATTCTATTTATCACAGTCACATTCTAATGCTACCACCTACTTATAAAACCCTCCTTTGCAACAAATAAATACAACTTTTCAGCCCCTAATTATTTGCTCCTTATCATTAGAATATAAGCTCCTTGAGGTCAAGGATGCTTTTAAACCTTTCTTTACATTTGTAGAACTTTGTATAGTGCTATCATTTAGCATAGTGGATAGAGCACTGAACACGTAGTCAGAAAAACCTGAGTTCAAAGCCAACCTCAGACTCTTAATAAGATCTATGCAATTCTGGGCATGTCACTTGAACCTGTTTGCCTCAATTTCATCACTTATAAAATGTGTATAATAACAGCATCTATCTCCCATGGGAATTGTGAGGATTAAATAATATAATTAAATAATATATAATATTATATAATGCTTAGCATAAAAGAACTGTCATATCAATATTAATCATTATTACAATTACTATTGGTGTGACCCAATACACAATTCACTCTCAGCCTCAATTTCCTCATCAATAAAAAAGGGATGACATTAATAGCACCTTCTCACAGAATTGCTGTAAGGATTTAACACAAGTAGACCACTTTGAAAACCTTAAAGCTCAACTTTAATGCTAGCTATAGTAAGAGCTTAATAAATCAGTTTGTTTACTGCCTAAAAAAACAAACTACAAATAATTATAGTCAAATAAGACAGATCAATATGTTGGCTATGAACCTGTAAATGTATGCCATATTTCACACTGCTAGTCCACCAAATTTCTGTTGGACAATGGAAGGTGAACATTGCCATCAGTTCCTGAAGTCATGATTGTTACTGCTTTGAAGTCTTTTTCTGGAGACTTTTAGTTTTATTTTGGTCTATTTTTTCTCATTATATAAATTATTCTTACTTCATTCTGCATTGATTTATATGGTGTTTTCCAAGTTTATTTAAATTTTTCATATTTTACATTTCCTAGGTCACAATACATTCCCGTAGCACAATTTGTTCAGCTATTCCTATTAGTGGATAACTACTTTCCCTTATTTTCTTTCCAGTTTTCTGCTAATACCAAAAAAAGAAATGATGATATAAAAATATTTGTTATTAAAAGATATTTTCCTGTCCTTGATTTTCTACATTACAATAAAAGTAGTGGTAGTATTTATAGGTCAAACAATTTAGTGATTTTTCAAAAGTGCAATTCTAAAGAGTTTGGAACTTGCAACAATTTGCAATTCTACTAATAGTAACATCCATTTGGACTTTATTGTGATATATGTTATAAAACGTTGTTCTAAACCTAATTAGCATTAGCTAAATGACCAAAGGGCATGAATAGGCAGTTTATTGCACAAGAACCTGCTAGGTGTTTAACTGATATTTATTGGTTGAATTTTTTAAACTTTCAGTGTTCTCTATGATACCTTCTAAGGTAACCCTAGCAGAAAATGATCATTCTCTCTTTTGTATTTCTATAGCATTTAGTTAATCTCATATTTAACATGTTACTTGTCACACATATAGGCTTATATTTAGATACTTGGCCATCTCAATTAGCTCCCTTGATAAATTAAAAGTTCTTTAAGGACAGGAATACAACTTTGTAGCTTCCTCAGAGTCTCATAAATAGTAGAAAAAACATCTAATAGTACTTTTGGAATGAATGCATACTTCTCCTTAAGAAAGATTCTGATACCATCTTTTTCCTGTAAATTATTTATCTTTACCAATTGTCTTTATTTATAACTATAGTTGCATATAACTATATAAGAAGAGAAGCCAATCCCCCTGTATGTCAAGAGGAGATAAAACCTCATAAACAAGGTTTGGGGAAACCCTGGTTTCCATTTTAACCCAGTAAATATCTGTCTGTCTATTTACCTACCCATCTACCTACCTAATCATATTTATACAGAATCTTAGAAGGCATCTCAGAGTCAATTAGCTCAATACAACCATAATAATAGCTGAAACTTGAAGGTTTTTTAAAGCCTTTTATGTACATGATTCCAATTGATTGTCACAATAACTCTGTCAGTTAATATTACAGACATTATTATTATTTTATAGACAAGGAAACTGAGACTCAGAGACATTAAGTGACTACTTTATGGTGACATAGCCAGTAAGTGCCAGAGGTGGTACTGGAATACAGTTTTCTTTTGAATCCAAGTGCAGTACACGTTCCATTGTGCCACACAGCCTCCCCATAAAACTATCTCAAATGGCTGTCATGAAGATATTCAAAGGTGAGGAATTTACAACTTTGTGAACAAACCATTCTATTTTAGGATATATCTAATTGTTAGGAAGTTTATTTCCCCCTTACCTTGAGTACTAATCCTTTTACCTTCCATCTATTGACTTTAGTTCTGTCACCAAAAGCCAAAAGGAACGCATTCAATTTCTCTTCTATATAACTTTTCTTCAAATATTTGAAGGCAGCTACCATCATTCCATAAATTTGCTCTTCATAGTAAACATCTCCAGTTCATTCAGACAGTTCTCATGTGATATGGTTTTTATGTCTCTTCTCTTTCCTGATCTCCTCAATATTGTTCTCTTAGTGTCTAATGCCCCTCTAATTTTGGTTTAATCTGTGCTTGGACAAGCAAGTTAATCTCACTAAGAAATGTTACAACTTATATGAGAAGTTCTAAACAGCTTTAAGAAGGAGCACTTACAAATTGGTAATCTTGTTCCTAGTGAGATTTTTTTTCCCTTCTCACAAATAGAAGCCTTAGGGGAGAAAAGAAAAACCAAGTATAGAATAGACTTATTGCACAAGGAAACTTCACCTGCAGTTCTCCTATATAGGCAGTCTATTCAGTGTATTTTGCATTCATTGCCTTATGATTTCTATGAGAGAAATAGAGTACAAAAAAGTAGGAGCATGCAGGGAAAAGGAAAATTTAAAAAAAACCAACAACCTAAAATCTTTCCAAAGGCAAGCTTTAAATGCACTTAAAGTCAATCTTAGAAGCCTTTAAAACCTTACTAAATTGGTAGAAGCAAAAACTCCATTCATCTTGCATCCCAAGAGTAATGCTATCATGATCCGTGTTCTGTAATTATGCAGTGTGCCTGCACAATAGGAAGGGGACAAGAACAGCTAGCTCAGGGGGATCATTTCCAATCCTTTTGTTTCTTTCAGAGCTAGAATGCCCCCATCAGGGAAATCCAATGTGTTTCTTATCAGACCTTTTTTTGTTTTTAGTGTGAATTACTGAACAAGTCTCTAGATACTGATTTATATCTCCCCACAAGATAAATGTCAGTTTCTATTGGCACATTTCTATTCAGCCGCACCACTTTCAAATTATGTAAAAAGGTTGTGCAGGCAATTTGATTGCAGATGGTGGAACAAAACAGGCCAGAGAATCAGCAATGAGGGAACAGCTTCTTTTTTCCCTTTTTTGTTGTAAAATTGCAGGAGCTAAAATGTATGTTCTGATGCCAGAGATCACCTCAGTCTGTAAGTAATAGTTATTTGAGATTCATAATAAAAATGAGAATGGAATATCTATCTACTTACCTAGTGAGCTAGTTATCGATGAAAACAGAACCCACCATAGTACTACTAATATAGTATCCTATCAGATTGCTGCTGTGAGCAACGCAGCATCCGTTTATCTCCTATAACCAGAATTTCTATGAATTAACTGTAGCTAGAGAAAGTCTATTCTTTTCCCTTCACATACAACTTCTCTTTCTCTACCTAACATAGTAGGAATGCTAGCATCTTTTTTTTTAGTTGTATGAAACAGAAAAAAAATAAAAGAAGGTAAATCATTTGAAAGTGTCCCTAAAATGGGAGACAAGCTTTCCATAGGACTCCAAATAGTATTATATCAGAAATGGCAATACTTCCAGCCCTATTTCCTAAAACCAATGGCTAAGTGATGAGAAGTCCCACTTGTTGGGAAATAATACTAGCTCAAGCAAAATTATTTTCTCCACTTCCATTAGCCCAATGCTCAAAACACCTAAACCACTGTTAACAGATTCAAAGTCAATTAGTAGAAGAACAGAAGGCCTGGACCTGAAATAAATTGGAGTTCCTCAAGTAACATGACTCACTATGTCCCATGGTCCCTGCTCTTTTCTCCAAGAAGCAAACCTCAGAATCTGATTCAGTGATGTCTCCTACTGGTTTCTCACTATTACTGCTTTTCTGCTTTGAACAGAGTCACCCATGGTATAGAGAATAATGTACTTTAGGATCATAAAATCTGAGATTGAGAGGTACAAGAGATTTCAGAAGCCATTCAATCCAACCTCTTCACTTAAAAGATAAAGAATCTGAGGTCCAAAAGGGTAAGAGACTTAACAACTACAGTTCGGAAATTTGAATTCTAACTCGGCCACTAACTTGTCTGTGTGACTTTAGAAAAATAATTTAGCCTTCCTGGGCATCAGCTTCCTTATCTTCAAAATGAGAGGTTGGATTACATGGCATCAAGGAGCCTCTTATTACTCCTAAATTCTCTGATCTAACTTGTATTCCTTCCACAGAAGAGGATGCAAACTTTTTCCTGTTACCTGATATTTAAGAATTTTGTTATTAGGCACAAGGGAGTATATAGAAGGCTCACAATAGCAATGGAAAGAACAAAGTTTATAATAATGGCGAATGTATATAGGGCAGTGAGGTGGTGCTGTCAATAGAATGCCAGGCCTGGAATTAGAAAGATCCTAAATTCAAATCTGGCCTCAGACACGTGTGACCCCGACCAAGTCACTTAATCCTATTTGCCTCAGTTTACTCATCTGTAACATGAACAGGAGAAACAAATGGCAAACCACTCTGGAATCTTTGCCAAGAAAATTCCAAACGGGGTCACAAAGAGTTGGAGATTATTGAAATAATTGAACAACTTGCTGATTCCAGGTCTCCCATGCGATCCACTGTGCCATCTAGCTGTATGTATTGTAGGTATAATCTAGTCTACTGCTAGGTTATAGATAACTTATTAATTTGATTTTTAGGTACAAATATTTTTTTCTTATTTAATTTCCTCTTTTTTTCCTGATTTCCTTTTATTATTAATAACTGAAATTTATTTACTATGTTATTTCCAAAGCACTTTACATATCTTAACTCATTTGAACTTAATAACATTCTGTGACGTACACAATGCAAGAATTGTTATTTCCATTTTACAAATAAAGAAGCTGAGACTTGATAAAATTAAGAGCCTTGATATAGGATTGGTCATATCAGTTGCAAATTCCTTTTCTTGACTTCAACTCCAGCACACTATATACTGTGCCCAGGTAATTGATTTCCCCATGTTAGATAAAATAGATCTAACATTATGATGTCCAGTTAAGAGATAGTGAGTTTTGTAGCTGGTGGGTTTGATTTGGCAAAGAAGTTTAGAGGTCTTAACCTTTCCAGAATCTACTTCCTATCTCTCTGTTTTAGGTTTGAAAGTTAGAATTGTAGAGAAGGGAAATTACTACCCTTTCTTTTGTGTATCCATGTGGAATTTTGATGTATGATGTAAAATGTTGTTCTAAACCTAATTTCTACTAAACTGCTTTCCAGTTTTCTGAGCAGTTTTTGTTGAATCGAGCATCTTCACTAGCTGGTGTCCTTGGGTTTACTGAGCATTAGGCTACTTACTATTTTCAGTTGATTATGAGTTTTTCCCCAGAATCAATTCCTAACCACAGACAAGACCTACTTGGCTTCTTTCTTATAAGCAAGATAAGAGTTACATATTTTTCACCTTGATCCATCTGAGAACAATCTGTAGAAGTCCTATTCTTGACCTCCTGACTTCCTGTATAAGAAAAATCTTTCCTTAGTTTTTCTATAAGAGTTTTATCAGGTTTCATGTCTTTTATCATCTTTACAATTTCTACCTTCATTCCACTGATGTTATAATAGTCTATTTCCTAGAATCTCCTTTCTTGCCCTCGACCTATCCTTTTTAGTTCCATGTAGTTTACCTGAAGGAACTCTTCTTGGCTAAATGTTTTTTAAGTATCTTTTAAAAAATGGTTATTTCTTTCTTCTTAGCACTGCCACAGATTCAAATTTGAGTCCTCCTATGAAAGTCATAGAACCTGGGACTACAAGGTTAGGTTCGTGTTGTTTTTTTGAGCCTGCCATCACTATACTGCCTTCAGCATGGGGTTTTATCTCACTCTGAATGTTTGCTCTTCTTTGAACATGCACCCAGGTAACAGCAAACTGATGGCTGCCACACCATGGGGGTGAATAAACACTGAACATTTCTCTCTACTTCCAACAGACTCCTTGATCTCAGGTTTCTTTGTCAAGGTTAACTTCCTCTTTCTCTGGAAAGTAGTTCACTAAAATCCAATTTCCCAATTATTAAAAAAAATTGAATAAAGAATACATAACAGAAAATCGATCAGAATAGATTCACTTTAAAAAAAAATCTGACTCCCTGCAAAAAAAGTTTAATAAAAACAGAGCGCTATACACTGATGTCCCAGCATTGAAGTTCTCTAGTTACTAATGTTCACTCTCCTCAGGTGTATCACTGTTATAACACAGGGAAATGCTGTGAGGATTGGTGAAGACTTTGCAGGCTGTTAAACATTTCCGTAAGCTGATAAGATGATATCTACTTACTGCCAATGCTAAAAAAAAAACTTTAATGATGTGTTAGCACATTTTCTTCACACTATCTAATGAAAAGCTGGAAAGGTATTAGGGCCAAAAAAGCATTTCAAAAGTTTAGAAATTAGCTACTGAACTAATCTTAAAAAAGAACAGAAAGGAAGATTAATTTCTAATATAATTAATAAGGCAACAGTGTGATCTAAGTATTAATTTATCAAAAGTATTTTCTTTAGCTGGTGAACCTTTTAATATTAATACCATCCCTGGCCAATACAGATTCTTGCTGAAGGCACCATGCCCATGTTGACCAAAGTGCATACTATCCACATAGCACTTTTTAAGTAGCTTGATACAATTATTTTAGCTACTAGGTTTGTATGGTGATGACATATTGATTTAACCTAATTCTATCTTTACAGCATCTCTGGATATTTTTAATTCTCTCAAAAATTGTTATAACATTCTTAAAACAAAAATATACTTTATTTCAAAATGAGGGGGATATATATAATTATGGTATTAGAATCAATAAGTAATGACAGAGTGTTACAATTCTACATAGATTAGAAATCATGAGCATATACAGAAAGACCATATTGCACAATTTCCCCTTATTTTGGATCAAAAAATGACAGAATTCTGTCTTCAAGTCATGTGACCATGGACATATCTCCCACCTCTCTGCTAGTTGTGTGACCATGGCCATATCACTCACTCCTCTGATCTCCTGAAAAGTTTCTCAGACTACTTGTGATACACAGGTTGTTAATGATCTCATTGGAAGGATTTTCTACATACAGGCCACTGATATTAATACAGCACAAGATAATAGGAAATAAAATTTAAGATAAACTAATGATAATCTATCACAGTTTCCTGGACTATATAATAGGAATTATAATATCTTTCTCACAGGGTTGTTATAAAGATCAAATGAGATAATATTTGTAAAGCACTTAGCACAGTGCCTGGCAAACAGTAGTTGCTTAATAAATGCTTTATTCCCTTCCCCTTCTCATTGATAAGGACAATATAAATATTTGTAGCCTACTGAGAGATTGTAAGACTTTAATGACATTGAAATAAATCTTTTTTTCCTCTACAGATTAACTGTTTACCTTTTATTACTCTTGCAAACTAGTAAGTTTCTTGGAACAGAAGATCTTAAGAATATACTTTTCTATTTTGTAATTACATGTATATTGATACTTGATTTTTGTGCATTTAGAATTTAATTTTCATTCAGAGCTTGTCATTTGGAAAGCAGATAAAAGAACTATACCTTGTAGGTAATTCAGACAGTGGTGGAGATTATCTTGTTCATCTTTTAGAGAAGAAATGTCTATATTCAGTTCAGGGACTAATAAAGTTAAAATTGAATTTCAGTTATGGTTAGAGAATATTAGTTAGAGCTAAAAGAAGAATTATAAGTTGCTTAGTCTAACCCCTTCCTTAATTTTTTAGATATGGTGAATGAGAGCCAAAGTGATTTACCCAAAATCACCCCAGTAATTTTTGTCAGAGGTGGGATTTGAACCCTGTCCTTCTTGAGTTAAAGGCTAGCAGTCTCTCTACTATGTTATGCTGCCTTTCTGGACTTGGAGTCAGAAAGATTTAAATTTAAATCCTTCCTCAGATACTTCCTAGCCATACTAACCTGGGCACACTTAATTTCTCTCATTTTCAGTATCTTCATTTGTAAAATAGGGGTAATGAAATCACCTATTTCTGAAGACTGTTGAGAGAAAAAGATGAAACAATTTATATAAAGAACATTGCAAATTGTAAAGTGCTGTGTAGCTGTTAGCTGTATACATGTAAAATATATACACACTGATCTAGGGTTGGGAGGGGAGACAACTTGAAAAAAGCCTTTTGTAATAGATGTTATGTGAAATGAGACAAACCTTGAAGGAAACTAAGTTGTCTAAGAAGGGAGGAAATGAAAGAGAGAGAGAGAAAGAGAGAGAGAAAGGGGTATTCTATGTGTAAAAAGAGAGATTATTCTATGTGTGTTAGAAAGAATACTTTCTATAAGCAGGAGTGTTGTAGAACCAGTCTGAGCTGGCTCATGAGAGTTGATTGTTAAAGTTTCAGTTCAGTTTGACTATACTTTGAAAATTGGCAAAGGTTATATAAATCAGGGCACAATTTACTCCATTGTTGATTATCTAGGCTTAAAAATGTGATAAATTGTTAACAATCCAGATTGAAAGTGTCTTGTGCATGCATTTTTTTTTGAGAATTGGTTGTTAAACATTTATCAGCACACACCTGTCTATAAGAAACAGAGTCATTTCAGAGAGAGGATAGAGTGGATGAGGGGAATAATGTACAAGCTATCTAGAAAGACAGGCTGGAGCCAGATTGTGAAGGGTTTTAGATGCAAGACAGAGTATTTTATATTTTATTCAAGAAGCAACTGAAGCTTCTTAAAAAGAGGAATGACATAGTCAAACTTCAGTTTTTGGGTTACCAATTTAAAGTCTGTGGAGGATGAATTTTAAAGGAGAGAGATAGGATTCAAGAAGACCAAGTGGAACTTTATTGCAATAGCCTAGGTAAGAGGTGAGGAACTTGCCCAGAAAAGTTGTTAGGTAACAGGAGGTGGATCTGAATGATTTTTAAGGAGTAGAATCAACAAGATTTGGCAACTAAATATATATGAGGGATGAGGGAGATGGAAGAATCAAGAATGACTCACTGATTGGGAACCTATGTGACTGAAAGGAAATGCATTCAAAGAATATTAGAAAATGGTTACTTGAATGGTTCTGAATCTTCTCTTGCCAGGACTAGTTTATAATATTGACAGAAAAGACTAGCGTGAATAAGAATTGTAAAGATAAGGGGAGCTGGAATATTTGATAGCATAGCAAAGACAAAAGTTGTATGAAGGGGCAACTAAATGGCACAGTAGATAGAGCATGAGCTTTGGAGCAAGAGGACCTGAGTTCAAATATGACTTAGACATTGAACACTTACTAGCTGTGTGACCCTGGGCAAGCCACTTAATCCCAAATGCCTTTTCCTCCTCATCCCCCTAAAAAAAGAAGTTGTGGGGATATGAATAGGGTTATCAAAACCTATTCTTTCCAGTTTTCTGAATTTTATTGCTATTTACACTATTCTGATAAGTGCCCATATTTGTCCTTAATTCCTTGATATCATTTCCAGTGTTTATAGAATCTTTTAAAAATATAAATTTGTTTATGAAGACTTTATCCAATGTACCATGGTCTCTTCAGACAGCTAATTCTTTTCTACTTTAACTATTTTTGAGTATGTCATCAGAATTTCTTTCTTGACAATATCTTGAGTCTACTTCCCCTTTAGAATTTTAGGTCATGAAATCTTAACTATCCTTTCTTTGAACTTTTAGAAATCCGCTATTTCCAAATGTAGAGTACATATTAGATTATCCCCATTGTGCTAATTCTATTTCAGTATTTTTTTTCCACAAAGGCATCTTGTGACATTTAAAATGGAATGATTACTGAAGCAATTTTATGGAGGAGGCAAGAACAAAAAAAATTCTTGATTCAAGAACCTAGTTAGAGAAATATTGAAAAATAAGAATTTCTCTTTTTCATTGATCAAGGGAAGGAGAAAAATATGAATATTATTGTTGAGATATTTTCAAGAAGTAGAAAAGGGAAAGTTAAGGGAACTCACATAAGACAGCTTCAAACTTCTCAGTGAAATAGGTTGTTATATATTTGCTATGATTATAATGGATGGAAGGGCAATTAGGAGCTTGAGAAGAGAGCAAAATACCTAGAAGGGCTGTCAAGCAGTTGTGAGGGAATAGCTAATAAAATCACATCATTTTAGATGAATGTTGGAGGGGATGCGGGAAAACTGGGACCCTGATGCATTGTTGGTGGAGTTGTGAATGAATCCAACCATTCTGGAGAGCAATCTGGAATTATGCCCAAAAAGTTATCAAACTGTGCATACCCTTTGATCCAGCAGTGTTATTTCTGGGCTTATATCCCAAAGAAATACTAAAGAAGGGAAAAGGACCTGTATGTGCCAAAATGTTTGTGGCGGCCCTGTTTGTAGTGGCTAGAAACTGGAAATTGAACGGATGCCCATCAATTGGAGAATGATCAGGTAAATTGTGGTCTATGAATGTTATGGAATATTATTATTCTGTAAGAAATGACCAGCAGGATGAATACAGAGAGGCTTGGAGAGACTTGCATGAACTAATGCTGAGTGAAATGAGCAGAACCAGGAGATCATTAACAACAATTTTCAACAACGATACTGTATGAGGATGTATTCTGATGGAAGTGGATTTCTTTGACAAAGAGATCTAACTCAGTTTCAATTGATCAATGATGGACAGAAGCAGCTACACCCAAAGAAAGAACACTGGGATATGAATGTAAACTGTTTGCATTTTTGTTTTTCTTCCCGGGTTATTTATACCTTCTGAATCCAATTCTCCCTATGTAACAAGAGAACTGTTCAGTTCTGCACACATATATATTGTACCTAGGATATACTGTAACCTATTTAACATGTATAGGACTGCTTGCCATCTGGGGGAGGTGGTAGAGGGAGGGAGGAGAAAAATCAGAACAGAAGTGAATGCAAGGGATAATGTTGTAAAAATTACCCTGGCATGGATTCTGTCAATAAAAAGTTATTATAAAATTTTTAAAAATCACATCATTTTCATATAAATAAAAAAGCTCCTGACAGCATAGGGTCACATTTTTATAATACAAGTTCTTCTTGGAAACCATATCATAAAGTATATTGTTACAGACTGACTGAGCACATCTATCATTTGCCTTTGTAGCCAACTGCTCAAACATATTTGGCATCGTTATTAAAAGTAGGTAAAGTTGCAAGAAGTAAAATATGAATGTTTATTTTGTTATCCTTCAGTTGTACCTGATTCTTTGTGACACTATTGTAGTTTTCTTGGCAAAGATACTGTAAATTTGCATTTCTTTTTTTTTCCAGCTTATTTTACAGATGGAAAAAATGAGGCAGAGGGGTAAGCGACTTGTTCACATCACATAGAATCTGTGGCCAGATTTCAAAACAGGAAGTTGAATCTTTCTGACTCCAGGCCTGGAACTCTATTCATTGCACTGCCTGACTGTCCCATAAATGTTTATTGGGCAAGATTGAATGAGCACAGTAGAGAAATATGAGTTAGCAAAAGGTGGAAATTTTCTCTATTTTAGTTAAGATAATGCAGAGTAATGTTATCATTAATAAAAATAATATTGAGATTGCATTTATGTGGTACCTTAAATGTTCTACATCTATTATTTAAACCAGATATCTCCATCACTAATCCATTTCATTTCAGTGAAAACCTACAATTCTAGGTGATATGGGTTATACCAAAATTATAAAAGATGTAGTTCCTGCTTTCATAAAGCTTATAGTTTTACTGGAAGAAATATCTTGTACCTGAACCAAGAAATGACAGCAGATAGTATATGAGTAAATGCCCCCAAAATGGCATTGACAATAAATGCTATTAGTTTTCTTCAGTGAGTCTGTCTAGCTCTTAATTAGCTTTTATATTTGCCGAGTATAGTATATGAGTAATTAACCCTCCACAAACTGAGTAATTCATCTTTAGCAACTCTGCTGGCATCTCCTGAAAAGTCACAGAGATTTAGCTAAAGTGGGCATGTTGTAGTGTCATTATTTTTCTGTATTAGATAGCATAAATATTTCTTATTGAATTAGCAGAACTGATGGACAGAATGGTCATTTGTTTAAAAAGTCAGTCTCTTTGGGATCTATGGACCTTGAAGTCTCAATGTGGTTTAAGAAATAGACTCATTTTTATTTTCTAGTATGGGGTATGGACTATACAGCACTTTGAGCCATTGTCATTCTTATATTCTTATCTTCTTTGCTGTATTTTTGCTGTCATGAACAAAAATTATAAGATGAAGCATTATATTATCCCATGTCTTTGGCCAGCAGAAACAAGAAATGGCTGAGAATGGATATTTTCATGTTTTATAGAGGCAAGCATAGAAAATAGATAGCCTAGCCACTGCAGACACTCATTGTCAGGTTTCACATTAACACAAATAAAAAGGAACTGTGTGAGTCAAGGCTCAAAGATTTAATTCAAACGTCTTTAATGGAGCCCTGCAAAGCAACAACCCAAATAGCACAATATACAGTTGCAGAAATGATCAAATAAAAAAGAATCTCAAGAAGAATATATTTATTTCTTGTTATAATTAGAAGAATTGGATGTGGAAAAATCTTTTTATGTAGTATCATGGCTGTCAGCTTGGTGGGGGGGGTGTTACCTTGTTTGATTGCTGGAAACTTGGTTTAGTTTAAAACAACAACAACAACAACAACAACAACAACAACAACAACAACAACAACAACAACAACAAACGGGCTTCTTTTCTTTTAGAAAGTCACCTGGAGCCAATTGTGAGAATGTTTTCTAACTATCCAATTTTGACTTATCTTTTTTTCTCATGCAAAACAAGCAGTTGCTGTTCAATTACAGGAAGCTATTAGATCTTTTCTGGTTGATTCATTTATAATATTGTACTGATATATATATATACACACAAGTATAATGGAAGTTTGATGTATACCCAAATCACCTAAGATGGAGTTGAG
Organism: Antechinus flavipes; assembly: GCF_016432865.1. Lineage (NCBI taxonomy): Eukaryota > Metazoa > Chordata > Mammalia > Dasyuromorphia > Dasyuridae > Antechinus > Antechinus flavipes. The sequence goes on from NC_067400.1 coordinate 365,117,412, forward strand.
AATTTGTTTTTTGGAGAAATAGAATCAATACATGCATGAACATTCTGTGTTAGTCTATCATATAGTTGGGAGCATCCTTTTTCTAACAAGTATATAGCTGGAACTGTTTCTCTCTCTAAATCCATTTGAGCACAATCTGCCCCCTTTCCTGCATTTGGCTAAGAATGAAGGACTTCTTCATTCACAGCAGCTGATACTGACTTCCCTTCATCACTCCCCCTATGACACATGAGCCATCCATTATCTCTGATAGAGGTACTCTTTCCTCCAATACAAATTATTTCTTACTTAAGCTTCCCATCTTATAAGTTTTTGTGTTTTCCACAAATCTTCCATAGTGGATCTCCCCAGTGCACTGGAAGACTTTTTTTGCAGCTTGTAATATTTTATAGACATTAGTGCAACACATAAACTATAATCCTTAATGCTAACATCACCATTTCGTTCCTTTGCCAGGCATCCATTTTCTGGACAAAGTCTTTTCCAAAAATTCTTGAACAAAAAACATTGTTTATACCAAACATTTTCATTATCATTTTTAAATGTGATTCTTCCAAGTGTTCCAGCTTTTGGAATATTGAGGGGTGACTTATCACTTGCAACATGTTTATGTTCAAGTTTTGTGATGAAAGGAAGCATTTGAAAGTCTTTGAGCAGTTAACAAAAGTAGGTTTACTTTGTCCTAACACAGCAATGATATGCAATAAAGACACAATTACACAGCTTCTCTGGGTGAAACCCCTCTCATCTCCATATGGAACTACATCTAATTATCAGGGCAGGGTACAATGAAAGACATGGTGACTTTTGTTGTCTTTATAAATTGACTCTTAGGTGCCCCACGTCCACATAAGTGGGATTTTTAATCCTCATGGAGTAAACCAAGAACCTGTGTCAAATGAGGTAGGGAGCAACCAAGTGCTAGAAATAGCCTTTTCTTTTCCTCCCTCCTTTCTTTCCTTCTCTTCCTTCCTTCCTTCCTTCTCTTTCTTCCTTCCTTCCTTTTTTCTTTTCAATTTTTAAATCTTTTATGGCAAAGTAATCCCTATCGTGGAAAAGAAACTTCCTAACATATAAAATCAGCCTTGGGATAATACTGGTGCTAAATAGCTGGGCTTTTTCCTAATGAATTTCTTGCAATCCAGAAAAACACTGAAATTTTTTCCAAATGTGATTTAGACTGATGATTTCTTCCTATTAGTTTCTGAGCCCAGCTCATTGTCTAGCTGCAGCACTTGTTGAAGCTCAAAACCCACTGCCTAATTCCTAGAAAGTGCTAGACATTTGCTCTTGTTAAGCTAATAGACTAACTCAATGGCTTTTTGATCTAACTGTATAGGATAATAATCCATTTGATTTTTCCATGAATAACTAGGTCTCCCTTTTCAAGTTAATGAAATCTGCAAAAAGAAATATCTACAGAACTTCTCTATCAATAGATAATGCCCCAGTTGGTACAATATCTGACATATAAGTACTTAATAATATTTATTGATTAATTGATTGATCAACATGGAATCTTTTTTCCCTTGTCTCTCTGTTTAATGCCTTAGATTGATACTGATATTCATCCAAATGTTGAATAAAATCATTTCTGTGGTCCTGTCTTGAAATGTTAGTTTTAATAGATTTCTTAAGATTGAAAGTTGGAAGGGATGTTAAAGGTAATCTCATCCCAATCAGTCATCTCACACATGAGGAAAGAAAGGATCTGAAAGGTTAAATGACTTGCCTAATGTCATAAAGGGACTAAATAGAAGAATTGTGATTCAAATTCAAATTCTCTCACCAAAACCAATGATCTTTCCACTACAACATAAATTATTTGATCTTATTATATGTATGGGAGAGCTTCCATTTTCTCTGTCATATCAAATGTTTTTATGTAGCCAAGAGACAATAGAACCCCAATTTGTTTTAATTTAACAATATTTTATTTAAGCAAATACATGCCAAAGGGAAACTGGAGACCCAGCAAGACTAAATGCTAGTAGGAAATCAGGAAACATCTCCTCTCCATCCTACCTGACATTTACATGCCAACAATTGCCTAAAGGCACAGAAAGAGTATGCTTCAAGAGAACCTTACCCCTCCCTGCCATACTGAAACTCTGCCTGAACAAACCACATTCCTCATTTACAACTGGCCACTTTTTCATGACCATCCACCTAAACCCTATCCAGAATATCCCACTCCGTAATTGTATTATTTATATTTCATTTTCTATTATTTTATTTGTAATATAGTTTTTATATTGTATATGTGATATAATAATGATAAATAATAACATAAATATAATAAATATGAATAATAATGAATAATATGAATCACAATATTTACATAAAGCACAGTCTTAGTTCCAAGTCTTGAGTCCCTGGTTTCTCCAGAACTTTTCTTCTGGGCTATCTGTGGCCTCCCATCTAGAATGCTGGCTGAAGACTTCAATTTTTCAGGTTTAAATTTTCAGGATTTCTCTCTTCTGGCTCTCATTAAGACCCAGGTCCCTCTTGATAGTAGTTCCTTTACCATCTTTTCTAATGTTGTCTACTCTTCTGTTATATCACTAATTCACTGGTTAGAGCACTGTTTTTTCTCTCTTTCAAATTCTAGACTCTTCCTTTGATATTTTCAATAATAAAACTTTTTTTTTTGTCTTTGAGATTCATGCTAATCAAATGTATAACTGGCTATTCTCCCCAAGGACATTCTTCATCCTTCCCTCTGTGATTTAAATATCTCTCTCTCCTTATCTTCTGCTTTCCTAATAGAGAATTTCAACATACAGATTTTTTTTGAAATCCCCAAATTTCCTAGTCCTTCAATCTACTTCACTCCCATGATATGCTTCTCCAGTTCACTTCTGTTATTTACACAGTCATATCCTTCATTTTGCCATCACTCACAAGTGTTTTATTTTCTTGTTTAACTTAAAAATTCTTTTATCTGATCAAAATCTTTTATCATTCCATCTATCTTTATGCTCTATAATCTATATCGCCTTTCTTGGAGTTCCCTATGAACTCTCTTTTACTCTTTTCCAGGCCATAACCTCTGCCCATGCTAAGATCTTCTTTCCTTTTTTCCTTATCTTGACCTCTTGGTGAATCAATAAAACTCTACACTGTTCTACACTCTCATTCCCTTATTCTGTTGCTGTATATATCTTTCCAAATCCCAGCCCTGAATTACAACTATTATCCTTCATCTTCATTCTTATCTATTTGATGAAAAACAGAACGAGAGGAAATCACAAAGCTGTGCTGATTGGGTAAACAATTATTCTACTCCCCAGAGTTGTTTTGAGGATAAAATGAGACATTTAGAAAATACTTTACCAATCTTAAAGTTTTGTATAAGTGCTAGTTATCATTACTATTGATAATCATTATTATACTATCATATTGTCATATATAACATATAAACAATCATGTTATAAATATATATGAGAAAAATCAATAAATATAAATAGCACAATTATCAATATAAATAACAATTATTTTATATAATAATTATAATTGTTATAATCATTTTTCTTTACCACCATTATCATCTCAACTGGTTCCTAATATAGCAAAGTGATTATTTTATTCCTTCTTGTGTTCTTTTCTTTCCTTAATTCTCCTATGGCACATCCTCTCCCTACCATTTAAGCTGAGGATTTCATATCATTCTTTGAAAAGAGGATCTTCACCAAGAACTCTCCGTTATCTCCCTTACATCATATATACATCTTCCTTCATTTCTCATTTCTTCCAGATTTCTATGGAGAGCCTTTTTTTTTTTAACCAAAGCCAACTTCTTTACATGAACCCCTGATCCCTTCTTTCTGAATTTTTTTAGTCAATTGCCTCCACAACCAATCCTTTCACTTTCTTTATTTTTCTCATTCTTTGTCTTTTCCTATGATCCTAAAACAGTCATGTCTCTCTCATCCTTAAAAATCCTACCCCAGACCAGCCATCCCTACTTTTCCATACTTAAACATCCTAACTCATCTGCCACTTGATTCCACTCTTCCCATTGCTGAATTCTTCTGGAAACTTTCATTTTGATGACAACTTTGGACCAGGTATCCCTCATTCTGCTGACTTAGTCCCATGCTCTGGCACTTTTTCCCTTCTCACGTCCCTGTTCCCCACCCTGATTTTCAGCTTTCCATTTTTATGAATTGTCTTATCTCATTAAAATGGAAGCTTCTAAAGGTCAGGGGCTATTTGTTTCTTTGCCTATATTTGTATTCCCAGCATTCAGCAGTGTGGAGCACATAGCAAGTGCTTAATAAATGCTTGTTTACTGACTATTCTCACCAGTTATATTATTCCTCTACTTCATGGCAAAACTCCCAGAGAAAACCTTCAACACTTAGTCTTTTCACTTTCTCTAAATCCAACACAATCTGGCTTTAGGGAAGGCAAAGCAGTGTGGGTGATGCAGCTAGACACCCTGAGGGAGAGAAAGGAAGCAGCATGCACTAAGCAAGTTAAACCAACTCCTTGACCACTACTTTCCCTCAGATTTTGAAGCAGCCCAGAATACTGAACCCAAGTGTCTTAGGAGCAGCAACACTGACAGAACAGTGCTCTCAAGCTTTTATTTTGGGAAGCAATACCTCTGGAGATGAAGCATAGAAACTATTCTGTAGGTGCTCCACAACAGAAACTGAAGAGTAAGAAAAGAAAGTTTTTGACAATAAAGTCCTTCATATGTCAAATAATTCAATGTCATACCATATGGTTTTATCAGTAGCAGTGATGTTAAAAAAGAGGCCTTTACATCTGTTTTTCCATTGAGCCCTAAGGACTATGGAATCTTTCCATTTGACTTACACTTGAAATGTTTGTTGTCTTCTCCATTAAAAGATAAGTTATTTTTCATTTTGTATGCTTAATAAATACTTTGTTCATCTATTCATTCATTTTGAACTCATTCAACTGAAACTGCTCTCTCCAAAGTTACTAATAAATAGTTGCCAAATCTAAATGAACTTTTTTGTTATAATATATATATATATATATATACATATATATATTTTAAAAATCTCTCTGCTGTATTTGACAATGTTGATCCACTCTTCTTTTTGGATATTCTGTCTTCTCTAGCTTTTTGTAACACCATTCTCTTTCAATTATTTTCCCATTTGTCTCTGTTTTTCAATATCCTTTTGCTGCTTCTTTATTCTTATTACTTTCCATGGGTGTTCTCTCCAGGATTTTGTCTTTAACCCTCTTTTCTTCTTTTTTACTGTATATCTCTTTATGAATTTATCAGCTCCACAAATGCAATGATCAGCTCCATATAGATGATTCACAGATCTTTATACCTCCCTCTGGCTATTCTCCTAAGGGAAAGCCAAATATCACAACTGCTTTTTGGTTATCTCAAATTGAATATCCCATTGGCATTTCAAATCCATTGCATCTGAAACAAAATATCTTATGCTTTAAAACTTGTTCTAATCTTCCCTGAAACTGTAAAAGGCATCATCAGTTCTCCCAGGTGTTTAGATTCTTGATCTCAATGATATCCTAAACTTCCCATTTTTCTTCACTCCATACATCCAAAACCTTGGCAAATATTATCATTTCTACTTTTTTGCAGCATCTCTCAAAAATGTCTCCTTATCATTCACATAGCCAAAACCTGAGTTCGAGTCCTTATTGTTTCAACTATCTTTCTAACTGTTCTTTATGCCTAAAACCTCTCCTACCCCCACATCCCAAGCCATTTCTCACTGAGCTGCCACGACAAATTTTCTAAACTGTAGATCTGATTATGTAATTCCCTTGCCTAGTGAACCCCAATGGCTTCCTATTATCTCTGAGATCAAACATAAAACTCCCTTATTTGGCATATAAAGTTCTTCATAACCTGGCCTCTTCTTATACTTCCTAATCTTCTTATATTTTTTTCCTTTCTTTATAATCCATGATTGAACAGCATCTCTCTATTTGCAATTCCTTGGACATGACATACTATATCTCTCATTTCATTGAATTGGCACTAGCTGTCTGCCATGTCTGAAATCCTTTTGTCCCTTCACTACAACCTCTGTTTCCCTATTTTCCCTCACAACCCAACTCAAATCTAAGCTTCAGTAGCTCTTCACAACCTCCCTACCTACTAAAGGTTTTCTCTCTCAAACTGTTTTCCATCTACTCTTCATATTTTGTACATATTTGGTTATTTACGTATTGTGGTTGAGGGCAAGGGCTGTTTTTTCCCCCTTTCTTCATATCCCTAGTGCCTGACACAATAGTTAACAAATATTTTATATTGTCTAGTTGAATAACTGAACATGTAATCTTTTATACAAAATCACCTATAAAGCCTGCTTGCCCCTTCCTAATATTATCAAGACTATCTTCCTTGGGTATTGATTGAGTATAAACCATTCTCAAAAAAAGAGCAACAGCATTAATTGTTTGAGTAATTGAGTAAATATACTTCTTGTGGCCTTTTCCCATACAACATATTTGAGCTATTTACAACACATAGTACTCATTCTCAGTCTACCCACCTTACGAGGAAATTTCTAAGACAATAAAAATATATGCGCTGAATGTCTCTTATAAACTCTTCATGTTAAATACTTAAAGATACACCACATCCTCAGGAATAATGCTGAACATATAGAATGGTATCAGGTTTATGTATTATATATGTACCATGTCTCACTGGGCCCGGCAGTGATTATATTTTCGCCAATTTCTTTTAAAATATAGATATTCTGGAATTACACTGCTCTAATTAGCCTTTGACAATCTCTGAAGCTATGGTCTGATTTTAATAGAGTTGCTGTGGCCTATCATTTCATCACTTCACAATCAGTCTAGTGATAAACCTATTGAACTTAGCTAGGTTTGTCCTCAGTCACAGGCTAACTGGGCCCATTTAAAAAAACTTTTCCATCTTGGTAAAATCTATCAGGGTTTCACTTCTGTAATATAGTTTTTGAAATCCCAGGATCAATAGCCTTCTCTGGAATTACTTATGAATATGATTTTTAAAAATTTGGTAGACAACAATCAATATACTGCTTTCCAAATGGTGGATTTACATCATCTATATCTATCTATATTCATCTCTCTATATAATTTGTACTTGATTTTTAGGAATATAACATATAGTTGCTCCAGTTAAGTATGGGGCTTAGTGTACATAGTATGAGTTAGAGATCACTTTTTATTAATTAATTTTTTTAACAGCATAAAAGAGATGAGAAAATCTTGTTACAAGGTGATTTCAGTATAATGCTATTTCATATTATGACAAAGCATGATAAGATTATATTATCATCTTGTGGTATAGTGGATACAATATCAGTAAGGAGTCAGAAAGATCTGAATTCAAATATGGTCTCATATACTTATTAGTTGTGTGATACTGGGAAAGTCATGTAAATCTCTGTTTACTCTAGTTTTTTCATCTATAAAATAGGAATAATAACAACATCCACTATCAATTTAGATAATGAATGTAAAGCACTTAGCACAGTGTTTGGGTACATAGTAAGCACCATATAAATGTCAGCTTTTGTTATCATTAATAGTATTGGTCTTATTTAAAGTAGATTGTAAACTTCTCTAGAAGAATATGTCTGTTTATTTCTTTCCTAGTTTGTACTATTCTAGTGCCATAGAACCCAAATAATAATCTATAGAGACATTATTACCAGTAAGAAGAAAAAATAATTATAGGGAACTCTAAATCACCTATGTAAATGAAAAGAAACAGCAAAGCTAAACAAACAAAATTAAGATTCCCCAAATAATTGATGTTTACCTTGATTTTACATTTAGATAAAAATATACATTGCCAAACTCTTATGCTTATGTCTAATTGCTGCATGGGAGTGACTCTGAGATTTCTTTTTTTTTTAAACTTTCCTTTTTTGAATCAGGTTTGTTTCAACCACCAAAACTTAAAAATAATAATATTTACATAGAAGTAATTCCATAGAAGGATATTAATGATGGGATTTCAAAGACTATATTAGAGAAGGGAGAAACCTAAGTAGATCTTACCAAGATGGAAAAGTTTAATAAATGGGTCTAGAGACTGAATCTTCTGGCTAAGGACAACAAGTTCATTACTAGACTAGTTGTGAAGTGATGAAATGATAGGCCACAACAACTCTAATAAAATCAATTTCACCTATGCATTTGTCACAAGAACATTGATTATTCCATATTTGGACAATATAATCAGATGAAAATCCAACCAGTCAAATGATTGTTTTGTCTACATCCCTCTAAACATCTAAATACTGGAAGCATACAGATGTTTTGAATCATTTGTATCAAACTGAAGTATTTTTATTTCTTCTTTGCTTTGGTCAGTACAACCTCATTCATACAGATACATATTCACACACAATCACATACATTCAAATATACTAACATAAACTCACCACATTTAACTCTCCCTAAGTAAAACTCTTTTATTAGTAATTTAGGATTTGTTTGGTGTGTTCTCTGGTGCAATGGTTGTTAATCTTTTTTTTTTTCAAATCATGAATTACTTTGGCAATTTGGTAAAGCTTATTAATGCCTCCTCTCCCCATTGAAACTTTTAAAATGCATAAAATAAAATATGCAATATTACAATTGAGACCAAAACACTAGTGAAAATAAATATATATAGATGTCTAGATATAGATTCGTAGGTAGATAGATAGATATGCTTTATTCCTACTCCTAATAGAATCTAAACCTTTTGTAAGCAAGAATCATATCATTTTTACCTTTATATCTTGTGTCTTACAATTTTTAAAGGTACACATGTGATTTGATTGGTACGGTGAACTCCATTGTAGAAACTCTTCCATTGATGCAGATCATTAATTTATCCATATATTATAGTCTTAGAGAATTGTTTGGGGGCACTGAGAGGTTAAGTGGCTTGCCTATAATCAATCACATAGCTAATATGCATTAGAATTAGGACTCCAACTCAAGAAATTACAATCCTTTATCTACTAGACCACCTTTAACATAATAGATATTTAATGAGAATTTTTTGAATTAGATTGAAAGTAGATAATTCATTTACAGGTTATTTAGAATTGATGTTATTTATGAATATGTTAATGAGGAGCTCCCAGTTTTGACTTTCTAGCTTAAAGATTCAGGAGAATCAGAGACAGAGTAGACTGTACTATGTACCACCTAACCTGATATACTGCCTTTAATTCATATGCTTGTCCCGGAACCACGCCACTGCTACCAAATAAACTATGTATGTCATTGTCCTTTATATTAGAAGATAATGCTACTGACAGTACATCTTATTACCCTCACTTCAATGATCAGTGGCTTTTTCTGACAACCTTTCTGTGCTTTTTTATTTTCCTCTGTAAAACCCAATTACTGTTTATAAAGAATTTTCAAATGCTAAGGCAAGAAGTATTACAATTGTTCCTGCTTGTCTGCCTCTAAGTATTTACTTGCCTTTGAATTATTTCCATTTAGGTTATTCCTTCACAGATGTATAAGTATGTCTTGTCTGTGTTACTATTTTCTGTCTATATCTTAATATTCTAAAGTCCTTTCCATGCCTGCATATTATCTTCCTCTTTCTGGTGCTATTCATAATACCTCTCAATGTTGAACCAACTGGGAATTTAATTAACATACGATATGAGACATACCCTCCTTTCCCCCCCTCCTCCTTAATAAGCCCAGGTGTGAAGATTATATTACTATGCTGGACCATTTCTTCTGTTTAATTTATTATTACACTGCTGTATTATCCTTGGATTGTTCCAGGTAGTACAAATATCCAAATCCTTTTCAAAAGAATGATCTAATTTGTCTTTATTTCAAGGAATTCTGCAATCTACCCATACTGGCCTACTGGCAGTTCCCTGAACAGAACAATTTACCCTCTTCCATTTCTGTTCCTCTGCACTGACCCCTCAACTTCTCTTAATAATTTATTAGGTTCCTTCAGGTCTTAGCTCAAGTACAATTTTCTGTAGGAGACTTTTCCTAGTTCTCTCCTTTACTTCGCATCTTTGCTAATACCTTCTTCCCTTTTCAGATTACTTCCCAGCAACGACATATATAGTATGAACCTAATTATTGACAAATTGTCTCCCCACTTTAGAATGTATGCTCTGAGAGGGCAGAAATTACTTTTGTTTTTGGTGTTGCTTTTCTTTGTATTTCCAGGACTTTAGTCCCATGTCTGATTCAAGTCAAATGCTCAATAAATGCTTGTCATTGGACTGAATGACAAAATCCTTCCAATGCTACTTGGAAGAAAAGATGCATTTTGCCCAAATCTATAATGCACAACTTTGTGATAGAGTGAAAAGTGTTCTGGATTTGAAGTCAAATACTTTGATTTTGACTCCTGACTGTGCTACTCGTGATCCTATGATCATAGACTTGAAGAGACATTAGAACATCTAGTACAAACATATCATATCGAAAAATCAAGTAATTTGCTCTAGATCACCCAGGTGCTAGTGGGAAGGCTAGGATCCTCTAGCTTTGAATCCTACACTTTTTATTGTAACTACATTGACTTGGATATTTGTACTCCCTACTTCACAGAGGTGTTGTAAAAATCAAAGGAAATTATATGTGCAAAACAATGTGATTCATTAAAAAAAATGATATAGATGTCAGCAGAGACAGAAGGAACTCTTTTCTCTCTCAATCAAGGTAGTAATGATTAAAGGGAACCTTGTCTTGCTCCTAAATTAGCTGATTAAACAGAACTAGAGAATGTTAAAGATAAATTGAAATGGAATTTGACCTATTAAGCAAATAAGGTTGTATTTCTTTGAAATATCTTTCTTAATAAGGCAGAAATCAATATTTTAGGAGAAAACAGCATTATAATTGGCTTATTCTGTATTCAAATTTTACATATGTAAGTATTGTAGAGACATGGATCTTTGCAATTAAAGCAGGATTGCCTAAGAGTGAACTCCTCTTACCTTCCACTACCTTTGTGTGTTATTGGCACTTGCTATGGAACCTCCTGGAACTAATTTCCTCCCTCCTTTTTCCCTCCTTATCTTTTAAGTATTTTCAATGCTTTGCTAAGGCAGGCCCTAAATTAATTTGCCTGAGAAAAGGACAGGTGAGAAGAGGGAGTGAAAGGGTCTCTCAACACCTTGAGATTCAGTGAGAGAGGGTTAGTAAGCAGGAAGTCTACCAGTCCTAGTCCTACCTATGTCCTGCTCCCAGCCTGGGAGAGAGGGAAAAAAATTTAGACTCAATAGAGCCAGAGAGATCATTCTGTACTAAATTGTGGGTCTCAAATAAAAGAGTACAAAGTGTTGAAAGACCCCAAAGCAATTCAAGCCAACAACCAATTTTATTTTATTTTTATTTTTTATCGACAGCTTTTCTTGGCAGTTTCTTTTCTTTTCTTTTTTTTTTAATAGCTTTTTATTTACAAGTTATATGCATGGGTAACTTTACAGCATTGACAATTGCCAAACCTTTTGTTCTAATTTTTCCCCTCCTTCCCCCACCCCCTCCCTTAGATGGCAGGATGACCAGTAGATGTCAAATATATTAAAGTATAAATTAAATACAAAATAAGTATACATGACCAAATCGTTATTTTGCTGTACAAAAAGAATCGGACTCTGAAATACTGTACGATTAGCCTGTGAAGGAAATCCATAATGCCGGCAAGCAAAAATATAGGGATTGGGAATTTAATGTAATGGTTCTTCCCATTACATCTCCCAGAGTTCTTTCGCTGGGCATAGCTGGTTTAGTTCATTACTGCTCCATTGGAACTGATTTGGTTCATCTCATTGCTGAAGATGGCCACGTCCACCAGAATTGATCATCACATAGTATTGTTAACAACTGATTTTAAAAGATTCAAACAATCTGGAGGCATGATAGTCCTATAAGTTTATTTTAAGTGGGGGAAAAGTGTTCAAGAAATGGCACCATCTCCTAAGGAAAACAAATAAGTGCTAGAGAACAATGGCAGAGGAGAGCAAATTGCTCAGAAAAGGGCCTCAGTAGGGAGAGCAATTTAAAGATGGGGAAAAGAACAGCTAAGGAAGTTTACCTCCTTCCAGTGTAGGATTGGTACTTCCTGTTTACTCACTACACCCCTTTTCTGACCCTCAGGGACTCCCTTCCCTCCTTTATAGGAAATCACCTGAATAGTACCTTGATGGAGACTAGATGTGAGTAATAACTTTCTGTAACTGTCAATGTATTTGAGAGATATGGTGAAAGAAGGGAAGGGATTAACTGAGGCCAGTGGGAAAAGTACAACTTTGGCTGTAGCATTTGGTTCTAGGTTTCTCTTTGTATTGTCATTGTGGTAAATGGTGATGTTCACAGCGATCAGGGTCACTTCAAAGTCATAGCTTGGACTACTCTAGCATGATGTGGAACTGAAAAAACTCACAAAATCCTGGACTAAATTAAAACTCACAGTTTTCAGAAACAAGATGATAGATGATCCCTAAGCATTTTGTTTTGATCAGACGACATCTGGAGCATTATGCTTAGTTCTGAATTCCACAGATCAAGAAAGAAAATGACAAGGTGGAAAACAGAGCAATTGGCTGTCCTGTCAGGATTTGTTGATAAAAATGGGAATATTTTAGCCTGGAGAATGAAAGGTTCATGGAGAATATGGTCATTTTCTTAGACTACTTGAAAAGGCAATCATGTGGAGATCAGATAATTTAGTTTAAGCTCGATGCCAGGGAAACTTTCCTATCATAAAGTCCTATCAAAAAAAATCCACCCAAAGTGGAATGGGATGCCTTATAAGATGGGCACTTGATTATCATTGAAATATACAACTAGAGGTTAGATGACCACATCAGATATGTTTTGGTGGGCATTCCTTTCAAGTATGGGTTAGAATAGATATCTGATGAGAAGTTTTCCAACTAGTGTTCAGTGATTCTGTCTTTGACCATATACTAGAATGGAGAAGTAAGTTATCATGAAAGTGGTCAGATTTGATCTAGTGTTCATTAAATCAATATCATCAGCTATGTTTATTCCTGATTTTCCATCAGTAGATAGAGATATCCAGAAGTGGTATAAGAGGTGTAGTAGAAACAGCATGAACCCTAATATTTTTTACTGTATGTCTATGAAATAGTAAATCCGGAGATAAAAAACATGATAGTCCTAATGCTTAGCTATGTGAGCTTGTTTTAGCATGGTGCCTGACACATAGTAGGTACTTACCAATGTTTCTTGACTGTTTAATCACAATTTTTCTTTCTTTTTTTTTCTTTGAGAGAAGTGGGAGTTAAGTGACTTCCCCAAGATCACACAGCTAGAACTATGAAGGTGTTTGAGACCAGCTTTGAAACCAGGTCCTCCTAAATTCAGGGTCAGTGCTCCGTCCACTTTGCCATGTAGCTGCCCCCAAGTCACAACTTATCTAAATCTAAACTTCCTTATCTGAAAAACTAAATTCTATGATTCTGGCCTCCTTGTTGTTCACAACAATACATGATTTCCATCTCCCAACTCCTGGCATTTTTAATGTCCTCCATACCCCAAAACATTCCTTATCTCTACCTCCTACTTTCTCTTGCTTCTTTCAAATTTAAGTTAAAATCCTGTCTTTTACAGGAAGACTCATGTGATCTCCATTAATTTGAATGCCTTCCTTTTGTTGTACATCTCCAACTTACCATGCATATAGTTTGTATGTATTTATTTGCACGTTCTCTCTTCTATCAGAATGTAAGATCCCTATAACAGGGACTGATTTTTGTTTTCCTTTTGTATTTCCAGGATTTATCACAGTGTCAGCATGTGAAAATGCTTGACAAAAGCAAGTTCACTGATTTATGGGTTACTACAATTTAACCAGTCTGAGTTTGAGTCTCCTTATTGGTAAAATATGAATAATAATAATTGCCCCACTGTGATGAGCAAAAGAGTTAAGTTAGGAAAAAAAAAACACTTTGCCATAAAAGCATCATGTAAAAATGAGCTATTGTCATTATATTCTTCTTGTTTCATACTGTTTTTCATTAAAAAAAAAGAAGTCAAGCTTCCTTTTTAGTATATTGTAGTCAGCATTCTTGCAAGTGGGAAATTAGTGTCATTGGATTGGCTGTCCAATGGAATAATTTTCCCTTTTTTCTAGATGAGAGGATCAGGTCACTATAAATGTAATGACCCTCAAAGTATAACAGGGCCCTCAAGCTGTGGGCACCTTTGTCTCAGAAGCTCTGCTTTCCTTTATTCAATTCGTTGTTTCTCTTCTGATGACTCTTTAAGTTAATTTTCAAGAGTTTAAGTTTTTCTAAAAAACTAATTCCCTTAGTACTCATGAGTTATACATTATCTAAACCTGCTTGCTCTGGATACAAGCACCTTTGCCAAAGTTTGAATGCCAGTTCTGTGTAGGTTGGTTCACGTGGGTGGTGTGGATAGAAATGTGCATGGCAAGGGAAGCAGAAATGAGAAAAATGTGACTAATGTGGTGAAGTAGGTTAAGGAACTGGCTGATTACCCCTAGACATCTGGGTATAGATCCAGCATATGTCAAAAGTAAAAAACAGGGGCTGAATGAGCTGCTTTTCAAGACTGATGATCTTATATTTGTGTCAGAAAATAGCTTCAGCTAGAATTATAACATCTAGTGGCCTTTAGAGTAGCAGCCTTAAACTATTTGGTCTCAGGATTCTTTTAGACTTAAAATTATTGAGAACCTCCTCTACAAGAACTTTTTAATAATGATTATATCTAGCAATATTTACCATACTAAAAATGAAAATGTCTTATTATATAAACAATTCAAAACCTCATGGATACCTCCAAAGATTCTTGAGGTTCCTGAACCACATTTTGAGAACTCCTGTTTTAGAGGATTGTGGGAAGCATAAAGACCATAAAGAAGTCAAATGTCTCAGGATAGCACATCAGGAGAGTTTGAAAAAATGAATGAGAATAGTTATCTAAATGAGAATATGGCAGAAAATGGGCAGTAAAGTTAAAAAAAAATAAAAAGCCCTAAATGATGGGGAAAGGTATCATGGTTACTTTTCTTCAGTAGGCAGTTATTTCTGAAATTCTCATCATCTAAGAATCAGATATGGACCCTTAATTAAATGAGAATGAATTATAGAATCATAAGATGCTAAAGTTGGAAAAGGCATTAGAACCTTAAGAGATATGCTTTTAAAAATTTCTGATGGCAAAAATCATGGAGGAATAGCTAATACTTTAGATGATGGAATCTGGATTCAAAAGTATTTTGATAGGTCTGAAAAAGTCAAAATTAACAAAATTAAGCATAAGATAGATAAATCCCAAATCCTATATTTGAATTAAAATAATAAATAGTACAAGGTTTACATAAGCCAGCACAGCTACTAATGTTTGACTTTATAGGAGAAAGGATCAAGAGAAGAAATAATTCTGTTGTAATTCCACTGGTCAGATCACATGTATGATGGTTTCTTCACTTTTTTGATATTTAAACACAAAGATTGATAAATTAGAATATGACCCCCAAAAGACAATTAGAATGGAGAAGACTAAGAAAACTGTCAAATGAAGTATGATTTAAGGAATTATGGATATAAGCTGGTGCACAAAAATTTAGTATGAACATGATGACTTCTTTCTTTAAATATTTGAAGGACTATTATGCACTTGATAGATGAGATTCATTCTTAAGTGCTAGGGAGGTCAGGACTAGCAGCTACAGGAAGGTAAAGATGTCAATTCAATATAATGAACAACTTTTTAAAAAAATTAAAACTCTCAAAATGAATGATCTCCCTAAGAGATGTTGTAGAGGGGTCCCTAAATAAAGGTAGAAGAGACTGACCTAAATAGACTCTGAGGTTCCTTCCAACTTAGAATTTTCATAAGTTATCATAAAAATGGATTCATATGACTTATTCAGTGCTCCCTAATTGCCCTTCTTATTTCACTCTGTGCTCTAGCTTTTTAAAAGACTTGCTCACTCTTTCAGGTTCCCCATCATCTTACTTCATCCCTCATTTCCTTTCTACCTCAACAGTTTAAAATAAACTGGACCATCACTCTATATGGTTACCATGCAAAAGCTGCCTTAGGATCCAAGTTAGAATATTTATTGTCTTTTCAATGTTTATGTGACACGGAGCAAATAAATGAATCATTTCTACATCTTCCCTTACCATGTATATTGCCCTGAAACCTCTTAGCAAAGTTTTCTTTTTCTTCTTCCCTCCTCTCTCCCTCTCTCCTTTCTTCTCTCTCTTCCTTCCTGCTTTCCTTCCTTCCTTTCTTCCTTCCTTCTTTTTCTTCCTTCCTCCCTTTCTTTCTTCCTTCCTTCCTCCTTTTCCCTCCTTCCTTTCCTTTGATGTTAAGAAACCAATGATCATGTCTAAATAAGTTCTCCATGAAATAGAATATTGCTCTATTGTAAATGAAAGGTATAGAAGATTCATTTCATTTTGTAACATCTCCTTATGAACTGGAAAAAAAAAACCCAACAACTTTCATGTAGTCTTTGGTAGCATGCTCAGTATATAAACCAAGAAGGTAAAGAATCTTTAAAAAAGTGCTGGGTCTGTCTAAAGGATTTTCAAGGCAGTGATAAATGAGCCTTTTGTGAGATACAGACTACCTAGATTCACCTAAATGCTCATTATAGAAATGCTTTCTGTTCTTCCCCTCTCTCTCTCTCTCTCTCTCTCTCTCTCTTTTTTAAAAACAGTTTTGTTCCTACAACAAAGGAAACCAAACCACCAAAGATCAATGCCTTGCAGTCCAAGTCTGATCTAACTACACCAAAGCTAGGAAGCACAGAGCTAAGGGTAAATCTCTGGCCTTCGTTCCCCTTGTTCTGTCTAGTTAGAACAGCATCTTGGAACAGTGTGTTATCTCACACGCCATATGGGCTGTAATATCAAGGTGCAACAGGATGCGTTATATTTGGAATTTCAACCTCAGAGCAGCTTTTGTGGGAATAGGTCAGATCTTTAACATTGCTCTCAGGGATGTTTTGTTTTTGCCATTTACAGAGGGACTAAAGAAGGTACATTAAGGGCAAACTAGAATTCAAGATTCTTTTTAAAATCAGTAACTTAAGTATTTCTGGGAAATGAGATCTGTTTTAGAAGTAAAACTTCTAAAGAGGGAGGGTTAGAGTCAGGTTGAAGGTCATTTGTGGGAAGTCGTATTCTATAGCTCCTTTGGCACAGTTTTAGGTGGTTTGAGGTAGTTTGAGGACTAGAAACACATTGCCACACATCATGATAAACTATGATAATAGTTGATAATAGCTAGTTATTTAGTGCTGAATTTAAGGCTTGTGAAGTCAATCAACAAGCACTTACTCTGTGGTAAGCACTGGGGAGACACACACACACACACACACACAGATAACTAACAGAGCAAAGGCCCTAACACTAAGAGGAAATAAGAAAGGTTTTTCTGTAAAAGATGGGATTTTAGCTAGAATTCCTAATTAACTGGGGAAGGTGGGATGTAGAGATGAGGAAGGTGAAATTTCCAGACATGGTAGTCAGACAATGAAAACGCCAGAGCCAAGAGATGGAGTGCTATGGTTGAAGTGCCAAGGAATCCTGTATCATTGGATCTCAGTATATGTATAAAGTAAAAGGTATAGAAGATACAACAATTCTGGAAGGTAAATGCTGTTAGTATACCCATTTATAGATGAGGAAACTGAGACAAACAGAAGTGATTTGCTCAGAATCATGTAACTAATATACTTATGAAACCATATTTGAACTCAGAACTTCCTGACTCCAGGCCAAGGACTCCGTTCATCCTGATAATATTAAGTACTTTGTTCATTCAACAATATGTACTGTAATTTAGATAGGTAATCAGCCTGCTACTAGGGTGGAATTACAAAACATGTTACTAGGCTTAGAGAGGGATTTGAATAAGGAAGGATTTTTTTTCCCCATTGTATACAGATAGTTGACTTTCAGAAGGGATTAACTTGAAAAAAAAAAAAAAGAAAGAAAGAAAAGGAAAGGAAAGGAAAAAAGAAAAAAAAGAAAGAAAGAAAAAAGGGGAAAAAAAGGCACACGTGGTACTGTATACAAAGCACTGTGCTGGGCCTTGAGCAGAATTCAGAGATGAAAAAGACAACCCTTGCTTACAAAAAATCTTTTAGTAGGCTAGCCAGATAATGTACACAAATGAACTGTACATTGCTAAGTGCATGGCAGTTATAAGATAATAACTACGAGAGTTTCTAAAATGGAGGAATCTCTCTTACCGGGAAGAATTAGATAAGTCTCTCTGGATGAAATAACATTTGAGTTGGCCCTTAAAGTATTGGAGGATTGTTAAGATTTCAACAAGTAGATATGTGTGGATAAGTGTTATAAGAATAGGGAAAGACAAAAACATAGAAAGGCAGAGAGAAAAGACAAATCAGGTTTAGAAAAAATTGATAAATTTTTTGAATTATAACGAATCTTAGGGAACATCTATATTCCATCTTTCCTCTCTGCTACTCCTGCCACTCCCATTTTATAAATGAGGAAAGTTCAGACTGATTAGGTGGTCTGCCCAAAGTACACAGAGTTTAGTTAGTGGCAAAGCAAATACAAGAATTTAGATCTCTCAACCCTTTCCAACACCTTTGCCACATTAATGAAGTGTGTGTGTGTGTGTTTTAAGATAGTATAAAAGATAACTCATAAAAGGTACATTGAGGCCAGATTCTGGAGGGCTTCAAGTCCCAGGCTTAGTGGATTAGCAATCACTTGTTTGGAAGTGGAGAGGTTTTGAAAATATTTGAGGTGGGGTGTACCATGTTTAAACTAGCTGTATTGTATATATGTATATATACATACATATGTAGTATATATACACATACATATATATACACACATACATATATACATACATTATATACACACATACATATATATACATACATACATTATATATATATACATATACATATATACATATATACATATATACATATATATATATATATATATATATATATATATATATATATGCAGTACAGATTACAAGGGGAACCTAGAATCTATCAATCAATCAACAAGCAAATTTTAATCACTTACTTGAAGGCAATATGCTAGGCAATGGGATACAAATACAATTACTTTTAAAGAGGTTACATTCTACTGGATGTTGGGAGTTCATATAAGGGGAAAGGATGAGTTTTTAGATCATACCTGACACAACTAAGAAAGATGCTTGAGAGAGTTGGGAAGAGGTCAGAAGGTATTAAGGCCAGAACTGTCCTGTCAACATCCTGTCTTGTGACAGACGTTTCTGCCCAGCTTTACAGCACAACACAGGATATCCTCCCGGGTACACACAATACAGGAACACATAAACACAGACACACAAGGAAATTCAGCCAGGTAGCCAGACTCCTGAAAGCCATGCTGCTCTTTAAAAAAAGATATCTTGCCTGGATCTCTTAGTCTCCCTCTTACCAACACACTCAATTTGGAATATGAAGTTCAGTTTAAGGAAAAGCAGCCCAAGGACTTGTTCAAGTCATTTTTGTAAACTGCCCAGAGGCAGCCTCAGAGTAGGAAAGAGGTCTTGGTCATCATTAGCTATTGCCTTCCTGTTCTCCTGGTTCGACTGTTCTACTTTCTTAATTGTTGTAACACTCATGACCAATGACACACAAATACAAAATGAAATTGAGCATACAAACTATGGCCATAGAAAAGAATGAAGCTAACTGTCCATACTGGGATTAAAACCAAGCTCTTGTCCTCATTAGGTTCTTGCTTTTGCTAATTGAGTTATCCAGCCATGGGCTATGACTGTAGCAAAGGGAATAGAGAAATGGTAATTTTAAGAAGAGCTACTAATATCCTTTACAAGGAGACAATAAAATATTGGAAAGAGAGAATACTTGCAGCACAGTTATAACTGCTGGTTTTTTGGAAGGCATAGATATGGAAGCATTTTCTAGCTTTTTTTTTTCCTATCTGACACTTGTGTCCTCAATTAATATGCCATGCAGGTATCCAATTGTTCTTGAACTTTCCTTATTTACTTATACACCTTCTAAGAAGATTATCAGAATGTGTGGAGAGGGGCTTCTCGTCATCCTCAAATGAATCAGCTAATTAAATTAATTTTTCCTGGGTATATTGCATAGTCCAATTAAATTGGTAAGCCAATCACATCAGAATAAATCAACCATATTGTTACATAATTCTTTTTAATAAACAGAGTTATAATTATATGAACTTGATACTGAGAGTACCATATGCTGCTAAGCAGGGAACCTAATTTATTTCATTGATTTTAAGAAGCTTATTCATGTGTAATAACTTTTATCATCAAAAATGTTGATTCTTATAGCTTTATAAAGTTTAAAGTCTCCTGCTTGCTTTATAGATCAGAAAAAGGATTAGGCTAATTGAAGGGTGGGGTGAGCAAATGTATTAGTCCTAAAACCACCCTTTTCTCCCACTACTGAACCAATGCTGTTAATGATGGGTGACTTTTTCCTAACTTTAGCACCAAATGAATTTTAATCACTAAGCAGTATATCTTCAGGGGGGAAGGAGAGGAGAAACTTCCCTGGGAATTCTAGGGATAGGAGACAATCAGAGAAAATGCATAGAACTGAGAGGGACAGCCAGAAATCCTATGCCACTGGATCAAAGTGTGTCTAGAGGAGATAAGACTGGGAAGGTAGGAGGGGACTGGGTTATGAAAAACTTTGCATGTCATTCTGCATTTGAACCTGAAGTTAATAGGAAGCCACTAAAGTTTATTTAATAGTAGGCCTGTGTGATCTGATCATACCTTTGTATAACTTTGAATGAATGGATGAATGAAAAAACATGATCCAAGAACTGTCTTAACTGTTGAGGATACAAAAAGATAAAGTTAAACATGCTTGCTTATAAGGAGTTTACACTCTAACAAGGGGGGTAACACATAAAAAAAAAAAAATCAGCTGCAGGGTTGAGAAAAAAAGCCCAGAATTTTTAAGAATGCAAAGTCTAAAATTCTTTAAATTACTTCAATGGTCAAAAAAATTATTGCTAAAAAGCCTTTCCCGAATTCACTTAATTTTGTCCTTATTTACTATATGTGATTATAGTAAGTAGACCTTATTTTTTGTTTATCGTTCCCAAACAGTTTAATATAAAATACTTTATTTGATGATCATGATAGTCTTATGAGTTAAAACAAATATCATTTCTATTATAGATAACAAAATTGACTGAGATTAAGTAACTTTATCAAGATCATACGTCTAAAATGAAAGAGCTCAGACTTGAACCCACACATTCTGGTTCAGTGCTCTTTCTATGACAACATATTGTAATAAGATAGAATTAGAACACATATTAATGGGCCTGAAAATGGGATGAGAAGTTGGAAATGTCCTCTTCCCAACCGTTGGCCCAGTTTCTCACATGGTCTTGGAAATATTTTCTTTTTTCCATAGTTTCCCTGTTGGTAGAACAGAATCAAAGCATGTGGTGAAGATTAGTCAATGTTTATATAGGGTTCCAGAGACAGTAGTAGTTGTCTTTCAGAGCCAAAGATAGTTCTGGGAAATGCTGTCAGCAGCAAGCTGTGGGTGGCTCATGCCATGTCACACATACTTACTCCCTCATACAATGTCTCAGTTCTTTGGCACATATAACTTAGTGGCTTTGAGAGTTAAGAAAATAAAGAAAAATGAGTGAAGAAATGGTATGATTCTAGAATCACCTGAAGTAATATTTTTGCTCCTCATTTTCTACTCCAGTGACATCAGAGTTCAGATGACTTCAGATACACATACATATATTATATACATGTGTATATATATGCATACAACACACACATAGAATATGTTTATATGAACACACATATAAATATGCACATGTCTATATATTTGTATGTGAATATAAGTACATTTTAAATATGTATATATATGTATATCGTGTATATAAGTGAAATACTTGTTTACTAGTATTTCTTGAAACCTAAAGTTATTATGGAGATGAGGATCAAAAATCATTACTTTATGGGACACTAAAAATATGCAATTTCTAACTGATTTTTCTTCCCTTTGTGGACACTCAAACATATGCGCATATATTTATTATTATATTATATCATTTATATGTATATGTTTTTCATGGTTTTTCTGTTCCTTTATTCCAAAAAAATCTCTCCTCAGAATCAAGTTTGATCATCAACTATTTCCCTTTTTCTTGTCTTCACATTATAAATCGATAATTGTTATTATCATTGTTCAGTTGTGTCTGGTTCTTTGTTATCCTACTTACACTTTTCTTGGCAAAGATATTGGAATAATTTATATTTCCTTCTCTGGTTCATTTTACAGATGAGGAGCGTGAAGCAAACAGGGTTAAGTGACTTGTCCAGATCACAGAGCTATTGAGTGTTTCAGTATTAAGTTTTCAGGAAGATGAATGTTCCTTATTCCAAACTCACTGTTACATCCACTGTGCCATCCAGCTGCCCCAAATAGATGTTAATTGTAAAGAAATAAACGAAATCATTTTGAGCCAACTCATGACAGGAGTATCTTGTGCTTAGTCTCTGTATTGATAATAACTGATAAAACATATATCAGTTTAAAATATTTAAGGTGTACAAAGCACTTTCATAGAGATGTCCCTGTTGAACACTAACAAAAACAAAGCTGTATATGGTAGCAAAGATTTGAAGATGATGCATCTTGGTTAACTGCATTGTATACTTTTTTTTTGGTAAAAGTTAGAATCAATACTACCATGATCTTTTGACAATCAGCAATGAATATCATCCTACAAACTAGTCTAAAATTCTATCTTACCTCTAACCTTCAAACATTTAATTGAAAGTAGGATAGATAGAAGTGGATCACTACAATAGCAGAAAATGCATTGTAGTGTCTTAGATTGTGGTGATGAGAGCTATCTTTACAGTGTAAAAAACCCCATCAGACCTAATATATAGGTATGCCTTCAGCAAAATAGAGCACATTTTATTCTACATAGTGGTTCTTCAAAGACAACTACAATTTGCCATTAGCACAGGCTTTCAGTGAGCACTGTAATAGTTTCAAAAGAATGAGAATAACATATAAAATGGTTCATATTGAACAAATAATTCTGGGACTAAAAAGTCTTAGATTTAAAATCTTTGTATTTTTTTTCCTGTTCCACAACATTTTCAGAACTAAATGTTTGACAACTGACATATGCAGGATGGTTTTTACTTGGTTCTAGAATACCACCTTCAATTCCCTTTATTGATACAGACAGTAGTCTTAAAGAATTTTTTTTTCTATTTTCTAAGGTATTAGAATAGGTTCTGTGGGATAAGGAAGAGACTTAAAATCATTTAGAGAAACAACAATTATTTGCGGACAAAAGGGGGAAAGCATTGTATCTTTTAAATTGAATTTTAAAAACTAGTATGTTGATTTTCTATCCCTTTTATGTTTTTTATCCCCCTATCCTAGGGGGAAAAAGAAAAATGTAAAACCCTTATAACATATTTGCACAGTCAAGCAAAACAAGTTCTTACATAGGCCACATCCCCAAATGCAGCCCTCTTTCTGCATTTTGAGTCCATCACTTCTCTGTCAGTAGAGATATCCTTTCTGGTCCTCTGAAACAACGGTTGATCATTTCATTGACCAGAGTTCTTAAGTCTTTCAAGTTGTTCACTTTTACAGTATTGTTATTGAATAAATTGTTCTCCTCATTCTCTTTTGCATCAGTTCATGCAAGTCTTTTTAGATTTTTATAAAACCATGATTTTTTATGATACAATAGTATTCCATTATATTCTCATACCATAATTTGTTCCCAAGTGAAGGGCACACCTTTAGTTTCCAATTCTTTTTGACACTAGAAAAAGAGGTGATCTAAATATTTTCATATTATGAGTCATTTGTGTCTTTTAAAAAGGAAGTAGTAGATAATCTATGCAGGGTTCTGGTCCTGTCAATGAATACTTACTAAATGCTTACTGGTGGCTGGCACAGCTGGAGGCACTCCAAAGCCTGGATATAATGATATGATATATTCTATGATGATGTTCAGAGGAAAAATACAAAATATTCCTACCCTAGGTTTCTTTCATTAGTTATCCATTTTTAGATGATTTAATTTTAACTAAAGTACTAATATGCAGATAAAAGGGATTGTAAGATTCTAACAAACTAAGAGGCTCTCTAAATTATGTTCCCCTTTTTGCAATAGGCATATTTTAATAATAGCTGACATCTATAAAGCACTTTAAGGTTTTTGACGCACTTTATATGTATTATCTCATTTTAAGTCTGGGTATAATTCTTCTTCTCATTTTATATAAGAAACAGTTAGAAAGAGGTCAAGTGATTTACTCTTGGATACACATTTATTCAGTGCCAAAAAAGGATATAAACCCATTTCTCTTTCCTAATTCCAATTCCAGCACACTTTCTATTCTACACAATGACTTTTAGTATAGTTAAAGAAGTTTTGCACTCACACACACACACACTCTACACATTTTCAGCATCCACCATTAAAAACTAGTGCCTTGTATCTAAAATATATCTTTAAAAGGCTGAAAAGGTTCTCTAGTGCAACACTGCCTGAGCACCTAAGGTTTCAAAGTCAGAATCAAGGAGACTGCTACACAGGCATCTCAGAAACTGATTGTGCTACAAGAGAAAATTGAAAGTGATGGATGAACTGAAATACTGGTCTCCCTCAGGGCTAATAAAAAACATAACATATTTTATCCACCATCTTAATTTCTAAATTCAAGTGTATTGAGATCATTTGTGTGGACATTGATGATCTGTTCTACTCTTCTCTCGATTAGTTAATTTGTCACTAGTTTAAGAAATGGCTCTAAAGTCAGCAGTATGAATTTGCTTCAAGAGACTTATGATCTGTCAAAGCTTCTCTTGTGACTTTACAAGAAAAGGAATTTGTGCAAATTAAATATTATCTATTCTCATTACAATGAGATACTGGTTACTTTAACAAATTTAAATTTACTCCGAGAGGTCATATGACATAAGTGTAAGTATTTCAGTCATCAGGCATTAATTAAATACCTGGTATGTGCCAAGGCCTGATTTCAAGTCCTATCTCTGATACAAACTAGTTGTGCAATCTGGTAAAAATGAATTAATGTTTCAATGCCCCCAAATAGTCCTCTAAAACAAAAATTGCATTAATTATAATAACCTTTATATAGCACTTCAAGTTTTGCTAAACAATTTACAAATATTTTTCATTTTTTTTCACAACTATGGAAGGTAGGTGCTGTCAGTATCCTCAAAAATGAGGAAACTGAAGCAGAAAGAGTAAGTAGTTTGCCCCATGTCACACAGATAGTGTCCAAGGCAGCACTTTAAGTCAAACTTTCCTAGTATCAGGTTCCTTACTCTTTCTACTGCACTACTAGAAAATTCCTCATTGTGAGCTCCCTGCGCTAAAGAAAATATAACCAAAACAACAACAACAAAATGTTCATTAAAAGTTCATCTTAAAGTTTTGGGGAGTTATTTGATCATAGGCTTGAGAGCATGTAGCAATCTTAGGGTATATCTAAATCTCCTCCAAACACACATGTGTGTACAAAAACACCTTTGTTTTATAAGAATAAATTCAGACTTAAAGAGGTGAGGTGATTTGCATATGTTCCATGGTGAGTAAATGATAGAGTTATGACTTAAATTCAGATCTTTTGATTCTGTATCTGTTCGTTTGACTATGTGGCTCCTTAGACTATACCATGTTGACACTTAAGAGTAAGCTTGAAGCAATGATAAAGAACTGAGGTTCATTTCCTTCCTCTGACATATCTTAGTCATGTGACCATAGGGAAGCCCTGTCTATATCTTAGGCAAGTTTCCAAATGTATAATTGCATATGAATTGCTATTCTACATCCTCAAAGTTTTAGAACAAATAATAAATGTCATCATTTCTTGGATTGGATGATGAAGGATGCCATTTTGAGAAGATATCAACCCCACTCCTTTAAAAAAAAGCATATATATATATAATATGTGTGTATGTATATATATATATATATATATATATATATATATATATATATATATATATATATATATATATTTCATCCTATTTCCTTTATTTCTTAATTTCAAGTGTTAACTGACAATGTGAAGGCAATCAAGAAAAGCAAGGCAGAAGGAAGAGACTGAGCTTGAAATCAGAAATCTTTATATAGCTCAGACCTGCCATAGATTTACATGTGATCAGGAAAACTATCCACCCTCTTTTGATATATTTGCCTTTTTTTATATTTTATAAAGATACTCTTTTCATAATTGGATTAATTACAAGATCAATTTTCTTCCTGGAAAGAAAACACAGAAGGTTTTCTAATAAAAAGCAAACAGGAATCCATATTCTTTCAAATTCCTTTTTCATTTTATACAGCTAATTAGAAGCTAGTATAAGCAGAAATTAAATCATTTTGCCTACATGTAGTAAAAACAACCAGTATGACTGATATCTTCAATAGTCAATAAACATTTATTAAATGCCTACTATATGCTAGCAATGTTGTAAGAACTGGGGATACAATATAAAGAAAAAGAAAGTCCCTGTACAAGGCACTCACAATCTAATGGGAGAAAGGCAATGATGAGGGTGGGGAAAGTCATCCAGCAAAAGTTTAAAAAAATCCAAAATAAGTACAGCCAGAGAGGTCAAAGACTATTCTTTAATATAGCTGAATGTTTTGGCACTGTATAAATAGCCCAATTGAAAAGTAACAGTTTGAGTGGTTTAAAAAATGTAACAAAAACTCAACAAAAATAACTGGAGAATAGGAAAAGAGGATTATCAAGATTAATAGTTGGACTAAAATGGGAATTAATGGAACTGGTATTTCTTTTCAGAAAGTCACATTTAATTGCTAATTCAATACAGAGAAAAGAAAAGAAGATTTCAGCTTAAATGATAAAACATCTTTACCAATTATATGGAATTTTGTTTTCAGAAATCCAAAAGAGAAATGATCATTAAAAAATAAGAATATATGGAAACATTAAATTAAGACTAAAATCTTGTTTATAGAATGAAAAACATACAAAGGTAGCCCCTGAAGGCTATATTTTGAAAGATAATGAATCTACTGGGAATAGAAAAAATGAACAGAAACAAAATTAAGAGACACAGTGTTACATCCTGTTCTCCAGTCAACCAGCAATCACTTATGATGTAGCTACTATGTAATTGTAATGTGCTAGTCAGTGGAGTACAAATACAAAGTGACGTAGTCCCTGCCTGCTAGGAAGGAGTTTATATTCTATTGGGACAGGAAAAGGATATGTAACAGGTGCACAGAAAATAAACATAGAATCATTTATATATACACACACACATATATAAAATAACTGAGGGCCTTAACAACTGGGGAAAATCTTGGTGGAGAGCGTGTTTGTAACTCTGTTCATTTGGCCTCATAAGATTATTTCATGCTGAATTAATAAAGATTAAAAATGATATTGGTATTCAGATATCCACATGGATCTATATTCAAGTTGGGCATTCCTTCCCATAACATAATTTATAAAGCATACACTGTCCTTCTTTTGGGATCCTTCACATTCGTTTGCACAAGAAGTCTACTCCCACATGACGGGAGATCTTTCTAACTTTCATCTGACATAGTCAGGATATCATTATAATTTGCTTCATTGTCCTCCTGCAGTTCTCACTTTGATCATGTGACCAGTACATGGTTACTCTCTTCCAATCATAATTTTCTTGATGACATTTTAATTTTAACCTTATTTGAAATTTCTCATTTGTTATACCTTACAGCCTTCTCACACCAGTCTCTCATGTCCTCTTTGTTATTCATTTTTAGTTCTTCAAGAATTGTTGTATTTAATATTTTATAGTGATACAATTATAATAATAAATTCTGATATTAGAAAGATGAATCTTTGTTTCTAGGAAAAGCTTAAAACTGCCTAAAGAGCTTTGTAACTTCCTAAAATTAATCATCTTTTCCTTTTGTTTAATTTTCAGTATAATTCATTGTCCATTTGTATTGTACTTACAGATGAACAATCATTTTTCCTTCTAATTGCACATCTTAATCTGAGCAAAATGTATTTTTCATTTGCTTCATTTTTCCTTTATGGATAGTCAGACCTAACTTTTTTGTTATGCTTATGATATCTTCTGGGTGGCTCTACAATGTTCTTCAGTTTGGTGTATGTAACCTAAAGTTATTGTCTAACAAAAACTACTAGAATTCTCTGTTCTCAGAGAATTGCTCTTCAACTTGAACCTCATCACAGTGATGATCTTGGGTAAGCACACCTCTCTTAATTTGATGCATTGTCTGAAGTTTATGATCAGAGGGTTATTGAGTAAGATTGGTTTTTCTAATAGTTTTCAAAGATTTGATGAAGGAAAAGAGACTATTGGGAATAGGCCTTCAAATTGAATTTCTACTCTATTGAATTCAATCATAATCAACAATGATTGAAGAAAAATTAAAATAAAAACTATCCAAGAAAAACAAGATTATGAAAAGAAAGTCAGTAACTGGGAAAAGAGATCCAGAATTTTAAGGAAGAAAATGACTCTTTGACAATTAGGGCTGGACTGGAAGCCAAATCAAGAAGTTATAAAACAAAATAATAAGAATTTTTTAAAAGCAGAGAACTTGAAATATCATAAGAAAAACAATTGCTCTGAATAACAGATCATGAAGATATAACATAAGAATAAATGGAGTACCTGAAAACTACAATCAAAAAAAGAATCTTGATATACTAATTCAAGAAATAATTGAAGAAAATTGTTCTGAAATATTACAACAAGAAAGGAAAGTAGAAATAGGAAAAAAAAATCCACTAATTACTACCTGAAAGAGATCCTACAAGGAAAACCTATAGGAATATCACAAATTCTGGAACCTCCAGCTCAAGGAGAAAATATCATGAGGATCAAGGGAAAAAAAAATTCAAATTTGGTAGGGCTGCAATTAGAATCACACAAGACCTAATAATATCTACATTTAAAACTGTAGGTCTTGGAAAACTATATATTGAAGAACAAAAGAACTGGGATTGTGGTGGAAAATATCATACTCAGCAAAATTAAGCACAATCCTGAATGAAAAAAAAAAGACATTCAATAAATTGCCAGACTTTCAGGATTTGTTGAAAAAAGACCTGCACTTATTAAAAATTTTGATATACGAGAGCCAAGAGAAATAAAGGTAAACATCAAAGAATACTAAGGAACTTAATAAAGGCAAACTATTTATTTATTTATTTTTACAAATGATAATGTAAACCATATGTCTAATATTGTTATTAGTAATTGGGTAATTTGAAAGAAAATTTGGGGCAGAGTTGAGTATGATGTAATTCTAAAAAGCAAAATCATGTAGGGAAAGGTAAAAAGAGAAATTATACAAATGAGGTGTGAGAGGAAAAAGTAACACAGAGGAACTAGATGGGGGAGGAAGACTGGTAGTTCTAGTACTCTCATTGGGAATGGGTTATAGAGGGATTGATACATATATATATAGAAGGATATAAAAGTCTTCTAAATTCAGAAAAAAAACATAAGAGGGTGAGGGGATAAGGGTGGTGGAGAGGATAAAGGAGGGATTTTTAGCAGGAACCCCAATCAGATCAAATCTGGGTTAAAGAGAGAACAACATATACATTTAGAACAGAATAAGAGTTTTCTAAATTTATAAAGAAACAAGAGGGCAAGAGAATAGAATAAGTATGTGTCAGGGGAATAGAAAGGTATGTAAATTAATGGGAATGGAATAAAGAGGAAACAACATATATATGTGTCTATACACACACACACACACCTATATATATATATATATATATATATATATACATATATAGCTATAAAAGTCTTCTAAATTCAGATAAAAACAAGAGATAAGAGGAAAGGATGGGGAGAGAATAAAGGAGAAATTCTTGGAGGGGTGGTGGGTAAGGGTAAGGTGGTAGACATAAAGCAGAGGAGTCAGAAGGTATATCAAATAAGAGATTACACAAACATAAAATATAGCTTACAAAAAGAACGTATGTAAAAAAGCAGGCATAATAATCTCAGACCAAGTTAAAGCTAAAACAGACTTAATCAAAAAGGAAAAAAATAGGCTGACATTATATGTCAGCCACATTAATCAATATTGTTTTAGACTACTTAAAACTACTTAAAATAACTAGACAGGCTTTCAGAGAAAGAAAGGACAAAGAAGCATAGTACAGCCTTACAAAGATGCATGGAATGTACTTTTGTATATATGTGTATGATTTTAGATATATATGTATATTATATATGTTTGGGTAAACATATATATGTATGCATATATATGTGTGTCTGTGTATCTGTGAATAGATTTATCCATATTTGATTGGGAGAATGCAAGGGGCAAAGAGCAAGAGAAAAAAGAATAAAGTAAAAAATATACAGCAGAAAACAAAAGAAAACCTATAAAGAAGCAAAGAAAAGATGGACAGTTCTGGATACAATGTATAGTATTTATCATATAAGCTTTCTTGTAATGGAAAGTCATTCCTTTATCCTTTGAATCCTCTCTTACATTCTGCTGTCTACTTGCAATTTTCCCCCTTTCCTATTTTGTATTTAAATTTAAAATAAGTGAATCAATTTCAAAACAAATAAATATAGAGTAAGCATAGTGGAATATTTTGTTTCCTACATCTTTCAGTCACATGACAGAAAAGAAATGGTCTATTGCATACTATTATTTGTGAGAGCTTGACCACTGATCATTTTCCCTGAGGATGCCTTCAATGTGTTTGTAGAAGATTTCTGTATAGGTTGGAAAGTAGACATATAGCTGTTGATGACCATCACCTTTTTTTTTTTTTTTTAAATAAGGGCCTAAGATTTGTTTATTATCTTCACTTCCTTGAGGCTCCTTAAGAAACAATACTCGGTACTCTCACAATTGTGTTTTCTCCAGCACAATTCCGTTACATACACTCTTAGTTCAATCTAGCTGCTTTTCCCATCTGTTCTCTTCAATGACATCTTTATCTATAATCACATCCAGAACTTGCGATTTGATAGAACAAATACAATACACCTATTGTAGTTAATGGAAAAAAAAAAAGTTTTGTGTGTGTGTGTTCACACACACACACACACACACAAATACACATACACATATCAGTTAAACTTCTGTAAAATTATTATTATAATGTATTACTATAACTTCTATCTATTATGCATTTGGTATTACTAATAATGTCTTCCATCTGTATAGTATTTCATACTCTTAAATGTAATTTAATGTACTATATCTCATTTGATCAATATATTTTGAGAAATTCCATTGATAGATATTACAAGAAAGCAAAGCATGAAAAGAATATATCCTGTCTACAGCGCAATATTTTCAATAAAGCATTTCTGAATATATTTTCAAAAATCAAGGAAATTTCCCTTTCTCTCATTTAAACTGTTACTTTTTAAAGTCTCCTTTCAGATTTAGGGGCCTATTAACTTGAACCAAAGGCTAACCAAAGTATTTTTAAATCACAAATGTTTAATAACATGATATACAATTTCAAGGGTGAAATAATAAAGTTCCACTGATGTAAAAATATTTCATTTATGAAAATAGCATAGTTTTTGTTTTGTAGACTCTAAATTTAAATGAGGAAAGTTTTCTTAAGTTAATTTAATTTAAGAGCGATTGAATGATTTCCTAGTGTCTAAATCATCCTAGTAGTTGGGAGTTTTGTAAAAAGCAGTTACCTTTTCCACCTTTATTTTAAGTTTTTATTAAAAGACAATTTTTAACTAGAAACTTAGGGTCCAGTTTATAGTCCTTTGAATTCAGTGTAACTGGTTGGAGAATCAGCTTCCTTAACAAACATTTTAGTTTCAAGGATGTTTTTTTATCATTGGTCCTTTGCAAAAAGATATACATATAATATGAATATTATGGAAGATTATTGTTCTTTAAGAAATGACCAACAGAATGATTTCAGAAAAACCTGGAGAGACTTACATGAACTGATGCTGAGTGAAATGAGTAGGACTAGGAGATCATTATATACTTCAACAACAATACTATATGATGATCAGTTCTGATGGACCTGGCCCTCTTCAACAATGAGATGAATCAAATCAGCTCCAGTAATAGAGCAGTGATGAACTGAACCAGCTACACCCAGGGAAAGAACTCTGGGAGATGACTATAAACCACTACATAGAATTCCCAATCCCTCTATTTTTGTCTGCCTGCATTTTTGATTTCCTTCACAGGTTAATGGTACAATATTTCTAAGTTCAATTCTTTTTGAACAGCAAAATGACTGTTTGGACATGAATACTAATATTGTATTTAATTTATACTTTAACATATTTAACATGTATTGGTCAACCGGCCATCTGGGGGAAGGGGTTGGGGGAAAGAGTGGGAAAAATATTTTGAACAAAAGATTTGGCAATTGTCAATGCTGCAAAATTACCTGTGCATATAATTTGTAAATAAAAAGCTATAATAAATTTAAAATATATATACATATACATTCAATCACACACAATCCCCAGAAAATATTTAGGATGACTGACTAAATTCAAGGATGATAATAATGTTTATCTTTTGTTAATTCTGCACTACAAGTTTTCTTATGATTTTAGGTCTCTGTGATAAGAATTAAATTGATGTTTCTCTTTTTTGGTGGGGAGGTATCCATTTCAAAAGAAAATTCTTCATGGACATTCAAGTTATGCTTTGAATTCTATAATTAATCAATCTTTTTTTTTTTTACTTTTTCTTTTTCAGTAGGTCCTCAGAAATTTGGGATAGCAAAAACTGCAATATTTTGTTCTACTTTTAGTTTCTCTCTAGAGGCATAAAGTGCCAAGAGATCTGTGCAAATAATTCAATTCTAAACACTTCATAAACAGTTAATTCTCAAGATACCCCATGTCATATGCAAATTAAGTGGTAAAATTAATATTGAAGATAATGAAAGTGAAGTGTTGGTGGAATGGTGTGTGTATGTAGGGGCAAAGGCTAAGCAAAATTCATTGAGTCAGAGCAAATTTGTAAAGAATCGTATTTATGATTCAGTTCACAATTAGAGCTGTAAACCACTAAAAGTGAAGTATAAATGCCAGAACTCTTTTTAATAATTTCTAAGCTTTAGTAGAGAAAAAATTGAAGATTCCCCTCTTTATTTGGTGACGTATCCCAGACCTTTATCTTAAACCACTGACAAAAGTTCTAGGCTTTAAAAAGTATTATGCTTTCTGAGGCTTTTTATATTCTGAGAGGAATCTAGGAATGAAAATAGTTATTCTTATGTTCATGGTACATTTTATCCCAAAAATATTTGGAAAAATTGATGGAGCATATCTCTAGGTTCGAAAAAGAGGTAGTAGGTTCTCTTCTAGCAGAGCTAAATTGTGCTAAGTTAGCTTGCCAGACAAAATATACAGTCTCCAACAATATAACATGTAGATGGGTGCCTTGAGGAATACTTTTTGATGTTACTTTTTATAAATGATTATGTTAATGAAAAAATTCATCTTTCTTTGCCATATAGGTCTTTATTTTGCAATAAATTGGGGGACAAAAATAAGTAAATAATCTCTCTGGATTTTAACCTTGGTCAGACTCCATATTTAAGCTTATACTCAGTTCTGGACAACACATTTTAAGAAAAGACTTGTATAAAACTGAAGAGTGTCTAAAGGAGATACTCCTTTCAAGGTGTTAATATGCCTCAGGATTATGTTATTTGAGGATTAATTGAAGAAACTATGGTAGTCATTTTCAGGATGCACTCTGGACTTTGTCTACCCCCAAAATCTCTTCATCCTGGAATCTCACTGCACTTAAGGAGTTTGAACATCAGGGATAACTTTCACTCTTGATGTCTAATCCACTGACTGGAAGAATCCCCTAAGAACCTCCATTTATGTAAGGTACGTAGGCCAGCCACGTTATTTCATTTCCAAGCCTCATTCCTGGACTTTTCCTTTCATTACTCAAGTCTGGTCCCACTCTCTCATTTCAACTTCCTTTCCTGTTTTGTCTTTTCCCATTAGAAAGTAAGCTCTTTGAGGGCAGGGAACATATTTGCATTTGTATTTATATTCCTATTGCTTAGTATAGTGGCACATATTAAGTACTTAAATACATGCTTTTTTGACATATTGGTAAAAAGGAGACACTATTATAATTGTCTTATAAGAATTTGAAAAGCTATCATATGAAGGAAGGATTAGGCTTTTTCTAAGAATGTGGAAGAAAAACTCATTTTAAATAACCCCCTAAATTGTCTGTCCTGATTTAAAACCAACTTTATTTTGACTAATCTCAGTGTCAGCCACCTAATCTAACCCATGTATGCCAGATTTTGATAACTTAACTTTAGTTAATCAAAGATAATGAAAATTATTTTTGATTATTTCCTTCCCTGTCTTCATTACATAAAATCAGTCCAAGGATTAGTTTTGGATTTAAAAAAAAAAAAAAAAACTTTTCTATATTCAGGCCTAGCACAGTGCCTTGTTTAAAGACTTTTTGTTGAACTGAATTGAAATGGACAAAAAAAAGTTAAGGATGGAAACTGGCAAGAGAAGAAAGAGATTTAGGATGTCTGATAGAATATATATATGTGAATGTGTATGTATGTATATATGTGAATGTGTATGTATGTATATATGTGTATGTGTGTGTATTTTTAGAACAATAGAGCAAGAGACAGAAAGACAGACAGACAGAGAGGTGGTATGTATATATGTATATATATGTGTGTGTATATGCACACATATATACACATACACATATGTTTGTACTTACCTACAGGCTTGATGATCTGATCAAGAGAGATTTTAATTGAAAACTCTCCATTTAGGGATTAGGATTATGCCATTAGTGAACAATCAGGATTGTTCAAGAGGAGGGATCTGTACATTTAGGAAACATTTTCACTGTATGGTCACTTGTCAAGAATAATTTAAAAAGGGTCCTACTTCAGAGAGGTCTGTATTAGACAATCTCTAAAGTTCCTTCCAACTCTAAGATTCTGAATGTCTGAGAGGAAGTGGATAAATTAACCTACAGAGTGGATACATGACAAAGATAAGAGAGGCAATTATAAAAATAAAGTAATGACAGATGAGACTACAGCCAACTATGAAGTTTTAAATGATTTTTTGGATATGGGTTAATAGGCACAAAGGAAAATGATCATATCAGCAATATTTCCATCTTCAGTTGTGTTGGATGTTAATTATGAAAACATGAACAAATGAAGAAATAGCTTGAGGTGAAGAGATTTTGTGACTGGAATTTCACAATAGGCACATAAATGATAGAAGAAACTTTTTTCAAAAACTTGGAAAGACTTAACATGAACTGATGCAATGTGAACTGAGTTGAACTAGGAAAATATTGTACACAGGAACAGTATAATTATACAATGAATAACCTTAAATGACTTAGCTATTCTTGGAAATACAAAGATCTAAGACAACCCTAAAGAGGTCATAATGAAAAATGCTATAAACTTCCAGAGAAGAATTGATGGAGTCTGAATGCAGATTGAAGTATATCATTTTCTCTTCCTTCCTTCCTTCCTTCCTTCCTTCCTTCCTTCCTTCCTTCCTTCCTTCCTTCCTTTCTTCCTTCCTTCCTTCTTTCCTTCCTTCCTTTCTCCCTCCCTCCTTCCTTCCCCCCCTCTGCTTTCATAGCATGACTAATATGCAAGTATGTTTTGCATGTTTGCACATATATAATCTATATAAAATTGCTTGTCATCTCAGAGAGGAAGCAGTGGAAGAAAAGAGAGAATTTTAGAACTCAATGTTTTTTTTTTAATTAATTTGTTTTTATCTGAAATTGGAAAAGTATATTTTTAAAAGAAACTTTTGCCACATTAGAAAGTATATCTTAATAAAATCCTAATGCTGGCTAGCCTAAAGTGAAGCAATCAGATTCTAAATGGAATAGTGCATATAATGGGAATGGCATTAATATTAACACATCTAACTAAAGCAAACTAGAATCTTAATAAGAACAAGGAATATATCTTAAGCTTCCTTATATTTACTGCAGAACCTGGAAGAATCTTTTAAATAGACACTAAAAAATGTTACTTGTTGATCTGAAAGGCTATCTGTCTTTCCATCATTGTATATTTATATTGTGTATTTATAACTAGTAACATTCTTCTTGTTTTCTAGGAACACTAATTAGGACACTGGTAGGTTACATCATCATAGCTTGAGAAATACAGAAGATAAATCAGATCTTGATATGAGGATAATGAGAATCCATTCTTCCTACCTCCAAATAATTTTTCAGATTATTGAAGGAAATGACACCTTGGTGGACGCTCTCAGTCAGATCATAAAATATTGCCTTATTTTAGTCATGGAAATTGATAGAACAGGGCTATACAAAAAATCCCTAATTATATTAGAACTAAACTTGATGAAACAGGGTATTTTCCCTTTTTTTAACAATGGAAAATTCTAGAGAGAAGACAGAGACAACAGAAAAAATCTAATACTCTGAGAGTAAAAGTTTCCAGATTTTCTTCAGACAGGCAAAACAAAGGGGTATTAGAATGCCTGAGGTTATCTTTGACCCAAAATTAGGTATACACAACACTAGAGAGGTCTCTATGTTTGACCATCTTGAACCTTCATCTTTAATTTTGAACTGCTCTTGATATTAAATTCCTGATCCCTTTGGACATCTTGAACTAGACAAATGAAAGTTGTCAAACCAAAGACATATCAAATCAATGTTCAAGACAGATTTTCTTATCTTTATTAGCAAAATCCATCCTTTTTATAAACTTTCTTATTACTATCAAGAATACTACCATCCGTCAAGTCACCCAGGTTACAGTCCCTTACCAAATCTTTTTTATTTCTATCTTTTCAACATTTTTTTTTAAATAAGTGTGACCTTCTTTCCACTCAATCAGCCACCAATCTAGTTCAGACCCTGATTCTCATTCACCTGGACCATTGAAATGGCTTTCTAACCATTCTCCCTGCCTTGAACTCTTTTGCCACTCTAGTCTATCCTTCATTCAGGTGCCAAACTTATAACTGATTTTTCTAAAACACAAGTCTGATTATATTATCTATATGAGTGTGTGTATTCAATGGTTCCTTACCTTTTTTCAGGTCCTAATAAAGGCCCCTTTTGTTTTTCCCTCCCCATGCATACTATAATCCAGGTACATTATTCTATTTGCAGTTCTTGAATATTATACTCTATTTCCTATTGCATCACATTTGTATCATCCTGACCCTTTCTTCTGTTTCTCTGGCTTCCTTTAATAATAAGCTCAAATATGACCTTCTATAGTAGACCTTTACTAGTCCCCACAACTGCTAGTGCTTTCCTCTTTCAAATTACCTCCCATCT
Organism: Antechinus flavipes; assembly: GCF_016432865.1. NCBI lineage: Eukaryota > Metazoa > Chordata > Mammalia > Dasyuromorphia > Dasyuridae > Antechinus > Antechinus flavipes. Next base: position 365,154,791 of record NC_067400.1, read on the forward strand.
ACTCTGTATATGTCTCATATACTCTTGGTATTGTCATGTTATCTCCTCCATTAGAATGTAAATTCCTTTATGAACAGGCAGTTATCAAAGAAAGGCATAGAAGTCATAAAAATATTCAAAATCTTTAATAATTAGATAAATGCTCATTAAAGTTACTTTGAGGCTTCATTTCAAATCCATCAGATGGACAAAGTTAAAAAAGGAAAATGATAAATGTCAGGTACATTAATGCACTGTTGTTGAAGTTGTAAATTGATCTAGTCATTCTAGAAAGCATTTTGGAACTATGCCACCAAACTCAATAACTAGTGTATACCTTTTGTCCCAGTGATATATTTATTAGATCTATAATACAAAGAGAATAAACAAAGGGTGAAAAGGACATATATGTACAAAATAATATATATATATACATATATATATTATAATTGGAAACTAAAGGCATATCCAATAATATCATAGTATAAGAATATAGTAGAATACTATTATATCATGAGAAATGACAAAAAGGATGATTTCAAAGAAACCTGAGAAGCTGTGTGTGGACTGAGGCAAAAAAAAAAAAAAAAGCAAAACCAAGAAAACAATTTATACAACAATGACAATAGTATAAAAAATAATTTTGACAGATTTAAGATCTCTGACCAATACCATGAGTAACCATGATTCCAGAGAACTGTTGATGATCTAAGATACCTATCTCCTAAAAGTGAAGTGATACATTATGATGCATAATGAGACCTACATTCTTGGCCATGCACAGAGTGGGAAATCATTACTAGGTGGATCTCTTATAAGGGTTTTGCTTTGCTTTGTTTTTAAATTTGGAGTCAGTAGGAGGAAAAGAAAAAATAAATGCTTGTTTAATGAAACATAAAATAAAATGAAACAATAATCCTATTCAAAGATAATGGCAGTTTTCTTAAGGGAAGCCATTTCTTTTGCTTTTCTTTGTATACCCAGGTCTTGGTTCAGTGTCTTGCATATAATAAATACTGCATAAATTCTAGTAAACTGACTTGACTGACTCCTCCACTGTTTGCCATAATCCATATATTGTCATCATTGACACTGATCATGAATTGCCTGACTGACTATAATTTAACTATTGGAATTATTTTTGATTTATCTATTTCCCTTTCTCATTTCATATATTCAGTTGTCAAGCCTGAAATTAGGCTCTTCAATTTCTTACATCCAAACCCTGCCACTATCCTAATATATGCCCTTACGGCCCCTTGCAAATCTCTTCTTCCCAGTTTCTTTCTTAATCTTGAATGTCTCCCTTCTCAGCTGTAAGATTATTTTTTTTTAGTGAATAAGTCTGCTCTTATCATTACCCTGTTCTAAAACCTTCAATGAGTCCCTATTATTCACTGCGTAGTGTTCACACTATGACATTCAAAGCCCTCAGAAATCTTGCACCAACACAAACGACTAAAAAAGACAACCACCTTTCCTATCTTTACTCCCATGAATCCCTATTCCATTATCATCACTTCAACCATAACTTCTGAATGTATTCTTATATTTTCCCACCCTCAAATACTTGTTTATCCATATCTTTATCCAGAATCCATGTCCCTTTCTCAATCCATTTCTGTCTTTTGAACTCAAATTTCACTGGCCTAGCTCAAATGCACAACTTTTTCACAAATAGCTTTCTGATTTTCCAATCAGTAATTAAATCTTCCTTCTATAATTCTTTGCACTTGTTTAGATTCTCGTTTTAATCATTTTATGCATTTATCATATTCTGTTTTATGTTATATATATATATACATGTATATATATATACATGTATATATATATATATACACACATATGCTTAATCTTGCTTAGTATATGAAAATTCTGGAAACAGAGAGATTGTCTCTTATTTTTGTATGACTATAACCTAGTCTAATAATTTGAATATGAAAAAAATTCAGTAAATATTTGTTAAATGGATGGAAGGATGCCTAGTTGTATCTTGAAGGCAACATGATTTTCCATCTCTGCTAGCTAGTATTTTCTAGCCAAATCTGCTTCTTTTATTTCTGTAATGAAGAGATATTCTGCCTCAGGGTTAAGGCCTCTGCCAATAAAGTAAAAATAAACAATGGGAGCCTAGGCTCCAAGGCATAATGGGGAGGTGGAAAAGTTATTAGGGAGAAGCAAGAAAACTGTCAGGGCAGGAAGGATGGTCCAAGGCCAGAAATAGGAAGTTTCAAACTAGATAAACTGGAACATTTATACTGCCAAAGGGTAGAGTCAAAACCAAAGATAGTAGAGTTCCAACTATATAAAGTAAATAATATTTTTATACTAGTAAATAGTAAATATAAAAGAAGAGAATAGAAATCCAAAATCAGGGTTAAAAATTGTGTGTGAGACCTAGGCAATATTGGTGAACTTGTGAATTATCACAAACACTTTTGGAAAAGATTTTTTTTAATGTAAATAAAATATCTAAAATATCCATAACATTTGATCCAGAAATTCTACTACTGAGTATAAAAATCTTAAGAAAGTAAGAGATAAAAAACCAAAAAAACTCCATATGCATCTAAATATTTATAAGAGCTCTTTTTGTGGTAGCAAAGTATTGGAAACAAAGTAGACTCCTGTTCATTGAGGAATGAAAAATAAAGTGTAGTACCTGAGCCTAATACAATATTACTGTATTGAAAAAGTGATGAATATGATGGTTACAGAAAATCATAGAATTATTTAACATGGACTAATGCAGAATTAGATAAGCAGAGCCAAAAACATCTAATATGTACAATGATCATAACAATGTAACTGGAAAGAACCATAAAACAACTGAAAATGAACATTGCAAAATTACAAAGACCCAACATGACCCCAAAGAAGAGATATTAGAAGATATATTCCTACTTTCTTTGCAATAGTTGGTAGTTCACAAGCCTGAGATATTGTATATATTTTCAGGTTTTAAAAGAATATATTTATAAATTTTGTTGTTTTTTTCTTTTTATTAAAAAATTCTCCATTATACAAGATACTTCTCTGAGGGAGTGGAATCAATAAAGAAATATAAGTCATGTAAAAGCAAAAAAAAACAAATAAAAATTTGTTTTTAAAATGTAAAATTGTAAAGACAAATATAGCTCCAAAAAAAGAGATATGAGAAGATTTTCTCCTACTTCTTTGCAGAAGTGAAATGTTCACAGGGGTGAAACATTATACTGTTAAGAATTTTTTATTGTGTATTGATCAGTGTGGATGTTTTTTCCTTTTTCTAAAAATTCTTAGTTATATAGGATGATTCTTTTGAGAGAGGGAAAGTGATATAAGAGGACATTTAAGTTACATAAAAACAAAGCAACAAAATATATACAGATAGATATATGATATCTATCTATCTAATATAATTTTTAAAATTACACTGGAAAAGAATATTCTGCTTCTAATCCTACATTAATGATAAATATTCAATCCCTTTTTTTCCTGCTAGAATTGATTTATTAGCACAACTCCTGCCTTTGGAGATCTATACGAAATGGCTCATGTGTAGAACACAAGAAATAGTAGCAGGACTCCAGATAATTGATAATTCACTCCCATGGTCAGTGTCTTCTTAGCTGGCTGATTCCCCCATGTATATCAGATTTTGGGGGCTCATCCCAAAGTCAATATTTGCCATGAAATTAGCAAGGGAGGAGTACAGCTCTTTTACTAGGGTAATCCTACTGGCAGTAACTTCTTTGTGCTCCTGAGCAGTTAAGGCTTGTGGTGCTGTGATGTTACCATTTGTAGTTCTGCACTCCAAGAGCAGTGATTTTGTTCAAAACACATAATCAAAATCCTCAGGAACTTCTGAAGAAGTTCTCTCAGAGGAGCTAACAGAAGAAACCCTGCTCCCCAGGTTTGGCTTGGTTTTGTGGTGCTCTGTGTGTTCAAAATAAAGGGGGAAGGGAATTGGGGTTGGGAGTGGGCAGGATACCACTAAGTACCTGGCAGTAAGGGCATTTTTTTCTGGGGAGCTAAGACCAGGAAAAGTTCAGATATAAAATGGAGCGAGTTGAAAGTTTAAAGTCTTCCCTCTGTAAAGGAAGGCATTGGAAGGTGTTTAGTACTTCACCTTCCACCTCTCCATTCAGAGGGGAGAGAAGGCTGAAGATGATACCAATGAAGGTTTAGTTAGCAGCATGATGAAGGAATTAGAAGGGATGAGCTTATTCTGAGGGATGGAGAGATTGTGGTAGCATTTTGTTCTGGAGTGAAAACCAGGCAGAGCAGCAGATATAAAGTAGACTGGACAGATGACCTTGCTGTGCAGACTTTTCAGGAATTGCTTACTTAAGGATTTAAGTTCTTACATTGGACTTTATCAATAGCCACACACATCATGAATTATAATAGGTTTTTTGAGAACCTAACTTTGCATAAGGCTACCAATCTCTAGATGCAATGACTGTATTGAGAGAATGACCCTATTTCAGACTCTGTTATTATTTTCTGAGTATGTATTCAAGAATTTTGCATATACTTATATAGGTACTTGTTATTTGTTTCTCCTGGTAGAATATAAACTTATTAAGAATAGGAATGATTTCTTTTTTTTCCTTTTTTTTTTTTTTTTTTTTTGTTTGTATTTGGGTCCTCAGCACCTATCACAGTGCCTGCCACATAATAAGTGCTTAATAATTGTTGATTGATTTTAATGATACAGTTTTGATGAAACAAATTCAGGAAGCATTGTGTAATTCTATTGGTGATACTCTCATTTCAACCCTGCTGGCCCCAATCTAAATTGCTGTCTGAGTATTAAAGAAGTCTTAAAATCTTCCTACTTTAGTCAGAAGATAAGAAGGGGCCCTTTGACATGAACTTTCTCAGCTTCTCCCTCTCTATATACATTTTTCTCTGTATTTCATTTCCGAAATGAATTCTCATTTTAATCTTTTTCTCCTGTTTTAGAAGAAAGAAGTATCTTTCCTTCATTCCAAGGTTTCACTTTTCACTTGTATTCTTCATATCATTCCATTCACTTTAACCAATTTGGAACACAGAAAATGCATTTTCCCCCTACTCTTTAAACCTTTAGGAAGAACTGAAAAGATATCTGTAGAAAAACTAGCAAAGGACAAGTAACTTTTGTTTGGCTATAAATCATGACTTGACAATATTGGAAGGAAGTGGAATTCTATACCGAATACAAAGACAGTTCTCCAGTTCTGGCTTCCTGACAGGCTTCTGACAGAACCTCAATTGTGTGAGTGTGTGTGTGTGTGTGTGTGTGGTGTGTGCATGCACACACACGTGGACTTCTTTCCTTCCCTCCTCATCTATGGCCTCATCTCTCTCTTTCCCTTTCCCTTTCTGTTCTCTTTTCTCAAATTTCTTTCCCCTGCAAGTATCCCAACTACTTCTTTACCTTTCTGACTTTCCCTTCAGATAAGTGATTTGACAACATCTTGATTCCCATCTTTTCTTTTCTTCCTGTTTGAACTGTTAGATTGTGTGCTGTTACAGAATTTTAAGAGATGGAAGGGATCTCAAAGGGTCCCTTAAAATAAGAATTTTTTCTATGCCCTACCTGGCACGTAAGAAAAGGTTATCATACCTTTGTTTTAAGACCACCAGTGAGGCAGTTTCTAAGAAATTTCATATGAAATTGGAGTAACTTAAAATCAAATATGCCCAACAGTGCCTAGGAAAGCTACCTAGGTTATAATATAATTATTTCTTTTTTCATGGGAATGTTAAATACACACGTATGTATATAAATGTTTATAATCTTTGAGCTTTTCTTAAAATCAGTCTCTATAGATATTCTTTCTAATAGTTTTATATGGCTTTTATTATAATGGAGAGGGGGCAGGCAAGAAAGAGATGATTCAACTATTTGTTTAGTATAGGGAACTCCTTGTGTGAAGCATATATTATTACACTTATGAATATCACCAACTTGCCAATAGCCTAGTCTTACAGAATTGCCTGGAGGCACAGATGCATTGGCCAATGATAACCCAGCTAGTCTGGATCGAAGCAAGAGCTGAAATCAAATCTTCCTAAATCTAAGGCTAGTCTCTAATACAATATGCCACAATGAGTAGGCTTTTTTTGAGACAACTATGTGACACAATGGGAAGAGTATTGATAGAGTCAGGAAAACCTAAATGCAAAAAAAGGACTTCAGATATTTACTAGCTGGGTAATCTTGTGTGAGACACAATTCCCTCCTCTGTAAAATGGGAATCATGATAGCATCTACCTTCCAGGGTTGTTGTAAGGATAAAATGAGATAATTGTAAAATGGTTAGCACAGTTCTTGGCACATAGTAAGCCTTAAATAAATGTTAGCTATTCATTATCATCATTATTTTGAAGCATCTATATTATTCTGAACTTGTTAATTATCAAGAAAAGACAATATAATTTTTAAAAATCATGAGCCTTTAAATTTCCACATGTAGTTTGTTTTTTCAAAAGTTTATGTTTCATATAACCTTTAATGAGAATATCAAAATGTTCTATTTATTTCCCATGCCCCTTCTAAACTACTTTTCTTTTCTATATTTTTCTTGATTTTGTTTCATTATTTTATCTACTCTTATTGTCCATAAATGGATTGTTTTTTGTTTTTGTTTTGAGTTTTTTAACTACTTCTTACTTCCCACATGCCTCTCAATATTTCTTTGTAATTTCTTCATAAATTTCTTTCTAATTTGTCATTTTTAATGGTACAATAATAATTCATTGAATTTATATACCACTATTAGTTCAAACATTCCCTAATCATATCACATATATATTTTAAAATATTTTTTGTTATGTGAAATTATGCTGCTGTAAATATTTCTGTACAGAGAGGCCTTTTTTATTTCACTTGTTATTAATATACTTAAGATATGAGCCTCTTATGATCTGTATTGATGATTCACAAACCTACCATGAACTTCACTCTCACATCACCAGTTTATTATTTGAAATTTCAAACTGGATGTCCTGGAAATATTTTGAATTCAAAATGCTTACAATATAACTCATTATTCTCTCCTCCTAAAAAGAAAAAAAAAACAACAAACCAGCTCTCTCCCAGACTTCAATTTTCTGTTCAAAGGTGTCACCATTCTTCTAGGCTCTCAAATTTGTATTCCGGATTTCATTCTTGACTCCTTATGTCTCTACTTTATTACCTATTGAAATAGCTTTCAGATTTTGTTGTTTCTATCCTCACAACATCCTTCCTGAATCTGACCCTTTCTCTTTTTTTTAGAGCTGCACCCATTACCTTCTACTAAAATTATTCTAAGTATATCTTAATTGGTCTCTCTGCCCCAAACCTTTCTTTAAGAAAAACACATTTATTTATTTTGTAAATCTTACTTTATTTTTTCCAACTTCATGTAAATATAGTTTTCAACATTTATTTTTAAAATTAAAATTAACTTCCAAAATTTTCTCCCTCCTTTCCTCCCCTTGCTCCTCCTCAAGACAGCAAGCTATCTGATATAGGTTGTACATGTGTTATCATGGTAAACATTTTTCTACATTAATCATGTTGTGATAGAAGAAACAAAACAAGGGGGAACCCCCCCAAAATAATATGTAGTATGCATAGATCTGCATTCAGACTCTATACTTCTTTCTGCATCTATTGAGATAATCTGTTAGCATGGTTACTGATATAATCTATTATGCTGATAGTTTTATTGATATTGAAGCAGCCCTACATTCCTGGTATAAATCCCACTTGGTCACAGTATATTATCCTGGTGATAAGTTGCTATAATCTCTTTGCTAATATTTTATTTAAGATTTTTGCATCAACATACTTCTTTTTCTGGATATGGATAGCATTTTATATCATGAATTTTTTTGAATTCTCTTGTATCATTGTATTCCTGAGAAGAACTAAGAGTATCATAGTTGATAATCACACAATGTTATTGCATCAATTCATGTTTTTCTGGGTTTTTTCTTAAATCTGTCTGCTCATCATTTCTTATAGGCAATAGTATTCTATTACATTTATATACCACAGCTTGCTCAGGCATTCCCCAATTGATGGGCATGCCCTCCATTTCCAATTTTTTGCCATCATAGAAGGAGCTTCTGTCCCATATATTTCCCAACTCCATACTATAATCAAAGTGATTTTCCTAAGCAAAATGTGACCACATCATTTAGTAAATTTTAGTTTTTCTCTATTATATAAAACATAAAACTTTTTGTTTAGACATTTAAAAACCTTCACAACCTAGACCCAACTTATCTTTCTAGTCTTATTTTTAGTGACTTTCCCTCCTTCACTTCACAACCCAGTCAAATTGACCTTCTGTCTGTTTCTTACACATATCATTCCATCTTCCATCTTTTGGTTATCTTCCATGAATGGGATTTACTTCCTCCTCATCTTTGCCTTGCAGAATTCTACTCCTTTAAGATGCAGCTCAAAAAGCATCTTCTGCATGAAGATCTTCTTGATTCAGCAAATTACTACTGTTCTCTTATCTAGTGTACTTTGGATATTTATTATCTTCACATTTGTTGTCTATATTTATACAAGATATCCCAAAAGTCACTTCAGTTTTAAGCTTCAAAAGGTTAATATTTTTGAGTTCTGTTATATTTTATAAATACCTTTTTTCTTCCTTAATGTGGCATAAGTCCTTTACTAGTAAGGATTATTTCATTCATTATCCTTGTATCACACGTTCTTGGTCCATAGTAGGTGCTTAAAAAATACGTCTAGATTGGTTGATTCATAGTAGGTCAAAGGGTATTAAAAGTTTTGTAGTTTGGCTAGAAATCCATCTTAAAATCCATCTGGTTTCTATTCCATATTAAATATTCCCATCTCTCTAAAACAGGAATTCCTAATCTTTTTATATCATGAACTCCTTTAGCAATCTATTAGTACCCATGGCCTCCTCTTAAAAGACCTAAACTAAAATGCCTAGGATTACAAAGGAAACAAATTTTATGGAAATAAAAATGTAGTTTTTTCCACTTAAGTTCATGAATCTCCTAAAATTTATCTATGAATCCCTTTTATATCCACGGAACACAACTTAAGAATTTCTGTTCTAAATGAAAGTTGTCTTGATCTGTTTTTGATTCTATATACTTCAATTATCAGTTGGAAGAGTTGAATTATAAATTCCTTCCTCCATTTGTAAAAATTTTTCCTTGTTCCTTTCTAAATTTACCACCTTAATTCAGATCCTAATTACTTCTCACCTGACCCAGTATTTCCTAAATAGTCTCTTCCATCTCTTCATGCTCCAATTTATACTATGCCTGGCTACCAGATCTTTTAAACATATAATTCTGATGATGTGATTTTCCTGATTCAATCTCCAATAGCTTTTTACTGCCTAACAAATAAAGGCCAAACTTCTCATTCAAATCCCGGTACACAAACTATGTTCTTATACGTTTTTAATTCCTGAAATGATATCTCCATCCATCTCTACCAGTCAAAAACCTATCATTATCTCAAGATAGAAATCAAGTAACAGTCTTCTGTATGGAGCTTTTTTTGATCAATTCCCAGGTATCTTCCCAAATAACAGCCACTCTGACTCCCAAACATTAACCTTTGCTGATCAATGCTGATTGACTGGAGATGACAGGGACAACCAATATCTTAGCTTGATGTATTAAGTTACTCTCAGTACCAAACAGTGTCAAAATGTTTTGCTCCATTTAGCTATACTGAGTATAGCCAATAAATACAAATTTATGTCATGATAATAACTTTCATGAGAAACTTTGTGGATCAAAACTTTGCAAAAGATACTGGAAAAACTGTGAAAGTGAAGAAAGAAGCAGTCAGCAACAGATAAAGCATCTGAACTTCTTCATCTCACTTCAGCCATCCACTGGCATTGCCATACCTGAGACTTCAATATCTTACGAGCTCATCTCACAAAATTACAATCTCCATAAACTGTACTTTATGCTTTTACCTCCTTATTTCCTATTCCTGCACTTTTTCTATGGAACAGTGTATAGAGTGCTCTGATATCAACTAGCTATGTGACTCTGGGCAATCACTTAACTGTTTGCCTGAATTTCCTCATCTATAAAATGACCTAAAGAAAGACATGGCAAACCACTTCAGTCCTTTTGCCTAGAAAATACCAAATGGGGTCATGAAGAACCAGATCCAATTGAAATAATTCAACAACAACAGCAGCAGCAGCAACTTTTACCATGGCACCATACCCAATTCTTCCACTCTATCTACTGCAATCTGGTTTAATTTGGCTCCATATTCAGCTTAATTGGCCCCTTGTATTGACACTTTAATAATGCACTAGAAATCACCCTGGGATTCCTCTTTGTTTGAGTTTCCACTATTTCTAATTTCTATCCTCATTTCTGGTAACCTCTGGCAGCCAATTTCTCAATATTTCAATTTAACAAACATTTTAAGTGATTACAATGTATAAACATGGTTGTAAGTGTTAAAGAGGCAAAGACTTTATGATACTATGTCTTCACACCTGCTCCTGGTCCACTAAGCTTCATCAGACAGTCATAAACTTCAGTGGATATCCCCATTATGAATCTATGAATTGTAACATCAGGCGGGTCCACATCATTGTTCAATATTTTTTTTTATTTTTGGATTACTGTTGACTCACTCATTCTACACAACATCTAATCCACAACTTTTTCCACTTCCCAAGGACTGCAATGACACTACTGAAACAAACATGAACAAAAAGTTCCTGGCTTTACATAAGCACAATGTCCAAAATAAGTTCATTATTTTTCTTTCTAAGCCTTTTTTTTGTCTTGATTTCACTACTGCTAGAAGTATCAAAATTGTTTATAAAGTCCATTATGTTGACAATCTAGTTATCTTTGATTATGCTTTCATCATCATATAATGGAGAAAACAAACAAATAAATATTTGAATTTAGAGACAAATAATCTGAATCAAAATCTTAAAGTCCATGTCATCTAAATCTGTCATTAACCTGCATGGACTTTAGTTTCCACATCTGTAAAATGAAGGAATTGCACTAGTGGGTTTCTGAACCCCATCTAGCTCTAGATCTATGATCCTAAAAAAAAATATAAGCTTGGTCAAGTCACCCAATTTCTATGTTCTTCACATACAAAATGAATAGACTACTGCAAAAACCTCCTAAGAGGTTTTCCTAGCTCCATTTTTTTTCCTTTTGCCATAACATTGCCAGACTAATTTTATTTATGTATAACATCTGATCATGCCAATGTTCTGCTCAGAGATCTTCAATGGATTCCAACTGCATAGTGAGAAAAATATAAAGTCTTTTACCTAGTTTTCTATATTTATCTCATACTACTCTCAACTATATACTTTAAACAGCCCACCATCCCAATAGATGAACTTTCCTATCTCCATATCTTTGCTCATAGCATTTCTTCTCGTGCCTGAAATTCTCTTTTTTTCTACCTTTCAAATTCCTATCCATCCTTATAAAACCCAATTGAAAAACATCTCTTCTTGGTAACGTTCATTCATTATCCCAACAGTAATAAGGATCCCATTTTGTTTAAATCTATGATAAAATGGTCATGTAATATTTTATATTATCATTATTCATAAATGCATCACATTAACTTACTTGACTAATAAGCTCTGTGATGGTAGGTACCATATTCTATTGAAATTTTGCATTTCTCTTACCATGTTGTATAATTCTCTGAATAAAAAAAAAGATAATAAATGCTTATTGACTGCTTGATATGAATTAAATGAACTGAACTGAGACAGCATGATAATAATGGATGGTGTACTAGGCTTATATTCAGGAATATTTAGCTCCAAATTCTTTCTCAGACACTTATTAGCTGTATAATTCTAGCCAAATCACAATCTCTCTAGCCTCAGTTTCCTCATCAAAATATGGGAATAGATTTGATGGCCTCTAAATGGTTTCTTCTAGCTCTGAATCTATTATTTTATAATCCTACCAACCAAATTGAATTATTGGTTCTTCACCTCATAGATGACTGGTTAAGTCATCAATGAAAACTGTATAATAATGAAGGATATAGGTAGGCAGTGGGAGAAGCTTTACATTGAAATGCTCCATTCACCTCTTATCCTCTAGTCTTGCTTATCTAGTGATTGTGTTAGGAACAAATATATGACTCCTAAATTGAAGCAATTTCTCCAGGGATGATAATAATAACAATAACAGCTAATATTTATATATCTTTTTAAAATTTCTAAAGCAATTTCCCCACACACCATGTCAAGTAAATAATGTAAGTTTTGGTTATTCCCACATATACTTGAAGAAAACACAGAAGAGAAGTCAATTGACTTGTACAGTTTAACACAGCTAATCAGTGTCAGATTTGAGTCTTGAATTCAGTTTTTCTGATTCCAAGATCAATGTAAATTCATAACAATACACTGTCTTCCATACCAAAAGTTCCTTTAGATAGCATTAAAAGTAGCACAGCCCCAAGAGAATATATAGTCTAGGCTTTTTACAAAAAAAAAAAAAAATGTGAAAACTTCTATGATGTTTTTAGTATACAGAAGTAGACATTTTATCAATTACATCATTCTTAGAACTCTGCAGTCAATATAATGCCTAAGAAGTATATTGTGGAAGGATATATGCACACTCTGTAGGAATTTAAGAGAAAAAATCACCAGGATTTTCTTGGTAAAAATTTGAAAGATTTATTTATCTAAATCACAATTTCTTCATTATATTTCCTTGTTCTCAGTAAAAATGAAAAGAGTGAGAAATATAATTATATATTGACTACTTGCCATGATTTCATTCCCTATCTTCAATCAAGATTTCCTTTGTCTCTAATATATCAATTCCTAAAGGCCAAAGCATTTATTAAGCTCCACCTGTATGGGGCAATATAATTTTGATACTCTTATCTGTATGTAGTACTTTCCATTGTTCAATGTGTTATAAATCACATCTTTTAAAACCTTATGAGCCTTTAAGTAATTTATTTCTAATATCCAGATTTACTTTTGTGACTCCTAAAGGTACCCTACTTATGTCTGTTCCATTTTTAGCCAAATCCATAACGATGAAGAGATGGATTCCTTTTAGTACAGGAGGAGTTCTTTGGACACTTCATTTCCCCAGAACATTGAAATAAATGGTCAAAGTTCAGTATTCTCCCAGACTGATGTCTGGGATGGCCTATGAATGCCATTTACTTTCAGTGATCAAGGTAGGAGAAAGACTGTGTTAGGGCCTTATTCCAGTGTCATATTCACCAAAATTCCTATCCAACTTCCATTTCCAGTATCACTCCTTGATTGACCTACTGTCCCTCTACTCTTCTTTCTTGGATCCTCAATGTCCCCAAAGGATTTCAGCTTTTCTAAATAAGAGTCCATAGCAGGACTTATTCTTAATAATCTTGTTTATCAATTGCCTTTCTCCATTAAAACATCTCTTTCAGTGGAGCCTGTTGACTCATGTTGACTATATTTCTTTTTTGGTTTGAAAATTCTTTTGTGTGCTAGATTTTAAGCAAGAATTAAGTGCTATAGCATAGAAATCTGTATTATTTTATGTGTAGATATTAGAAATATGCTTAAAGTTTTACTATAAAATTTGGAGCTGAGAATGAAGAATCTTGACTTGTGTTTTAACTTAAATATACCTGCCCCTATATGGCCTGGAAAAAATAGAATGGTTTGCAGTATACAGAAAAGTAAGGGAATGACCATTTATATAGCACTTACTATACAATAAGTGTATATTGTATATACTAAGCACTTTCCAAATAATATCTTACTTGATCTTCACAAAAACCCTGTGAAGTAAGTATTGTTTTTTTCTCTAATTTACGCTTGAGGAAATTGATACAAACCAAGATTAAGTGACCCACCCAAGTCACAAAACTATTAAGCGTATGATATGGGATTTGAACATAGGTCTTCCTTATGCTACTTCCAGTGCTACTTGCAGTATTCATTATGCCAAGTAGATATGCCCAAGTAGATATTTTATCATAAATCAAATATGTTCTACTTTTACAGAACCCCAAACCATACATTAAGAAACCCAAACTAGACATTTTCTCCTCCTGAATGATTGGTTTTGGTTTAATGAAGCAGACTGACTGGTATTGCCTTGATAAAGAGTATTCTATCATCATGGTAAATTAATTAAGTAAAAATATTTTAAAATAGCTAGTTAAATGTTACCAAGGACTATAGTATGATAAGGAGAATTTAGCTACAGAAAGGTCTAGGGAAGCCTTTAAACAAGAAGTCACTGTTCAGTGTGATGCCTGGCTTTTGATTCCTAACTGATCAACAGATGGGAGGAAGATTATAGTCTATGAGTAACCCCATAGGAATTCCAACTGAATATTAGGCACAAGATCACCTTTCTTAGAATCTCATGTTAAGAGGAATGTTTCAACACCACTAGAGAAATATCAAAAAGTAAAAAATACCAATATATGGACTCACATATATGTCAATGTATGATAGTACATATGTTAATGTATAGATGTTAAAGATATGGAATACATATGTGAATATAAACAAACATATGTTCATACATGATTAAAACATGTTTTGAATTCCTAATGAATTTTGCATTTAGAAACAGTGGCCCTTCTTTTCCATAGCAGAGACCTCAATAGGTTTTAATGAGCTAAAATTATCCCTCCCCAGCCATATCTTCACATCATACATTTAATTAAATAAGGTAAGAAAGACAATTATTAGGCAGCTAGTAGAAGCAGGAATATTCCATTCCCTACTCCTGATTTGTTGCTGAAGAAAATATTTGTGTAAAAGATAGTATTCTCACTTAGTAAATAGTCAAACCTATTTAGTAATTAAAGGCAGAAGATCATCATGTATTACCAATTTATGATGAGATTTAAAGCTAGAAGGGACTTTTAACTGAAGTGCAACTGTCTAATTTTACATACAAGAAAACAGCTACAGAAAAATGAAGGGATGTGTACAAGGCTAGAGTAATGAAAAGCAAAGCTGTTATGGAAACCCAGATTTTCTGACTTCAGAACTAGTATTCTTTTCATTATACTATACATACACACACATATGCACAATTGTGAGGTCATTAAGAGCAGGCACTATCTTCTGCCTCCTTTATGCTGTGGCACATAGTAGTCTCTTAATAAATGTTTATAGATCGACTAACTAATAGACATTCAACTGGAAAGTAAGCTATCTCATGGATCTCATGATAATATATTTGAAACTCAGAATCTCACTAGGTAGTCATTCCTGCTTAAAATATGCCAAACAGATTCAAAGTCAAGAACAAAAGAGAAAAAGAGAGAACAGTAACAGTTGCCCCTTAAAAACTTCTAAACAAGAGATGGAAGCTCATTTTTTTCACAGCCAGCATGGGCTGTTTCTAAAAAGAGGTATGCAGTAATGTGATTGTTGAAATGTCTGGTGAATGCATCAGCATGAACACAAGGCTTTATCAGTGGCTCCCTTTTGTTAATCAAATAAAGTATTAAACTCCTTATACTGGCATTCACAAACTTGTTCCATTCTATCCTTCCAACCTTATGTTTGTTATACAGATAGGACAGTTACATATGAGGAAGGAAAACACTTTAGAGATCATGTAATGATTGAATCACTCGTTTTGTTTTTGTTTGATTTTTATTGAGGCAATTGGGGTTAAGTGCCTTGCCTGGGATCACATAGCTAGGAGGTATAAACTACCTGAGGTCGAATTTGAAGTCGGATCCTCCTGACTTCATCTCCTAGGTTCTTTATCCATCTATCTCTCTATCTATCTATCTATCTATACACATACTAGAGAAATATAATGATATGCCCAAGATCATATAAGTAATAAGTGACAGTATCAGACTTTCAACTCAGATTTCTGATTCTATATCCTATTCTTTTTTTCAATATACACACATCAACATACATATATTCCCTCTCCTTACTCCTGTTTCATATCTTTTTCAAAGAAACACAGAATTACAGAATTTGAGAAACAGAAGAGACTACAGGGACCATTCCATGTGCAAACAATAATTATTTCTACTGCTTGTCTAACGAGTGGTCATCCAGATTTTATAGGAAGACCTTTACTGGAAGGGTAATATTTTCTAGTAATTAGAGATGCACCAAAGTGAAATGCATTGTTTCTAGAGATAATGAGCTCTTTTCCTCAGAGGTATTCAAACAGATCCTGGATGATTATTTGTAAAGTATGTTATAGAGGGGATTACTGTTGCATATAGGTTGTATATGTGACATACTTTCAAAATCTTAAATTCCATGCCAATTCTATTATCCCTATTATACTGATACTTCTAAAACTTCTCCCTTATCTGTGACATTATGATTTGCAGTACAGTTATTTGTGAATATGTCAGAGTAAACTTTAGGTTTCTATATCTCCATCAACTGCACACATAATTGTTGTGTTACTGTCATATTCAGGTAAGTCTTATTATATCCCATATTTTCTTTTTTTTTCCTCCAGAACTAAGAATTGTTTCTAAAAAAAAAAAAAGATCTTCATCTTTTCACTTAGAGAAACCAAATGCATTAGGATGCTAGAATGGTACAGAGCAACCTACTTCCATCAAATGGGATCTTCTCAATTTGCACAGCTTAAGCCTTAACTGTATTCAGATATCATTTTCCAAATGAAAACCAAATCTTCTCACTTATCAGAACCTTAGAATTATTGGAAACATGTTTGCTTGGTATAATGAGCATAGGCACCACTCCATATGTTTAACTCTCTATCAAAGGATAAGCCTATTCATTGACAGGTTCCTATAATGTTATGGCTGTTTGCCTACCTGGTGAGTGGGTAGTGGGATTATTAGGAGCTAGCCTCTATTAAAGGGAAGATAAATTAGAATGGTTATTAGTTGGCACCATGATGAATATATTAAAACTGAATTAGTCCTTGAACAGCATTAAAAGTCTCATTCACAAAGCAATCAGCCTAATTAACACTAAGTAAAATTCTGATAACACTTGATTAGAATCTGAAAAAGTCTACTGAAGAGATGCTGATATCATTCTTATGATGTAGCTACCACCAAATTAATCTTGTTGCCTAACGGGAAAAAAAATTACAAGTTCACTCAGAATACCATTAAAATATCAATATTAAATAGTAGGCTAGTAATCTTGTTCATCAACTCAAAACTTTTGGGTTGGATGAATATTTGAATCCTTATTATTGTATTATTTGCCCTATCAAATAGTAGAAACTAAGCTTTTAAAAACAATAAGCTGCTTCTACATTAGCTAAGTCTTTATTTGCATAGATATGTAAATATCAAGGATAAATAAGATTAGGTAAATTCTTGAACTAGAAAACTAAGACTTAATCAAGTTAACATAATCACATTTTTTCCCCCAAATGGATATTGTAGACAATACAAATATTTTCAATTTTTGTGGAAAATTTTACCTAAATAAGTTTAATGGAATCAACTAGCTCTTGGACCAGTGGCTTTATGATGGGCTTTGTTTTTTTCCTTTAAACGAAAGCAGATAAGTAACAAAAGAGAAAGCTGGTAGAATTACATTGAGGATAATATTTTGAAGAGCAGTGCTGATTTAATATTAGCATCTAAATATAACTTGAATTTTATATAACTTAGTAAGCATGGTCTTCTTATGTCTTCATCTTTTTTTTTTTTAAACAGAGGAAGCCTATTTAGAAGGTAATACAGGAAGTCACCAGTTATGAATAGACTGAGCTCCAAAATAGCATTTGGGAAGCTGCTATTTGAAAGAGAGTAACTTTTCACAAGAAAACAGCATTGTAAACTATAGTTAGATTCTCAGCCCAATGTACAAAATTCAATTAAATAAATACAAATTAATATTTACTGTGTGCAAAGGACTATGTCAGGGGTTGAAATAAATTTATGATAAGATGTATTTCCTGCCTTCATTAAACGTAAAGCTTAGTAGGATATGATTCATATACAAATAACATGTGCAAAATAAAATGTAATCTGAAAAGTAAAAGCAAATTCTTATGAGAGACCTGAGAGAGTAAGATAATTACTGACAGAAGGATTAGAGAAGGCTTATTGTCAGGGGCAGCAAGTGAGTTGACTCTAAAGAATGAATGGGAATACAGTTTGCTGGGAAAGGTGGTGGTTGAGTATTAGAGAATATATATATATATATATATATATATATATATCTTGAAGTGTGTACTTATATGCTTATGATAGCACAATGTAAGTATAAGAAACAGAATAAGACAAGACAGAGAGAAGCAAGTATAGTTACTCTATAGGAGATGACAATTAGTCTTACAAGAATATAGATAGGGTATGTGAAGGCAGGTAGAATGAAATAAGTATGTAAACAAAGAATCATCATTGCAGATTATGGAAGACACTAAATGTTGGAAATGAAGTTTGAGATTTAGCAGTTGATAAGTAGTCATTGAAAAACTTTGAGAAGAAAACTTGGAAGTGAACAGATTTATGCATAAGAAAGTTCAGTGCATCAAGCTAGGCAAAGGATGGATTAGAAGAGGGAGAAAGAGAGAACGGAAGCTAGAAGAATTATTAGAAGAATACTGAAACCTCTTAAGCCAGTCTCCAAACTTTTCTTTATTTACCCTTCAATAAAAATATTTCTGAGTATATAAACCCAATTTATACATATTGAATTATTTATAGCTATGTATTACTATAACATTAATAAAGATATATTATAAGAGTTAAACAAAAAATAGCAACTCAAAATAGTGATGAAATAATTTTTGATTCTACGGCCAGCAGGGAATTTATTGAGAAAGAAATGAAAGACCAGGTGGGCTTTAAGAAATTCATCTTGGTAGTTACATAGAAGATGGTTTGGAGTCAGAAGAAATTTGAGGCAAGAATGTAACTAGAAGGTTATTGCAATAGTTCAGATGAGAGATGATAAGGTTCTGGACTGGGGTGGTAGCAGTGCAAGTAGAGAGAAGGAGAAAGCTTTTATAAAGGTAGAAGTAGAATTCGAATGCTAGATGAGACAAAGTGAAGAGTCAAAAATGATAGTTGGTTTTGAAAATCTGAGTGCCTTGAAAGATAATGGAAGAATAAAAACAAGTTTGGTTATACATAAAATACCTTTGAGTCCAAGCTGATGCATACACATGGAGCTATACTATATATTCTATATCTTGTATGTCATCTCCTTAAAGGTCAGGTATATAGACTTGGGAGTTATTATCATAGAGGTGATATTTGAAACTACTGGGAGTGAATGAGATTGCCAAGGGAGAGGGAGTATGAAGGTTGAAGTGTCTAGAACAAAACTTTAAGCAGTAAGAGTGATATCAAATGCTGGCCACAGAAGGTTTAGAGAAGTAGGAGGATCTTATGTGGTCAACAAAGCATCCCGAGAATGATCAACAATATCAAATGCCATCAAAAAGACAATGAGATAAGAATTCTAGAAAAGCCATAAAATATGGAGATGTAGAATACGTGAATTTTTAGCAAAGCATGACAAAGACTCTTGTGATATTCTTGTAGATCAATGACAAAAATATGGACTGAATGATTAGACCTGAATTTTAGGTTCGAGAAGTTATTGTTGACTTCTGAGAACCATTTTCATAGAGCAGTGGCTACTGAGAAGAATTTTGGGGAAAAGTAGTGAAAAAGATGTGACGTGTTGAGAACACTGTGTATGAAAATACTATAGACAAGTGGTTCTTAATTTTTTTACAAAAGATTCCTTTTGAAAATAAATAATAAAAGACATATTAAAATAATTGCACCATAACATACATGGCAAAAGAACCCCATTATTAATTTAGTAATGTTTTAAAATATATCTGTACTTTATTACTCACAACTCTACTTAAATTTGAAAAACAACAATAAAGTAAAATTTAGTGAATAATCATTTATTAAGTGCTTGATATGTATCAGTCACTATATATTTTACATTGTTGGGTATTATTTAACCAGCTGATAGAAAATATACTTTCTTGCTTATAAATTTATGTATAGATTTATGAATCCCTCGTAATAACTCTATGGCTCCACACATATTCATTGTCACAACTGGGAACCCTTGATTTCAGTTGCCAAGACAGCTGGAGGAACTAGATGATAAGTTTCTGACAAGGATCACAAAACCAGGGAAGAAAAGTAGAATATAGTTATAATGGGCAAATTCAATTCTTTACAACATATGAAGTCTTGTAGTCTGTCTCATAAAAGCTGAGCAACTAACAATTTTTGGTTTTCTTACATGATAATTTAATTTGCTATAATGTATACAAGGTAATCAGCTCACATTTAAAAAGAACATTTATAAGATATATAAATGAGGAAAGATAACTGATGATTCTATGAATATAAGTAGAAAGTTTGTAAGAATAGTATCAGGAAGACTAAAGTCCAAAGTAAGCAGGTGCTTAAAATAACTGCGAAAGGCAATGAAAAAGACTGTAAGAAAAAAATCTATATTGTGGAGAAGAGACAATTCAAGAAACAGAGCTTCTTGAAGGTGGTGGAAGCTCCCAATATTACTCCTAATTTGGGAATGGATGCTCCAGATTAGAGGATATGGTTAGAGAACATACAAATGTCCTTCTTACATGATCTCAATTACATCTGATTACCAGTTCCTGACAAACTCCTTCATAAAGAGGGAGAGGATATGAGGAAATGATTGCTAAGGCAGCTTTCATGTTCTTTGAGCAAACATACAGGTCACAGGAAAATACTCCAATTTTTAAAAAGCTGAAGGTAGACATTTCAAACTATAGATCAATAAATGACATCATTTCCTGATGAAAATCTTAAACTGCTTATTAAAGAGACAGTTTGTGAACTCAGAAAAGGAAGAGATGGAGGCAGCTAGATGGTACATTGGTTAGAGCACCAGCCCTGAAGTCAGGAGGATCTGAGTTCAAATCTGGTCTCAGACTCTTAGCACTTCATACCTGTGTGACCCTGGGCAAATCATTTAATCCCAATTGCCTCAGGAAAAAAAAAAAAAAAAAAAGATGATAACCATGAGCTAGCATGGTTCGTTAAGGGAGAGCAAATCATGCTAGAATAACCTCATTTCTTTTTTGACAGGATAATTAGACTAATAAATCAGGACAATGCTGAAAATATAGAATATATAGATTTTTAGCAAGGAATGACAAGGTTTTTCATGCTATACTTGCAGATAAAATGATGAAAATATGTTCTGAATGATAGGATGTAGTTGGTTGGGTTTAGAACTATTTGAATGAATAGACCTGAAAAATGCTGATTAATGGATTGATACAAGCAATAGATTTGGAACTGAGCAGGGAGATGAGGGGGAATAAAGAGTTGGGTTCAAATCTCAGCTCTTTTACTTACTATCTTGGATGAATCTGGGCAAAGCAATTAACCCCTTGTGCTTCCAATCTCCCTAAATGATCTTTAACTAACTATTAATTCTTTGAACACTCATTCTTTTAATCTAGATAAGAAATCTAGTGGAGTGACACAGGTTTCCCTATTTTTGGTCAATGTCTGTTAAGTTTTAAATCAGTAATTTGGATGAAAGTATAAATAGCATGCTTATAAAATTTGCAGATGACAGGAAGCTCAGAGAAAATACTAGTATAAATGATGATAGAATTGATATCTAAAAAGCTCATGCCATACTGGAAACTAACAATATAAAATAAAATAATCAGCTATAAGAGTATAAGATGTGGGTAACAAATCTAGAAAGCAATTCATCTTTTAATAAGAGTTGAAAGTTGTAGGGAACAAAATACCTTGACATGAATCAGCTGTGTGATGCTCTGGTCATCTTAGGTATATTAGTAGAGTTATAATATCCCAATGAAGGAGTTAATAATTCCCCTGTATTATTTGTGCCAAAAAAAAGTTATTACTTTAGAGTCACAGGTCCTGTATCTAATATATGATGCTGGCCAAATTATCTCCTTAGTTGTTAGCACTTTGTCCTTTCTCTAATTATTCTATATCTACTTATGGATTCAAATATCGTATACAATGTTAGAAAGTAAGTACCCAAGAGCAGGGGCTTCTTTGGTTCATAATATTATACTGAATCATTACAACATACAGTGCAGTGAGAAATACTTAGAACAAAGTAAAATATATATTGACTTATACCTTATAACTTTTTATATCATTAAAAATGGTTAATATGCATTATATTTTTCTTTTGCCACAACCATTGTTTCACAAGATTTGGCATTGAGTATACAAGATTTTGACACATATTCTTTAATTTTTCATTATGAAAGCACACATTACATTGCTTATTAATCATGTTTTTGATCAAAAGTCTACTTTTCCAAGTCTAGCTTTGATGATAGCCCGTATGTTTTCATTAGAGTTTAAATTAAGCTAAGTCACAGGCACTGATAAATTCTTATCTCCATCTACTGGATAACTTTTTTTTAACCTTTCTTGATGTGTAACATGATACAAGATTGTATAATATTATTCCAAATCTATTTGTGAATTTCTGGAATTCCAAAACAATTCTTATCTTCAGTATATCAATTTTACATTTGTCAGGATATACATACATACATACACACACACACATATACTGACAAAAATTTATTTAGTGAAGATATGTGTATATAGGTATAATCTTTGTCACAGTTTTTCTTTCTCTTAAGGAAGACAAAATTTCTAGCTGCACTGGAAGTAAAAATGTCCCAAACATATGTGATGGCTGTTTAACAAAGATGCTAAGATCTGCATTCTCCTGGATTTCTGATGATGGTTTCAGTATAGCTTTTAATTTAGAAAAAAGAGTTTCATAAGTAAAAATTATTTTAAAAATTTTTTTCAGTACTCCAATCTTTGTATTATCTTTGCCATGCAAGCATTGTATTTTTAAATAACAAAAGACTTTTTAAAAAATTAGTCTCCCTCTCCCTTTTTTTTTTTTTTCAAAATTGAAGAAGCCTGGACTTAGTGGAGATGAGGAATCAATAATAATTGTTCAGTGATCCTTCTGAAGATCTTTGCTTATTTTTTGAAAATTTACAATGATGTTTTACAAATTAAATAACGGTTTTATAGTTGGTCAGTTCTTTGCATTTTGCTTTGTCTTCAACTGTCCTTTCCATTTTACTTTAGTAGGACTAATCTTATTTAATTATAGGTTAAATAATCTTAAAAATGCTTCACTAATAGCTACTGAAATGCCTCTGACAGCTATTAAAATATCCTTTTTAAGAATTATATCTTCTCTACATTTCTTTGGGAAAACAATCCACTGAATTTAAAATCCAACAAAAGATAGCAATGAAAGCCAGCTGAACTACTTAAGGTAGGGAAACCTGCCCTGTGTAGTTTCATCTGGTCAAAGTCAGAAGATCTCGGTCTCTCCCATTTTAGAAATGTAAAGAACAACAAATCTATTGCCATAAAACTAAATTGTATTACAATTATTGCTTGTAATTTGCACATGTTGAAAGAAATTAGGATACATGAAATATCTTAGAATCCCAGTATCTTGTTGTAAAATGGGCATACCCATTTAGTTTGAATATTATTCTGTACTGATCAGATTCCATCTGGCATAGTGTCTTATTTGGAATTTTTTTTTGTGTGAAATTGTAAAGTAAATTGACCAAAAGTAAAAAAAAAAAAAAAAAAAAAAAAAGGAGAGAGGTGAATCTAGAATAGAATCAAGTTTATTAAGGGAGCTCAAACCATATCATCCTCTAAAAGAAGATTTAATGGAAACATGATTATTCTTTTAAAATATTTGATGGATTGTCATGTGGAAGACAATTGGTTTTGTTTTACTTCATGAAATTCCAGAGTTAGAGGCTACCTAATCCAACCTATTTCTCTACAACTCCCCAATGTAGAACAATTGGACAAATCAATTAGCTCTCAGTGATCCAAGTTAAAAATTGTATAAGCATTTGGAAATCTGCATGTGTATAAGGCATTTTCTCATAAGGAAATTCCCTACATTAATAAAAGTATAAGTTCGGTCTCTCCTCTATTCAAGACTAGTTGACTTCTGAGGTACTTACCAATTCCAAGATTTTATGATTCTATACACTAGAAGTTTGAAACTCTTTAAGATTATTTTTTCATCTCCTGGAAAACAGAAAAATTGTTTAAAAAATAACCAAGGGACAATTTATAACCAACAAATAAATATAATCAAAGTTGTTCCTCATATTCATCAGATTCTTAATATTCTAAACTTCCTCTAGGTTTTAGTCCTGCTTTCCTCTTACTCCTTCATTTTTTGATTTTTCTTTTTTTTTTTTTTTCTATCAGAAGCTCCAGACACTGACTCTCCCTAATTTTTTAACAAAAGAACATTTTCTATCCCTGGTGAGGTGGACAGGGAAAGTTGAAGAGGAAGGTAGCCCAAATAGCAGGCAGATCTGGAGCCTGAAAAGGAAATGAGGAGGGAAAGGCATATGCAACTGGAGAGTTTTTAATATGGTCATGAAAATAACATAAGTGTAACAGGAGCACATAAATCAGGGATTGTTTACACACATATGGATTAATAAAAACTGAAAATAAGCAAGATCTTTGTGAGAATATTACGTGCATCTTGGCATGATTTCTCTGAACATTTCCAAGTTTAGGTGTGAGAATATTATGTGCATCTTGGCATGATTTCTCTGAACATTTCCAAGTTTAGGTTTGCCATTTAGATATCATTTTGACTTTAAAGGTGACCATTTTTAAGAAAACTGAATTATGGCACTTCTTCCCTGATGTTGCCTATATTTCTTTTGTACTCCCATAAGTGCTCTCGTGTCTTATTAAAACTCCTAATCCTTCAAATAATAATTTTTTTTTAAAGTAGATGTGTTATGCCACAATTCTCGTTCATATATTGTCCTGACTCAGTTTCCCTAGTTGTTCTGCCTCTGTTTATAATTGTTCTGCTAAATCCTGCAAAAGTCCCTTCCCTCTTAATCAGAATATTTGATAAGGATAAAATATCCTATGTTTTAGAATATCAGAATGCCTCTCCCCAACCCAAGCTATCAGAATATCAGATACTATCTTATCAAGATGCCTCTCCTCATCTCAGGGGTTCCTCCCCCCATTATGTCATCCCATCTCTGGTGGTTCATCCCACCTGGTCAAAGTCCCATTTGGCTCTCAATACCCTGACTCCACCCCTGCCTCAGTCTATCCCCTGAGTCTGAGCCACATGTATATATGTCATTGAGAACTCACATTGTTGGCTGGATTCTTGGAGATGATAGTCTCATTCAGCCCTAGGACCAAACCATGGATCCATTTGGTCTCAGTAAATCTCTCTCTTTTAAATAATTTATTAAATACTCTCTAATCTCTATCTTGCCTCAGTTTCTCCAGGATTACAGATGTTCCATTCTGTTAACCTAGAACAAGTTTTATGAGAACCACATTATCATCAGAATCAACATCATCAATAGGCTTTTATTAAGTACTTTCATTTCTTTATAACCTTGAGTTGTACATAATTAAACACTATTTCTATAAGTAGAAACTCAATAAAATAGAGAAATAACATGTGGCAACTAGGAGTCTTAGTG
Source organism: Antechinus flavipes (assembly GCF_016432865.1). Taxonomy (NCBI): domain Eukaryota; kingdom Metazoa; phylum Chordata; class Mammalia; order Dasyuromorphia; family Dasyuridae; genus Antechinus; species Antechinus flavipes. Next base: position 365,180,285 of record NC_067400.1, read on the forward strand.
GATAGTATTAGATTCAGGAAGACCTAAGTTCAGATTTAACCTCAGAAATTTATAAGCTTTGTGATCCTGGGCATTTAACATCAGTCTGTTCAGTATCCTCATCTGTAAAATGAGGATAATAATAGCATTTATGTCTCATGGATTAGGCTTATTCTCTTTGCTCCAGAGCATAGAGCTATGATCAATGGATGCAAGTACAGAGAGCTGGATTTAGGTTTGATATAACAATTGTCAATAAGTTATCACTGAATATCCTATATGAAGGTAAAAACCTGCCGGTTGAATCATAGAATATTAATAAGGGGGCAGCTAGGTAGTGCAGTGCATAAAGCACTGCAATCAGGAGGATCTCAGTTCAAATCTGTCCTCAGACATTTAATACTTCCCAGCTGTGTGACCCTGGGCAAGTCACTTAATCCCAATTGCCTCAGGGAAAAAAAAAATATATCAATAAGGATTCTACATTTCTTTTTATTTGTTGTTAACTTTTTCATCTTCTAATATACTTTAGCTTATGTAATAAATATGTTTCAGAAAAGTTATATATAAATGTTTGTCAGTGGAATACTTTGAAGTGATCTAAAAATTCACTATTTACTAAAAAATAATTAGTAAAGAAGATCTTCATATTTGAGATTTTCACACATTTAGTTTTCTTAAAGTGGGACTCAGTTGGTTTTAAGATTCGCAAGGTCTTTAAGCTTAGTTTTCCTACTCTGAATTGTTCTTCCTTCCTAGATATAGTGAATAAACAGGTCTTTTGTTTTGTTTTTAATGATACGAATGTGCAAAACTGCCTTTCAGTTAATAGGTAAATAATGCTAGAACAAATGAAAAAGATCACAATTTTATATAGAAGGTAAGAAACTATCTCACTCCAAATATTAGCAATACTATTACTAATTATTGTCTAATTTTATATTCAAAAGGTTAATTTAAACAATTTTTAAAAATCTCAGTCAATAAAATGACCACAGTATTTGGTACATAGTAAGCCAACATGGGTGAGTTGATGTTGATTGAATGACTTCTAATATTGCCTTCATATGAATACTTTCACACAAATATTTTGTTTTGATTTTTTTTTGCAAAGAAGTTATTTTTATTGCAAAATTAGTTATTTGAGATTGTTTCCAGCTTAATCTTGGTCCTGGGCAGTACATTTTCATAAAGCCCCACGTTTAATAACAAAACAAAACAAAACAGGAAACAAATGTAAAATTTTAGTTTATCTTGTATGTCATAAAAATACTTAATACACTAATCCTAGTACATAAAAGATGCATTTATTATTCTGTAAAAAAAAAAAATAGTTCCTTTTTCAGGAAAATTCAAAATCCTTAAATTTAAAAATATTTGAACTTAAATTCAGTGCATGGAATTTATCATATCTTTGATTTTAATGCTTTTAAGAATCTTACAGACTATCAAACAAAGTAAGGACTAAATTCTGAGCTCTGATGTACACATATAACTCTAGCTTTCATGTCAGCAATGCGCATTTGGATTCATAACAAAGTCTTTACTAAATGATACCAAATATTGTGTGTGTGTGTGTGTGTGTGTGTGTGTGTGTGTGTGTGTGTATTGATTTAGCCATCCTACTTGTTCAAATCTTTGGTAACCCACTAATTTTCAAGACTCATTCATTTGCTCAGTTGTTGGTATGAATTAATGAGATTCTCCTATAGGGTTGTTTTTTTTTTTTTTTTTTTTTTTGAGTTACATTTTATATAAATAGAAATGCAGTACTAAGAACTTCAGAAATAACATGGAAGAATCAGTAAGATCTGAGTCTCTGAGTAAATAAAGTTCTCTTGGGGATTAAAGTAGTGTACTGGGTGAAGAAGCTATACTCTGGGATTCCAGAGAAACAAGCATTATTTAGTTCTTTGAAAGGACAATTTATCAAATAGAAACCTGCTTCTGGAATTTAGTTAACTTCCTCCTGGTGGATAAACACAGAGGTTAAGAACCAGGTCTATGAAGAAAATTAGTTTCTATAGAACAAGTCATAGAATCAGAATTTAGCTGAAAAAGACAAAACTTAGAAGGATCTAGTCTAACTTCCTATTCAATAAGAAATCTTCTATACTTCCTAGACAGACGGCCTTTTCTTCCTTTAGGGAATAATCCATTCTTCTACCAGATAAGTAGCTCTTTATGTTAAATCTTTCTTTTTTATGTTGAAATCCAAGAACTTCTAAACTATTGAGATGTTGATGGACACCAGTGGAAAAGAAGTCTACAAATACAGAAACATGTTTTGAGATTGCCTCTATCCCTACCCCCACAAACAACAACAACAACAACAACAGAAGACAAAAGACCAAACCCAAACAAAACAAAACTCCATGTCTTAGTAACAGTGGAATTCTTCTTAAGATCAAATGTAGATAGAAATTACTCATCATATATTAACTCAGGTATAATACAGTACTTCTAATATAATAATTTTTATTCTCTCATTTAATCAAAGGGATCTTCTAAAATGATCTTGTTTAGATATAGTTACAGAATTAAAAACCTTTCTTGAATAAAATAATTGTGTTTTTTATATATATTGAAAAAAAAAAAGGTTCTTCTCAGAATAGCACCAATAACCTTAGAAAGTCTTAGTATTCTTAAAAGTTCAGTCTATTGTTGAACCAACCAATCAGCACGAATTAATTGAGAATATTGTATGATATCAGGACTATTAGAGAATAGGGAAGAAATAAAAAATGGAGTACCTGCCTCTAAAAAACTTAAATTTTGGCAAAGACAAGACTAAATTTTTTCGAAATAACATACTATCACCAGTTACTAAGGGATGTATTATACACAAACATTATACATATTGCAAAATTTCAAAGGATACCAGACTTGATAATGTCTGAATTAGCTGAAGAATGGTAAATGTTTATGGTTTAGTTTGAAGGATGGATAGAACTTAAATAGTAGATTACAGGAGGGCATTATAGAAAAGGTCAACATGAATGAAAGTTTACTCTTTTGAGAATGGGTACATTCATAGACAATGAAGGCCTAGCCAAAACAATGAGTATATGTTGAATAAAAAAAATAAGGTAGGATGGAAACTTCAAATCTTACTTAATAGGTAGAATGGGACTTTCCCATGTAAGTAATAAATTTATTCTTAACGATATGGGACAGCAGTGTCAACCATGATTTTAAAGTAGAGGAGGGTGATATAATGAAAGTACTATTTAAAAGAAATTATTCTGGGAACAACATAGTAAAGGTGTTCAGAAATTAATTTTCAAAATATTAACATTTGGAAAAAATCAGATATTGTTACTAAAAAAAGATGACTGAGAAAATATAAATTGCAACAAATTCATAGATCTTATCTCTAAAAAGTTTTTAGGAGAATATCTTAAGATATCAAGGACACTCTTAATAAGGGGACAGACAGAAGTTCACAGATGATATTACATAACAGATCACATCTTTGCACTCATTAAATTGATGAAAAGATAAAGAAAAATACTATATCCCCCTAGGCTTGTTTGCTGATTATTAAAGGACATTTGATTCAGTAAAGTAAAATGCCACCTTGGAGGTCCTTCTCCAATAATGTATCATATGTATGTGTTTATATATATATATACATATATATATATATAGTCAGGCAAAATTAAATGAAGAATATAAGTAATATTCTGTTCCCATCATTATTATTATGAAATGAGCATGAGATAAGTTTGCCACTGGTAGGGAGAAGTTTAGCATAGTGTCCAAGTTGAAGAGAGATTCTCTATGAATGACAAGGTCCTCTTCAATTTGGACACTTGAAGAATTTTTCTATTTTATATATATATATATATATATATATATATATATATATATATAAATTTTTCTATTTATGGAAGTGAATAATTCAATTTATCAAATCCTGGAACATTACGGAGACTCCTAAAGAACAACCATAATCTGAAGAATTGGGGCTAAATTTTCACATTATTAAAATCAAGTGAATAAAAAAATCATTCCTACTGTTCAAAGTATGATGTCAATTTGGATGGAAAGCCCATATAGCTAAGATTGTTAGTACATATATCTTGGATAAATACTGTAAATGGACAACAAATGAAGACCAACATTGAAAGGGAGGAGAAAATGGTCTGGTTAGCAATTAGGAAATTGTGTAGTTGCTTAAATGACAACAAACTTCTATCAGGAATCAAGGTTTATTTTTAGAATGATGATAATCTTAGTGACATTATATATATCCAAATAATGGAATTTCATGACCTTAAAATAATTAAAGTCATTCAAAGGGCAATGAAGAGAATATAAGGGGAATGGGTAGGATCTAGTATATTAACAACAAGGAGTTACTTACCAAATTAAAGAGTGTCATCAGAGATTTACAAACAGAAAAGAAGATGGACTGTAAGATTGAGGGCTAAAAGATGCCTCTGTACACCAGACATACCCAAATAGGCATTAAGATATTTAGAGAAAGGCCCTTAGCATACAAGCCATACCCAATTCAAAAAAGTTTTGCAGTTTGAAAGAGAGAAAGAAAAGTATATATATATATATATATATATATATATATATATATATATATATATATATATATATATATATATATGTATATATATATATATATATATATATATATATATACACTATATATAAGTATGTGATCAGTGCATCTTTATTGAATGAATGAGTAGTTGAATGTCACAAAAGTTATTTAGGAGGCTATTGCAAATAATCCAAACTTGAATTGATGGCAACAATAATGGATAAAAAACAACAACAACAAGAAAATCCTAAGCTTCTTGAAGTCAAGGGCAATGTTTCTTTTCTATCATTGTATCTCTAGCTCCTTTAATAGTGCTTCACACAGAGTAGGCACTTGCTAAATATATATTATAATAGAACTGAAGATATTTTGAAAATATACATATGTATATGTATGAGTATATGTATGTGTATATATTATGTTTATTATATTTTTTATTCCTTCGAATTTATTCCTTATTTATCAACTCTACCTTACTGGATACAGAGAACAAATTAGAAGGAATAAAAAATAATTCCTACATTTCAAGTCTGGGTGAATGGGAAAAAATGTTTTTCCCTTATGTTAAATCCTGATTTGACAAGCTTGAGGTGCAAATTTTTGCTCATGAAATATCCATGTAGCTCTTCCTATAGCACTCAGACTCATTAAAGGGTAGGTTCCAGTTTTTCTCTTCTTAGATATAAGTAAGAATCCCTAGTCAGATTTGCTTTGTATATTCATGGACAGTAAGAACAAGCTGAGGATATCCCTTACTCTTTTCAAGGCATAGCAAGAAACAATCTCTCATGCTATCTGGTCCAGTATTCTGCTGAATCAATGCCTGCTTGGGAAATATCCGTTTGAGGTTTTCCCTTTCATTATAATAGAAGGTTTTAATCAAGGGAAGCAGTCCTTAATATTCCTGCTCTGCTTATGAACATTGATAAGAATATGGTATTTCAAAAATATCAGTATACATAAAAATAGTTGAAAATGATTACCTTGCATGAGAACTTTCAGTGATGCAAAGTAGCATTATACTATTTGTTATTATTTAAAAACGTTTATTCCTGAAACTCTCTCTTCAATTAGCTTTCTTCTCCTTACCTTTTATAGTCTATTCATAATGATGCCAATCAAGTGACCATTAAAGCTAATATATATTCCTTGGCTGTATTTTCACACAGAAAGTGAATTGGAGAATTCTGGACCAAATAAACCATCTGGTATCTTTTTCTGTTCACAACCATTATATTGCCATCCCATCCCCTACTTGTAATTCTGGATATACCTGCCATGTCAAAGTGAATTTGGTAACCTTGAAGATTTTTAAAAACCATCAAAAAGTCAGATTTAAATACTCTTTATGCCTGGAACTGTGCTAAATACAAAGAGACAATAGACAGACCCTCCTCTTAAGGAACTCAAAGTCAAATGGGGGACACATGAAAAAACAACTAAAGACAAACCAGATATAAATAGGATAAATGGGAGATGATCAATGGAGAGAAGGCACTAGCATCAATAGGATCAGTGAAGACTTATCATAGGAAATGGGATTTTTAATTGGGGTCTTGAAAGAAGCCAGGGAAGCCAGGGAAGCCAGGAAGCAGAGATGAGAAGGTAGAAAGTAGCAGAAAAAATGGGATCTTGTTTGAGGTACTTTACCAGAATGCAATGTTTATTTGCATAATGTTAGAAAACAGGGTTTTTTTGTTGTTGTTGTTATTGTGTATTATATTGCTATAAAGATGACTATATTAGACATTCTATGTATCTTTTCAGAACTACATAGTGATAGTGCTTCAGTCCCAGTTTGTGGTTTACTTGTTGTGTTTTGTTTTCTAAGATGTAGAGCCCTCAAATTCTGCAACTCTCTCTCCAGTATTTTTCTTTGTTACATTTGTATTATTTGAACTTATGTGCTGAGAACTTTTGGGGCAGTTAGGTAGTGCATTAGACAGAGTGCCAGATCTGGAGCCAGGAAGACTCTTCTTCATGCATTTAAATCTAGCCTTGGACACTCACTTGCTGTGAGACCCTTTGCCACAGTTTCTTCATCTGTAAAATGAGTTGGAGAAGAAAATGCCAAAATACTCCATTTTCCCTGCCAAGCCCCAAATAGGGTTGTGATGAGTAGGACAACACTGAAAAATGACTGAACAAGAAGTTCATAACTTTTGGAGCTGTCATAAACATTTCTTACTTGATCAGACTAAAGACTTCATTAAGAAAAGTAGGTTCAAACTGAAATATAAAGTAGAGCTACAAATCCATACATATTGGATATATTGACTTAGGAAATCATACATAACAATATCCGTATTGTATTCTTAAAACTTGTGTTAAATATTTCCTAATTACATTTTGATGCAGTTCAGGACCCTCTCAAGAGTGTTCAGGGTTGCATGTTTTCGATACCTCTGATTGAAGAAACACTAATATCATCTAGTAGTTCCTTTACTCATTCTCCTATGGTGTTGAGATATATCAGTTCTCATGACATTACTCCATTTATATAAGTTGTTCATGTTTTCCAGTCATATCCAACTTTTCATGACCCCTGTTAGGGTTTTCTTAGTGGAGAAACTGCAATGGTTTGCCATTTTGTTTTGTAGCTCATTTTACAGATGAGGAAATTGAGGCAGAGTTTAGTGATTTGCTCAGGGTCACAAAGCTAGTATGTATCTGAGGCCAGATTTGAATGACTTTTCCAGGCCCAGGCCCAGGCCCAGCATTCTATGCTCTGCCTAACTAGATGCTCCAATTTACATCAGACTTTGAGTATCTTTTCAGATGAACTGGCTGCAACTACAAAACTACAAAAATCAGTCTGGAAAGAAGCATTTTCTTTTCATTAATTACTTATATTGACTATTTTAATTGATTATAGCAGGTAAATAGAAAAGTGGATAGAACACTAAACCTGGAACCAAGGAGACTAGAGTTCAAATCCAACCTTAGATAATTACTAGTTATATGCCCCAGACAAACCATGTCTGCCTCAGTTTCCTCATCTTGTAAAATGGGGATAATAATAAATAGAAGTTTTAACTAGAACTTCCAGAGTTGTTATGAAGATCAAATAAGGTATTTGTAAAACATTTCACAAATCTTGAAGTGCAACAGATTTGCTAGGTCTTGTTATTATTGTGTGTACCAACAACAGCTGCTTGTCAAATAATCTTGCCTATTTTCAGCACACTTTCCTCATTTATATAATGGGAATAACAACATAGTATAAATGCAACATAAAATTTCAATACAAAATAATTAATTATTTTCATGGAGAGATTATAAGCTACAGTTAAATGGTACATTTAGAGTTAGAAAAACTTTATTTCAAATTACAGTTTTGCTATTTACTGCTTTAGACTCTTTGAACGATTCACAATATCTCTCTAACCCTCAGCTTTTTTTAATCAGTAAAATGAAATGATTGATATAGATGATCTCTGCAGTCTCTTTCAGCTTTAATTTTATGATGCAATCAACGTGTGAAATACATAATCTTATTGTAACTAAATATGGTTTTCATTGTTAGAAAAAATCAAAAACACCATTTTAATGCCCAAAACACAGGACAAAAACAATTTCTTATGATTAATAATTGGGTAATAATGATGAAGAGAATAAGGAGGAAGGGAATAACAGCTATCATTTATATAGAGCTTTCAGCATTGAGAAGTACTTTATAAATATAATTGACATTATTTGACTTGACCAAGATCACAAGCTAGTATGTATTTCTGTCTGAATTTGAACTCAAATCTTTTTGACTCCAGGTCCAACTTTATTCACTGACAAAGTAAAATGAAATGCCTGTCAACATAAGATCCAATTCCCTTTTACGTCAGCCATTTTATATAAATTTCATTATACTCTGTACATAGAAGATGAATTTTGATAAATTCTTATCATTTTTCAGCTCATCTATTATGATAGGCCTCTAAGTCAAATAAGACAAAATTAATTTTAATGGTAAAGATGACAATTTGATAATTGTCATCAGGTAAGTTATCTCACCAAGGGAAAAGATTAATGTGTATTTTAGAAATAGTAGTACCCGTATTGCTTATATTCCTATCTCCTAACATTATATTTAATAATGATGCTGGAAAATAAAGAAGGAAGGAAGGAAAGAAAGAAAGAAGGAAGGACGGAAGGAAGGACGGACGGAAGGAAGAAAGGAAGGAAGGAAGGAAGGAAGGAAGGAAGGAAGGAAGGAAGGAAGGAAGGAAGGAAGGAGGAAAGAAGAAGGAAGGAAGGAAGGAAGGAAGGAAGGAAGGAAGGAAGGAAGGAAGGAAGGAAGGAAGGAAGGAAGGAAGGAAGGAAGGAAGGAAGGAAGGAAGAAAAAAGGGGTATGTGTATATAATTGTAGTCTATCCTTTATACAATGAGAAAGACTGTGTGTATGTTTTCTAGGATGATAATATAAATTTACAGATTTTTAACAAATAAAAAAATCATAAAATAGAAGTTTTAACTAGAAATAGTTCTCTAATGTACATGACTGTATAACTTGAATATTATTTTATAGGTTTTAAAGTTGTTGTTGTTGTTGTTTTTTAAGTATTGAACAGCATTACAGCTTAAGGAGCCAAATTGTAACCTTGAAAATCATGCATCATGTCAATGAGTAATGAGAAACAATTTTGAATAATCTATTATTTAACAAATATAGATAATAATCTATTTGAAACACTAGAAATATGTATAATGAAATAGTGTTGTAAGGTAATGTGAATAATATCCTCAAAATTTGAAATAATGAAATTTATATCCCCAAAGCACTATGCTACATAAATTTTGGATAAACTAATTCTGTCATTCTATAGTGAAACAAAATGAATAACTTCTATGTTTTTGTATATTTAAATCTGGTTTTAATTTTTAAAAGCAAATTCAGATTGACTCTTGAATTGAGTTGCCAATTTTTAGACCAGAGAAAATCTCAAGGCTAAGATAGAAATAAGAGTCTTCACAGAAATGCTGACACAACCCTAGCTATAGATGCTTGAGTGTATGGCTATAATTCTTTTTCCTAATATTATACTGCAATGGTTCAAGTAGAGGAACCTGCAGAATATTTAAGCAGATGAAAACAATTCTATAACCATAACACAATTACAAAACTGTGATACTATTTGCCCATGAGTGTAAAATACTGAAAAGCACTCTAGAAATATCAATGACTTTGGATGATAAAATATGAGTAATATGATGAAATAAACTTTTTAAAAAATTCATTTGCTTTTCAGAGTATCTAGTTACATTTAAGCTGATGCAATGCAAAAACTTTAAAACATTTCTTTTTGCAAACCTTTCCACTTCTTTAGCATTTTTAACCACTAATCAAAGGTAATAGAATAAGATTATAAGATACTGAAAATTTAGGATGAATATTGAAATACCTTTTTCCATTAAGAAATCTATTAAGCTATAAAATAATCTCCCTTGAGAAAGGGTCAGGTTCTAATGTATAAAGGCTTTTAAAATTGGAATGGACAACACAATACCAAAATAGGCCAAGAGAGGAAACCTTTTACTAGGAGGTGGCTAGACCAGATGGCTTAATTCTGTAATTCTAATTCAATTCTAATTCCTTCTCCTCCCCCACCCCTTTTTAATGTCTGAGGTAGGGGTAGCAATAATGAGGTAATTATAGAACACCAGAGGAGATTGATATACATTAATTTCAAACTAGAGACAACTCTTAAATACTGGCCATGACACGGTCTAAGTAGCAGAATTATTTTCTCCTCATTGTCATTTAGGCAATAGTTGAATAGATAACTATTGATTGTATGCTGTGAATTAATGTCTGATATTTATTGATTAAAATAATATAAAGCAAAATGTGACTTATGAATAGAAGATATTCATGAGTTATCATGAATTGGTTAATCTGGTTAATATGATACCAGTTGAGTATCAGAGTGCATATAGCATATTAGAAAATGAATATAATGCATTGAACCACATTAACCAATTATTCAAGTAGAGAGGTTATCAAATTATAATAATATATTGTGGGATGATACCAGATAAAAGTTTCCATATAAATTATATTAATTTGTCACAAACACTATAATTTTAAAACCACCTGAAAATTAACAAATAAAATTTTTATTTATACACTTTCAGTTTTAAAATGCAATCATCATGTTAACAGGAAGATAATTTGGTATATATAACAATATTCATTTTTATTTATTAAATCCCCATCAAATCTTAACCTTCATTTTCAGCTGGGTGTTTTATTTAATTTCATATTCTTTTTCTCATTTACATTTTGGTAACATACAAAAGCAATGAATTTCAACTTATGCAAATTTATTAAAAGTTCATTAAACAGATTCTTCATAGTATATACTGTGGTGATGCAACACTTTTTTTTGCATCATAAATTTAAATTGTCATTTCTCTCTTGGTAGGATATTAGGGTAAGAATTTTGTCTTGTTATTCATTTCTTTTAACAAAATATGCTAGGTGGTAAAAATTTCAAAGAACAGAAGAGATTCCAGAATTAGTATTTAAGTTTTGCATATACCTGATTACTAATTCCACCATTTGGATTCTAAGAATGTACTAGTCATTTGAAATACTGAACATTTGAAACATTAAAGAAATTATACAGTGACAGACAACATACTATCTTTTTTTGCCCCCCCCATTTTTCAAATCAGCCGCCTATTGTTTTCTTCAAAACTCTAGATATCACATTAGTAATTACAAAGAAAAGCATCCTAATTATCATAACAATATCAAATAACTATAATATTTATTTATTTAGTGCAAATTGTATAGTGGAGTCATTTGATGGTGGAGTTGACAATGTTAATATAGTCAAAGTTTTAAGATGCCTCCCTCTTACCATTGTTCCGTTGTTTCAAATTACCTCAAGCTCTAAAGAGGAAATCCTTAAATTGTAGATTTTTTTTAAAGAATTTTTTCTAGCATCTGAAAACAGCTCTATAGTTGAATGGTATTTTCATATCAAATTAAGCCGCTGATTTTTAATTTCCAAGCCCAATTGCATTTATCCAGTAGCTGTTGGGCCATAACAAAGAAGCTCAATATCAGGTGGAAAAGGTGAAATAAAACTACAGCACTGTCTAAAGGGGCAAATTTTAATCCATCCTTTTTGATACCTGCTGTGTATGTGTGTGTCTCTGTTTGTCTATGTGTATGTGGGGGGGTGTTTTAATTTAGAACTGTCCTGTCAGCTACTTTGTTTTCCATTCACATCCCAAGTCCCTTGTGTTGTTCAGTTGGAAGCTGTGCTATAAGAATGTGAAGAATGTAAACAGCCTTTTATTGTCCAAAAGGATAGCAGTGTTTAAGAAATGTGTGGCTTATCGCAGGGCTGCAGCTCTGTACTTCACCACCATGATAAAGTGCTATAGGGGGAAAAACACATTACAAGACAAGCACAACCCCAAAATGGATTACAATTCTACAATAAGCTTTTTTAAAAAACTAATCAATCACCTTGTGCCACGATGTTAGAATCTAGTTCTTAAGGAGGATACATAATCCTTTCAAGATTTATTATGTATTCCCTATTTATTCATTATGTATTGAAGTATAAGTGACCAAAACCTCCCACAAAACATGAAAACCTTTCAAATATATAATAAGTGATAAGTAAACTTTTGCAGTATGATCTCAAAGGGATCTGTCCTTATAATGAATATATTCATGAAGACATTGTACATCCAGAAAACAGTCAAATACCTGTACTCCTCATGTTTTCAGAGTTTTACTCTAATATGCTGGAGGAGTCTCACTTTAAAAAAAAAACAACACTATTCTTTAATAGTACCCTATTGTAAATAGTCTAACTAAAAAGACAGGTTTGGGGACTCTGCATTGTATCTTGGAAACCTTGACAAGTCACTATATGAATAGAAGCTATTATAATATGTAAAATAACATGGCTAATTTTTACTTTAACTTTAAGTAACAAATATTCACTCTTTGTTTCCTCTGACAGACATAAAGAAAATGAATAGAAAACAGAGTAGGTGCAGCTTTTTTTATGTTATAAAACTGATGGTGGGGGTGCCCTAGGTTGGACTGTCAAGAAGAAGAAAAGCCTTTAAAGTCAGACCAAATGACTTTCAAATAGGCATCTATAGTCCTCAATGTCTCAGTATCTAATTGTATTGAAACAATTTTAAATAGAGTTGAGAAACTTTTGCCAGTTTGGGGAGGTGTTTTTAAGGGGGGGGAGGTGTTAAAAACCTGCACTCCTAATTTCTTAAACGATATTGAGTTGGGTTGAAACAGAAGTGCACAGATGAAAACTAAAAGAAATCATGGTATAGTGAGGACCACCCTCCCCCCCCAAAAAAAAGAAAGAAAGAAAGAAAGAAAACTTCCTCTTTCCCCCACAGCACCAGTTGTATTAGGACAATCAGTCAGGTACCTACAGATGACACAAACATAAAAGAAGCCGACTAGATGCTTAACCAAAAGCAACCAAAAAACTGCTTTTTCATTCTATTTTAAAAGTTACTTTAATTAAGGTTTTGATTTGCGAATTTCATTCAACATAATTAGCTAATGACAACGAATTAAGACAAATTGCAGCAAAGCAAGCATGACACCAAGCAGGGAACCAACTCAGAGTCATGAACTGGACAAGGATTTGGTCTCGATCTTTCAATGACCTTAAAAAGACCCTACCTACTTCACTCTCGGCCGGCAATAGCCAAGAGCCGGCGGAAAGGTACCCGCAGAAGACTCTGCGGTTCTCCGAGACCTCCGGCAGGGAGTTGCTGGTGAAAGTTACATCCTGCCACCCACGAGCAGACAGAAAACCCCAAGCCTTCCATGACAATCAGTGGGAAGAGAAAAATGCCATTTGTCCGAAAAGCTAACCCTCTTCCCCATTTTCGACCCTTTTCCCACATACATTAGTACATCTGATACTGTACAGATAGGTCAGCTTTATTTAAGGAGGGGAGAGATGCAGTCAAAACTCAGGTTTGGATCCAAGAAGGCTATTGGGGATATCTATAACCCCAAACTAACACTTACAAATCACCCCCCAAAAATAATTAATTAATTAAATAAATATATATTTAAAGAAACCTCAAACTCCTCCAAACCATCTTCTAATTCTGATCTGGAGTAAGATATTCCCTGGCTTAGTTTTGCCCATCTTCTTCATCAGTCCCCCGTATTCGCCTTCCAGGTCCTTTTAGCCCTAGTCCTCATCTGCCTTCTACCCACTTCTCCGTTTTCCATCCTTACCTTGAACTTCACTACCCCCAGTCTTAAGTCCCTCAACCCTAACCCTATCCGCCTCCGTATCCTCTCTATCTCATTCCCCGAATCTCTCCCTCCCTACTTCCAAGTCCCTTATATTCCATCAGTTCTCTCTCCCTCCACTCCCTCCCACTTCGCCTTTGTAAGTGGCCGGGGGCTCAGCTTCCCTCACCCTCCAGGTTAGGCTAACATTTCCCGCCGAAAAGCTCCCACGGGCAGAGAAAGCCCAGGAAAGCCGGGTCAGCCGGGGTTTGGTGGGAGCGTGGGAAGCCGAGACGTAGAGTAGGGGGCTGCGGGCGGGGGCCACTCACCAGCTGAAGAAAGCCTGGGACCACGACAAGGGGCAGGGGCCGCAGGTACATGGTTCCGGCTCTGCGTCTCACGAGCTCCTCTCTCTCGCTTGTCTCTTGCACATCTCCACTTCGGGGGGCAGGACTGAAGAGGACAGGGACATGCCACTGCGCTTTCCTCCCCCCCCTTCTTTTTTTTTTTTTAAACTCCAAACACCGAACTGAAGGGTGGGTGGGAAAGCTTGGGGAGGGCTATATATAGGGAGGAGAGAAAAATAATTCTGAGCCCCCCCCGGCCCCCACCCACACACCCCTTCAAGGAGACAAAAAATAATAATTAAAATAAATTCTAAACAACCATCAATAAAGTCCAGTCCCAGGCACAGAGCGGGGGCTCACTTTCCTGGGCTGCAGGGGGCGAAATGAAGCTGCCCGTGGGCACCAGGCAGTGGCTGCTGCCTCGCGCTATCTGCGGCTCCTTCCTTCCCCTAGTTCTGTGTCCACCGCTGCGGCCGCCGCGCAGCTGCCTTCCTGGCCGAAGAAGAGCGGGGCTGGCTTAGGAGTCCCGGGGGAGTCCCGGGAGGCCCCGTCCCTCCTCCCTTTCAACCCTCTCTCCCGCCCAGCAGGGGGCTGGTCCAGGGCAGCTCGATGGCAGAAGTGAGCCCAGCCCACTGGCTCTCATTTTGGGGGGAGGGGGCGACAAAATAAAGAGTGGGGGCTGTGAGTGACTGGGGGTGAGATCGAGAGGAAAGAGTGAGAAAGAGAATTCTTGTGTGCCAGAGGAAGGGGTGAAATGTGGCGGTTGGGGGTGAGGAGGGGCGGAAAGGACACTGAAGAAGATCCGGGTGCAGTTTCAGAGGGAAACCTAGGGAAAGGAAAAAAGTGGATAAGATGTGGGACAGGGGAAGCAAACGAAGTAGGGTTAAGGTCACTAGAGAAGGAGGTAAGAAAATGATTAGAGTAAACTGAACTGGGCGAGCGATGAAGTCGGTGTAATGGGGAGGGTGATGGGTAGAGAGTTAGGGCCTGAGGGTTAGTGACCTCTGCACCTGAATGACATGCAGAAGTGGAAGGTGTTCCGGAAGTATGCCCAAACTAGGCAGAGGAAAAACAAGCTTTTCGGGAGGACGGAGTAGTGATCTAGACATACCTCCGAGGTCGAACGAGGGTCGGGATGGTGGAGAGAGTAAGAGTAATTCTTAAAGTATGGCTATCAAGTTATCCCTGGTTTTGCACCTAAAGGCAGCACAGTACAAAATAGACTTGAGTTGTGCAGAAATTGCTTTCCAGGGAAGTTCGGTAGTATGAGCAGCAACTCTGTCTGTCCTTCACCTCTAGATCTTCCTGTCTCACTTTCCTCCGACAAGATTAAGGAGTGCAGGACTCAAGATACTGGAGAGTATATACCTTCGATCCTGTTTGCCTCTACTCTATTTCTCAGTCCACTGGAAAAGCACCCCTAGGGACTGAGATTTGGTGAGGAAAACTAAACGCTGACAGAGAAGGGGGAAAAAAAAAAAAGAGAAGAGGAAAGTCTGTTCATTTCTCTTACAAAATGTGGTCAATTTTTCGGTTTGAATTTTTTAAAAGGATATTAATAACGGCTTCTATTCCATCCCCTCCTTTCCTCTTACGTGAAATGAAAATTTTAAAAAGATCTATATCAATAATTCTAAATGCTCATTTTTGAAGTAAAATATCCTCAGCCCTAAAGCTCAGCTACACTCCTGGATAGAAATTGATGATCAGAAGGGCAGAGCTCTTGCTCTTGAAGTTGGCTGAATCTGCAGTACAAGAAGGATAAGTGATGCAATGTATAAAGCATTCCTCTGAGTACAGGATTGGGAAATGTTTCTCTAAATAACCCTTGCATATAGTAAGTGTCCTGCTCACTCTTTTACCTCTATTTATTCTTTTCTGTGAAATAAAATGCCTAATTTTTTCCTATCCTTTATCTCTTACCCTGATTTTCAAAATATTTGAAGGATCCAGATCTTTGACATACAAGTTCCAGTAAATATTTGCAAATTCTAGAATGTAGTATTATATAGAAAATTTATGAACGCTAAGAAAAATAGTGATCTCTAGGAGCTAGTATAGGTTCACTTAAAACCATCATATTAAATTAACCATTTTCTTTGTTAATTAGATTATGAAATCAGTAGACCAGAAAATTGCCATTAGGTGTAATATAGCTGGATCTTGACAAGATTTACAATGTATTTCATAATAACTTTAGGTTGAATTAGATGTGGAGTGGATGGTAGGTAGTAAAATTTTATAAAATCTAACATTTATATAGCAACTACTGTGGGCCAAGCACTTTACAAACATTTTTTCATTTGATCTTCACAACAATCCTGGGAGGTAAATGCTATTATAATCTCTACTTCGAAGATGAGGAAACAGATATAAAGCTTAAGTGACTTGACCAGGGTCACATAACTGATAAATGACTGAGGTTGGGCTTGAATTCAGATCTTCCTTATTTCAGGTCCAGGAACCTAACTATTGTGTCACCTAGTTGCCCTTACAGATGAATTTATAGCTGATATGCTGATATAAGAGCCTATTCAAAGACTGTTGACTGATGGAGTAGTATCATTTTGGAAGAGCAGATCTTTAGCCATTCCATGAGTCTTTGTTCACAGTTTCATTATCTTCCAATATTTTGGATGCATTATTATGAAACATATATAACAATGCTGGAAAATAATGTTAACTAATCAGATGATAGGATCTAAAAAAAACTTGACAGGTTTAAAGGACTGGCCTAAACTTGTAGAGGGCTGAAACTCTTGAGCCAGTTGCACTGAGGTCAATTCAAGCACTTAGGGCTAATTTCTGATTGGACAATACTCTGTGGGCATATGCTTGGAAAATGGCCCTTCCCACTATCCTGTGCTGGCTCAATGATTGGTGTATACAAAGGATTGTAGGAGGGACTAAGGGATGGAGTAAGAGGGGATGGAGTAAGAGGAGCCGGAGTCACTCTTTGCAGTGGACAAGGAAGAAGGCAGTTGTGGAGATTCTATTTCCATTCTGTTCACTTCTACCGCTAAAGAACAAAAATAAAGACCAAGGACTTTTGCTTAGCCTGACTTCCGGCTGATTCTAAGGTATCCAGGGTGCTGCCACGGTTGTCACATAAACTAATGGAGTAAAAAATAGAAAATCATGCACTTACAGTAAATTTTTAAAAAATCAACTTTACATGGAAGGAGGATAAGAAATCCATGTGAAAAAGTTTTAGGGGTTTCAGATTATGAAAACTTGAAAATTATTCAACATTGTGATATTGTTGCCAAATTGAAAGAATATTCATTTTCATTAGTAGAGTCAATGTTCAAAACAAGGAAATTTTAGTCTTATTATATTCTTTAATGGTTATTCCAGTTGTAGGGTTTTATATTGAATTCTGGGTGTTATATTTAAGGGACACATTGACAAATTACATTTCATGCCAAGATAATGAGGGATCTGATATCATGAAAAGTAAAGAACAGTAGAAGGAACTGGGAATGTTTAGAACCAAAAAAAAAAAAAGATATCCTAGGGGTAATAAATACTGTCTTCAAATAAAATTTGAAGGTCTGTCCGTGATGGTCACCCATGGTTCTCAAGAGATTTATGAAGGCAGAATCTGTACAAGGAGTTTTTTAGCTTACTTTAGTGTGGATAAGTGGAAGAACAGAGTTGGCAGAGAAATATATAGGCTTGAAACGCTTACCTCCTTTTAGACTCTGTTCTATTTTTGAGTGTAAAGACTTGAATTCATGTCTGTTGGTAGCTTGACTTCCGTCTCCTGCCATATTTTATTATTCCTCTCACTTCCATTTTGGCTGGAACTTTCTTTTTACCTTTCTCTCTCTGTACTCTTTGAAAAAGAAGAGATCTGTTATCATTATGGAATCCTTCTGCTGTTATTATGTCCAGAATAGTTATGTAAAAGAAGGATTAAATAGGCTTTCTCTGAATGTAGATCCAGAAGAGAAAATTAAGATCTGGTCCTTGGCCTATCCCGTTGACCTATATTTTTTCCTTTGTTGATTACATCTATTCCCATGACTTTAACAATAACCTCCTTAATTATGATTTCCAAATCTTTAATTCCAGGATTATTTTACCTTATATTTTAAGACTATTTATTTCCAAATACCTTCTAGATATCTTCACTCTATTTAGATTTTACCTCTTGTATCTCAAACTAAATATGTTCCAAAATCAACTCATTACTTCCATTCCAATACCTGCATCTCTCTTTATTTTTATTGAAATCATAGCCCTGGTCATTGTGACTTGAAGCTTTGATGTCACTTATGAATTTTCTCTTTCTCATCCATCACATTCAATAGGAAGTTTAGGATAGAATTCTGAACTTAGAATCTAGATGACTTGAAGTTACTTAATGTAAGTATTCCCTCAGTTTTCTCATCTGTAAAATGAGAGCGTTGGACTTCATGAACTATAATTCTTCTATCTCTAAATCTCTTAATCCAATTCTGCATAATTAATAAGGAAAATTATAATCTTTTGAAGAAATATGTCACCTCAGTTAAGTGGCCAAGTCCAGTCTCCTGATTGTTAGAGTACAAAAGAAACATTGACTCCAAGCTTTGTATACTAGCTTGCAGTCTCATTTTGTAATGGTAGAGACTACTTTAAATTCTCTCTCTCTTTCTTCTCTCTCTCTCTCTCTCTCTCTCTCTCTCTCTCTTTCTTCTCTCTCTCTCTCTCTCTCTCTCTCTCTCTCTCTCTCTCTCTCTCTCTCTCTGTCTCTCTCTTTCACACACACACACACACACACACACACACACACACACACACACACACACAAAACTGCCCTCTCCAAGATACTTTCCAGGTAGTGCTAACCTACTAATTTTGTCTTCACATTTCCATCACCTTTGAAGTTTTGAATACTAGAAAGATGTTTTCCCATAAGATTGGAAATAGATAAAAGGTTCATAAAGATAGAAGAGACCTAGAGAGATATATGTGTTACATTAACTCTTTGATTCTAGACAAGTCCCAATCCAGTGCAATTTGATAAACATTCATTAAGCCTCTAAGTGCATGGTACTATTCTGGACATTGGGGATATAAGATCAAAATGAAAAGTAATTTCTGCCCTGAAGCAGCTTTCATTCCATTAGAGCAAAGCAAAAAAGTTATTATAGACAAACTTCACTTATAGTAGGATCAGGTTGGTTAGTGGAGAAGGATATCAGAATAACATGACAAAATAAGTATACTATCTGGACAACTTTTGGATAACCTTCCAGACAACATGAAAAAATTAGATAGGGTGCCACATGATTAACAAAAGTTAGGTTAGTTAAACCCAGCTATTCTTTTTTTTAAAACTGGAACATAGAACATTGGGGAAATGTGCTATTTCCCCAATCCTACTCTATCTCAACATGTAATTCCTATGATATACCTTTATTCATACCCATAACATTCTCAGGACAACAAAAGCAATTATTTGCTCCTTTGCTTATTTATAATGCTAATCTACATCTTCTTTTCGTGGTTGTTGATATTATTGTTATATGTATTAAATATCCTTTTAATCTCCTACTTTGTCAATTTTGTCTTTCTCAGACAATAGCAGGAAGTGGTTTACTTTAATTCAATTTGTAGAATGCTTACTGAAAATGGTCCATCACTATAATATATAAGATGATTACTACAATGTAAATGAAAACAATACTAAAATACAGGTAAAATTAAATTAAATTAACTAAATAATTAAATAAAAAGAATAATCTTAGCTGTGGATAAAAAATGATTAAATATACCTTTCTTTCAATAGAGGAAACTAAGGGGAGGAAAGGGGATATAAATAGCATACACTCCAAAGTCTGGTATCTATAATGGTTTAACTTTTTTTTTTCTTATGAGAGTGGGCTCTGCAGTGAATATGGGACAGAAGGAAGTACTATTAGGAAATTATTCTTTCAAAAAAAGTCATCAACTAAACTTTAAAAAGATCATTTCCCCTCAAAATTATCATAGCATGTGACCTAAACTTTTCCCTTGTAATTTCCATAGTCTTCAGTGGGCAATTGTTATTTGTTTTTTTTTGTTTTTTTTCCTGAGTTAGATTGCAAGTTGATTAACATCAAGATCTGTACCTTTTTTTTTTTTGTCCCAGATACTTGGCACTTTGTTTTTAAGTACATCAACTGTAGTTGGTGCCTAATAAATGAACAATGAATTTGATGCTTTGATTTTTTTTGTCCTGCTCAGAAAGATTTTTAATACTATACATTTATAATATATAAGTACATTGTATATTTACATTAAATTGTTTTTAAACTATATACTATACAGTATATATACATATGTATGCATACACATACATGATATTTACGCATGTACCTCATATGTCTATCTATCCACACATACATATATATTGATACATACTTGGCTAGGACAATTTTCCTTCCTTAGACAATAGGAATATACTCCAGCTCTCCATATGTGAATAGTAGAAAAGAGAGGGAGAATGCAATAGAGGGACAAAAAGAAAAGACAGAGTATTCTGATTGTGTTGGGAAGAAAAAAGGAGGAAATCAACATTGACTAAATTCTCAGATAGGTTTCTGTTATAAAGCTGTTTCGATTATAGATTCTTATTATAGCCCCCAAATTTTCAGTAGTTGTTTATGATCTAATCCTATTGTTGCTAAGAATCCAGGGATATGTCTGGAGGAGAAAGAAAAATGTCATGATCAGGTAGTTTTAGTACATAGGAGTGCCAGGTTTTGGCAACCGTGCTTACAACCAGATATTTTAGCATCTGAAGTAGAGAGGCAAAGTGCAGTACTGCCTCCTACCGGTGGCCTACCATATGTAGCTGTCTTTTTTCTTCCTTTTTCCTTTTTCCCCATTTTTTCCCTTCATTTTCCCATCCCTGTTGCCATCCTTCCCCCCTTAAAGTGTCTTATCTTGACAGTGACACTTAAAAAGTTTTGTTTAACCATTTCATCAATGATACATGATAAAAAGACTTCCCAGATGTCTTGTGAATAATACTATTATTCTATTGTGCTTTAGATAATAGCTCAAATGAGACAACATTGTAAAGTGCTCAGCACAGTATCTGGCACATAGTAGATGCTTAATAAATGCTTATTTTCCCACTTATTCCTATTGTATTTCCTTATTGAAAATCACTACAATAGTATGCAAATATAACTTCATGTTCTTCTTTTATCCTTCCTTCCAGATATAACCAAGTGAGAAACTTCTTATTCCAGTGGAAAGAGAAGAATAGATCTAAGTTGAGTTAGTTTTGATGCCAATGGCAAAATTTATTTGTAAATGGCCAGGATGTTTGAGAGACTTATTAACCTGCAGGACATATATGGCCTCAGGGAGATTTAGGACTACTGAAAAACAATTATTTATGGATTATTTTTAAAAAATGCATTTAACTTGTAGGACATTATTCTATCCACTCTAGTATTGCTTGGATGATTCATCATGGCATAGAGGTGACCTTGAGTTTTTAAAGGCTGTGCCAGTAGAATACAAGCTCTGGCAAACCCTTCGAGGCAGGAAAACTGGAAATAGGAACTGGGCAACAGGCTTTGTTTCTGTTATTTGGATGTTTCCCAGTTAAGATCAGATAGGTTCATCACCAGTGGTTTAACCACTGGGAATTTTTTACCCCCTTTCACTATAGCAATTCATGAAGATCAAGGCTTAGATTATTATGTCAATTAATGCAGAGAAATCCATACTGATAAAATCACACATCCTTGAAGGGCTGTGTCCAGAAACTGTTACAATATCATATTTGTTCCTTTTTTCTGCATATGATTCAATAATATACTTCATATGTATGTATCTTTGATTTTGTTGGTATGCACATTGGAGCCTAGAAAACAAGTGTTACGTAAATATAGGAAGAGGGTTAAATATAAATGAGGTCAGTTGTACTTATTACAATATTATTCTTTATGTAAGATCAATTATAACTCTCTGAATTTAAAACTATATTACAAGCTCCTTAAGGATTAGAGTTTTATCTTTTTCTAATCCTTTTATCTCCTCACATTGTCTAGCATGATGATATAGCTACAGTGAATGCTCAATACTTGGTGTTGATTGACACTATAAAAATACAGTGGAATAACATATGAAATAGTATTTTGAATCAGAAGCTATGCCCCGCTTTTCTTTTCCTTCCTCTCTCTCTCCCTGTCTCCCTCTTTTCCTCTCTCTCTCCCTTCTTTCCTTCCTTCCTTCCTTCCTTCCTTCTTCCTTCTTCCCTCCCTCCCTCCCTCCCTCTCTTTCTCTCCCTTCCTTCCTTCTTTCCTTTCTTTCTTCCTTCCTTCCTTCCTTCCTTCCTTCCTTCCTTCCTTCCTTCTTCCTTCTTCCTTCCTTCCTTCCTTCCTTCCTCTTCTTCTTCTCCTCCTCCATCCTTCTTCATCTTTGTCATCTTCTTCTTCATCTCTTGTATCTTCATCTTCTTCTTTTTCTTCTCTTCCATCATCATCATCTTCTCCTTCTTCATTATCTTTTTCTTCATCTTTATCATCTTCTTCTTCATTATCTCTCATCCCTCCTCCTCCTCCTCCTCCTCCTTCTCTTCTTCTCCTCCATCATCATCATCTTCTTCTCCTTCATCATCATCTTTTTCTTCATCTTTATCTTCTTCTTCATCATCTTTTTCTTCATCATCATCATGATCATCGTCTTTTTCTTCTTTTCTTTCTGTTTTTATTTTCCCATCCCCTCTTCCTCAATAGATACAGATGAAAACCTGATGAAGTGAGCACTTTAAATATGTGAAAGCAAGATAGAGGATCATTCCATAGTTATATTTTCTCAGTCGTTTTCCTAAAGAATATATAGTTGGGGGACTGCTAGGTGGTGCAGTAAATAGAGCACCAGCCCTGAAGTCAGAGGGATTTGAGTTCAAAATTGACCTCAGACATTTAAAACTTCCTAGGTGTGTGATCCTGGCCAAGTCACTTAACCCCAATTGCCTCAAGGAAAAAAGTATATAGTTGTCAGGAATGGTTAAAGACAGAATTAAAGATTGTTCAACTACCCTGATTTCATAATATTTAGATTCTATATTTCATTTTTAACACTATTTATTAGTCATGACTGTGTATCAGTCATTTTAATTCAATGGACCACAATTGCTTCATATTTGAAAGGAAAATAGTTGAACTGAATGATTTCTAAAGTTGGATTACAACTATAAAATTCTGATAAGATATGTATGATTTTATAAATCATCTATTTATACAATTATGTGAAACAACTTATTTGTGCTTTCCTCTTTGCCCTTCACTATATATCTTATCCCTAAATATACTTTTTAAACTAACATTCTTCATTTCATTTTGGGAAAGATGCTAGAACACAAGTTCTTAAATTAAAGTCTATTGACTTAAAATGTGTTGATAGCTATATTTCAATATAGTTGATTTCATTTATAATGCTCTGTATTTTATTTTATGCATTTAAAAATATTATTTGCAGAAGAACTCCAAATGCTTGCCAGATTAACAAAGAGGTCCATGGTACAAGAAAAAGTTAAGAATCCTGGTATTATATCTTTAAGAAATGCCATCTAAGTTTTTTAATGGAAGTCATAGAACTGGACAGACTTAGAGAAGACTCTATGAAACTGATTTTTAGCTGAAATATTTCTTGTGTATCCCAGTGACTAGCCTGATTGTACAAAGAAACAGTAAGATAGACATCTACCAAGGAAGCATGTTTTCATTTGTTCATTCATTCTTTCATCCATCCAAACTTATCTTTATTGATCACTGTCTAGCCAGAACTTTACCTCCATTTATAAGAAAAAGAAATACATTTTCTAGAGTTCCTTTCCCAAAAGAGCTAATCAAAAATAATACAATTAAGATCTATCAACCAATTAAATAGATAAGATAAATAAGATAAGAATCAATCAATTACTACCCAACAAATCAATGGTAGAGAAAAATCAGGGAGTAACATAGGAAATTTTTCTATGGATTTAATAATATAGTTGCACTAATTGATTTATCAGATTCAATTGATAGTACTTGCTATAGTGGAAATGGATCCTCCCTTTTGATAACTGTTGTAGTTAATAGTGTATACCCCTTAGGAAGAAAAAGGTTCAATTTCCTGTGAAGAAAAACTTTCCTAGAAGAAAATGGTAGAAGAAGAAAAGAAATAGCATGTATTTCCAAGTTAGCCTTGGGATGAATAGAACAAGTAGATCAATATAATGTTACTCTGGATTACAGAAGCAACAATGCAGTTTCCTAGACTATTCAAATCACATCCATGTCAACCTGGATTGATCAGGATAAGAGTTTTTGCATTATTTCTATGTATTCCTTCATTCATCAACAAGTATGCACATAAAATTGTATATTTCTATAGTCATTGTGTTTTCTCCAGATACCAAACATATAGGGTGTCACCCCGGCTATTTTACTTCCTGCCTTCAGTTTGCAATCAGACAGGAGATGTTCGGATTGAGATTTTCCATCTCCCAAAGAAAAGAAAAATAAGGTAAAGGAGCATATAGACAGTTTTGAAGTACCACTTCTAACCTATTAAATGAAAACTACTTTTATTTTGGAAAACTTTCCTCTCAAAATCTCTAAATAAAGACTATTCTTTCTTTAATGAATCTCATTGAACTTTCATTAATGGGGGTAACCCCTTACCATGGCATAGATCTCTAAACTTTTCAACTTGTATGATTCATATCCACCTACTATAAAACATCCAAGAATATCCATACAACAAACTGGGTCATCTTTTAGGTCTCCTAATAATAATAAATTAGTATGAATGCAGGTTGTCTATAGTATTTTATTTATGCATTTATTAGCAGAGTGCTGAAAAGATGATATGATGAACAAGCAAGGAAGAAAACATAATACTGTAGCTTTCACTCAAGGACGTGAATCAGGATTATATTCTCTTAAGCAAAAGGGGAAGAGGTATGACATTTTTTCAAAATGTAATGATTCTAAATTCAGTGGAAACCTATATTATAGGTGTTAGAAAATGAAGATAACATCTGCTGAATTCCTATAATAAAATTAAAGTGATACAGTGCTATATATAACATAGGGAATTCAATTTGGTCATCAGGAATAAGGACAGAGACCTGTGATCATCAATATAGGGGAGAGAGAACTGGCAGGTGAGAGAACTCTTTCTACCAATATAGGCCAATATCTTCCTGCCTCTTATAGCCTTAGGGAATTGCCCACAGTGTTAAGAGGTTAAATGGTTTGCTAGGGTCACTCAACCAATAAGGGTCATAAACATAACTTAAGCTTATCATTGAACCTCCAATGAAATATAGCATATTCAATTTTGTAATACTCTGAATTTTTCTCTAAACAGGGAATGCTTAGAAAATTCTTAGATTATTTTATAAAGATGGGGCTTCCAAGTACATATAGTATCACCACTAAGAAGAGCTGGGTGTAATAACCTCCAAAATTTTGTGGTTAGTTGGTCTTGAGAGAGAGAGAAAAGTTGCCTCCCCTGATTCTTTTTTGTTTTTTGTTATGGAATGCAGGCAATTAGAGTTAAATGACTTGTCCAGGGTCACACAGCTAGTAAATGTTAAGTGTCTGAGATCATATTTAAACTCAGATCCTCCTGACTTTAGGGACAGTACTCTAGCCATTGAGCCATCTAGATGCTATTAAAAAAAAAAGACAAGTTTTTGTTCTTCAACTTTCCATAGGTTGAAGATGTAAATCTATCTTTGGTTCTTTCTCTAAATTGAATTTGGTGATGATTTTTTTCCTTGATGGGGTTTTTCCTTGCTTTTTACTGTCACTTGGACTTGCTCTTTCAGTAGCTCTCTGCTTCTGGCTTCCATAATTGTAGTCAGGTGTGACAAGATGGACAACACATGTATGCTACCATCCACTACCTGGACACCACACACATGAATTAACTTTAGCAGATATACTGTAATTGTTGAACTACAACAGTTTCTCTTCCTCTCTGGTACTCATACAGGGTAGATTATATAAAATGTCAGTATCAGTTTTTCTTGTCACCATTTGCACCTAAGTGATTGTTGAAGTACCTTTATTCACACAGAAAACCATGTATAAACAGAGCAATTTGTTTTTACACTCAACAAGCCAAGATATGTTCCACTTGCACTGAAAAGTTAAAATTCATTCTTCATAGCCATCTAAGGCTATGAAGAGAACATCTCTAAGTTCTCTTCCCTTCCCCAGTACAATATTTATCAAAAGATCAGCTTTTTGAATAATATCCTTCTGTATAGTAGAATCAGTGGATTTTACATGGTATTTCACTTTAAGCCTTCCCTCCCCCCCCCAAAAAAAAAATAGTGGGCCTTAGTATTAGTAATCAGGTGATTTTTAAAAAAACGCTTCCATTCCTGTCAATGAGTGACTCCTTCCTGTCTGTAGACAATAATTGCTTTGGGAAACAGGTGGGCTAATTTCCTACATCGATTATAATATGCAGGTATGCATTAAGATGCCACTTGGTGATTGGTAGGAAAGCTTCCATTTATAATTACACAGAATTGCCTATTTTCTTTTCCTTTGCAAAGTACAGATGGACTTATCTGTTGTTCATTTGATAGAGTAAAAATTTTTCCAAAATTTCTCTTCTCTATTTATTGAAATATCTTGAGTGCTATCTACTGGCCAAAGGTGGCACTGCCTACAAATATAAACAGGAATTTGTGCAGAGAAAATTATAACTTAAAAAAAAAAGATGTTTTCAAATACCATATTAGTCTATTAAATAAAAACAAAATCAGTTTAAAACATCACAGAATTGTCACACAAAACAAAATCCAGCTGCAAAATGTTCTATTTTGGAACTTGGAAGTCATAATAACATCCACAAAAATATTCTATTTTCAGGACCTAGAATAGTAAAGGATACTGGGTTTTATCCAAATGATCCAGAAGTGAATCTCCAGTCATGTACTGCAGATTATTGCTATAGTTCTCTCCCCTACCTTGCTTTCTATATATTAGAATGAACCAAAAGTATTATTCCCTTCTGTTGCATCTCTCATTTCATCTTTAATCTATCTTGTTAGGGCATTTGGACAAAAGAAATTGTGCTGAGGTGTTTTGTGTGTGTGTGTGTGTGTGTGTGTGTGTGTGTGTGTGTGTGTGTGTGTGTGTGTGTGAGAGAGAGAGAGAGAGAGAGAGAGGAAATTCGACTTGTTATTTCACCAATTAAAACACAATCAAATTCAGATAGTTTCACACTTGCTAATGGAAAACTTTCTTTTTGTATGTGTTTGTAGGTGTAGTTGAGTGTGACACATGTGGTTTTGTGACTTTCAAATGCTCAATATGTCCCTAATGAACTCTTGATTAGAAAAAATGATAGCCTAGCTATATGTATACTTGGGAATGGAGAGAAACCATATGAATTGAGAATAAATTTGTGAAATTATGGAATGGGAAAGAGTACTGGGAATGGAGGAGTTTGAGTTCTCATT
Organism: Antechinus flavipes; assembly: GCF_016432865.1. Classification (NCBI taxonomy): domain Eukaryota; kingdom Metazoa; phylum Chordata; class Mammalia; order Dasyuromorphia; family Dasyuridae; genus Antechinus; species Antechinus flavipes. The sequence continues at coordinate 365,207,881 of NC_067400.1, forward strand.
TTATAAGTTTTTGGGGGGAGGGATTTACTCTTATCTGTGCCACTTTGGGATAGTTCATTAACAAATCCAAATCATCCAAAGTTGTCAGTAAAACATTAAAGTTAACATGTCCCCATCAGCTCCATTTGCTGATCTGTTGGTCTTATTGCTGATGTCTGCAAGTAGTCTGACATTTTCCAAGATGATTTCTGCTGATTCAGAATGAACTATCAAGATGAGAATTTTGGTTAATATATGATATGATTTGTTAATTACATTCCTTTGATCTTTAGGATGGTTTGTATGCAATTTTCAGATTCCCTTTTTCAATCTTACTTCCTTCAAGTGCCCCCTTTATATGGCGCATTATAAACATTACTTTACTGACCAGAAGAGAGGAATGGTCAGGAAGATCAAAACAAGACACAATTTAAATACACTGTATGATGTGTTCTTTTTTTCAGACCTGTCTCTCCCTGATTTATCATCTCTCAAATTATACTGAACCATTTTGAACAAGAAACAAACTGAAAATAGCCAAAAAAACACAGTGATCCTTATCAGTCTCCTGCCCACTTAATTGACACACTCTTCCTCAAATTCAGGAGAGATTTCCATATAACTTAAGAAACTATAGAGTACATCAGACAAAATCATCCTGGAAAAAGGGAATGCTGGGTAACTCTTAACCTATGTCACTATATATAAGATGAATGAATTGATTCTGAAGAATAAAATGATTGTCTGAGTAATTACTTCTAAGTACAATTTCATTTATTTCAATACTTTCACAGATCCAATTTCTTCATTGTTGTCCCTCCATTGATTCACATTACAAAGTAGATAAGTAGATACTTATGAAGGAGAAAAGGATAGCCAACTTTATATTATTATATCTTATTGGCATTATATCTTATGACCTAACTGCCAATTTCAACCTCCAGGATAAAGATAATATACCGAGAGGATGACATCTTCCTAAGTCACTCATACTGAAATAACTCTGAGACTCAAATGGTCAATTCAAATGCTTCTAACCACACCTCACTCCATATTTAAACAAAATAATTTATTAAATTCAAACTGCTATTTAAAGTGATTATTCTATGGTTTAGCATATTCCAATTTGCCAATCAGCTTGTTAAATGAGATATTTTTCTGCTCACCTTATCACTGATGCCTATCATTCAAAGAAGAGCAGATTGGGAGATCTGAATTCTCTGTACTGACTTAAAAATCTACAGAAGCTCCCAGCTCAACTGAGCAAAACAAATAAACGCAATAAGCTTCATTGCTCAGATCCCCTTCTTTGATCAGCCTTATTTCTGGTTTTGCTGACTCTGGCTTTGACCCTTGATTCCAATTCAGTCTCCACCCTCAGATTGAATTTCTACTTTGCTGCAGACTACTTCAGTAGTCATAAAGACATGCTTTTCATATCTAGCCTGCTTCAGCCATCTTTATAATGTTGTTTGGGACTATTTCATCAGACTACAGTTAAGAGGACACCTTGACCAGGGACCACTAAATAATCAAGTGTAGGCTCAATGTAGCTGGCAAATTTCCAGGTGTCTTTCCTTGAATTTGATAACTATTAATAGTTCATGGCTATTAGTCCTTTTACTGAATCAAGTAAATGAGAAGGAAAAAAAAATACTCAATTAAGAATAAGGTTCTCTAAATATAACTAATCAATCACCTTATGCTTTTTATGAACACGAAGAAAGAGTTACAAGGTAAATTAAGGTAATTTTTTTTTCCTATTCAGTATAAGCTCAATCATACAAGGTAAAAAAAAAAAAACATTAATGATGATATTGTTTTGAGAACACTTGAAAGATTCAGCTAAGTTCACAGAGTTTAGTAGTGAAATTATGTTATCTTTTAAGTTTCCTAAGCTTTTTTTACTTTTTTTCCCTCCTAAATGATTTGGAAGACTTCAATTTTAATCAAATTTATCCAAAAGAGAAAATTAAGGAGTGCAAATATAGTGAGAGACAGACACTGGAAAGTGTTTTGTATGGAAAATAGGCAAATAGCTGAAGGATCTTACTTAATTTAGCAAAATGAAAGATGATGATGCTATTTAGCGTAAATTTATATTGAGAAAAAGCAAAGGATAGGAAACTATCTTTTGTTATAGTATTACTATCAAACCCTGAAGGATTGACATGAAATTAGATAAATTTAAAATGTGACAATAGGTTCTTGAAGCCTAAACTAATATGGCAAAAGCTCTAGAGATTCCTACCAAGGTAAAAAGGTTTCTAGTATGGGTCTTGATTAATTCCACGAATGTCATCTGAGGACCAGTTGAGCTAAGTTCAGTGGTCCACTATTATAAAGTTGGCTATCCTTTTCTCCTTCATAAGTATCTACTTATCTACTTTGTAATGTGAATCAATGGAGGGACAACAGTGAAGAAATTGGATCTGTGAAAGTATTGAAATAAATGAAATTGTACTTAGAAGTAATTACTCAATCATTTTATTCTTCAGAATCAACTCTCTAGCCTTTTTCCTTGTAGCCATTATCCAAAAACAGCCCCCTATGTCATCCCAACCTCTCCTCTATCAGAAAATGATCTTGTCTCCTATTTTACTGAGGAAACTTAAGTCATTCATCAAGATCTTTTTCATATACTCCTCTTTATATTTTAAAATCTCTAAAATCTTTACCTGTCCTTCTTTCCTCCATTAATGGAGAAAGAAGTTGGTCTTCTCTTTGCCAAGCCTAATGCTTCTACTTGTGTCCTCAATCCCATCTTCTTTTTTCTTTTCAAATTTTGTCTCCCTCCCTCTTATCAATGAGATAAAATCTACAAAAATGCTTAGTCCATCATCTGGCAAATTGGTTTTGGATAAGCATTCTTACTCCCTTCTCTTCCTTTTCCTTCCTCCTTTCCTATTTTTTATAAATAAATCCAGGTCTCCCTCACTCTTAATTAAATAAATGTCTGTTTGTTCTGGTCTTCCCCTCAGGCTGCTATCCTGTGTTTCTTCTCCTTTTTCACTGCCAAGATCCTAGAATCATCTATTATCTCTCTTTCCAATTCTTTACCACATTCATTTTCCTCAGATCCTTGTAAGTGAATTTTAGACTCTACCATTCCATTAAAACTTCTCTTTCAAAAATTATCAATGATCATTTAATTGCTAACTCCTATCACTTTTTTTTTGCCATTATCCTTTTTGTCTCTTATGCTTTTCATCTGTTAATTATATCCTTTTTCTAGATAATCTGTCTTCTCCTATGACTGTTCACAGGCTGGAATGAATCTTGGTTCATGGTTATATTGATTGGAGTTCCCAAGCCTTTCAAAATTGTTTGTCTTTAAAGTGGTTTCCCCAAGAGTAAAGGTAACTGAATTAAAATTTGAACTCAGGTACTCTGGATCCAAATCCAATACTTTTTCTATTGTACTATGGTACTTTTCTTTATACCTATTTGAACTCCCTCTAATTATGTTTACTGGGTCAGAAAGGTAAGGAAAAATCCTTTATTTACCATCACAAAGCCATAATTCAAATATCTGCAAAGATTCTATCCTACAGTGCTGTATCACTTTTTAATTTTCTTTTTTTTCTAATGTAGAAAAACAGAAAATTCCTTGTCTTTGTTATTGTTCTAAACATTTATCACCAACCTCAGATCATTTCTGACCTTTAGCATTCCAAAAAATATTTTTACAGAATCATGCTTTTGTATCCACTTTACAATTGCTTGAATATATGTTTTTTACATCCTTAAAAATCTAGGTTAGTTTCTTGTGGATACACATCAATCTCTTTAAATGAATGCTTTTCTCTTCTGCTAACAATATCTAACATTTATATAATGGTTTATATTTGCAAAACATTTTATCCAACAAATCCATGAGGTATTATTATCATCTCCATTTCACAGATAATGAAACTGAACCTGAAAGAAATTGAGAGGTAAATGTTTGAAATAAGACTAAATTCTTGTCTTCCTGATTCCAAGCCCTATGCTCTATTCATTGCACCACTTTGCTAGTCTCCACTGTGCCCCTGGATAGGTTAGCTTTAGCATAGTAAAGGAGTTTTGGAGACTGAAACATGGGAATTTTAATATTGATAAAGACAGAAATTTTGACATATGGATTAGAGGAGATAAGGGAGCTCATGATAGAATGCTTCACTCTCAGTGAATTAGAAATAAAGTCAACTATTGAGACAAAGATATGAAGGTTGAATTAGTGATTTAAAAGAAAACAGAGGATTTGGGATAGCTATTCTGAGAAGTGATTAGAAGCAAAATCAAACGAATATGAGCATTATTATCTAGTGTTCATGATTGAGTTGGAATTTTAAATTTTTTTAAATCAATTTAATTCAATAAGCATTTTTGATTATTATTAATTTTTAAGAAACCCAATCTTATTAGCTTCATGACTTCCTCCAACAGTTAGTCACATGGGAATAGCAGTAAGAAGACAAGGAGTAGGGATGACCCAGGGTCAGTGTATGAACAATAAAAGGTTAAAGGAATAAGAGCTTCAAAAATAGAATATGTTACATTCTTAATATAGTTAATTATAGGTACAAAATCGTATGTAAAGAAAAGGAAGATTTTTTGGGTAGGGACAACAGAATTTAGGGATATCTCATAGGAATGATGAAGAATAAGATTATGAGAAATGAAATAGTAAAAAAAGTAAGACAGCAGATTATATATTCATAAAGGGGGATCTTAAAGTTTAAGATCTTGGAGGAGGAACAGTTTCTATTAGCAAGGTGTAACATATGATTGCTCCAAGGGTAACTGAAGTAAAATGGAGACAGAGGTGTTGAAATGGAGGAAACTTATCTGGGAGATAAGGACATTGGAAGGGTTAGTATCATTTCTGATTGTTGCACAGAAAGGAAGTCTGGGATCCAAATGATCAACTCTTTGAAGGAAAGAGAATGATTTGAAAGTTGGTAGAAAACAAGAAGACAATATAAATCATATAATACGAATTTTAAAAGAAGTGAAATTACTGAGTTAGGGGGAAGGCCTAGAAGTGGCAGGAAGGAGCAAATAATATGCCAATTCATCTTCCAGGACCTCAGGGAGGGTTGTAAGAGTAGTAATAAAGGGTAATCAGAGTTCTATGTTCAGGAGAAAGTCAGGTTTCTGTTATCCCCAGATTTTCTTTATATTTGCTCTGCATATAGTTATATATATATATCCTTGTTGTTTCTCCTGTTGGCATTTCAAGTCCTTGACAGAAGAGATTGTTCTTTCTTTGTTTTTGAGACCTCTATATCTAGTACAGTCTAGTAAGTACATAATAAATACATATCTTATTTGATTGATGATTAGTTGAAAACTTGGGAGGAATACAGCTAGTTTAGATATTAGTGGGTACAAGGAAAGGTATCAGAGAAAGGAGCTTTTGCCAAGATAGATTAATGGGTGATTGTGAATCACAGGGATTAAAGGATCCCATTTCTGCTTCAGAGTTGTAATAACATAAGTAACTTGGTATCAGGCTGATCCTGATTGAAGCCAAGTGTCATGGGTTACTTTTTTTGGAAGCAAGATAAAAGAAAAGGATTTCAACTAGTAAAGGGGACTCTTTTAGTAGGGAGTGGGACTTAAAGAAATAGAAAAAAAGATAAATATTTGTTTTCGCAAATAATGACAAGACTATTTAGAGGGGGGAAATGTCCAAATTTGTATTAGATGTTATTCTGCCTCTCAGATAATCTTTGTTACCACTCATATGTTTGCTTGCACTCCAGAGACTATTTCTTCCTTTGAAATTTATCTATAATTATGGTAAGCTGCAACCAGGGGGAATGATACTTCTTTGATGATCCCTTCATATCCTAAACAGCTAGGTTTCTAGCCTTCTCTAAAAATTGAATGCTTTTTTAGTAAAAACTCACTTTGTGCACTTTAAATTGTTTCAGAAAAGTACTTTTTTCAAAATAATCCTTTGAGATAATATAGGTATTATCATCTCTTTAGCTGTCATTATTTTAGATTTAAAAAAGTGAACCTAGAGATTAAACAGATAACAAATGTCAAAACCAGGAATGGTAGATAGTCAGTAGACAGGTCTACTAACTCAAAGTTCAGAATTTTTGCCACTATACTACAAAATAATTAAACCTTAATGTTAAATAAGTTTATATTTTAAAACATAAAATATGATTTAGAACAACATTTAGGTAAAAATAGCTGTATCCCATGATCCATAATGAAAGCTCTAGATTTGTAAGTATCAATTTCAATCTTAGAGGCCAGATCACAAATCACTTTTTTAAAGCTCTTATGGGAACAGTAATATTTGGCCTGTTTGATCCCCAATTAGAATATTTTTTGGAGAAATAACTGCATTGCTCATATCTCAGTCTCAATAAAGTCGCTTCCTTACATGTAATCAGACTAAGAATAGATCAAGCTTTTATTAACTTGACAAAAAGTAGAAAACAGAAAAGACTTGTAATAGAACTCTTCTATAGTCAAGACAATTTTCCTTTTTTCTCTAGTGAGCTTTTATCTCTTTTACTGATTATCCTAGAGTTGAGGGTTCCTTATCAAAATAAAATACTTGAACTTTCTAGGAATTGAAGAAATTTATCTGTCTCCTGTCTATTCCCCTGAGGACATGTATAGTCCTTCAAATTACTGTCATTATACCAAATAGAAACTGTTTATACTCTCCTTTACTAGAACAAAGAACTAAGACTTGGTAGAATCAACCAATTACTCCTTACAAAAAGCTGACATATTTCATATTTTCTATTGGAGGACATATTTTCATGGTTTGAGTTTGTATTCCCACTTCATAACTCTTTTTAAAATTTTTTTTGACTTTGGTTCTTGCTTGATACCAGAACTCTTTTAATTGATTGAGGAATTCAGTGTTGTTCAGTTACTTCTCTCTAAAGAAATTGGTTAAATAAATTTCTGGTTAAAGAAATTGGCTTTATCCAGCTATTTCTCTACTAATTTAACCTGATTCATTCAATAGTCCACCATTGTTTTACCATTCTCTTATCTACTAACATTTCTGGATTCACATGGTCCTCTTTATATCCTGTTTTCCTGGGATACAGATGCATAAATTTTTACTTCAGGGAGTGTGGTCCAAGTATTTTTGTGGGTATCCCTCTGTATCTTAGAGTTTCAGTTTCCTCTTTCTGTTGAGTTTCTTTTTTTTAAAGACCATGTGAATTGACACATTGCTTGCCTTCTCAATAGATGAGGGAAGGATGGAGAGAGAGAATTTGGAATTCAAAATTTCAAAAGATGAATGTTAAAAATAAAAAGAAATAAAATTTTATAAGATTATAAGATTAAAAAATGGTGAAGACTAAGGATGGATACCAGATGCTATGAAGCTGGCTATAAATTCCTTCTAACGAATCACCTCTAATGTTTTATCTATAGGCCAACAAATACCCATGGAAAAGAGAATTCATACCCCATAAAAGGTGCTTCTTCAACACCAGAACAAAGACTTAAGTGTGATGTCAATGGGGATCTTTTATTTTCTACAGAGAGAAATCTTCTATTCCAAAATGAAGGTCTTATTCTTTAATCTTGCTGACCTTGACTAGGGCACTGTTCAATTCTTAATCTAAACCAGGTTAATTTTACAACCTTTATTTCTGTTCATTTTGAATCTTTATAACTTTAGTTAAAAGTTGCTGCCACCCTTCCTCCAACATGATTCTGTTTCTGATATTTCAATTCATGTCTTGAAATGGTCATATCTGTGATCACTCTTTCTTAGTAATAGAAACTAGACATGCATTGTCAGAATGATATAGTCAAATCTAGATCTACGTAGACTAGCATGGGACTAGTTGTTTGTGCTATCTGTACTACCTGCATGTTCTATGGACAGTCATTTGCACGTTGTTTCTCCTATTAAAATATGAGTAGCCAGAACTGGAGGCAGTTAGAGGACTCAGAGGATAGAAAACTGAGCCTGGAATAGAAAGATCTGTATCCAACTCCAATCTCAGTTGCTTATTGGTTCTCTGACATTGGGCAAGTCATTTAATGTTTATCTTAGTTTCTTTAACAGTAACAATGGGATTGATAATAGGATCTGTCTCAAAGTTATTGTGAAGATCAAATATAATATTTGTCAAGTACTTTGTAGAGTGGTTGGCACATAATAGTATAGCTATTATATAGCTATATATATGTATATTTATATATATAGATATAAATACTAGCTATTAACTATTATTACTAACTTAAAGCTAGAGACCATGTTACTAGTATTTTTCTTTGTATCCCCAATCTTAAGTACAATGACTGGAGTACATTGAAAACTTGATAAATGCTTGTTGACAGGAAAGAAAGAGTAGAATCATCAGATCACCTAGTCTAAAAGGAGTCTAGGATTCTGGTTAATTTATCCTCAAAATAATTGCTCCCAGCTATAATAATGGATTTTTTAGGGGGAGAGAGGCTCAATCTTTGCTCTGTACAAGACTGCTCTTAGTACAAGCTAGATCCAACTCCCTCTCTCGATTGTGATAATCATTTCATTGGCAATGGCTGAGTAATTGATATACCTCTTGCCCATTGTGTATAAGGCTGATTCACTGTGGTTTATTTCTGTGTATGTTTGTTTTGGAGTCTGGAACATTTTCTTGTGATGAACTACTCTGTTGTCATCTCCAGCTACCCAGGTTCTAGCTTTCAGTGAATAACTCAGAAAAAAATCCTCCATTTGTTTTTCTGATCTATTTTTGCTTCTTATTTGTTATCTTGGGAAAGGGAAGAGGAGAAGAAAAGAGAAAGAGAGAGAATGAGAAAGAGGAAAAGAGGAGAAACAGACACAGAAGGACACAGAGAGAAAGAGAACAAGGGGGATGAGGGGGGAAAGAAAGGGAGGAAGGAAAAGGGAAGAGAGGAAAACGAATGACAAAGAGAGAAACATCGAGATACACACACAGAGACAGAGAGACAGAAACAGAAATACACAAAGAGGAGAGAGACAGAGAAACACACAGAGAGAGACACACATACAGAGAAACAAAAAAGAGAGAAACAGACAGAGATACAGAGAGGAAGAGAGAGAAGAGAGATAGAAACAGAGAGAGAGAGAGAGAGAGAGAGAGAGAGCGCAAGGGAGGGAGAAAGAGAAGAAGGGAGGGAGTAAGAGAAGGAGGGAGGGAGAATCGGTGTTACAGGCAGCAATGATGAGGATGGTTTGTTTGAAATCTCTTGATTGTTATTTTCCAATCAGAAGGGAGTAATTTTCCCTTCTCTCCACTTGACTAACTTGCTTCAAGCTTTCTCTTCTCCTTTCTTATCTGTAGCTTGAAATTGGCATACAATGTTTGCTCATTAAACACTAAGCACTCCAGCTCCCCTGCAACTTTTACAGTCTGACCTCTGAAACAGATTGCCCTTTTTTAAAGAGACCTTGCTCCTTTCCACAGAAGACAGCATTTTAGGAATACATCGAAGTGGAGCAAAATAGATTTTAAAATCGAGATATCAAAGGGTTTTCTCCGAGCCATCTAATTTCTCTCAATGCTCTGTTTGCTAATTTGACACCTTTCCTGAACCCTTGTCATTCTTTTCTTTTCTCTTTGAAAGTGAAAGAAGAACAAGGCATACAATCTCTCATTTCATAGGACACAAGTACTCACTGGGCTTATTTAATATATTTGGTAAATGAGAACTGTGCTACACATTGACAGTTTTTGTATTGTTTGCGAGGGGAAGGAAAAAATGGATAAGGAGAATAATTCATTATAAGAATTTATCCTTATAGTAGTTAATAGTAAAACAGAGCTCTTTCTTTTTCATTATAATTAGCTTTGTTTAAGAACTAAAATTAGGGTGATAGCCATATTCATGACTATCTTTTAAGATAAAGTCCAAAATATTAAACTTAAATGCATTGGCCTGAACCTACTTTTCTAAAGAAGCCATCAGTCATTCCCTATCACAGAACCTTTATTCAAGGTAAACTGGTATGCTCAGAGATTTAATAGTGCAGGGTTAAGTGTGGATTTTTCTCAGGACGCTGAAATTTAGAGGACACTAATAGCACTTTAACTCCTTAGTAAGGATACTTTGTTTACTTCCTCCACCAAAATTATTTAGAAACCATTTGGATTTACTTATCTGTTTACATGTATATTTATTTCCAACTAACATGAATTCTTTGAGGGCAACTCGAGTTTCCCTTTTGCTTTTGTATTTCCAGAATTTAGCACAAAGCCTGACATGCCAGGTATAGAATGTTTTTGACTTGAATCCCAAATCCCATCTCCTATTTCCTTTATTATATTCTAAGTTTCTTGTGGGTAAGGGGTATGTCATTTAAATTTTTGTATTTTCTATAGTATCTAGTGCAATGCTATTCAGCTAGCAGATATCTATTAAGTAAATATCCAGAAAGAACATTTAAAAAATGGCAACTACAAGAATTTTATTAAGATATTAGAATGATTTTACATATATGCATATATATGTATATGTATGTGTAAACCTATCAACGTACAAGTATTTGCGTCTAACAATAACCATTTCTTGATTTGGGGAGGGGGGAGAGAAAAAAAATTTACAAAACTTTATTATGTGTTCAAAAGGAAGATCAAGTTGTACACAACAGATTTGTAGTTGCACATGCAATTTTTATTATGTTAGGGAATACTTGTTTTATTTCATAAATGAAAAACAAATTTAATTGAAAACTTAAAAAAAAAGATTGTTGTAGTAATTTGAAATAGTTTTACAGCCTAAGAAGTTCATAGCTGATCAGGGGTGATTAGACAAAGTTTGTCTTTTTGAGGATTATGTCTTTATTTTCATTTCTCTTGATTGCTTTTTTTGTTATTCTCTTTCCCAATTTTTCTCTTCAGTTACTCAATGTCACTGTGATGTCCCTTGGTTTATTTTTTTCATTGAATCAACAGAAACTAGGTTTGGGTATAGTTACTAGCTCAACATCATCATAAAGATCAGAAACCTGGAATCTTTCCCTGGTATCAAAACAATTCTTTGAAGTCATAACCTCTTTTCTTTTAGGCAAGGAACTTTCTTCCAAAACAGATAGATATAATTTATCCTTACTCCTAACTATTATATTTCTATTACTATCTTATCAGTGGGATCACACCAGTCCATTAGGGCAGATCAAAGGCTTTTCTATGCCTTTCTTATTATATTTTTCTCCATATTTTTCCATGACTTGGCGTTGATAATCTACTTAATAAACTGGAGGTCTTCTCCATCTTTTTTTTTTTTTTAACTCTTTGAAATCAAATATGTAGTATCCAAATTGTCTTTTTGTTTCCCTTGCATGACTGATTTGTTTGAGTGATAATATATAAAGACTAAAAAAACAACAACAACAAAACCCACTTTTATTGAATTTGATAGATTTTTAAAAACTAATTAATTATTATCACAATTTAATCTAACTCATCTTAAGTACAAGTAAAAAGTTTCTAAGTCTCCCCAAATCTTTGTCTTACACTCCCTTCTGATCTGTCAATAAGCAAGTGTTAGTTTAAGTTTCTAGCATGTGCCTTCTAGTGATTAAACATGATTTTGGGAGAGCAGGCCATTGTAAAAAGACAAGTTTTCCAGCTCTTTTTTAATTTGTCAATTTTCTAACTATCATAGGCTGGTCCTTTTAGAAACTTCTCATCACAGTTACTAATTTTTTTTAGCTCTCTTCTCAACTGTCATGGATCATAGAATTAGCTAGGGCAACAGATAGAGGTAGTGTCTTCCCTTTGATTTCCCCTGGTATCTAGAATTATTTGTCAGAGAAGTACATAAGCACATATAAGCAGTCTATAACTTTGCCACTACACTAAAAGGAAAAAATAAGTTTCTTTGCCCAAATGTTTTTTCCCCAGCCCTGGAAGATTCCTTTTGACTTGAATACATTTCCATTTTTACCTTTTAAAAATAATCTTTTTGAGAAAAAGTTCTTCTTGTCTAATATCTTATTTTGCAAACAATGGTTCCCATGGTAACTGTCCAGCAGTCTGCAACTTTTATCTACTGCTTCAATTATAAGGAACATCTATTTCTATAGAAAATATCTTTAAAAATATTCATATTTAACAAGACAGAAAAACAGATTTTTAAAGGGATTTCATTATATTTATTAGACACAGATTTTTCGAGAATTGACTGCTGTCTGTCAGGATCACAGAAACCTAACAGACCAGCTACTTCTAACAGGAATTCCCAGAATGTGGCTTATTGGCACCCTTATCTGCATTCTTATTACTATCATTTTTTTCTTTCTGGGGCCATTATCAATCATCCATTATCAATCATCTTGACCTATGTTTTGCCAATGGACTCCAATGACTCTATAGTACTGAGATGCTGACTTTGCACATCTCTGACTCACTCAAATCCAATGCACTTGCCAGTCAAGCAACCACCCTCCTGATGAAAAAACAAAAACAATGTTCTCTTTTTGATTAGGTGCTAACCATCCACACTATTAGAGAGGATTTCAAGGTTTTTTCCACTAGTTTGGAAGCTCATTGTAAACAAGATTCATTTCATTTTTTTTTAATATTTATTCTCCAAATTCCTAGCACAATAGATACCTAACAGTAGATACTTAATAAATGCTTGTCAATTGATTGGTTTTGCCCTTTTTCTATTCCCCAAAACAACAGAATCTCTTGTTTAGGTTTGACTTAATTATTTTAATCCTATGTACTACAGGGAAACATGCAGAGGCTTAAAATATCAAATAAAGAAGAAATAGTTTGCAAGTTTGTACAAGTTATGAGAGTTAGTCTTGCATTATTCTCAAGATATGAGAACTACACCTTATCAATTTTTCCTCATTATTGATTGATTTCCTTTTGTTCAAATCATAGTAAAAGACTTCCCAAGGTGTGTGTGTGTACAATATCATAAGCTTTCCTGATCCTTTTAGAAGCTTTTTCTAAATGCATATTTAGCATGTAAAGCACATACAATGCAAATGTACATATACATATATGTTTATATATGCACACCTACATATTCCTCTTTTAGTCTTCCAAGTTTTACTTTTCATTTGATTCTACTCTCACCAACAGCCCCCTTTCTCAGTCAAGATAAAAATGGGCTCAGGTCTTGCCTCTAGCAGGTACTGGTTTTTATCACCGCATTACTCCCAACTTCTCAGAGCTTCAAGCAAGGTCTTAATATTCTTAATTATATAACAATTGCCTGAGCTATAAGGATAATGGAGCTTTTTTCATCAGGAACTTTTTAAACCTATGAAATCATAGATCTGGACAAATAATTGTATACATTTCTGTGATGCTTTATGGCACAAATGACTTACATACATTATTTTATTTCATTCTAAAAAACACTTTTAGATATGTACTGAAGCTATTATCATTCCCATTTTATAGATGAGGAAATGGAAACTTAGAAGGGCTCAGTCACTAGTCTGAAGTTAAAAAGGAGGAACACAGATCCTGGGATTCAAATTCTGATCTTCAGTATTTTTTCTACTGCCCTAATTAATTAACATCAATTACAACTATTCTACTATTTGTAGACTCAAGTCACACACTTTCTATGGGCTTCTTATCATTCTATCCTTCAGTTTCCAATAATGGCTGTAAAAAAAAATTTTTTTCCCACACAATAGCCTTGTCTGAAACAATAGTTTTGTGGTAAGAATTCTGTGTTTCTTTTTGATTTAGTTCACTGGTCCTTGACTCTCCGGCAGGAAGAAGGTATTTTTCCCCCCTAACTCTAAGTAGCAGGACTTTCACTTTGTGATCTTTTAGCTTTAACACTAGGAGCTAATTAGGTTTTCATTCACCTGAGTCCCCCTCAAGCTTATGAAATGTACTCTGCCAGTCAGAGAGGTTACAAATTGCTGATTAGGTTTAGCTCAAGAAAGCAAACACATCTTACATCCACAAATTCTTGGCCAATTCCCAGCTACTCTTAGAGTTGTCAAAATCATATTCCATTTTTGCCAGTGAAAAAAATCAATGGAATATGTTTAATGCAGAAAAGAGAAGGGTTAAAGATGTATTCATATAGTGGCACATTAATCAGTGCTTATGGAAACTGCTGAATTTGCATAACAATCATAATATGTATTTATTATGACTTCCACCCAAATATATAGGAATTTAAAAGGACATGTCTATAAGTTTGTTGAATCCTAGATTGAGACTAGGTGAGGCAAGCTTCCTTTTCTCATCACCTTACCATGTTACTGAACTTGAAATCTTCTGGTATTATGTGTCACTTCTTCATATTTTTCAAGGAAGCTACCACAGAATCAGGTGTTTCTTTTCAGCAGTGACAGTCTCCTTGATACTTTTTTTTCTATAATTAACCAGAGTTAAAGAGATTATAGGACAAGCCAGACAGGGGAAGGTGGGAACTAAGCAGACATTGAGAATTATGTGAAGGGTTAGTGTTTAAACATGGAAGAGATGACAAGGAAAGAGAAAGATATTACTGAACATATATATATATATATATATGTATATATATACACACATACATATGTATGTGTATATATATATGAATAGAACAGGTTAGGAATGTAAAAGCATTGATCAAAGATCCAAACTGAATGTAAGATTCAGGACTTTGAAGGTGATTCCTTACATTAGTATCCAGTGTGGGTAATCTGTCCAAAGACATCACCAGTTATCAATTAAGATCCAAGAAGTTGATAATTTGACAAGGTCTAGTTACTGATCTCAAAGAACTTGTCATCAATATTAGGGAAAAGAATTTTGAGACCAATGAATATTCAATAAAAAATTAAGTCATTGGTAAGAATAGAGAGTAATGAATGGCCAAGTAACTGAGAAATAAGCTTCAGAAAAAAAAATTCAGATATGGTAGATAATTCAGTGATTAAGTCAGATTGGGAATTAAGGCAGGAACTCATATAGTTACCAAGGAAATGGACTATCCAGCAAAGGATTGGCATGATTTTTAAGAACTTAAAGTCACCACAACATTACAATGAAGGAATGGAATATTATTTTGTTGAAGTGCCTATCGGTGCTTGTCTCAGACTCAAGGCTGAACTGTTGAGATATTGATCAAAGATCTTTTTATTTTCTTTGCCCAGGAATAGTGTTAGAGTGGAGCTTAACCTACAGATTTGAAATTAAGGTAGTTTGAAAATAGACATACTTTGTTCTATTGTACTTCTCTTTATTACACTTCACAGATATTACATATTTTACAAACTGAAAGTTTATGACCACCTTGGCAAGTAAGTCTATTGATACCATTTTTCTAACAGTATATGCTCATATGATATCTCTGTATCATATTTTGGCAGTTCTTACAATATCTGAAACTTTTTCATTACTATTATAACTGTTATGGTGATCTGTGACAAGTGATCTTTGATGTTTCTATTGTAATTGTTTTGAGCTGCATTGAACAGTGTTCACATAAGACTGAACTTAACTGATAAATATTGTATATGTTCTTCTTGCTCCACTAACTAGCCACTCCTTGATTTTATCCTTCTTTGACCTCCCTATTCTCTGAGATACAACAATATTGAAATTAGGTTAATAAATAACCCTAAATTGTCCTCTAAGTGTTTAAGTAGCCATGTTGATAATTCATTCAAATCATTCAAAGCTGTTTGTTTCCACAATATTATCACATTAACTATTCCTTTAGTTTCACTGACTTTAATCTACATCAGTTCATACAAGTCCTCTGAGGTTTCCCTGAAACCATTCTCTTCATTATTTCTTAAAGCACATTAATGTTCCATCACATTCATATACTGTAACTTTTTTAGTCATTGCCAAATTAATCAGTATTTCCTCAGTTTCTATTTTATTCCTACCACAGAGTTGCTATACATGTTTTTGTATAACCTCTGTTTTAGTTTGTTTTGTTTAAGTTTAATGTCTTTCCTAATCTGCTTTTTCTGTTCTTTCTTATATCCACTTTTTTCCTTTTCCTTAATATACTTTTTGCTGAATCAAATGCGTCTTTCTATCCAATTGTATGTACATATATATGTGTATGTGTTCTTTTTTTTTTTTTTTGACCATTTCAGAAGAGTGAGGTTCAAGTGTTACTTCCTTTCCCCTTACCTTTTTCCTTGTATTTTCCTTGACTTATACTTGTATATCTCAGTTATGTGAGATATTTTCTTCCACCTCCCTCTTTTTGTTAGCACTCTCCAGTGTCCCTGTTCCCCTTCCTTTCCATTCTAAGTTTTAAGATCTTCCAAATATAAAGGAACCACTCTGTCTACTTAGACTCCTTCTATGACCCTTGATAAGTATATGATTCTGAGTAGACTAGTCATTTCTCCATTTTAGAATATAGAGTTTGTCTATTTATTTACTCCCTGATCACTCATTCATATTTTTAAACTTTTTTTGTGCTTCTCATATCCTATTTGTACTTTATTTCTATACCTTGCTGATCTTTTCATTAGAAATACTTGAAAATCTTCTTTTTCTTTAAAGACTCATTCCCCTCTTCCTTCCTTCCCAGGATTTCATTTTTTTTTCAGAGTAGATTATTCTTAATTGTATGCCTTGATCCTTCTTCTCCTGAAATATTATATTCAAAGTTCTTGGTTACTTTATAATGCTGCTTGCTAAATCTTGCATGTTCCTGACTGTAATTCCTTACAAGAATTTCTGACTATATATATTTTTTTCTTTGATAACTTTTTGGGTATAACGTTTCTAGGGTTTCTCATTTGCCCCGTGATTCTAAGAAATTTGTGCAGTAATTTTTTATAATTTCTTGAAATATGATGTTTGATCTCAGTTTTTGGTGAGGTTTTAATGTATCCCAATTAATCTTAAATTTAATCCCTTGATCTGTATTCCAGGTCAATTATTCTATAAGATATATTATGTTTTCTTCTTCTTCTTCTTCTTCTTCTTCTTCTTCTTCTTCTTCTTCTTCTTCTTCTTCTTCTTCTTCTTCTTCTTCTTCTTCTTCTTCTTCTTCTTCTTCTTCTTTTCTCTTTTTTTCTTTTCTGCTGCTACTGCTACTTCTTTTCTTCTTCCTCCTCCTCCTTCTTCTTCTTCTTCCTTTTCTGCCTCCACCTCCTCCTCCTTATGCCCAAATTATATTTTCCTTTGAGGCTTTTGTACTTAAAGGGCAATATTGGGGATCATTTTTTTCTTTTGGATTTGTGTCTTAAGTATCTATATTATCATAAAAGCTTTAAATTGTAGCTTTCTTTTTGCCTGTTTGTTTTTATTTGATCATTATTCTAGGTTACTCCATGATTTTGAATTTTATATTAGAGGCAGAATCCCTGCAATTATGGAGGGCATGCCTGAGCCTACCCCATATTCTTTTCATTTTTATTCTTGCTTTCTTGAGGTCTTGATTGTTATATTATTCCAGAGTAATTGGGATAGCTCAACCTCAGAATTTGGAAGCTGTCATTGCTCTCAAAATGGTCTGGTTAAGGACAAAGTTTGATCATGATCATCCTAACTTAAGTTCTGAAAGTTCCTGCCCAGAGTTAGGGGCTGAGCAGCACACCTGTGGGCTTGTTTTTGATTGGAGTTCTGATAGACTACTGCTAAACTTAGCCAGCTAATAGCAAACTAAAAAGCATTCCTGGTGCAAGGTGACAGAATTTTAGGTTTCATTTTGGTCTGGGATTTCTACCCTGGTCATTCAACTGTTTCAGACTAAACTGAGATGCTCTTCACTCCTGGGGTCTAACCCAAACAGTTGCTCTTATTTTCTGAACTTTCATGTTGCTTGGTACCTAGCTTAGGGCCAGCAACAATTCCTTTACCAGGAACCACATTCTTAAGTCAGTATCTTCATCATTCCTCCTTCAGGATTCTTCAAAGTTCAAGCCTTCTTCCAAAATTGAGTTGCTTTGAATGCTTTTAGACAAGCTTCAAGAGAGAAGATAGAAAAGACCAACCCTTGAAGTTGCTGAAGGAAAAGATTCTGGAAACACAGAATGGGGGGGGGGGGAGGGCAAACTGTAATCCCGTTTGGTTTTCAGACCTTATGTAAACATTGCATTACCCATTGATACTCTAAATGAAGATGTTTGGCAAATGACCAATAAATGGACAGATTATTGGAGAAATGAATAATAATAATTTCTCAATTCTCACAGTAAATGTATTCAGAAGACAAAAAAGAAGTTGAAACTAAATGGAAGAATGGTTTATTGATTCTCTGTGGAAAGATAAATAAAAGTGAGAGCAAAATTCATTTTATCCTTCATTGAGAAGCAATGAAAAACATTTTTTAGGATTTGTTCATATCATATTATACTATTTGTGATAAGCATTAACAAAAAGTCCATCAGGAAGTTAGTTCTAGCTTGTGTGCCAATAGAATTTAATACATTTGCTTTAAGCATCTGAACTGTATTTGTTTCAGCTCTGAAAGAGAAACAGATTGGGATTTTGTTCTGTGGAGGAATTGGCAAAAAAACAAGGTAGCTTGAGTAGGGATAAGCTTGTGGTTGTGTGAACAGATGAATGAGAGTTGAGATTAGTATGTTTTTTTTTATTGCATTGAACATTTATTTTAAATAGGATCGAGTTTACTAATTAGAAACATCATTGAGGAACTTGGGATGAATGGAAGCATTTTCTAGAGTAGAATAAAGATTTAGTTCAGATCTAATATGATTCAGTAATCCCCTACCTATAAAAGGACAGAATGGAAGAAAGAGAAAAGATTGGCAATTATTTAGAGTACTCTCTGTTGTTGGGTGTTCATGATATGTGAGGCTAAGCAACAAGAGTGAAAACATTTGCTCTAGGAACTGGTCACAATGCCCCCTAGTAGTTATAAATATAGTAGCTCATGTGCCATCTTGTAGGATTGTAGATTTATAGCTGTAAGACATTTTAGAAATATTATGATTCTACTTTCTAATTATATGAGGGACTTAAGAAACAGGTTGTGTACCAGAGATTAAGTAAATTGCCCAAGATCTGTTGTAGAGGATGAAGAAGTAGAAAAATTCCATAAGGGACTTGGTAAAACTCTTAAATTAAGCTGACATAAACATTTTGATACTCAATTGTTTCAATGCAAAGGTGACAAAATGTGTTAGGAAAGATGTTTCAGGAACAAGAAAGGACTTGTACATAAATACATAAAAGTCTTGTATTTTTATATCATGGATACTTTCTTTGAGAAAAGAGTCTAGATGATAAACATGGAAAACATCAAAATAAAAAAAAAAGAAGCTGATTAATTTTAACAAAAATCAAAAAAGTCATTTTCAAATCAGTTGTGTATTAATAGTCAGAAAACCTATTTGTAAGAATGAAGACTAAGATGAATATAAACAAAAAAGGAATGAAAATTAGAAAAGGATATGGCCTTGACTTAGTTAAGTAATCTTTTAACACTAAAAATACAAAATGAACAGAAGAGACATTGATGTTGTTTTAATCATTTTTTATATCGGTATTATAGCCAATGAAATTAGTTACTCTAATGAGGATGAAAGACACTAACAACTCCCAGAAAACACTTGATCATTTTGCAGGACAGAAAGATATAGTCACTAAAGACCATACCAATTTAGAATAAAAACTCATTTGAAAAAATCTTACAGAGGAGGTTAGTGGAAGATTATATTCAATATTATGTAATAGAAACAATGAGAAGCCATAGAGAAGGAAAATTTAAAGAAAATTCAATGAGATATCCAACTAAGTACAATTATTCGGAGGACTTTTAGGATGAAATTGGATGAATCATAACAAAATAATGAAAATATCTATGAAGTTGGGTTTTTTAATAAAAGAAAAAAGTTTTTCACTATCAAAAAGTCTGGATTCTAGTTATATTCTGTGAGGAAGATAAAATAGAACCAACAATTCAATCCAATCTAATAGTCATCTACTAAGCACCTACTATGTGCCAAACACTGTCATCCTGACTCTGGTTCAGTTTTACAATCACTGCGCAACCTAGCTCTCCCTAGTACTCAGTGCAGGGATATTTCATTCCGCCAAATTGAAACTGGGCAGAGTTGCATATGCAGAGTAAAGGGAGTAAAAAGTCCAGTTTCTGCACTCTATAAAGGAAGGCATTGGGAAAGTTTGGTATTCCATTATCCATTCTACTGAAGGAGAAGATGTCAATAAAAACTTAACTTAGCAGGAGGGTGATAAGTTAGAGGAGATTAACTTAGCCTGTGATGGTTATCTTGTTCAGTGGAGTTAAAACCAGGAAGATTAGCAGATACAAAGTAAATGTTAACAACAACAAAAATAATAGTAGGAGAAAAATGGACTAGACAAAGTATATACAGAAGGGAAATCTGTATGGAAGGTGACACTAATTTCAGAACAACCGACTCTTAAGATACTTGAAAGAAGGATACTAAAGACATGGAAAAAACCTGGGATTATATTATTATTTAAATCTACCAAGAGAGTATCGACAATTACTGACCCATATGTCTATTTTTGCAATTTCATAAAATTTTGTAAGAATGATATAAAAGTCAGTAATTGTCAATACTCTCTTGGTAGATTTGTACCCATGAGATGTAAAAAGTTCAAAGGTAGGGCTATGTATAGTTTTCATGGGCTCTGGCCATTTGTAGGCAAACACACACATATATACATATGTTTAAGTATGTATACATCTTTTTTTTCCTACTAACTTCTATATGAAAATAATGTTTCTTTCAATTTTGATCTTATGTGTCAAGTCATAGTAGTCATTTTGTGACTAATAAAAATTACATTTTCCTATTACATTGCAATTACTTCAGATATCTTGAAATATCATTTATACTCATTATTACCTTGAAATCAAGTGACTACAGTTTTCTTATCTACTGAATCTATTTTAAATTAATTGGTTTTCTTTGTAATCCTGTGTATTATATTTTATGTACTTTAGACCATCATTTTGAGGAGTACTGAACCAGACTTCCAAAGGAGTCCAAGATACAGAAAAAAAGGAAAAAATCCCTGATTTAAAAGAAGGCCTCCAGCTTTCTAAGATGAGTAAGCATGAATGAATTATATTGTTACCTCACTGGAAAGATGAGTTCACTGATCTATCAAAACATCCTAGGTTTAGACTGTCATTCATTTTCTGCCTTTCTCTCCAAAACTAATTTTCCTTATTCTACCTGGAACAAAGGGTTATCTGTGAGATACAGGAAACATGAATAAGTTAACTCATTTGATTAATTGACTTGATTAAATAACTGGAGATATTTTGGGGAAAAAGTAAAATGAGAAATAAAATAAGATTTAAATTTTTATTTTAAAAGAAATAAGAGTTAGGGAAATCATAGAAATAAGAAACCATAACTTGAGAAAATGATAAAAGGCAATGATTTTGTAGACAGAAATTTTACATCATAATATGGGAAAAGGAAAAATAATGTGAACTTCATGCTAGAAGGTATTTGAAATTAATTTGGTTGTGTGCAGCTTGGCTTTGTAATCAACCTCAAAGTTTCAAATCAACATCCTCTTTGCTTATCTTCAGCTCTATAAAATTATCAGAATGTGCAATGATCAGAATATATTCCAAACTGGTTTATCTGATGTTTTGATTCAGTACTTGGATGACAAATCCACACTTCCCACTGTGCATGTGGCAGACCAAAAAAACATCTACACATGAGGTTCAGGCATGGGACATGGGTTGTTATGGAGAAGAAACATAAAATACTGTAGAAGAGAATAAAAAATCTTGGAGAGAATACAGAAGAAATAGTATTAAGTGGAGGACAAGACATGCTATCTGTGGAATCTTGAGTTGTGAAGAATTGAAAGAAAACACGAATAGACAAAAATAAACTCCAAGCTGCTGGATGGTCTTTGAAGAGATGAGGCAACAGAACCAGGGAAATTGCTGTAGCTGTAACTGAAGACTAGAGTGATGACTAATAGCTATAAGAGTGGGGCTCACAGCTGCTAACATAGGCTGTTTTCTCCAGTTTGCAGATAGGAATCTGGATAGGAATGGAGAAAGAGCTTCCTTTCTGAATAATTTTGGGGAATAGAGTAAGAATAATACCATTTTTAGGAATGGTTGCTATATTTGTAATATTTTTATTTCTTTTTTTCTGTTTTAATTAAATCGTTTGACTCATTCTATATTAACATTTGCCTAACAAATTTTAGCAACTTCTCAATGTTTTCTTAATACGGTAATAACTGAGTATCTAACCATAGTGGACTTTTAAAATGAAATTGATTTTCTCTCTTTTTCTCACACATGACACTTCATATTTTTGTGCCTTCTGGTCATTCCACGTGCCTGAAATCTACTCTTTCTTTTTATAGATTCCTTTCTTCCAAAGTTTTTCCTAATTTTTCTCTACACCTCTTATAATTTCCCCTCCTAACAAAAAATTACTATTTTAAAGAATGTAATCAGAGTCCCAGAACCCTTATTGGTATGGGATTCTCTCTTTATTCCTGATCAATGCTCCATACTTACATGAGGGTATGGGTCAGAGTTGCTGAAAGAAGTGAGATCCAATTTTTTCTGTCTTCTCAGTTTCTTCATATAATTTAACCTTCCAGATATAAGAGAGAACAGGGATAATCTCAAACCCACTTCAGGTTGCCAAAGGGAGAAAAAGACTGTCTGAGGAAAGTGTAACAACCTCTGACCCTCAACTCCTGCTTCCCATCCTGGCAAACCAAAGTCTCCTTGGATAAGGATGTGTGTGTGTGTGTGTGTGTGTGTGTGTGTGTGTGTGTGTAATTGGAGATGCTAGTCTGGCCTTTCAGCAAACCATGACACATGACACCCCATGCTACATATCCATCTTGTACATAAGTATCATAATTACCTTTATGTGAATGTTCTGCATATTTATATGACTCTCCTATCCCAATATAAGCTTCTTTCTTGTAGACATTTTAACATTTTTTGTTATCTATATATATAGTGTCTAATATGGAGACTGACACATAATAATACTTGTTAATTGATCAATAAATTACTAAACATTTTATTAAAATTAATAAATATTTGTTGATTAATTGATTATAGGTTTCCAGCTTTAGCCAAGGATGAGAGCTCTACTCTCATGGGCTACACTTACCAGAAAATACTCCCATAGGTATGAGTAGTCATTCAACACATTATTATTGCATATGGATGGATGAATTAATGTATGTATTGATCATGAGCCATTTAGTACTAGCCCTTCTGGGTTCTATAGTTGATAGTTTTTGGTAGATGTAGCCCCTGTGTCTCAACCAAAATGGAAGCATGGATTAATTTCTGTTCCAGTTGCTAGCCAAGCTACAAAGAGTGAGGCAATAGCATGTTCATATTGCAGACAGAATGATAACCAACAGCTATAAATGGTGAGGCTCAGGTTTGCTAGAACATAATATAATTTCCCCTAATTTTCAGACCTTTATGGTAATATCAGGAAAGTTTCTTTTTAGAGAATACTGAAGGAGGAGAATGAAATCTCATGAAGGACATCATTCCAGGCAGGAGGAAGATTGAGAAATAGTACAGAGGGAGAATGATCATGGTACAGGAGATGTCATTAAGGAGACAAAGAAAGCTCCTATTCTGAGAGATAAAAGTGGCAAGACAAACTACAGAGAGAATATGAAGGATCTCAAAGGTCAGACCTAGGTAAGCATATTTTTGTTGCAAAGCTTATACTTTGTAAATGTATTCTACTTAGCATTTAAAAATAAACCAACAAAATTTGAAATTTTTAGAAACTATTAAAAAAAGCCTGAGGAAATCCTCCCAGAAGGCTTTTATTTGCAATGTAAAACCATTTATGCGGAAGGTCTGTAGCAGAGATGTGGAGATGAAACTATGACTTAGTGCCAGTAGATATTCCTGCCCAGCTGGGGAGTCTTAGAGTAGATAGCCTCTAAATGAACAACTGAAAAGCAAGTCAAATGTATTCTTGGACAGGCTGAGAAACATGAAGCCAAGCATGATAAATCATGACAAGTGGTCAGCTGTAGAAAGAATTTGGCTCAGTGTACAGCCACATGTCATTTCTGGGAGTGGGTTCCACGCTCATTGTTGGTGTTCATTTAAAGAACTGAACCTTTTCCCACAAACAAAACATGGCCAGTAAATCTTGCATGTATTGCCATGTGTTATTCCCCAGATGCAGTGAGATGCTGATTAACATAAACATTCAGTATTGTCTGGATTGGCCACAATTATGTATGATCCAATCTTTGTGATATTAGGTGGAAATAATGCAATTATCCTCTCACCTCTGTTAATCTGCTGTTTTAATTTTTTGCATATTTCTCTGCTCCGATTTGATTTCCTCGGCTATCTCCCAGGCATCATGTGATATGAAGCCAAATATTTCTTCACTCTTTTTTCTTTTCCTTTTTTTTATTTCTCCTCCAAAGTTATAGTCGATTCACATGCATGAGAAGCCTTTTCTGTGATAGGCATAGAACCTGACTACAGTGGAACATTCCAACTTCCTGTCTTATCTGGGCCTTGGTTGGAATTGCATTAAAAAAAAAAAATTTCCAGTAACAGAATATATTTAAAAGATGACAAGCTACAGCCCTGTGATACATTTCAAGTAGTGACTTGTCCTGAGGATGTTTTTATTTTTTTTTTAAGCAGATGTTAAGTTGGGTTGGAATAGATGGATTCATAGAGCTAGCTTTTTGTTTTTGTAACAGCTGGAACAATTTGGCAAACCTGCTCTTGGACTATTAAAATATTTAAATATGTAATGATGCTATATCCTGGTTATGTTCCTTTTTCCCTTGATATTAAATGTGTAGTGTGAAGAGGTGCTTCTTTTTTGATGAAAAAAATTTAAAATAGTTAATACACAAAGAGAAAAAAAAAAGAGAAAGAGAAAAGATACCTAATATAAAATCAGAAAAGAAAGGAGAAAATAAAGAGGAAAAAATACTTAAAGGATCAAAAATGGAGGATTCCAGAAAGGCAGGACACAAAAGACCATAGAAATCTTCTTTTAAAAGTATAAATAGTTTGTTTTAAATACTAGCATGAGCTGGATTTTCCTTTAAAAAATTGATTCTATAAAGAATATAATTATCTCTTCCACATAAGGGGGTTAAAGATTTGACGCCTCTACCATGTGGAAAATCCACTTAAACTACTTTGGCTCTTCTTTTGTACTAGGCAGGAAGTTTGAATTTTTTTCTTTTTCTTTCATAGGGGGTTTACAGTTCCTTAATATAAAATTTGGGTTAAGTATTTGATCACAGGCTCTGTGTCATTTGCTGGCCTTCATGTGTTGCCTGTGGCTTCCGTAGAACTCCCTCAAATTCCCAATTGATTGGATATGCCAGTCCACCATTTATTGAAACTATGATGGGAGAAAACTGTGATAAGGAAGGGATAATTGTATAATGATTTCATTCAGGAAATGTGTTTTCACAAAAGGACTGTAGCAGGTCATGAACACACCTCTGCATTCAGAGGGACCATCATTCTTTCACTCTCTCAGGTTCATACCTTTGCCATTACTCTAAGTCTTCTTCACTCCATATAGTCAATAAATCACCAAATGGTGATGTTTCTGCTTCTGTCACATCTCATCTCATATCTCCCTATTCATATAGTTAATGTCTTTTTTAGACCCTTATCTTGTTCTTTAGACAATGGTACCACTGAAATGGTATCCAAATTGGTCTCCCTGTCTCACGTCTCTTTCCATTCTAATATATCCTCCAAATAGATGCCAAAGTGATTTTCCTTTCTGGTGACTCTCTATTGCCTCTGAGAGCTTCCCAACTTGGTCCTAGCCTAGCTGTCTAACGTTGTATCACAGTACTTTCTCAGACTCTATAGTCCAGACAAAATGGACTTCCCTCTGCCATATCCAGCGTGCCACTTGATATTTCTTCCTTCGCATGACTACTTCTCACTCTTGGAAAGAACTTCTTCCTCTTTTTCACTTCATTGAACCCCATTTCCTTCAAGATGGAATTCAAGCTCCACCTTCTTCATATATTTTTTCCTGAATTCACTTTCTGCTAGTGCATTTGCTTCCAAACTACCCTGCATTTATGTTGCATACATTTGGTATAACTGCAAATATTGTCTTCCCCAATAGAATGTTCCCTGAGAATAAGGATTGCCTGTTTCTTTTCTCCTTCCCTCCCTTCCTCCCTCCTTTCCTTCCTTCCTCCTTTCCTTTCTTCCTTCTTCCCTCCCTTCCTTTCTTTCTCCCTCCCTCCCTCTTTCCTTCCTTCCTTCCTTCCTTCCTTCCTTCCTTCCTTCCTTCCTTCCTTCCTGCCTTCCTTCCTGCCTTCCTTCCTTCCTTCCTTCCTTTCTTCCTTTCTTCCTTCCTTCCTTCTTCCTTCCTCGTTTTATTCCTAACATCTAGCAAATGACTGACACATGCTTGGTGCTTAATAAATGATTATATATGGGTTTTGATATATTAATAAATGCATCTATATATATAAATATATATTTATACACATGTTCATTGTTGTTCAGTTATTTTTCAGTCATGTTCAACACGCTGTAACCCATTTAGGGTTTTCTTGACAAAGATACTGAAATGTTTTGTCATTTCCTTCTCTAGCTTATTTTACAGATAAGGAACTAAAGCAAACAGGGTTAAGTGTTTATTACTATATTAATAAATACATATTTATAGCAACTATATTAATATGTGATTATGTATTATGAACACAGAAACATTCTCTCTCTATACACACACATAAAATATATATATACATATATATGTGTATATATATATATATATATATATATATATATATATACTTTTCAAAAGCATCTTTCTTAGATGTTACTTTCCATTGGTGTTAGATACATATGATATGTATAAAGAAATATGAGCCTACCTGGAAAATGGATCTCATTGGAGGAAGGGCCAATGATGAGTAGGCATCTGCTTGGGGATGATAGTCAGTAATAAATAAGACACAATAAGAAAGAATAGAGTTTAACTGTATTTGGTGAAAACAGAAAATGCATACAAAAAGAGAATATTAATGACCATGAACAGAGTGGGAAGAATTCTAGCATACCTGTAATCCCTGATACTATAAAGAATGAGGCTGACTAGTATCTTAAATTCAGCAATTCTGAGTTGCTTGTGCACGTAAAGGGGAGTCTGCATTTATTTCAGCATTAATATGTTGAGCTTCCTGAGTGGACATGGAGGTGGAGGAGGACACTAACTTGGCCAAAACAAACAGGCCCAGGTTGAAAGAGAATAGTTTAAATTTTCCAAGGTGATCAAAATAGGATTGGACCAGTCCTGTGAGTAGCACAAAAGCTTCCATCTTGAGTGAAATAGGGAGATCCAATCTTTTGATAATTTCCTGGAAAATAGTGTCCAGGCTCTTTTTTTGGGAGATCCAATCTTAAACAAAGAAAGAAATTAAGAAAGAATTTCTAGAGAATGTCTAGATATTAAAAGAAAAAATTACTAATAAAAACTATTATATTTATGTAGTACTTTTAAGTTTAGGAAATGTTTTCCTCACAATAACACTGTTGGTCAGCTAATATGAATTTTTTCAAGATGAAGAAATGGAAGCAAAGAGAAATTAAGTGACCCGTTCAGGGCCATACAGTATGTCATTGCAGTGATATCAATGGACATATATTCCTCACAATGTCCCTATTTTCTTCTATTGTCCTATATCACTGAATTGTAAAACAGTGATACTCATTTTGTACTCTACTTGCCCTTAGCAAACCTCCACCCCATCAAAATAAAAAAAAAAAAAAGTTCAGGAATGGAGAGACTGTGTGGTTTTGTGGATAATACGCTTCTCTCATTTCCTTTCCTTCCCTCTTCTCTCCTTTTCAAGAAGTTCTATGTCTTTTGAAGTTCTAGAGGTCACACTACTGCATTCAATGGAGCTGACACCGATATCTGCTTTTGATTCTAGTGCTACAACTATTCCTTCCTGAGGCTGACTTAAGCCTTGAGGCTATGGGGCATATTTTCTGGAAATGTGTTTTGTCTACAATTCTCCAAAATGCCTTATTTCATGCCCTTGATTTCCTTCAGCATAAAGGTCATTTAAATCAACTGATTGATATCAAAATGTCTTGATCCAGGTAGTCATAGACTATGTGTCTGAACACTGTGAATTCACAGTGTTTAAATGTTTAAATACTAGAAAGTCTTTAAATACTAGAAACTGGTCAAATTTGACTCAGTTCTCTCAACTCCCTTTGCATTCTCTGTTTCATACTCCATTTGGTATTGGCAATCAGGCAAAAAGAACAGTTTTCTCTGTGGTTGCATCTTTCAAAAGAACAAATCCACTAGAGACACAAATCCTACCACTCCATCCATCCTTTATACTATAAATAACAATAATTGACCAGCTACTACCAACAGATACTTCATCCAAGTACTTCATCCACTGACACAATGCAAACACTCTTTTCTTTGTGGATAGCCTTCATGTATTATCGTGGACAAAAATATTCCTTTCCTTTGCCTTCAGATGATAATTATCTGTTAATTTAATTAGGCTTACCAAAGACAGTAGGTTCCTAGGTCATTGCTGGATCCTTACTTCAAGACATTCCATTTCAGTACATTCTACCAGATCTTGTACTTATGGGTATAATCTTAGAGATCACAAGCTCACATACTGAGAAGTGTGAAGCTAGTGAATGCTCAACAATTATATTTTTTGTACTACTTTAGCTAGTGTTGTATTCTAGCCAGTCAATCCAAGGCAAAACTTAGAAGAGGTCTGAATCCTCAGTGGAATTTTATACCTATCCTCTTTCAATTTGAAAGATCCATCAATTTGATGGATCTTTTGTCTTGTTGATATGGGAAGCCTTCTCATCCATGTCTTTTTATAAATCTTTCAAGATGCACTGGAAACTTTCTTCTAGGTTTTTAATATCTTATGGATACTAAAGCAATACTCAAGTTGTTAATTTGTAATCCTTTTTTCTTACTACTTGATTAGTTTATTTTCATTTCTGGTTGTGTATATCCTTAATAATGTATTTTATGCCCCTTCTTGAAATAAAGTAATTACTGATAATGTGCTATAGTTATTTATACTTGCTGTGTTCACTCTTAACCACTTGGATTACTCTGATTTTGGTGTTCTATGAATCACCACCATCATTGTAATGATTATAGTGTGGAAAAACTGGGCTTTTCTGTAAGGGAATAATTTATAATCATTTTTAGGCACTGTACAATTTCCCAAATGAAATTCAAACCATCCTCCTACTGAATCTGGTTCAAGTTCATTATTTACCTTCCAGATTTCCATAATATATAGTCTAAATGATTCCTTCAGTAGAATGTCAGTTTAGATGCATATAATAACTTGAGCAATAATCACTTAATTTTTTTCTATATGGATAACTAGAGAACTATCTTTTGGGATGCACTAAATCTTGTATGTTCTTAGGTCTGTAATAGTCCACACAATGTCATCTGCAGCATTTAGAGAATAGATATAATAACAAACACCTCCTATTTTTAAGACACAATTCTGGGAGCTGGACAGACAGTGGCAAAAAAGGAAAATTCCCTCCTTTTCAGCATTTATTGGGAATCTTTCTGCCATTTAGAATCTGTCTAAAAATCTTCCATGACACTGACCCACAGTTTTGGCAAATAGACGGCTCTCTGTTTCATGCTTCATTTGGTACTGGCAATCAGATGATCAAAGAACAGTTATCTCTGTGGTTGCAGTTTTCAGAAGGACAGGTCTTTTGGAGACAAATCCAACCACTTCCTCCATCCTTTATACTATCAAGAGCAATAACTGACTAGCTTCCACCAACAGGTAAGCAAACCAGCCTAACAAAGGTAACAATTCACTTTGAAAAAGGGAATGGAGGTAGCATGGGACAGGTAGGTCAAACCAACTATCACACTCAGGCCCTGGTGAAGGTAGCCAAGTACTTTAAGCTTCCAAACCTCAGGAGTCGCCTCATCCCTAGGTCAACTTCCCCTTTATACATAGTTCAGTGGAATCTCTTTTTTTATATCTCCAACACTTAGCTCAGTACCTAGCACATAGTAAGTGGTTAACAAATATTTATTGATTGATTAATTGAATTGATTGGAGCTCAGACAATTGTGACTAGGCAATTATTTCTTTTGGTTCTATAGCCTCATCTCAGCAATCAAAGGAAATGAAGATTCAGAAAAAAAGTTCCCAACTTCAGGGCCCTTTGAATTGTCAAATGGTACAACATCAGAAATTGGTATGATTTTATCAGTAGCAACAGCTTCAAAGAAAATGTATTATCAATTACTTTGCTCTTGCAATCTAAGGACTATGGAGTCTTTCCATTTAGCTTGAAACAGAAACCTTCTATATTCCTTGTCTTTATCAGAAGGAGCTCCTTGGGAGTGTAGAATACTTTACTTTTTAATTGGAATCCCCAGCATTTAGCCCAGTGCTTTGCACATAATTAAGTGCTTAGTAAATGTTTCTTGATTCATCCATTTGAGGGCCTTTGTATGATCTTGATACATTTATAAAAAAGAGAACCTTTTGTGAAAGAGACCTTTTAAAGACTACATTTTACTCTATTACATCAAATACTTTTTTTCAATCACTAAGCAGTGAACAAAGCAGAATTTTGTATTTTTTTATGCTTATGAACTCTTTGTAATATCTACCCATAGCTACTACTTCAACCCTTATAGTCTTACATACTCAGTAGATTAAGTCTACTTTTCATTTTCTCATAGCAACTCTACCCTCCTCATCATAAAGATTGACTCAACTTTTGATAACTCAGTTCTAGTTACCTCTCCCTTCCAACTGTAGGACCAGAGGAAGAGCAATAAACTTTTCATAAATCCTTCCTTTAAAGAAGGAACATTTTTTTCAAGCAACTGTTCAACTGTCTTTTTCTTATTTGTGTCTCTATTATCTCTAATGCCTGGGGAATATAGTAGACCATGTTTGTCTTCCCTGCCTCTTTTTTCTTTCACCTAAGACTTATGTTCTTCAAATCAACTAAATCTAATTCTCTCAACCAAGAGAATGCTTATTTTTCTCATCTAAATGATTTCCAATTTAACAACATCATTTTAAAGAAGTACCAAAAACTGAACAAAGTAGCCTAGATAAGGTCATATAAGAGCAAAGTATAGTAGGCTGGACTTACATTTCTTTAGTCCTGGTAGTGGCTTTATTGGATCAAAAAGTATATACAATTATGTAGTTCATAATTCAAGTTATATTTAACTTTCCATGTAACTTAGCAACTCTACCAGTAATAAATTAATGTGCCTGGTTTTTCATAACATCCACTCCAACAATGAATTTTGTAGTTTTAGACTATTATTGCAAACTTAATAGAAATAAGGAAATACCACAAAGCTTTTAAATTCACATTTCCCCTTTCATTGATGAATTTGAACAATTCATTTCTGTTTTTTTATTTCCAGAATTGCCTGTTTATATCATTTGACTTTATGCTGTTATCCTTTTCTTATGGTGCACTAATATTCCATTATATCCTTATGCCACATGGCTAGATAACATTTGCATTTAAATAATTTTCAATGCCTTAACACAAAAGGGTAATTTGAGAATTCTCAGCCGTGTGGCAGTGCCAGCAGTGAAGACGTTATGTGGTAGGGAGCCCTTTCCACATTTCTCAAATCATACCACGTAGGCAGCCAATTACTCCACTTAGGCAAAAGGCCAGTGCCATTGCCGTTTCCTAAGTTTTCAAGAAAAAAGAGGAAAGATATAGTTGACATTGGCAAGAGTTAAAGAGAAGGATACATAGCAGTAAGAAACAGCTATTTCATTTTAAGAAAATTTATAAATGTCTTGATGTCTAGTTCCAATCTCTACGTCCCTGTTTAGATTATACCTAGCTAATTACCACCTTTCTTTTTGTCACTATAGCCTATATGTAGTATACAGCAGCTTTTTGGCAAAATTATAAAATAGGAGAAGAAGTGAAGAAATCACAGTGTTTATGGGAAAGAACAACTATGTGTCTGTAGTCACTTGAAACTGTCTTGGAAAAGCCAGCCATCTTTCTAACTCTGGTTTTATATGGTTAAGCAGTAACTTTCTCATAAGAAATGTGACTTTCCAAGTAGGCCTGTATTAAAAGAAAGAGACAACTCCTGTTTTAAACTATGAAATTGCCATATCTTCCATTTACTAGTTGATTTGGGTTTTGTAAATAAGGCTTCCTGTGTGAGCTCACTTCTGACTCTAAATCTTTGATCTGATAATCCATAACTATTCTATCTGCTCTCCTATCTTAAAGCTTTTGTTTCCACTATTCTTTTTGCCCAGAAATTCCTTCTTTCTTCTCTTGTTGAGTTGCTATCTACACTTCAAAGTGTAATTCATTTCATCTTGTCCATGAAATCTTCTTTGATTCCTAACCTGGGATTAAAAATGACCCTCTTGGACCTTTTATCATACTTTGTTTTACAGTTCTATAGAATTGTATGACATCTATCTTTTGTTTGATTTACTCACTGGAGTGTAAATACTGAAGAGATAGGTAGTGTCTTACATAAAATTTAAAAATCTGTACTCTCTCATTCTCCCTCCCTTAGCCTATATTATGCTCAGTAGATTTGTTGATAAATTGATCTTCCTAAAGTGAGGCTATGACTATCAGCTCAGAAAAATCCAATGGCTTCCTGTTACCACCATGATCAAATATGGAACTCTATTTGTCTTTTTTTTCCCTTTTAAAACTTTTCAAGGGCTTGCCTCTTTTTAATCTTTGTAGTCTTCTTTTACTTTATTTCCCTCCACTTTGAGCCTAGCCAGGATGACTTTTCTGTGCTGTTCTTGACAAATGGCACTCCACTTTACTCAATAATTCTGGAGTCTGTCTTTTATGCTTGAAAAGCACTCTCTCCTCAATTCTGCCTTCTGGCTTCCTTTAAGATTCACTTCAAATGCCACTTTCTACAAGAAACCTTCTTGGTTCCCCCTCTCACATTGCTAGTGCCTTCCCCTTTGGGTTACTGTCTTTGTATGCAAATAATTGTTTGTGTATTTTCTTCATCATTGCCATTATTTATTTTATATAGTAGGGACTGGGGACACAGATCCCCCATGATCTAGAAAGTCCATGTAAAATGTTTGGCTCTCTCTTTTTACCAGAGAAGAATTCTGACATTTTTGTTTTTCTTTTTGGGGTATTTATAGTACCTTATTGTACAATTTAGATTAAATGTTTGAGCATAGGCTCTGTGTCATCTATTGGCCTTCAAATATCATCTGCAGCTTCTACAAAGCTCCCCGCAAAGTTTCCATTTAATTTCTTTTGCCAAATCATGATATATCTGAGGTGAAATGGAGAAAGTCACGATGCAGAAAGGATATCAATATAATGTGAGCTCCTTGAGGGCAGGAACCATGATTTTTTAAAATTTAATTTAATTTTTAATTTTTAAATTTTTTTTGATATACAAAGGTCCTCTAAGCACAGGATCTAGCATATGGTAAATGTTTTATAAGTGCTGTCTGAATGGTGCACAGAATATGACTGATCAGATTGAGAATTGTTCTATATGCCTTCTATAGTGGATCAATCTGCAGAATTCCTTTAATTACCAGCATTCCTTTATTAGTTTTCGAGTCAGGTTATTTGTGGCTTTGCTTTTTTTTTCTCCCTCTTAGGCCTGTTAAACTCTTTATCCTTTACAACTTTACTGTGGAAAGAAGGAAGGAGGAAAAGAAGGGAAAAAAGGAAGGGGTAAAGAAAATAAGAATTAATTTCTACTATGTTCTGGGTGCTGTTTACAAATATTATCTCATTTTATTCTCCATCAAGCCTGTGATAAGAGCTACTATTTTCCCCACGTTCCAGTTGAGAGAAGTGAGATGAATAGAAGTTAAATGACTTGCCAAGGTAAAGATAAATGATTTGTTCACAACTAGTGCATGTAGGAGACCTGACCTGAATTCAGGTCTTTCTGATTCTGGACTCAGTGGTCTATCCATATCATCTCTTAATAACCTAGGTAAGGGGACTGAAACTGTGTCCCCTTTAATCTGTAAAAGAAGGGTGATTGGGGTCTCAAGCTCTCCCCTGGGAAAAGCATACCTTTCCCAGACAACGCCCTCCTCCCCTTGTTAAGTGGTCTCATTCAGTTGGAGATCCTGGCCTGATAGGCCTATTGAGTGGCTGAAAATTCCAAAATAAGTAATTTCTTTTCAACTGGAAATCTAAGCCCAAGCATTGACAACATTGAAGGACTCTCATTCAATTTTGAATGGAAGCCCAAGCCTCAGACTGTTAATAAAAGACAACTTTGAACCCCAATTCTTTGCAGAAATCTGAAACAGGATTATGCTTATTAAGAAAGCTCTCTTCTTGGCAAGACTATATGCCAGGACTTTTGCCCATTGTGAAGATATTCTCTTCTCAGTGTTAATCTTTGCCATTTTCCTAATAGGACCTTGCCATTAAACAGTCTGTCTTCCTAGCAAAGCTGACTTCTCATTGCCAAACTTCTAATGAGGAGTTTTGCCTGCTAAGAAAGCTTCCTTCTTAGTGAACAATAAAATTCACTTTTCTTGCCACACAGAGATTTTGGGTTTGTGAATTCTTTTTCATTGAACCTGTACTGAATAGAGGGGATTCCCCACCCCAATTCTTGCACCTCTTCACTACACTAGCCTTATCATTTGCACCTTATCAGTATCATGATGCAATATAAAAAGCAGTGGACTTGGAGTTAGGTCACTTGAATTAAAGTCTTGGTGCTGTCCTTTATTAGCTGATCAACATTGGGGGAGCTACTTTGCCTTTTTTTACCTTCAATTTCCTCATCTAGAAAATGAAGATGATAATATTTATACTTTAGAGCTCATAGGGTTGCTGGGAGGGAAGTGTTTAGTAAAATGATGATTTAAAGTAAACTGTTTTCAATGAGTTTTTGGAGATGTCTATCCTTCAGCAGATCACATGGTTTCATTGATGAGGATGCAGCAAAGGACAGCCTTGGGTCTTGAGTCAAGTAGAGTAGAATTCAAACCCTGCTTTGTGTACTAGCTGTGTGAATCTGTACAAGTCACTTAACCACTCTCTACTTTAATTTCCTTATGAAATGAAGCAAATATGACCTATCTTCACAGGGTTGTTGTGAGGATTGGTAAGATAACATACAGTACTTCACAAACCTCAAATAGCTATATAAATGAAAGCTATTTTTCCATTGGGAAGCTAGGTGGTGCAGTGAATAGATTGCTGCGCCTGAAGTAAGGAATTCCAGTTCAGTCTCAGACATTTACTAGCTGTGTGACCCTGGGCAAGAGTCACTTAAAATGAATTATAGAAGGAAATAGCAAAACATTTCAGTATTTTTTGTCAAGAAAACGTCAAAAGGAATCACAAAGAGTTGGATACAACTGAAAAAATGACTATAAATGATTAAACAAAAAATTATTTCATTACTCATTCTTTTTGTTCTTTCCTATCCTATGGCATTTTGTCCATGTTCATCCATATTTCCACCATGGAGAAGTAATTTAATACACTACAATTCTCTCTAGAATCAGGGATCTTAACCTGGAGTCCTGAGGTCTTTAAAAATATCTTTATAACTATTTCAACATAATTGATTTCTATTGTGATTCTATGAATTGAAAAATGTTATTTGAAAAGGTTCATGGTCTTTACCAAGAAGCAAACCAAAGGGATCTATGACACAAAAATGCCTTGTGATCTAAGTAATTTTGATCTAAGCAATTTTATATGTTGTAGTTTCAAGAACAAAATTTTGACTATCTTTTCAGCAAGGGCAGCAGGTTTTTCAGGAAGGATATTTACAAATATGTATTCCAAGGGATTTCTTTTCTCATTTACTCTCACTTCCTCTTGTCCTTGGTCTCACTATATGACTGGCCTTCCTTTTTTCCTTCCTTTACCCTGCCACTTCCTTTCCCCTTTTTTTTTTCTAGACTGGAACTCCCTAAGTCAGGTTAGAAGTATAGAATTAGCCATTTACAGTTCTGATTCACTCTGATCATCAAGGGAAACTTTGACAATTTTTGTTTCCAATACAGGCCAGCTCACCCCTTTTTAGACAATCTGGTTGCTTCCTGCTCCTGGGGACACCCAATCTGCTTGGCTCACTATGACTCAGAATTAATGAGCTCAAGAGAGGTATCAGCCTCAGCCTCCTAATAGCAGGGATTATAAGAATGAGCCACCATACCTAACCAAGAATGCATTTCTTGAAAGATATTGCTTGTTACTTCTTGCATGTAGGTCATCATTGGAGATATGCTGTAGCTTATTTACATCTGCCATGCCAGTGGGATCATCTGTGACTGATTCTTCATAGCTTATTGTACTCTAAGATTTATAACCCTATAACATCACTGAATGAGCAGTGATATTAAAACAGTTTTGTTTTTTTTTTGTAAATAGCTTAGGGTCATTAAAAAGATAATGTAGTCTCTTAGAAGCAATGTAGAAGGTTCTGTTCCTCCTATTTCTATCCACTCTATTGTGACCATATCACATAAAATAATAAATCTGCTTAATTCAGTGAAGTGAAAAGTATGGTGTATTTGGTCACCAAAAGACCTGTATGTTATTCCAGATCTAGTACACAATATCTGTATGATGTTGGGCAAGGATTTCTCTGAGTCTTGGTTTCCTTTCTTGCTCTAAATTCTATCATCTTATAAATTCATTTGAAAAGTTTGCAAATTCTATGGAAATAGCAGTTCAGTTAAAAGAGCTAAACTACATCCCATGTCATGTTTAGCAAATAGATATAAAAACAGTTACAGGAGAATTCTGGCTTAGTTTGACTCCCCCAGTCCCCTCCCCCCCCCAAAAAAATCTTCAAAATCCCAAATTCAAAAACCAAAAATCACCTTTGTATAGGTTTTTGCTTTATTTCTATTTAATAGGCAAGCGATGTCTTTGCTTTCTTTTTATCTCACAACATTATGATATCTTTTACTTTGAACCATCTTCAGGTGATACATATGGCCACTTTGGGATACTTGTCAATTTTTACTTGGATGTAGTATAAACACACAGCTCAAGATTTCACCTCAGATTAAGACTGGCCTTTCAAGGAAAAACAGCTCTCTGCTGCCATCTGCTGTATTTACTAGAGTAGATGCTGCTAGATGAATTTCCTTTATCAGTCATGTTTGTATAAAAGAATTGGTAAATGGAGATTTGCTAAACAAGAAAACATATAAAAGACCTTTGTCCCTGGAAGGTGGATGGTAAAGGAGTGAACTTCAAAGGCAGATGTAAATAAGTAGGTTGCAAAAAAAAAATCTATTTTATACTGAAATTAAAGCAACAACAACAACAAAAACACCATTGTAATACTATTTGATACAATCAGTTAAAAGCCTTGGACTAAATCTGCTGTAGTTTTGAATCAAATGAAAATTGAGCATTATCTCCAGGAGCTGTGCAATTTTCTTCTGATATGACACTTCTAGCTGAACAGATTGATAAATAAGGATGACATTAGAAAGAAATTCTCTATGGATTCTGTAAACAAATATCAGAGTGAAAGGAAATCATTGAAATAAAATGACATTTGTAATGCCTAAGGTATTGCTTTAAATTTATTGAACTTTGCATGAGGCATGGATCTCTGGCCTTTCAGTTTACTTCTTGAAGAGACATTCCCCAAAGAACAAGGATATCACATAGGGAAATTTAAGGAAGAAGGAAATTTTGCATTTTTAGGGAAAAAAAAGTTTGGTTGACTAGTTTCCAAGAATAGAACTAACTTCTAGAGAAAGCAACAAATCACAGAAAATTAGCTGATTCTCCCATTAAAAAATAGCTTTCAGAGAATATTCTAGGCTTAATACCACTTTAGTCTAGATTCCCTATAGTCAGTTCATTCTGCACTGAGAATTGATTCTGAGACACTATAAGGGATATTTATCCTTATATTTCTAGGGTGGTGTAAAATTTACAAAAGACTCTCCTAAACTTTTAAAATAGGTAGTAACAATATTATCCTCATTTTACAGATGTGAAAATTGAGTTGCTAAGAAACTGAAATGACCATGCTCAAGATAAAGTGTTAGAACAGGCATCATTTGGATTAGTTCTGATTCCAAGGCCAGGGTACACTTCTAAAAAAAGATTAATTAATTATATTCAGTGTATCTAACAAATATCTAGGTCCTTAACACATTGGAATAATAAAGTGGAGTCATACAATTTAGAAAGTTTCCACAACAAAGTTTGAAACAAAATAGATTTTTCAGGTTAACTGATTTAACCTGAAATGCAATTAGGTAGAACAAACATCCTATTCCCAGAACATTTCAGTTAATCAGTTTTGTTACAATTGGCCAATGATCACTTAGTGCTCCAAAAGGAAAGGCACTCTCTCACATTTACTGAAAAAGCAGCAGCCTTGTTTGTGATACCTTTCTTACCCCAATTCCTTTTGGCTGTCATGAAAATTTTTCACCATTTATGAAAGAAGTGCCATTCTCAGAGGCTTGAATTATTTCTCCATATTCGTGCCCTGAAATATACACACACACAGACAACACACACACACACACACACACACACACACACACACACACACACACACCCCTCTCCTCAAGTTAAAATCAATGTATTTAACTGCCATATTTTTCTTATAAGAGTCATGAACATAGCTTCCCAAAGGCCTGACTGTACTAAAAAAATTAAGTTTAGTTAGCAAGATCAGTGTGTTTCTCAGTTGAGAGTATTTCCAGATATCCATGCTGGGAGTTTATGATTCTGGCTAAAGCTATCTGACACTTGTAATTCAGTTTTGGAGAATTGAATTCACAATTATTGTTGCAAAGATCTGTTTACTTTTGCCTTTGGAAAAGTACATCATGTGGATGGAAAGACTGAAACTAGAAACAAAAATAGCAAAACAACTTTCCCCCCAAAGCCTATCTCTCCAGGTATCACTTTTCTCTTTCTCTTTCTTTTAAGTGTCACAGAAGTGTTGCTTTAGTTAAGGAGGATGTGTATGATAAAATGATAGTTTGATGGATTAAGAAATGGTTTTATGAGAACTCAGTGAGTAAGATGAATGGGCTGGTATCATTCTGGAGAAGAGTCTCTAACATTTGGTCCCAGCCACCTATCTTTGCTTACAAGTTTGTAACCAGTGTCTCAGATGAAGGCAGAGATGATATCAGATTTACAAAGCTGAGAAGCCAATACTTTAATTTTCAGCTGTGTCCAACTGTTTCTGACCCCATTTGAAGTTTTCTTGGTAGATGCTGGAATGATTTGTCATTTCCTTCTCCAGATCATTTTACAGATTGAAAAACCGAGGCAAACAGTAACTTACCCAGGGTCACAGAAATAGTAAGGTCTGAAGCTAGTTTTGAACTTAAGCCTTCCTAATAAGATAACATCTAGCTCACTATCACAGTTCGCTACCTTAGTTAGCATGTCAGATGAAAAAGTCAGAATAATTAAAAGAACTCAGTAGAATGATGGACTGAATGCAACAAAATGACATCTAAAAGGATAAATGTAAGCCCTGTACTTAGATTAAAAGTATCAATTAAAAGATGAGGAAGTGTAGCTAGATAACAATTACTATTACAAGAATATAGAGTTTTCAGTGGCTAATGAACTGCAAATTGAATATGAGAAAATAGTGTGAAGCAAGAGTAAAAAAATACTAATGAGATCTTAAGCTGCATTAATTGAGAATTTTGTGTTCAGAATTAGGGAGATGAGGGAGACAAATCTATCACCTCGGTGCCCTATGGTGCCTTATTCAGTGAACACTATCTATTTCTTGACACTATATTTTAGAAAGCACGTTGACAAACTAGTGTCTGCGTACACTAAGGTGACAAATGATTAAAGATAAGAGAGAAGACTTGGGTAGATATAGGGAGAAGAAGAGGGGAGGTTGCAGCACAGATGGGTAAAAGAACCTAGTTTGAGAGCTATCTTCAACTACTGGAAGATAAAACCCTGAGTTCAAGCGTGGGGTATTATGTGTGCTGCTACTTAGGTGTAATTTCAGATTGATGAAGAGAATAATTATTCATGCCGATTTTGAGGAGCAAAGTTGGTATTAGAGCTTTGGAGAAGAGGGACATTCTTTTCATTTCTTCTATTAAAAGAAATACAATTGGTTCCAGGATCTCTTCAGGGAAAGGCTAATGGAAAAAGAGAAAAAGAAAAAAAATTAATTTGGGAAAACAACTAATGTGTAGAAGAGCCAAGGTCTCAAAATTGTTAACTTTACTCAATAGAGCCTTGGGGAAATTTCTCCTGGGTGAGATCTGGAGCTCTTTCTTGGTTGAGTTGAAATATCTCACCCATTTTCTGGTATGCTCTAATCTGTATTATATCTCTAATTTGATATTTTCTTTTTGGATAAAATAAATTTGCTTGATATTTCTTTTTAGTGATTATCATTATTTTATTTCTGTAAACTAAGATTTGGCAGAAAGATATCAACTTTGAAATTATTTCTTCTTTCAGGGCAAGTGGCTTAGAAAGTGACTTGAACCGAATCAAAACAAAACTAAAACCATATCCCTAAACTAATAATATTTTGAGATAGATATAATTCTAGCTTAATAGCCTTTTCTCTTTCTTACAAGAAAAACAGAGGTGGAAACTCAGGGCCTTTTTACTGCCCTAAAGCCAGGAGTCAAAGTTTCTCTTGGAGAGAATGGTCAACACATCTTTCAAAGTTGCCTTTAGAAATCTGCACTGTCGTATACAACGCACTTGGGCAAAAGGGATTATTATATGGGGGTAATTAAATTTTCACTTGTTGATTGTAGAACTAAAATACTGAGTAGAAATTTTTTAAAAAAGGCAATTCTGACTTTTTTTTATGATTAGAGCTGTCCAACAATGGAATTGTCTGATTCATGATCAATTGGCGAATCAGTTAGTCAGTAAGCATTTATTATATTCTAGGTACTGGGGATATAAAAAGAGGCAAAAGGTAATCCCTGACTTCAAGGAGCTCACAATCAAATGGGGAAGACAATAAGCAAACGAATATGTACAGACAAGCTATATACAAGTTAATAGGAAATAAATAATAGCGAGAAGGCCCTAGAATTAGGAGGGGTTGGGAAAGGCTTCATGTAGAAAATGGGATTTTACTTGAGCCTGGAGGGCAGCTAGGAAAGACAGAGAAGAGGA
Source organism: Antechinus flavipes (assembly GCF_016432865.1). Classification (NCBI taxonomy): domain Eukaryota; kingdom Metazoa; phylum Chordata; class Mammalia; order Dasyuromorphia; family Dasyuridae; genus Antechinus; species Antechinus flavipes. The sequence continues at coordinate 365,248,933 of NC_067400.1, forward strand.
GGTGAAGTCTTCCAGGTATGGAAGAAATTCAGAGAAAATATGAACAGTATGTTGGAGGGAGTACGATATAAGAACTGGAGAGATAAGGAGACAGAAACCAGGTTATGAAGGGTTTTGAATATCCAAGGATTTTTTACTTGATACTGGGAGTGATAGGGAGCTATTGACATTTATTGAGTACATGTGTGACATAGTTGGATCTGAGCTTTAAGAAAATCACCATGATGGCTGAACTTAAATGGATTGCAGTGGACAGAGATTTTTGGTGGCAGATTAATGCAATAGACTATTGGAAGAGTACAAATATGAAGTGATGAGGACCTATATCAGGGTGTGGAAGTATCAGCAGACCGAAGGGGGAATATTCAAGTGAAATTACTCAGATAAAAATGACAAGACTTAGCAACAGATTAAATATGGGGAGAGAGTAAGATAGTGAGTCGAGAAAAAGGACGCTTTGATTGTGAGCCTGGTAGATTAAGAGCATGGTGGCATCTTCCTCAATAATAGAGATACTTGGAAGGGAGGAAGTTTCGGGAGAAAGATAATGACTTCAATTTTGGACATAAGTTTAAGACGTCTACTGACATATAATTCAAGATGTCTGAAAGAGAGTTGGAAATAAAGATGGGAAACTAGCATAGAAATTAGCGCAATAGGAGAACAGGAGACCGGTGTCCCCAAAATCTAGAGGGAAGAGAGATTATTAAGGAGAAAATGATGATCAGTTAACAGAGACTGCAGAGAAATCCAGAAGACTAGAGATTGATTAAGCCCGATTGAATTTGGCAATTAGGAGATCACAGTTTTAGAGAGAGCATCTTTGATAGAATGAAGTCAGAAACTATGTTGCAAGGAGATAGGAAGAGTAAGAAGAGACAAAAGGAAGGTATCTCTTGTAAATGATCTTTTAGCCACAAAATTTAGCCACAAAAGGCGAAGAAATTATGGGATGATAGTAGGGATAGAAGGATTGATTTTTTTCTTTAAAGGATGTAGAGAATTCATATTCACTAAAGTTCTTCAGAGGACAAATGAATACTTATTGGAGTCATTGTAGTGAGAATCACTTTTCACTATGATATAATGAAGAACACTAACCTTAGAGTTTGAGAGCCTACACATGAATTATGATTTTTTCTCTAATGATGTACCTTTGGGCAAATTACTTGACACTTAACTGGGATCTTCAGCTACCCCATCTGTAGAATAAAAGACTTAATTAGATAATCTTGAAAGCTCCTTCCATTTTAAAATTTCATAGTTTTCTAAATTGATCCTGGAATATATTCTATACTTCCACTGCCATCCCTCTCTCCTTCCCTCCCCCAACATGTTTTTGCCTAGGCGAAAAAATTCCTAGTTACCTTTCTATCTTCATTTAAGGTCTATTATGCTTTGTATTTACTAATATACATATTACAAAGTGATATGGAGAACTGAGACACCTAATAAGAAAACAAATAAGACCAGGAATCCCTAAACACATAAATATGTATATAGTAGTATGTAAATATGTAAGATTCAACTTAGACTTGATCAATTTAACTATGTCAGACAGATTTTTCAAAGGCAAGGCTTATGAATGAGGCTTTGGAAAAATATAGATGCATGTAGATACAATATAAATAAATGTACATATTCATGTATATAAAATACATGTATACATACTACATATTCATGTGCCTTTACATACACACATGTATATAAATGCATGTGGGGAAGGGTATAACATAAATCAAGAGAATCAAGGATCAAGGGTAAATTTTTAGGAAGAAAATGGGAAATGTAAATCTAGGAGGGGCTATATTGTTTGCTGGAAATAACAAGAATTTACAAATAACAGGGGGGAAAAGTATCTTGCCACAAGTCCTCAGAAATCAGTTACTCTAAAATGTAACTTATGCAAGATAAACTAAACAAAGAAATTTTAACAATTTGCAGGCAGGCTATATCTCAATTGAAAAATGCCAACAAAAGAGAGGTGATCTGCATAGTATTTAGAAAATGAGAGTTAGGGAGTAACAATTTATATTTCTTCACTTTGTCCAATGGAGAGAGTGTCCTAATCTTTAGATGATTGGTCTAGTTCTTCAAACCAGGATTTCTTAAAGTTTTTCCATTCATGACTTTTTTTCCCCCCATATGGGGTCATGACCCACAGTTTAAAAAGCTTTGCTTTAGACTAACAATAATAATTCATGTTTTTGCTTTTTAAAAATATTTATTTAAAATTAAATACAAAATAAGAAAAAAAAACAAAATAGAAAAAGAAAGAAAAGAAAAATAAAACAAAAGAAAATATTGTCATGTATGTAGTCAAATAACAGGGAGAGAATTCAAAATATGTAACAATAATTTTCCATTTCAAGAAAGCATATATAATAATAGAAGAGATTACACTCATGACTGTCCATCTTTTCTTGACTTCCTTATAAGTTATTCTTTCTTCTCTGGGGTGCACTTTTTAGTTTGTTCTTTTTTTCCCCTTCATCTCCCTCCCCCAACCAGGTTAGAGTTAAGCATGGTTATATCTACATATACTGGGAGTGATAGGGAGCTACACACACACTGGCACACACACATACACACACACATACACATACACATATATATTTATACACCCATAACATGCCCACCTACCACATAAATATATCTATATTTACATATATCTATGTGCACACACACACACATATATGCATTTATCTGTAGAGATGCATTTAAAACAACATTAATATGACTGACATCTAATGTGGATTTCTCTCTTGATTGAATCTTTAAATTTGACTTTGTCTGAGATGAAGGATACAAGCCATACTTTTTTTCTATTAAATACTCTTAATCCTTATAATAGTGTTTGTGTATTTCTCTTATTTCTTAGTTAACTCTTCTACTTTAATTCTATTCCTTAATTTGTCTTGCTATTACTTAACTCCCCCCAACATGGATCCCTCCTTTATCTTCTCCCCTCACCCTTTCCCTTCCTCTTTATTCCTTTCCCATTAATTTACATACCTTGTTCTATGGTAATAAATCTATATACCCTTCTTCTATACACCATCTAATTCTGTTTCCTTTATTTTGTTATAGATTTTGGAGACTGTTATACCCTTCATTCTGTGTATATTTATAAATACATACATTCATATATATACATATGCGTGTATGTGTGTGTGTGTACTGTTCCCTATTTAATCCATTCCCAATATTAGTAAATTTTCAGAATTACCAGCCCTCCTCTCTCCCTAATGCCTCTGTATCAAATCTTCTCTATTTCATTTGCATAGCATAATTACTATTTTTACCTTTTCCTAGGTAGTTTTGCTTTTTAGAGTCAGATCATACTCACTTCTGCCCCAATCTTTCTTTTGAACTATCCAATTACTGATGTCAATTGTAAACATATGGTTTATGCTGAGTACCTTGAAAGTAATTTTTGATGTTGGCTCTTATCTGTTAAATTTTCTATTGAGTTTGATTGAGACTCAGTCCTGAAAATATGCAAGCTTGTTGAATACATTTTTTTTTTCATTCAATATTTATAATGTCCTGACTAGATCCCTGGAGGGCCTCAGGATCAGTCAGAGTCAGGATCAATCAAAGTCCTTGGTCTTTAGGGAGAGAAGTGAAGGAGGCAGGCAAGGTGCCAAGCAGATCACCAAAAATGTATCCTGGATTCTGGAGTCCAGAGGGTCTAGCTTCTCTCTTCCTCGTCCTGTAGCCAAGTGACCCTGACCTCTCTCTCTCAGTCTTCCAATCCTTGCCTATGAATACCTCACCACCCCCAATTCAGCAAGTGCCAATCATGAGGAGAGCCATCCATCACATTACCATATCATCTAGGTAGATACTTATAGAGTCATTATCTCACATTGAATAGATAATTAGCCTTAAGTGCTCTGCTCTCTGATTCAAGCACATCTTTTCAGAGTTTCAGCCCTCTATAAATATTATCATTAGTTTTGCTAGATAAGACATTTTTGGCCACAGATCTAGTCCTTTTGATTATTGGTATTATTCTTGTACCTGTGATCTTTGTTGTAGCTGCTGATAAATCCTTACAATTTTAATTATAATTCCAGGATATTTGAATTTATTGTTGTTGTTGTTGTTTCTTATAGATTTTTTTCATTGATATCAGTGTTTTGAAATTTAGCAATAATATTCCTTTATGTTTTTCTTGTAGGATCTTTTTGAGGTGGTGATTAGTGGAATTTTTCGATTTCTACTTTCTCCTCTTTTTTATCACTTCAGAACAATTTTGTTTGATTATTTCTTATATTATTGCAATAAGCTTCATTTTCTTTTTTGGTCACAATTTTCAGGTAGCCTAATAATTCTTATATTTTTCTCTTCTTGATCTCTTCTCCAGACTTTTTTTTTTTAACCTGTTTCACATTTTGTTCTATTTTTTCATTCTTTATATTTTGTTTTGTTATTTCTTATATCTTCATTGGCTTACCCTTGCCCAATTATAATTTTCAAAGAATTATTTTCTTCTTTAAGATTCTGGATCTCCTTTTCAAGAGGGTTAGCTTTTTTTTTTTTTTTTTGTAATCTTGTTTTTCTTGGATAGTTCTTTTCTTTTCTTTTTTTAGTTTTTCTATAAATTTTTTTTGGGGGGCAGGTAGCCTTTAACATTATTCTTTGGGGTAAAAGAGGCTTTAAAAAAAACCCCAAAACTTCCTTGTTCTTCTCTGAAGATAAACCCTGGTCTTTCCTATTGCCATTATAATTTTCTATGGTTGAGTTCTTTCTTTGCCTGTTCATTATTATTACTTTTTCTTAATGAGAAGAAATTGTTACACACCACTAATCCTAGAGTGTGTGTGTGTGGGGGGGGGAGGAGGTAGGGGTATGGTGCCTCTGACTTCACTTCAACTCTCCCATCTGACCTGGAAATATAAACAAAAAACTCCACCCTTCAGTAAGTGCCCACGGTCTGCAGCATCCCAGCCCCTGCTTTTATCCTCACCCAGGGATACTAGTTCCTTTTCACCCAGGGCCCTGTCTTGTTAGCACAGTTTGGTTTGGCATTCCTTATCAGCTGAAGTTCCCTCTGTCTTCTTGCAGTTAGACCTTCCACTTCTCATGTTGTCTGGGAGGTGAAAGCTCTTGTGTTTCTGGCTGAGCTACTTCTGAACCCAGCTAGCCCCAAGCTCTCTACCTGATGTTTTTGCTGAGATAGCCTGTAAATGTTTACAATTCACACCTGTAAAACCTGAGTTCTGGGGCCTTTGTTTAGGTCTTCTCTGATTGTCTCAGAAGGACCCCCTCTTCTGTTCAAAGTCTTTGTTTTTTACTGGCCTATATCTGCTCTTAGATACAATTTTGCTTTGTTTATGGGGGAAATCTGGAGAGCTTGAATTTTCTGATCTATTCTGTCATTTCCCAGAATCCTTCCTGATTCAGATTTTTATCTCATTGTAAAATTCATAAAATGTTTTTTCTATTACAACAAATCTGGGAAATAGATAATGAAAATGGTATTATTTCTATGAGAAAATGGAAGATCAGACAAGTTAAGTTGCATATCTATTTTCACAAGAACTAAGTGTCCAAGTCAGTATTTTCCTGACTCTTAAGAATAACCCTTTTCCCACTATGCCACATTACCTTTTAATATATCTAGAGATACTGGAGAGAAGAGAGCTGTGATATTTCATCACACTAATTGTAATTTAATAAAAATATGGCTTTAGCTTGCTGTGTTTTAATTCTGTGTTCACCTACTAACTTTCTGTTCCTTAAATTGGTTCCCTGAGCCCTTGACTTCTCCTTTCAAAAAGAAGGGTACCTTTATTGGTCAATCTTAATTGTTGGGCATATATATGCCTTTGTAAATTAATAAACTAGTATTATGGCTTGTCAAACCCTTAAGAGTTTGGTTAATATATATATAAATTATATAGAGCTTGTAAATTTGTGATTGAATTGGAAAAAATGAGTTTGGGAACTGAAAAACTTACAGAGCAGATAATCAATTTCACTAAAATACAATTATGTCATTATCTCCAACCTGAAGCAGCTCGCTGACTACCCTTTTCTTGATTGCACTTTTGTCATATGAATTTTTGAGGAATGTATTATAATTAGGATCACAGACTTTTGGATATAAGAAGTTTTAAGATAAGGAAAATTAAGATATGAGATTCTGGTGGTGAGAAGTATTTTTGGTGAAAAAAGAAAAGCAACAGATGGATAGTATCATTAATTATTGTTTGAATGCTATCTGTTCTCAAGGAAGTTTTATCTTAGGGAATTATATAGATAGGCAGTGCTAGATTAGCTAGAAAAACTCACATATATGGACCTTAAAGTTACAGTTCAGGGAAATGGATTTGATCTTAATTTAAAGTTTCAAGCTGTACAATTATAATGAATTAGGGAGTTAAAAAAATTAAGACCTCCCAGGATGGGAGCAATGATTAAAAGTAGTATACATGTAGACTATACTTTTTTCACTGGTCAAAATATATCACCAAAACTAGGCTATTTTTCCCCCTTGATACAGGACAAATATTTATAATAATGATAATAATAATAATTATCATGGTTACATTCCTTTAAGGCTTACAAAGTGACATATATATATATATATATATATATATAGATAGATAGATAGATATATACATATATAGATATATATATATTCATTCATAGATATTCATATGATTCATAGATTCAAATGAATTAACATATATGTGTATATATTTTGGGAAGTCTGATTTATTATTAGTATTATTACTATTTTACAAATGAAAGAACTGTGGTTAAATGACTTGCCTAAAGTCATGTAGGTAGTAATTCTGAGGCAATCTTCAAATTCAAGTCTCCTTAATTCCAAGCATCCAGATAGAATAGTAGATAAAGCCCTAGGCTTGGAGTCAGGAAGACTCATCTTTAGGAGTTCAAATGTATCTTTAGACACTAGCTGTGTGACTCTGAGCGAGTCACTTAATTCTGTTTGCCTCAGTTTCCTCATCTGTAAAAATGAACTAGAGAAAGAAATGGCAAACTACTGTAGTATCTGTTAAAAAACAAAAACAAATCCAAATGAGTTCACAAAGATAACAAATTTCGTAACTCAAAGTCACTATCCCCTATGTTAATTATTGCTTCATAAAAAGGGGGAAAAAAGATAGGATAAGAGAATGTAGCAAAATGACCTTTTCTCTTAAGTTCTGACTCAAATTCATTTGTAAACTAGGAAGCATTATAGGAGTGAAGTGTGAGGTTCATAACCCCTTAGCTAAAGATGTTGGAGCCAGTCCTTATCTGGAAGTGTCTTCACCACCACCAGATTTTAGTACTTGGGAATTAGATGGCCAACAGAAAAGAAAAATAGATAAAGCTCAGAAGCTAAAAGCAAAGAGAAGTTTAATGACCACAAACCTACTGAGGATATTCAGTTACAAATGGAGTTGCCTCCTGAAGGGACCAGTTGTCCCAAAAACATTTTCTTAAGAATAAAATAAGGTATGAATTAGCTTAATCTTTAACTATTAGTTTAAACTTAAATAGGGTTTGGTCTGGGACCTATATTGTTGATCATTTGATAAAAATGAGAGTAGTGCTTCTTTGGTTTAATTGCTACCTAGCTTTAATACTTGAATGGGTGAAGCTTCAGTCAAACTGAGGTCTGTTGAATTCCTTAGCTTAAAAAGGCCAAAATCTCCCACAGCATCCAGAGCCATCTCTAGTCATCCTGATCTATATCTGGCCACTGGACTCAGGTGGCTCTAGAGTAGAAAGTGAAGTAGGTGACCTTGCATAGCCCTCCCTCACTTAAATCCAATTCATTGGCATATTGTGGTATCTCCTCCCTATTGTCATTGTCCTTTTCGAGAATGAATGACAAACAACAAACTTAAAAAAAAAATATGATCTGGGAATCAGTGCATCATATACTATAAATTCCTCACAAATAAAAAAAATCTTGTTTTAACACTTTTCAGCAGGGTTGGCGTGAGTGCCCATTTTAATGAAAGGAAATTTATGTTCTGTATTGGGAAGTAGAGTTGTTAAGTCCCTACTTCACTGGTTTTAACTTTTTCCTCTGCCATTAACTTTAAAAGGAATAAGTGTTATTTTCTGTGGTCCAGTAGAGAAATTTAGAAAGCTGTTACTGCTTTATTAATGAATCCCACAATGCTCTACCCAGTTTCTAGGTACAAGTCTCTAAGATTTTCTTTTAAATAAAATTTTCCTATGTGACCCCTACTCTTTCTCTTCTCAACTTTCTTTTCATTCTCTCCAAATCTAATTTTCTTTTTTTAGAATAAAGTTTTTTGATTAAATTTCTGAAAAGCAGTTTTCTTGTTTAGACAACAGAAAAGTACAAATTTCAAGCACTGCTGAAATTGTTTCAAATAAATTAGTAAGTTAAATTTTACTTATATTAACATTTCCCCTACAAATATTTCAAATCACTTGAATGTTTATTTTCAAAAGAATTATTAGATCTCTTTTAAATGCCCATACTAGACTCTAAAAGTCCAGAGGGAGACAGTGATTGGATACAGCTTCTAGGGGAAATGTGGTAGTAGCCCTGAGGCCATTAGACCTTGGCAGTACCTAATTCCACAAACAGTGATGGGTGTCAGATAACAATCTGTTATCAGTAATAACAAAGTTTCTGAGATAATGAGATGCATACCAAACCACTCTTCAATTCCATCTCTAAGACCACTTCTCAATTCTAATTCTAAGCCATAAAATTAGCATATCAGTATCTTCTTGTTCCTGGTTCTTGCTAAATTCTTTTGGAACTTAGCCTGCTTCAATTGGCATTATAATTACAATAAACTTTGCATTTTGCTTTGGAAATTGAAATGTTCAAACCTACAAAGTCTTTTGAGACATCTCACAACACTGGTCTGTGATCCCAACCTTTTGGGATCTTCTTCTGAACCTCAACATTATGGTACAAATATATCATGACTATTGAAAAAGAAATAGAACCATATAATAGGATTCTAAATCTAGAAATAGTCAATATAATTTATTAAGCACCTATTATGTTCCTGATATCATGCTAAGCTATGAAGATACAAAAAAAGACAAAAGTCAATTTCTTTTCACAGTTGAATGGGCCACAAACAGGGAAAATATTAGAATTAAGAGGGATTTGGAAACACTTCCTCTTGAATGTGGGATTTTGCCTGGCACGTGTAGGAAATCAAGGAAGTCAGGGGGTGAAGATATGGAAGAAAATCATTAAACCCATAGGAGATGGATGGGGAAAATTTCAGTACTAGGTAGATGGAGTGTCTTGTTCAAGGACTAGCAAAGAAGCTAGTGCTTCTTGTTGGAAGAGGAGTGTAAGATGTAAGAAGACTGGAAAAGTTGGGGTGGTTGTGGTTGTGAAAGACTTTGAATGTCAGATAAAGGATTTTTATTTGATCCTAGAGATGATATGAAGACACTGGAGTTTACTTAGTAGGAAGTGGTGTTGCTGCTGAATGAGACCAGGCGAAGATTTCTCAAAAGGACTGTGGGATAGAGTATATTAGACCTTGGGCCTAAGTTTCAAGAAGTCACATGATCTCCCAAAAGTAGACAGCATTGTTGATCATTAGTCAATGGTTATTTCCTTTTCAGTCCTTTCAATGAATTTAAAAATCAACAGGAAGGGAGGTTGTGCCCGTTTCTCTTTTTTTGTGACTATATAATCCATTCTGTTTTCTCTATGCGCCACACACAATGCTGGACTTTGTCCAGTTGATGTGCTTGGATCTCTCCTTGCAAGGATCAAATAAATGCTTCCTGTTTGTATTGAAGATGCTTTTGAGTGGTCAGTTTGGGTAAGGGGATCTAGCACCTTTCCCACACATTTTATGGGGACTCATCCAGGATCTGTGACTTTCTGGAGAGAATGATGGGGGTTGTGATATGAGTCAGGCACCGGGTTGAGGGATTGTCTCCAACCATCCTCAAGATTGTATTCCTAGCCTCCCTCTATGTGAAGTATGGGCCTGAGGCAGAGACACTCAATAAAACCAGAAAACAGAAGTAAAGTCTTTGAATAAGCCTGAGGACAGACGATAGGACAGTCAGGTAACTTGTGTGTGTGCATAATCCAGGGATAAACACTTTGTGTGAGCACTGAATGGGACTCTGGGATCATCAAGACTTAGTGAACCAAGAAAAGGAAGTCCTGATAAATGGCACAAAGCAGGGGAAAATCTGGTTGATTGCCTGGATGGAGACAGCTTCATGGATGGAGAAGTGGGTTTTGTGATTTACAGGATCACAAGTCATTAGATTAGAGCAAAAATCTAAGATATAAATTACCAGAATATAAAGAGAAAGATAAAAAGAAAATGATAAGATATTGCTGTTTTGTGTGGGGATAGGACAATTCTTCCATGTCATTTTTGTCAGTGTCTGTGTCTTTGTGTAGAATATCTGTGTCATGTCTGTTCTATGAGCTATATTTTGTTACCTGCAAAAAATTTAAGTGCAGCTAGCAAGAAGAAAAACTTCTATGCTGTATAAGAACACTGGGAAATATGTATATTTTTAACACTCTTGACTTCTACCTTAGAAGGGAAAAAAAGTCTGAATTTTTTCCTGTGGACCCTTGCTCTGGCCAAGCTGGGGGCTACAGAAATAAAGTTAGCAAATTTATGAGAGCAATAATTGGGGAATTTGGCAATTGGTTGTTTCAAGATTGTAAAAGTGCTCATACATACAAAGGTATGTTGAGATAAATGATTTTTATGTGTGTGTAAAGAAATTTTGGAAGCAAATTCAACTAAATTAAGGCCTCCCCAAAATGAGAAAGATGGTGCATAGGGTAAAGAGAGTCTCTTTCTCTTTCTTCCTCCTTCTCCCATTCCCTGACTGCAGCAGGAATACATGGACTAGGGGGTGAGAGGGAGAGAGAAAACATACCATCAAGTACTTCGCCTTTTGTGATTCATAGAGGAAAGAAACAAAGATTTGGATAGGCGGACAAAAACAATCAAAAGGTAATAATTTCTTTTTAACTGGGAATTGCGATTTGGCTTGTAACTAAAAGTTTGTTAAAAGTTTTGTTAAATAACCACAAATCTTATCTGGATAAGGTTTGTACTTTAAAAGCCTAGAGATCAGAGAATATGCAGCTCTGAATTGTAGGAGGAGGTAAAAAAAGAACAAAGAAAGTGAATGTCAATCAAAGAAAATAAATAGACAGGAAGTGAAGGAGAGTCTTTTTCTGAAATTTCTCTTAAATGTAAGTTTGTTAGATTTCTTAAAACTATCTTGTGAATAAAATTGTTATCTCTGATAAAATTGTTTGAGTTATATACGTCCCAAAGAAGGAATGAGTTTACTGATAATCTACAACTTTGTTAAGTAGGAAAAATTTCTAATGATTGCCTTTTACACCAGGGATGTTGAGCTTAAGGCTATCTCTTTAGATATTAAGATGAATTGTAAATTTTATATGATGAATCTTTTATTATTATAGTTATATGAGACAATCACTATTAACTGGTATCTGCTAGAATTGTGAATTTGTTAATTTTAAACCCAAGATCTTAGACATTTCTGTGCAAATATTGAAACATTACTACTGGAAATTTAAATCTGTATTTGATTGGATTTTAAGTTAAAAATAGATTATTAAAACAAAGTTCTGGTAATGTTTCTTAAGAGAAACACATGTTTGTATTCCCTAATTAGATGAAATATATTGCTTCCTAAAATGTATATTAGGTAATTTGTAAAAAAATTATGAGGTGTTTTAAAATTTTGTCAGCTCTGCTGGATAGGTACAAGTTTTATGGAAATTTAGTCCAAAGTTTTTTAGATATTATCTATATTGTGAATCTTAAGGTTTAAAAAAAAAGATGATTTTAAAAACAAGGGACAAGAAAGACTGATTTGCAAAAGCAATTGAAAGTTTGAATGGAACATCTAGTTATAATATCACAAGGTAAAATATTGATTTTGAAAATAACTTTTCAAAAAATTGTTGTTTATGTTAGAATTGGAAATGACTGCATTACATGAGATTCCTATCCATTTTTGTGATAGGCTATGTTATGTTTATTTGACTATCACTTTTGTAAATGGTGAAATTGCTAGTTAAGTAGGGATTATTGTAATCTTGAAACCTAAAATTGTAAAGGATTATTGATGTGATAGGGTGTGTGTGTGTGTGTGTGTGTAAAAGAGAAAGAGAGAGAGAGAGAGAGAGAGAGAGAGAGAGAGAGAGAGAGAGAAAGAGAGAGAGAGAGAGAGAGAGAGAGAGAGAGAGAGATGAGAGAGAGAGAGAAGTATGAGAGAGAGAGAGAGAGAGAGAGAGAAAGAGAGAGAGAGAGAGAGAGAGAGAGAGAGAGAGAGAGAGAGAGAGAGAGGAGATGTAAAGGCACAAAGAGGAAGAGGATGTTTTGGCCAGTATCAAAAGGTGTGGTTTCAGGACCCAAAATTGAAAGGATAGAATAGACACCAGGAATGGGAAATATGAAATGGAGTGGGAGAGCATAGAAAGGGGTTTTAATAATTAATGATGGAAAAAAAGGAAAAGTTCTTTAGTGGAACTTGCCATTTGCCAGGAGAAAGGAAACACTCCATGAGGTTGGTGCATGCCCTTAGTTAGCAGACTAAATCCTGAGAGAGACTTAGCACCCTAAAAGAATTAGCTATAAGGAGAAAAAGTGGGGTCAGAAAAAATAGTGAAGTTAGGAAAGATACCACATGGCATAAGAAAAGGCGAAAGATACCATGAGGTGGAGTGCTTTGGTGAGCTGACCCAGGGGCAGGCAATGGCCATGGGATAGCCCATGGACAGATTTTGTGGGGAGGATTTGATCCCAGGGGCATGACTAGGATTTCTGGTAGGGCATGGCAGGCTGAGACTGTGTCTCTGCAGGTGGGTCTAGGGTGGGTCTCAAGAGTTTGACATAACTTGGATTTCAGACTGGACCACCTCCCCAAAGGGTGAGACCATGGACCTGAACTGATGTCTATCTGTGCCTTCTCCTTGCTTGCCTAGAAGACTCTAAAGTGAGGTTGGACAGGCAGAAGAAGTAGATTTCAGCTCCTGCTCTAGGGTCCATTGTTCAGCTTTGTGAACTTGCTGGGTTTGGAAAAAGCTTGGTTCTGGGTGTAGAGTTCCAGTCCCTTTGCTTTTAGGTTTCTGGAGGTTTTTGATTGGGAATTTTGGTAGTTAATTAAAATTTAGAATTGAAAACTGTATATTAATTATTTTCATGATCTGTTGGCTTGGGAATGTTAAAGCTTAAACTTGGGAATGTTACTTTCCCTCACTGGGTATGGCTGCTCCTTAAGAAATGAGAAAACAAACCTACTCACTGGAGCCCACCACTCCCCCCCACCAATTAATTGTTTCTATTGTTTAAAGGAATAGCTTAATTAATATGGTGTTAATAACTGAATATTTGTTTTTCTAGTTTATGGCTGCTTTCAGTTAAAGTCATTTTTGATGCTGTAGCAATGATTCTATTGCTTAGAAATGCAAGAAGTTTTCAGCGGTTTGTTAGAACTGCAAGTTCTCTGAATATGGTCTTCATCTGTATTCAGAAAAATTATTTAATATTTATTTAAGGGCATAATGGCTTCTTTGTTTAATGAATATGTTAACAAAGATGATTTATAGTTTTCTTGAAAAACCTAGAGCAGAATTTTAACCTGATATCCCTGCACTAGTTTTGACTGTGCCTTGCAAGTACATGTAATAGGTTGTGAAACTTGCTTTTGAGATGACATCTTTTAGAACTGTAACTAATATTGTTTTGAATTTTGAATTTGGGTATGATTGCCTGAGACATTAAATAAAAACCCATCATTTAGGAGAAATGCCATAAGTTACTCAGAGGGATGCCTTCCTGAGTTTTTATGAGTGGATATCTTATCTGGACAAGAGTTGGGAGGACAACCTTGGCTTCTGCTTAGTTTCCTGTTCTGTTTCTTTGTTTCTCAATTGTTACTGCATGATTGGTTATCAGACAGAGATAAGGATGTTTAATCCTGTCATGTATGTGTTCTCAGACTGAAGTCTGAAAGAATTTTGATGCTATTATAACCATGTCCCTGCTTTTCCCTCTTATAGCAAATTTCTATAACTAAAGCAAGTGGTCCATAGTCCATAGATGCCATGAGCACAATACAAGTATGTAGATGATATCTTGCCGTGCAGCCCAACCCTAAAGGCTTCTCAGGCTGCTACCAAACAACTTTCTGGCTTCCTGGAGTGAGAGTTTCTTTGTGAAGGAGCACTTTACCTATCAGTCTGTTAAGTATTTGGGCCGTGAATCAACTTCCACCTCTCTTTAGCTCACTGCAGAGATGAAGCAGATAATCTTATTACTCCCTGATCAGGCCAAGGCTTTTAATACCCTGAAAGCTAAACTAATCTCTTGACCCATAGCTAAAGCCTTTTACCCTGTATGTTGTTGAAAGGCAGGAGCAGGTCCTAGGGGTCTTGACTCAGTCCCTGAGATCTGATACCAGACTCCTTTCTTACTTCTCAAATAAACTTGGTGTCTTTGGGGTGACACCCTCCCACCTTAGAGTAGTGGCTACCATAGTCTTTCTAATTGAGGAACCCTCTAAGCTCACCTTGGGCCAATCATTGGCAATTCTAACTCCCTACCAGTTTCAAAACATTTTTGCCATCACCAGAGCTTTAGAATTGGGGAAATTAATAAATGAATATCTATACTTACTCCAAATAAGCCTTTCATGTTTTGCATGTGTTGGGAGACATATAGAAAAAAAAAGGGATTTTTGACAGCCATTCATTCCCCCAGTAAGTATTCAGGGTAACAATTACTGCAAGCTGTTCCTGGACTTAGAGAGGTTTCTGTTATGTTTTGTAAAGGACAACAGAAGAGGGATTCCCTTCAGTACAAGGGAAATAGGCTTGAAGATTCAGCTGCCTTTTTGTCCCTGACCATGGCATCTTTAATTCCCCAATTCCTAAGTCCTACATTCCCTCATATACCTCCCAGGCAAGTAAATTCTCCTCCCCCATCTTGGGGGGATCTAGAGGAGGGGAGGATTGGCAGATGGATTTTGTATATATGTCCCTTGGCAGGGGCTTCAAACTGCTTTTGGGTTTTGTTGACACCTGTATTTGGTCAATCTGAAATCACCTGATATCTGATTCTGACATTCAGCACTGATGCTGCTGGTGCCACTTACAAGTCACTTGTCTCCCCTCAGTCTGGAGCTCACTGGACAGGGTCAGCTCTACATCCCTTAGCCTGAAGCAGCTCAGAAGATGAAGCCTTCTTCCCTCTGTCCCAAATGAATCTGGGTCTGAACTGCTTGAGGAGGGGAGGGTGGAATAATGGCCCTGAGGCCATTGGCTAATTGGCTGCTAGATGTCAATCTGATGGTCTGAGATGACAGGATTTCCAAGACAAATGGTGGGAGTTGGTGGAAGCAGGGAGTCTGATTCCTGAAAGCTTCCAATAATGTGTGGGTGTTAGTTCTGAATGGTAGAGGGTTGGTTACAGTTGATACTGAAGAGAGGGACAAGTCTGAAGGCCTAGATACCGATGATGTCCTAGTGGAAGAAATGTATCAAGA
Organism: Antechinus flavipes; assembly: GCF_016432865.1. Lineage (NCBI taxonomy): Eukaryota > Metazoa > Chordata > Mammalia > Dasyuromorphia > Dasyuridae > Antechinus > Antechinus flavipes. The sequence continues at coordinate 365,264,482 of NC_067400.1, forward strand.
TTGGTGTGAGAAATCTTCAAATGTATGAAATAAAGAGGAGGGATTGATGGGACCTGGTGAAGATTTCCAAAAAGACTATGGGATTGAGTAAGTTAGACCATAGGCCTAATTTTCAGAAAGCCACGTGATCTCTGGGAATTAGCATTGTTGACCATTGGTCAGTGGTTACTTCCTTTTCAATCCATCTAATGAATTTAAAAATTAACAGTAAGGGAGGTTGTGCCTGTGTCATTTTTTGTTATATAATCCATTCTCTGTTTCCGTCATGGTCCACACATCATGCTGAACTTTGTGCAGATGATGTGCTTGGACTTCTCCTTGCAAGGACCAAATAAATGCTTTCTGTTTCATGCCTCTGAATAGTTAATTTTGATAAAGGGGCTAGCACCCCATCCCACACAATGGGGTACAGATTCTAGGGGAAACATATCAGTGAAGAAGTGCCCTGATCTTGCAGTGCTTCTGTTCTAACAATCTTTCAATGATTCTTAAGTTTTCTGGCTTTAGAATCCGTGATCCCGAAGTCCTTCTGACCTTGGAGTACTATTCTTCTTACAATCTGTCTGTCAATGATTCTAAAGTCTTCTGGCCTTAAAATAGTCCTACAAACACTACTGATTGTCAGTTAGGTAATCTGTTGGTCAATGATAACCAAGTTCCTGAGACAAAAATGAATAGACCACTCCTCAAACCTACTTTGCCATAAAAATTAGTTCTGATTTGACTTTGTTCTATAAATGTATCTTTTTTTCTTGGTTCCTTGCTAAGTTCTTTTGGAACTTAACCTACTTCAATTGGTGTTACAAATACAATAAATTTTGCCTCTTGATTTGGATATGGGTTCAAGCCTGCAAATTCTTTTTTTTTTTTTTTTTTTTTAGCACTTAGTATATATATTTTTTATTATAGCTTTTTATTTACAAGATATATGCATGGGTAATTTTTCAGCATTGACCCTTGCAAAACCTTCTGTTCCAACTTTTCCCCTTTTGGGAATTCAACTTATTAGCTGAGTGGAACATGGACTAGAATGAGGAGAGTCTTAGTATAAGATGAACCAGAAGATGACAGAAATAGTTCAGCCCTGAGGTGATGTGGTGGTAGGCTGAGAATAGAAATGAACATATAATAGAGTTGTTGAGTTGTGAATTAGATAATCCTTAACAATAGATTGGATTATACCTTAGTTGTGAACTTGATGGACTGGGAGAGTGATAGTGGTCTTAACAGGGAAATTTGGAAGTTGGGAGGTTGTAAAAGAAAAATCTCAGTTTTGGACATGTCAAGTTTAAAATGTCTACAATATATTCAGTTTTGCACTATCTAATATGTAGCTGTCATCAGGATGGAAATGACAACTGAATCTAGGGGAGCTAATGAGATCACCAAATGAAGTACGGAAGGAACCTCAAAGCTTATCTGGACTATTCCCACCTTCCCTCCCTATTTTGTAGATAAGGAAACCTTGTTCTAATAGTTAAAGTGCACTGTGAGTCAATTAACAATTCATCTCTGTGAATAAAAATCTTCTCTTTTTTTTCTTTTTTATTGAAATAATTAGAATTATAAGACAGCTAGTGCTGCAGATGATAGAATTCCAGCCCTGGAATCAAGGAACTGAGTTCAAATCTGGCCTTAAATAGGTAAGTCATGTAACTCTATGTGCCTCAATTTCCTTATCTATAAAAAGAGCTGGAAAAAATGGAAAGACATTCCAGGTTCTTTGTCAAGAGTTGGACATGACTAAAAAATGATTACTTATTATAAGATTTTCAATATAAATATTTAAAATAACTCTAGTTTTTTTCAGGTCCTCAACAAAAGGACTAATAGATTCTATTAATAATAAAAAGGATAAAAACTGTCTTAAAATAAAAAAATGAGAACAATCTCAATAATAATAAAAAAGATGAGAAAAGTATAGTCTCTAAGTTTCAGTAAAAGTGGTCATTTGCCAGCCCTTTTTGTAGTGGCCAGAAACTGGAAACTGAGTGGATGCCCATCAATTGGAGAATGGCTGAATAAATTGTGGTATATGAATATTATGGAATATTATTGTTCTGTAAGAAATGACCAGCAGGATGAATACAGAGAGGCTTGGAGAGACTTACATGAACTGATGCTGAGTGAAATGAGCAGGGCCATATACAACAACAATACTATGTGATGATCAATTCTGATGGACGTGGCCATCTTCAACAATGAGATAAACCAAATCAGTTCCAATAGAGCAGTAATGAACTGAAGCAGCTACACCCAGGGAAAGAACTCTGGGAGATGACTATGAACCACTACATAGAATTCCCAATTCCTCTTTTTTTGTTCGCCTGCATTTCTGATTTCCTTCACAGGCTAATTGTACAATATTTCAAAGTCCGATTCTTTTTGTACAGCAAAATAACTGTTTGGACATATATACTAATATTGTATTTAATTTATACTTTAACATATTTAACATGTATTGGTCAACCTGCCATCTGGGGGAGGGGGTCAGGGGAAGGAGGGGAAAAATTGGAACAAAAGGTTTGGCAATTGTCAATGCTGTAAAATTACCCATGCATATAACTTGTAAATAAAAAGCTATAATAAAAAAGTGGCCATTTGCACTGACAAAAGATATTTCTTCACTAGGGGTGATGCCAATGAAATCGTAGATCTGGCTAGTAATAATAAGAAAAAGAGAATGAAAAGAGAAGAAATAAACTCTCATTTCATGTAATGCTTAAAGGTTTGCTCTTTCCATATAATAGTTCTGTTAATAGTTAGTGAAAGTATTATGAACATATTTAACAGAGAAGAAAATTGAAGCAGTTTAGAAGCAGAGGTACCTGCCCAAGGTTACCCAGTAGTAGATGTTTGACAGAGATTAATAGAAAAGCACTGTGGGATGCTGGATAGAGTGCTGTTCTCGTTTCCTAGAAGGCATAGGTTCAACTATCATCACATATTTACTAACTGTATTACAATGGGTAAATCACTTAACCTTCCTGAGGTTCAGGTAACTGTCTAAGTAACAGATGGATTGTGATCTATTGACAAAAGACATTTTCCTGTTTCTCCTATTCCCTTTTTCTTTTTGAAAAGAAAATTTTTTCATATAAAATTTATTTCTTAGTTGCATCTCACTTGAAAATGGCATCTGCTTCTGGACTTAACCAAAAATCAAGAGTTGGTAGTGGCTGTCATGGGAATAACACTTTTTGTGTTATTTATAGTCAGAGTAAATAAGGCAGACATTTATGCCGCTGTGGCTTGGATTCTCCTAAATCTTGCCTTACATGTGAAATGTGTGTGATGTGTCAAGTTTTAGGAAGCTCTTACTGTTGAACAAGTCCCTTTGATCTTCCCAAGGCTTGAAAGCTGGAAGTGTAAAATGTTTGATAGCTTCTTATATTTTCAAAAAGACTCACAGGTAATCCAAATTTAGTCTGTGGATTGTAAGATGATGCACGAAGGATCTATATTATAAGCGGGTATCATTTAATTGGTAATATGATCTGCTAAATCAATCATATTTATTTTTAGAATATTTTAATTACTGGCTCAGGTTAAAAAAGATGTTACCCTGTTGGCATTCATGAGAAATATTAGTTTACACACTGGCTATCTATTGTCATATTGATGAATAAATGTTTTCATATAAAGCATATTTGTTTTTGAATGAGCTCATATGATTTCATAGTATAAACATTTTTCTCTTAATCAGATTTCTGTCTCATATTTAGCTATGAAACACTGATTGAATCCCTTTTATATTCAGGATTCTTTATAAGGATATAGACAGACTGATATATAGAGATAAAGAAAATTAGATAGATAAAATTATAGAAGCGAATATAGAGATGGAGCATGATTGACAAAAGATAGAAAAGCAATATGCTGTCATAGGATGTTATGATTTATAGCACATGTGAAGAATTTTAGAAACCTTAAAGCACTATTTAAATTCTTGCTATTACTATAAATTAGGAATTATTTCAGATTTTTTATTTGTATCTCAAGTGCTAGCATAACGCTCGGAATTTTGTAGGTGCTAAATAAATGTTTGTAGTTTGACTGATAGAACTGGAGGGAATCTTAGAGATTTTCTAGTCTAATTCTCTTATTTCATAAATGAAGAAACTGAGGCCTTGATTAAATTAATTTCTCCAAATCTACTAAGAGGTACTATAAGAGGCAGAGTCTGAATTCAGGTCCTGTAAATATAAATCAAGTACTCTTTCTTCTGTACAACACTAGGTACAGAATCTTATAGGAGAAAAAATCCACACATAAAAGGATACAAGAACAATTGCAGGATAACATATCAATAGATACAAAATAAATCCAAAAAAACAGATAAAAATGAGAATGCAGGGGTTGGTTTGAGTATTTGAGTAAGTTTTCTAAGAAGAGAAATCTCCATTATTTTCTGTGACTCATTGGTATGAGCTTAAATTAGGGACACAGAGCTAAATTTTCAGAATTTTGCTTTACTCAGTTGCTGACTGCAAAATCTACATTTCCTCTTTCTCAAAGCTATCACCCATTTCCATCCTTTTTCCTCATTCTAGATATGGACAATTATCTTGCGACCTATATATCACTTTAGTCCACTGGCAAAATAATCACTTGTCTTAAATATTTAAAAGAAGTCAAGGTGTGCCAAGATAAATAAGATAATCAAGTTTAGTGGGAAATATGCCATGCATTGCCTTAATTATATAAATATTGAATAAATGTATGTTTCTCTTTTTCTTAATTCTTCCCAGGAATCTACATTTAAATTGGACCTCTAAGTCAGTCAATAAACATTTATATTATCATCTACTATATGTCAATTATTGTTCTATGCACCAGAGATGCAAAGAAAAACAAAACACAGTCCCTGATCTCATGAAACTCATGGTCCAACTGGAAAATGACTGAAAAACTTCTGCTACATAATTAAGATGGAATCCTATTATTCTATAAGAAATGATGTCAGATGGTTTAAAAAAAATCTGAAAAATTTGGGAAAACCTTTATGAACTGATGCAGTAAAGTAAGCAGAAGTAGGTGACTATACAGTAACAGCAATAGTGTAATGATGATCAGCTGTGAAAGAATGAATTACTATAATCAATCCAATGATCATGAGTAATTCCAAAGGATATATGATTGAAAAATGTCATCTACTTCATCAAAGAGAAATATTGAACTCTGAGTGCAGATTGAAATATAGATTTTTTTCACTTTTATTTTTCTTGCTTTTGTTTTTTTTTTTTTTTGGTTTTGATAGAATAGCTAATATGGGAGTGTCTTTTGTGATGTCACAGGTATAATTGATTTCATATTTCTTACCTTCTGAAAGCATGAGAGATAAGTAGGAGAGACAATTTATAATTAAAAATAAAAATGTTAATAATAAATAAACAAATGAAAATATTTAGTCCACTTACAGAGATCAAACTTGCATGTTTATTATCTCAAAAGAGAGGCTTAATATGTTAATTAACATCCCAATATTTATGTTATCTATATATTTATCATATTATTTCATACAGATAATTTATTAAAATGTTAATAATTTTGGACACATTTGAAACTTGGATTATGTTTATTCATATTGCATTCTATTTTTTTTTCTTTTTTAGAAGTTCCATCAGAATTTTTTGTGTTTTCTTCTTTCTTACTTCTGTATCCTGCAATCCCTTAGCATCTGGAAGAAACTTTATATCTAGTGCAATCATGACTCAGAGATAGAATGTAAAAAAAATTCTTATGAAGGGAGAATCTGCATAGCAATTTTTCTGATTAAACAAGAATAATAAATAAAAAAGTGGACAGAATTAGACCAGATTCTCTGTAAATTATTTCTGCCCTACTCACGAAATTTTCCATTTAAACTAGCCAGGCATAAAACTTTATCATCTAGTCGCTGGGAATACCAACAGTGTTCTTTAGATCATTTTTTATCAAACATTTCCACTGACCTTTTTTCCAGTATCGATGTCTTGATGTAAAAACCTGAGCTTATGGTGGTAAAAATCAGAAGAGACAGCAACAGCCTTGGCTCACTTCCCTTGTTTGTTTCAACTAAGCAGCAATTGCCCATCAGAATGTACTTCCCTAAGGGTGTCTCACAGCTGGGTCAAAGGCACAAATGAGAGCTGAGAGGAAAATCCAAGAAGTTGTCATGCTAGGGAAGGCAAAAAATGGTGAAAGAATAAGTGTTTCTTCCTTATGTTTCCAAGTCCTTTGAGATGTGTAAATACAGGGTGGGGTGTGTGTGTAGGAAATGGGGAAGTGATGGGGATTCAAGACTGATTTACTATATCAACTTTGACAATTAACATATTTATATTCAGAATTAAAGTAATTTAAATGTAAAGAAGATAGATAGATGAACATCTATAATACTATAGATAATGTAGTATATCTATCTATATCTCCTTGTATTTAACATTCTTATCATAATAGACACCTGTGATTGATTTATAGACAGATATAAATACATTATAACTTCCACATCACGACTTTCCCCATAATAATTTCAACGTATCAGGGTCAGCATATGAAACCAAAGGGGAATTCTGGGAGTTTTGCAGAAACAATAGATGACACAATGTATAAATACTCACCCAAATTTTACAATAAGATACTGTAAACACCCCATGAAAGAAAACAAGAAAAAAATTCAAACTTATTTTGTATGAAGGGAATGTCAAAAAATTTTATTTGGATTTTTCAGGTGTGGAATGGATACATGTCGATAGATAGATGTCCATTGCTATTTATTGATATCTATCATCTATCTATATCTACCTATCATTTATCTATCTACTATCATTTATCTATTTATCTAATATCTATCTATGTCTATTATCTATCTATCAGCTATCTATATCTATCACCTAAATATTTATCATCCCCTTTGTCACTTCCCGTCTCTCATTCTGTGACCTTTGTTGGGATAACAGGGAACATGGAATAAACAGTCAACATCAGTCACAAAGATCTTAGTTCACTTCCTGCTTCTGGAACTTGCAATTGTCTGTATGACACTGAAGAAATCCCTTAATCTGTTTATGTCTCTTTCAATGTGGTAAAAATAAAATACAAAGTAATTGCTGATTGGCATTAATAATGGAAATCTCTGCCATGGAAGCTCTTGACACTGATAGAATCCTAAGTATGGACTAAAATAATATTAACAGACCTTTTTAATGAGATGATGTGCTGTAGAGGTTGTGGATTTAGGATCAGAGAGCCTAGATTTGACTCCAGTTTTGCCGCTTACTATTTATATGATCATAGCAAGTCAATTAATCTCTTTGAGTCTCAATGAAGTAGTTGGATTAAATGACCTTTAAAGTCCTTTCCAGCTTGAACACTATAAATATTTAGTTTATATGGATTATTTTGTTCATGGAAAAAATTGGCTATTAATGATTCCAAACTTTAAATTAAAAAAAATTTTTTTAAGCTTTTTTATTTTCAAAATATATGCAAGGAGGGACAGATAGGTGGCACAGTGAATAGAGCACCAGCTCTGAAGTCAGGAGGACCTGAATTCAAATCTGACTCAGACACTTAACAATTCCTAGCTATGTGACCCTGGGCAAGTCACTTAACCCCAATTGCTTCAGGGGGGAAAACAACACAACAACAACAACAACAACAAAAACATATGGGAGGATAATTTTTCAACTTTGACCCTTGCATAGCTTTGTGTTTTAGATTTTCTCCTCTTCCCCCACTCTCTCCTCTATATGGCAAGCAATCCAATATATGTTATACATGTTAAAATATGTTAAATTCAATAAGTGAAAACATATTTATACAATTCTTTTACTGCACAAGAAAAATCAGATCAAAAACGAAAGTAAATGAGAAAACAAAATGCAAATGAACAATAACAAAAAGAATGAGAGTATTATGTTGTGATCTATATTCAATTCCCACAATCCTCTCTCTGGGTGTAGATGGTTCTCTTCATCACTGAACATGTGGAACTGGTTTGAATCCTTTCATTGCTAAAGAGAGCCAAGTTCGTCAGAATTGATCAGTCTTCTTGTTGCCGTGTATAATGATCTCCTGGTCCTGCTCATTTCACTTAGCATCAGTCCCTGTAAGTCTCTCCAGGTCTCTCTAAAATCATCCTGCTGGTCATTTCTTACAGAACAATAATGTTCCATAACATTCATACACCACAATTTACCCAACCATTTTCCAATTGATGGGCATTCATTTAGTTTCCAGTTTCTTGCCACTACAAAGAGGGCTGCCACAAACATTTTTGCATATGTGGGTCCCTTTCCTTCCTTTAAGATCTCTTTGGGATATAGGCCCAATAGAAACACTGCTGGGGCAAAAGCTTTTTACAGTTTGATAACTTTTTGAACATAGTTCCAAATCACTCTCCAGAATGGCTGGATCCATTCATAGTTCTATCAACAATGTATCAGTGTCCCAGTTTTCCCATATCCCTTCCAACATTCATCATTATCTTTTCCTGTCATCTTATCCAATTTCAGAGGTGTGTAGTGGTATCTCAGAGTTGTCATAATTTGCATTTCTCTGATTTATTTAGAGCACCTTTTCATATGACTAGAAATGGTTTTAATTTCTTCATCTGAAAAATTGTTTGTTCATATAATTTGATCATTTATCAATTGGAGAATGCTTTGAATTCTTACAAATTTGAGTCAATTCTTTGTATAATTTAGAAATGAGGCCTTTATCAGAACTCTTAAATATAAAAATGTTTTCCCAATTTATTTCTTCCCTCCTGATATTGTCTGCATTAGTTTTATTTGTACAAAAACTTTTTAACTTAATATAATCAAAATGATCTATTTGGTGTTCAATTATGAATTCCACTTCTTCTTTGGACACAAATTCCTTTCTTCTCCACAGATCTGAGAAGTAAACTAGGCTATGTTTTTCTAATTTGTTTATAATATCACCCTTTATGTCTAAATCATGAACCCATTTTGACCTTATCTTGGTATACAATGTTAGGCGTGGGTCTATGCCTACTTTCTGCCATACTAGTTTCTATTTTTCCCAGCAGTTTTTGTCAAATAATGAGTTCTTATCCCCAAAGCTGGGGTTTGTGGGTTTGTCAAACACTAGATTGCTCTAGTTATTGACTATTTTGTCCTGTGATTCTAACCTATTCCACTGATGGACTGCTCTATTTCTTACCCTTACCAGATGGTTTTGATGACTACTGCTTTATAATATAGTTTTAGATCTGGCACAGCTAGGCTACCTTCATTGGCAATTTTTTTTTTCATTTGTTCCCTTGAAATTCTTGAACTTTTGTTCTTCCAGATGAACTTTGTTATTATTTTTTCTAGATCTGTAAAATAATTTCTTAGGAATTTGATTGGTATGGCACTAAATAAATAGATTAATTTAGGTTATATTGTCATTTTTATTATATTCACTCGGCCTAACCATGAGCACTTGATATTTTTCCAACTGATTAGATCTGATTTTATTTGTGTGGAAAGTATTTTGTAATTGTGTACATATAGTTCCTGACTTTCTCTTGGCAGATAGATTCCCAAATATTTTATACTTTAGCCATTTATTTTGAATGGAATTTCTTTTTGTATCTCTTGCTGCTGGACTTTGTTGGTAATATATAAAAATGCTGATGATTTCTGTGGGTTTATTTTGTATTCTGCAACTTTGCTAAAGTTGTGAATTATTTTTAGTAATTTTTATTTGAGGGTTCTCTAAGTATACCATCATATCATCTGCAAAGAGTGATAATTTGGTTTCTTCATTACCTACTCTGATTCCTTTAATCTCTTTTTCTTCTCTTATTGCCAAAGCTAGCATTTCTAATACAATATTGCATAATAACAGTGATAGTGGGCAACCTTGTTTCACCCCTGATCTTATTGGGAATGGTTCAGTTTACAAATGATGCTTGCTAATGATTTTAAATAGATACTACTGATAATTTTAAGAAGAAGTCCATTTATTCCTATACTCTCTAGTGTTTTATTTTTTTTAATAGGAATGGGTGTTGGATTTTATCAAATGCTTTTTCTACATCTCCTGAAATGATCGTATGATTTTTGTCAGTTTGGTTATTGATATAGTATGACTCCAAATTTTGAATGAAAGAGAAAAATAAAATTTTTCTTTTGGCATTTTGGTCTATATGGTATTATGTCTATAGAGTTGAAAATGTGCCATTTCTAAGCTGAGAAAACCACATTTTATATTAAACTCCCTTGAGTTCAAAGCTAGATTTGTTTCATAATTGATACCAGAATTGGCACAAGGAAACTTTATGTACAAAGGATGCCACTAAATGACTTAGTTTTTGTTGTTTTTAAGGTACACATCTGTAGAGGATAGAAGCAAGAATATAGAACAGCTAATAAATACAAAGCATATTCCTTTAAGAATATTATTGACATTAAATATCAAAATGAATATCATTGAGCATGAAAAGCTAAGTACAACAAAATATTTTAGAGTTTTTTTTTTTTTTTTTTCCCTTTGTTTTGTGTTATGGGCCAGAACTTGAAACAAGGTGCTAAGTCAGTGGAATTGATAGAGACAATGGTTATTTGGCATGGTGCTTAACAGTTCTTTATTTCAGTACATGTATTTAGTACTTACTATAGTTCTACAAGATTTACACCTTTGATAAGAGACCATACATAAGCTAGGAGCCTCAGCCAGGATTCATTGGGGAGATTTAGAAGCCAGAGAAGGCAGGCGGGAGCTCCAGCTCTCGGAACCAAGGCCAGACTAAAAGGCTCTCCAGAAAGCTGCCCAGCCCCAGGAAGAAGATCATAAAGGATCTGGACTATAAGAAAGCTAACCAGGCCACAGGAAAGGACACAAGACTTGGAAAGAGACAATAAAGTATTGGACTTCAACCCCTGGCTACTTGTGTGGTGATTACTCAACTGAAATTAAGGCTGCCTCCAGAGACCCCAAGAAAACCCCAACAAGAGAATATTATATTTTAGAGAGGATATTACAGTTTTGGTTACATCACAGTAATTTGAAAAGAATAAATACATGGGATAATAATAGCCAATTCTTACATAAAAATTTTCAAGGTTTGCAAAGCACTTTACACATTATCTCATTTAATGTTCACAATCTGTGATATAGATGATATTATCCCCATTTTACAGATTAGAAAACTGAGGTTCAATGAAGGTGACATATCTTAGTTAACATTGCTAGTTAAGTGTCTAAGTTGGAATGATTATACCTGATAATAGATAAAAGGTAAGATGTGCTTAGTTCCTTCTTTGTTTTTCTTATCAAGCCAAATATTCTTTGAACTGGAAATAATGTAGCAAAAATGGCTTACAGAAAGTTGATGACCATAATAAATAGATATTCAGAGAGAGCCTAGCAGTTCTTGCATTTGAGTGACCTGTTTGAGCTACATCACTAAGTACCAAAAGAATTGGTAGATGTGGGTGCTGGATCACTGTTAGTGACTTTTGACATTCCTTAGAGGACAAAAGTACTGCAGAATTGGAAAAGAGCAAATGTCTCAATTTAAAATAAAAATCTAATAGGCCAGTCAGTTTGACTTCAATTCTTAGCAAGATTCTATAATATATTATTAAAGAAATGATTAATAAACATCTAGAAATGAGAATCAGGACAGTTTTACCTGAATAGCACATTCCAGGCTAGCTTCATTTCCTTTTTTTTTGATAGGATTATTAGAATTTGGATCAGTCTATTCTTTGGATTAAAAAAATTGGCAACATTTGAAAAAATATATCATATATTTTTATGGAAAAGATGGAAAGACATGAATGAATTAGAAAATAAAATCATTAGGTATATTTGGAATTGTTGATTGATTAGACTCAAAGAATAGTCATTAATTATTTCATAATTGAGCGTCACTATTCAGTAGTGATTACAGGATTTAATAAGATTGCAAGCTACAAATATTGTCCTATTTTTTAAAAGATGAAATAAAATGGATAATTAAAAAAAAAACCCTTATATTTGTTATAAAAAATTAAACTTTATCTGAAAAAGAATTTGATTGGATTAAAAAAATCAAAATGAGTCACCATTGTAGTAGGAAATATTATCTTAATGCATTTAAGAAAGGCATGGCATCTGAGACTATGGAGCTAATCAATTTGTTTTTCTGTATTCTGTTATTTCAGACTGGTTAGTGAAGTAATTTTATACACAGGTATCATTGATATACCTGATTGAATTGACTCAAAACAAGCAAGAGGTATAAAAGAAGGGATAATTAGTTTGTAAGGCTGAAGTTGTTAAACATAGGGCAAGGAGAAAGGCTGATTTTTGATGTTCTCATTCTGATCCTGAGGAGTTCCTAGATAGGAGTACCTACCTGTTTGTCTTTTCCACATAGATACTGTTCTTGAATGGTGGCAAGTACAGACTATGAAAGAAAGAAGAGGGAAGAAGAAGGCTAAAAGCACTTATTAAGTATCTATGTTCTAGTCACTGTACTAAACACTTTATAAATATAATTTCACAGAGGAGAATCTACCAGGTGTTAGGAGGAAATGGCTATTTTATAACGTGGGAATATCAGGCAACACATCAGTTTAGTTCAAATTTTCTATAAGATAGGGCATAAGAGTCAAAAAAGCATTCTCTAAGTGTCATGGCTTGAAAATTCAACTCAGCCAACATTTATTAAATACTTACTATATACTGGTTATTCTGCTAAGTGTAGGAATAAAAATGCAAGCAGAAAGAAATTTAACTGTGATGCTGGTACACCAGGGGCATTTTAGAGAAAATTGGGACGTCTCGAATGCAATCTAGAGAGGAATGAAGGCATGGCTGACTTAGATCTATTCGTTTAAAAGAAAGTTCTATGAAGAACCAGCCAACCAAAAAGATAGATTGAAGGATTAAATATCACTTTTTACATGTAAAATGGAGTATAGTGAACTATCAATGAAGCTATATTCTATGTACTGCAAAAATTCTATCTATTCAACAGCTTAGGATTTTTTTTTTCCCTTAAATTTTTATCTATTTCATAGTATTTGATGCCTTATAAATGTGCATAAGCCTAATTACAGTCCATTTTATTTGACCTGGTCAGATGAATCTAGGAAAATATGTTCTGTTCTGGATACTATATTTTATGAAGAAAAATTAGAGAGCATCCTGGAACCACCCAAATAGTAAAGAGACTCATGTTCTTCCATGTAAGGACTGAAGTAATTTGGAAATTTTAGTCAGGAAGTTAGATATTAGAGTAGTATACAATATCTAATTTTAAATATTTGAAGAAGTATCCTTCAAATATTTTGAGGAAATTTTTCATTTGAAAAGATGTTAGACTTATTTTTTAATCTCCCAGGATAGCACCAAGAGCAATTGGAATTTGCAAAGGACAAAATTAGTTTTGATGTGAGGAAAAAATTTCCTAACAATTACAGATCTCTAAATATGTGATAGAATGTCTTGTGAATGGCTTGTTTTCCACTGCCTGGATATTTTTTAAGCAAAAAATGCATGGTTACTTCATGGGCATTTTATGAAAGTGATTCTTGATCAATTGTGGGTGGGATTTGGAAAACTTGGAATTACCTACTAGATCCAAAATTCAGTGAGTTCCTATGAGGTTAAAAGATGATACATGATATGGGCAATCATTAAGAAGTAGTGGATTAACTTTCATTGGAAATCTTCCAACAGAGACTATATGAATACTTAGTGATGATATTGTTAAAGGATTTCTAGCCAGGTATGGATTGTCCTGTGTGACCTCTAAATTTCCTTCTAACTTGAGATCTATATGATTTTATAAAATTATATTTATTGAGAATATTTTGTTATAACAAAGGCTACAAGATGTAATGCAAAGAGACATGAATTTGGGATCAGAAAACCTGGATTTGAATTTTCACTCTGTTATTGTCTTTATGGCTTTTCTGTGAGCCAGTTTCCTCATCTGTAAAATATATAGGTAAGAGTAGGTTTTTTCCAGTTCTAAATCTTGCAAATCACATAATTGAGAATTGGAACCTCTATGACCATCTATTCCAACGCTTCCATGAAAGGAATATATACATATCCATCATTACATACCCAGCAAGTATGTCTTAAGTTTCTGTGCATACAGATGAGTATATGTAAGTATTAGGCCCAGGCCCACAAAAGCTCCATTTTAGAAAACAAAAAAATAAAGACTATTTGGAACCAAGTGAAATGCCAACATTCTCCACTAAGAACAACAAGCAAAGACATAAAATCTTTTGGACCTTAAAAGAGCCAATCTACAAGGAAAATAATTAGCATGTGTGCAGTAATTTGTTTGTCCTGCTTATTGAAAATCAGAGCCAAAAATCTTGCTTTGAATGTCCATTAACATCTTCCTTTATCCTGGCAAGGAATGCAGTTGGCTGTGGCTATCTATACATTATACAGGAATCCAGATAGATATGTACACAATGTCCCTCTGGCTAGAAAATAATTCTTTGGGTGGAAGTTGAAGGTATGGTTGAAAGGGATGCATGATGCAATAATTCTTTTTGCTTGAATCATTGCTGCTACACAAAAGACTGGATGCTCTTCATGCACCTATTTCTTTGACTTTATAGATTGTTTGAAATCTTTGGTCAAGAATATTTAATTAATGTGAACTATCTATGAAAAAAGGTTTGCATACAGTTTGCTTAATCAATGTGAACTTAATGCTTAATGTGAATTCTTTATGAAGAAAGTGTTAGCATACAGTTCAGCTTTGGTTAGAATTGTCAGTGGTTGAGCACCGGCCCTGAAGTCAGGAGGACCTGAATTCAAATCTAATCTCAGAGATTTAACACTTCCTATCTGTGAGACCCTGGGCAAGTCACTTAACCCCAATTGTCTCAGAAAAAAAAAAAAAAAAAAAAAAAAAAAAAAAAAAAAAGAATTGTCAGGGGTCATTATTTCCAGATTAATTGAAGTGAATTAATGATCTGGTACAGAACTGGGATTCTTGGGAAGAACTATGGCTCTTACTTAAACATATAACAGTGTCTCAATCCTTTTTGGACCTTTCTTCTAAAGTAAAAGGCTATACCTATCACTTGCACTGTGCCTAGAAAAATAATAGCAAAACATAAACAATATATGAAAATATAATGATCACTTTTTAAGTAGGAAACATCTCACTCAACCTTGGATTTATTGTTCTTTCCATGTTGATAATGTTGTGCTTCTTGCTAGCTCAGAATGATAAATTACATTGTGGTTCATTGCTATGCACTGTGGGCTGGATTGTAATACCCTTTTAATGTCACTAATCCTCTGCTTTTCCTCCTGTGTGTTTCCAAGGACTCTAAAGCAGGGGCTGAAATTCAAATTCTCAGCCAGTTGAAAGTCCAAGAAGGGTAAATGGGCTATTTTCCGAGCTGAAAACTTCCAATATCTCTTCACAATTTTTTATTCTTAGAAAATAAGCCACGGGATCTTTGAATTTAAAGCCTGGTGTCAACTTCTTTCATTAAAAGTTCACTCATATGAACTTTTTCTATCATTGTACCATAGAGGTTGCTCAGATTATATTTGCTTGGTCAAGCCAAAATTATGAATTAAGAGAAATTTTTCTTCAGCATCCTCACTTCCTCCCTTTATTTAAGGGACAATTTCTTTCCTTTCATCAATAATTCCTTTTTCAACAGTCTCTCATTGAGTATCAGTCTTGCATCACCAACTGCCTAATGAACATTAAAGTCCTAGAGATATTCCAAACTCAACATGTTAAAAACCAAAACCAATTTTTTACTGTATTTCAATACCATATTTCTTCCAAAATCATTGTTATTTTTTCAGTCCAGATTCTCAACTTTGTATTAACTTCTACTTACTACTTTCCCTTACTCCATACATAACATCTCTTAACATCTGACCTCTTCTGTATACTTGCAGAAACATTATCTCTAATCTGTCCATCATCACCTCTCTCCAACATTATTACAATGATCTCTTGATTTGTCTCCTCTCTTCAAGTATCTCCCTTCTGCAAGCCATACTTCAAATGTCTACCAAAATCATTTTCCTTAAGTGTGGTTCTGACCATGTCATTCCCCTTTTCCAGGAACCCCAATGGTTTTCTTCTGCTTCTATGATAAAATGTAAAATCCTCTGTATTTTAAAATTTATCATAACCTGATGCTAGCTCTTTTCCTTTTTGCATTACTGTGTTCATACAAGATATTATTCTTTTGGTTTTGCTTACTATATCCATTTATAAAGATTTTTCTGAATTATTTATATTAATTTTTCTAATGGTACAATAATGTCCTGATACATATTTGTATAGATGTGTATACATACATTCACATATGTAATCGCCAATGCTCATGTTATTTCCTTACTTAGGGATATCTCATTTTTCCTTTCTAGGTATCCATGTCCTACTCATAATTCTAGACTTATCTCAATCTTCACATCTTCTTGATACTTTTTTCAATTAATGCTAATTACCACTGGTCTCTCCTCTTTTTGACATATTCATAGCATTTACTATTTGTGCCACACATTTTGAACATAAGTTTATTTGCTTATTATTCAATCTAATATCATATGAGATGGATCTATAATTTATATAACGTGTGAAGAAGGACTTAAGCAAATAATGGAAGTTTTGTCAATGCTTTCTTTATCATTGATGATAGTGATACCATTTTAATATGTAATATATTGCATCAATCAACAAATATTATTATGTGCCTATTATGTGCCAGGGACTTTACTAAGTGTTGGAAGAACAAAAACAAAACGGTTCCTGACTTCTGGGGTGTTGGAATCCTTACTAACTGCTAACTAATTAGAGTTGATCTAATCTTACAAGAAGATGTTTTGGGCAGAACCTGAAACAAGGTACTAAGTAGAACTAAGTTCAATGAGTTCACACCTCCCTTGAAGCTCGTTGGGCCAGAGAGCACTATGGGAGAAAACCCATAATCCCTCTCTCTCGTATCCCACAATTCCTCCCTCTTGGATAAAAGAAACAGACAGAAGCTCTCGGTCAGATTTCAGTAGAGTTACGCCAGAAGCCCTCTCTCCGAGGCAAGGCAGAATATTTTCCACTTGGCTGGCTGGTGGCAGAAGAAGTGTTCTTCAGAGAGGAAGACGCTACAAGTCGAGATTTCACCGGAATGACATGAAGACTGGAGCTGGCTGGAGGCTGAAGACAGCAGAGGCAGAGGCTGAAGGACCAGACCTTTGGATTTAAAGACATTTGGAGAGAGCTCTTGGAACCAAGCAGAGAGATAGGCCTCTAAGCTAACCAGGCTAGAAGAAAAAACTCACCACATTTTGGCGCCCTGAACGTGGGACAAACAGACCCCTCAGTGGATTTCAGTGGAAAAGCTCCGATCCTGATTCAAGTGGAAAAGCCTCTGATCCTGATCCAGTGGAAAAAACTTCAACCCAGAAATTAGGGTGAGTGCAACAAAGAAATTTTGTTAGAAGAGTTAAAGTAGAATTTCAGCTAAGATGGGACAGATATTTAGAAAACAGTCTGTTTCTGTTCAAGGAAAATGTTTAGAGAGCATTGTCAAAATTATGGAAAGCCAAGGTTTAATTATAAGTTTACAGCAAATCACTGAATTTTTACAAACTGTAAAGGATATATGTCCTTGTTTCTCTCTTGATAAGGAATTAGATCTAAATGAATGGAAATTGGTTGGAGAGGATCTTTGTCAATTCTATGATAAAAATGGGCCTAACTCAATAATTAAAATCATAAGACGCTGTGCCACAGTGGGCACAAATGCTTATTATGCCCAGACTATGGTGAACTTGGAAAGACAAGATCCTTCTTGGCAGAGGAATTCTAGAGAAACTCGTCGATGTTTTCAGTGCGGAAAAATTGGACATTTGAGAGCTCATTGTAGATATGGAGATAGAGTGAGAAAACAGGGTGAGAGAAAACCCAAAACCCCATGTCCAAAATGTAACCGAGGCTTTCATTGGGCCTCTAAATGTATATTGACCCAGAGGAATGAGAGGCAGGGCCCAGCTCCAAAGTATCAATCAAAGGACAGGTGGGGCATGATAGCAGCTGAGGTTACACCCAGAGAGACTTTAGAAATTCAGAACTCTGATGTCATCAACCAACAGAAAAGCAATCAGGATTACAGTTGGGAAGAATACAGGCCTTTTAAGACAACAAGACAATATCCAATGCAAACAACTCCAATGTAATTACCAGATGATGAGGAGAAATCCCAAATTTGGTAAATAGAAGGGAATTAGGTTAACCGCTTGGGGAAGAGGATCTGCTTATATTTCCACAGATGGAGAAAGAATCAGATGGCTGATAAGGAGACTGTCAAAGAACTTTAAAATCTTCAGCTTTTAGTTCCTGAAAAACCAGCAAGAATCACTGGATTCCCTGAGATGAAAAATTGTTGATGAGACTTTTGCAGTACTTCAGAGCTTACAGGAATTATTAGATTCCTGGCGCATGAACTAATGGACAATGGATTCCTTATGGACTATTTCTAGGACTTATGGACATTTGTAAATTTTCAGGTCGATTTATGTTGTTACATTACTACTAGCCTGTGTTATATTACTATGTGCTTATGTATTTTAAGCAATTGCAAGAATCATTGGATTTCTTGAGATGAAAGATTGTTGATGAGACTTTTGCAGTAGTTAAATTTTCATGTTGATTCATGTTATTTGTTACATTACCACTAGCCTGTGTTATATTGCTGTGTGCTTTTGTAAATTATGTATAATGCCTCCCATATTGATGGATTTATGTATACCATGTATATCTGTTACAAAGTTCTGGCCCATATTGATGGATTTATGTGTACCCCCTCAGAAACCCCCTATGTTTTAAAACAAAAGAAAGGGGGAGATGTTGGAATCCTTACTAACTGCTAACTAATTAGAGTTGATCTAATCTTACAAGAAGATGTTTTGGGCAGAACCTGAAACAAGGTACTAAGTAGAACTAAGTTCAATGAGTTCACACCTCCCTTGAAGCTCGTTGGGCCAGAGAGCACTATGGGAGAAAACCCATAATCCCTCTCTCTCGTATCCCACAATTCCTCCCTCTTGGATAAAAGAAACAGACAGAAGCTCTCGGTCAGATTTCAGTAGAGTTACGCCAGAAGCCCTCTCTCCGAGGCAAGGCAGAATATTTTCCACTTGGCTGGCTGGTGGCAGAAGTGTTCTTCAGAGAGGAAGACGCTACAAGTCGAGATTTCACCGGAATGACATGAAGACTGGAGCTGGCTGGAGGCTGAAGACAGCAGAGGCAGAGGCTGAAGGACCAGACCTTTGGATTTAAAGACATTTGGAGAGAGCTCTTGGAACCAAGCAGAGAGATAGGCCTCTAAGCTAACCAGGCTAGAAGAAAAAACTCACCACACTGGGGCCTCATATTTTATCAAGAGAAAGATGTTCTTATTTAGGCAAATATCAACTATATTCAGAATAAATAAAAGGTAATTTAGAAGGGCTGGAGGCAAAAGCACCTAGGTGAATTAGGAAAGGCTTCAAATGGTAAGTGCAGCCTGAGCTGAGCTTTGAAAAACTTAGAGATTATAAGAGGTAGAAATAAGGAAGAATAGCTTCTTGGCATTGGGATAGCCTGTGCTAAAGCAGAGATAATAAATGGGATGTTGTTTATGAGGTACACCAGTTAGGCCTATTTAGCTAGAGCTTTAGGAATGTGAAGAGGTCTCCATGTAGTAAATCTGAAAAAGGAGAACAGAAATAAATTGTGCAAAATCCTTTATTTTGAATGAATTTATTTTTAATGAACAAAAGAAAATGATGTTCAAGAGAAAAAAAAAAGGAAGTGTCTTTCAATCAGAACAATTTTACATGGAAAAGATCCATTTCAAAGGCAATGTAATCTTTAAAGTATTGATGGACTTGATGTTGAGTGAAAATATCAAATAACTAGAAAAAATGACAGAATATCATCCCCAAAGATCTAACATAAAGCATATACTAACAAACATTAAACCATATACCTATCTTCTCATATAATCAAAATCTTCGTGAGGATGATCTATACAAATTGCAAGGATACTGTCAAGGCTGACCAATTGCCATGATTCCATGTTTGACTATTGACTGACCTGACCATAAAATAGGAATTTCCTATGATACCAACAACTGACTTGGTAAACAACATCTAAAATTAGGAATATAAGTTTAACCAACTATCCATTTAATAAACTTCATTTAATATAGTTCTGTATGGTTAGAAAAATTTACTAATCATTTTATCCTAGTGTTGATGAGCAGACTATCCATGGATTGATTGCTCCTAATGTCAACCATTCAG
This sequence comes from Antechinus flavipes, assembly GCF_016432865.1. Taxonomy (NCBI): domain Eukaryota; kingdom Metazoa; phylum Chordata; class Mammalia; order Dasyuromorphia; family Dasyuridae; genus Antechinus; species Antechinus flavipes. Next base: position 365,284,760 of record NC_067400.1, read on the forward strand.
TCCCTGTGAATCTAATTATCAACCATCATCAGATATAAGAGTACAAATCTCAAAAATCTTGGCATTCATTAGGGATGTCCACCTTCTATAAATTTGAACCCTTTGTTGACAAATACCCACTTAATGGAAAGGTAGCAATACAGACTTCTATACATTTGTCAATAATAAATTGAATTACTTATAATTTTTTGAGTGCAAAAATTCCTTTTTGGTATCTTATTAGTTAGAACTACCTTATAGGTAACCTTGATGAAAATATGAGAAGAGAATGGATCAATGATTTTATACATGTCACATGTTTCATTCATAATTAATTGAATGCAAAGTATAGAGAATATATGGTCCTCTTGGTTAATTGTTTATTCATGATAAAAAAGTATTTGACTTACTAGAGGAAAACATATCCTGGAGGGCTCTCATCCAGTTAGATTTCTCCAATGTACTTATTATGATCATTCAAGGTTCTATGACAGGTACAACCTCAAAGAAAACTTTTTGATTGATTCTCCTAGTATCAATATCAATAAAGATTAAATCAGACATATTTTGCCACTGTCATAAGAAGTTCAGAATACAAATAGAACAGATTTCCCTATATTTCTATTTGCTTTTAAACAAAGAGTATATACTAGAAACTTTGCCTATTGAGTTACACTGACAAATCTTCTTATGCTCCTTAATTTTTTTTCAAATGGTAATTCATATATTAGCAGACTACCATACTTTATCATTTCTAAGATGAGATGTGTCTAATATTCACTTGCGGTTCTGAAAAATATGAGCAATTAAAAATTGGGAAATGTGTTAATATTCTTGAATGCAGATTTTAAGATGTGTCAAATAATATAAATCTCATTTCCCCTAGGTTTCTCTTTATTTGATAATCTTAGCTTTTTTTTCTCCACGGAAAAAAATTTGTTAATTACTTTCCAATAATACATAGCATGTTTGAAACATTTTTCATTAACCAAAAAAATATGAAGCTCTGTTTGAGGCTCAAAGCTTATTTAAATTAAAAAAAAAATCAACATTTATAAACTTAAATTTTAACTATCATGTATAAATATATTTACATTATAAAGACTTTTCTCATTATTCATGACTACATATACAACCTTATTGGCTATTGTATCAGATTGAGATAATAATAGTAAGAGATCAAACTTCTTTTTACCTTTAGAATGTAAACTCCAACCTATATATGAGAAAAGACCTCTGAGTTCTCAAAGTACATATGCACATAATGCCTCATAAATATGACATCATCAACAAGTTGATTATAATTATTAGTTAGATTTTAAGGAATTATCAGGATTTTTGGGGGGAGAAGGGTCACATTTCTTTCTCCCTTTTGTCGTCAGTTGCTATTGCACCTTCCTACTCTCTATGATTTTCTGGAATTCAGTTATAAAGAGTAAGTACTGTGAAAAATTTATTAGATTTAAATAGAAATTTTGAATTCTAGACCGGCTTTGCCCATGAAGAGTGTGATTTGGGTCCAGTCATTTTATCGCCTGTATCTTCATCAATTACGTGAGATTATTTGTAGAGTTTATTTCACTTTTGTGCCTCAATGTCTTTATATATAAATTAGGTATAATAATTCTTATACTAATTACCTCATAGGGATATTGTAAGAAAAACATTTTAAATTATATAGTTTACTATTGTGAACATTTTTACAAGGGACAGACATTTTTAAAGTATGTGATTAGATGAAAAGAAATGAGATTTTTAGGATGTAAAAAGCTTGATGTTTCCAAGATTATTGTTATTTTTTAACTTTTAGACACAAAACAATCAGTTCAATTAAAAACAAATAATTGGGAAACATAAAAGGGTAATTGTGCTTTTCATCTGGGTAAAGGCTGACTATATATTCATGTAATGCCAAGTAATTGGTATGCGCTGACATGATTTTGCTTACTTAGGGGCCAGACTTGACTTTGGCTATTCCTATTATGGCTGAAAAATGGTAATTAAAATTAATCAAATTGGAGTAAAGTTCAAAGAAATCTCGAGAGAACTCTGCTCTACTCAAATTAAGGACAACACACACATAACAAACCTTCTGTCTGCAATGTATGAGTTTACTGGAGCTTGTAATACCTCAACACCATATTTTGATGGCATAATTACAAAAGTAATAGCTATATCAATCCACATGCCAGGAAAAGGTTCAGAATACTTCCCTGGAGTGTTCTACAATGTCATAAGCAATTGGCCCAACAAAAAAGTCTCCTTCTTACTATGCTCTGTGTGTAAGAAATGAGTGGATTATAAAGCACACTAAAGTCATTCACAGTGCTTATTTTTTTTCCTCAGCCTAGGAAATGTTCATGTGAGCATTTTTGTTAAGGATCTGCTAGATGGTATTAGTTGAGCCATGAATGGTTACCTTTTCAATGTGCTTTTTGTGTGAGTTCTATGGCATCCAAGTGCTTCATCTATATAGTTATAGTATTAAAGGAGGTTAAAGATCTTCATTCTTTTTTGGAGGGAGGAGGAAGAGTGAATAGTTCTTAGTCCTGCTGCCAACATATATATCTCTCTACTCATAGCATTGTGAATTCACTAGTGGTAATGTAAATATTCATGGTTGCACACAGGATATTATGGGAAATATAATAGCTGCCGTGTTTCTCTTGCATATGTTCACTCAACTACAAATGAGCGATTTTCTAGGACATAAAAGGCACTACTAAAATTTGGTTTACTGCTACCCAGTTATGGAGTTCCTTTATGGGTAGGCATCAGAGGCTTTCCAAGAGTGAGATGATTAAGATCTTATTTACTTTTACAAAGTTGGTATAAAATATTGGGTTCAATACTGTTGGTTCTGATTGATGTATATGTGTGTGTGTGTAGGTATGTGTGCAAGTTCATGGGTGGTATAGTAAGAAGAAAAAGACACTTTAAAAATAGCCTTAGTTAAAGAAAAAAAAAGTAAGTGAATCCATTTTGAATGAACAGGAGATCTTGACTTATGGCAGTATAAAAATCAATGGGATGAAACTGGATTTGAGATGCTTATTATTCAGGCTTTATTTGCCTCATTTTTTTCTTTTCTTTTCTTTTTTAATGAATAGGCAAAATCTTTAGAAATGATGTTCATTTTTATCCTTTTTATTTTATTTTAAATTAGAAGTATTTTCCCCCAGATATATATCAAGAAAAATTTTAGCATTTATTTTGAGTTCTATATTTTTATCTCTCCCTTCTTTCTTCCCTCCCCTCTCCTCTTTAAACATAATAGATAATTTGATGTAGTTTATATATGTAAAACATATTTTCATATTGTCATAATTGTTGAAGAAGAAAGCAGTCAAAGGAGAAAATGAGAAAGAATAAAATAATCTTTCATAATCATAAATCTTGATATGCATTCTGACTACAGCAGTTCTTTATCTGATTATGGGCAATATTGTCCTTCTTGAGTTCTTTGTACTTGTCTTGGATCATTGTTTGCTAAAGAGAGCTAAATTAATCTTAGTTGATAATCATATAGTGTTCCTGAAACTGTGTACAATGCTTTCCTGGTTCTGCTTATTTCACTTTGCATAAGTTTGTATACATATTCCGTTTTTTTTTTTTTTTTGAAATCTGCTTGTTCATCATTTCTTATTGCACAATAATATTCCATTTCAATCATATACTATAGCTTGTTTAGCCATTCCCTAATTGATGGGCATCCCATCAATTTCTAATATTTTGTGACCTACCAACAGGGCTGCTATAAATATTTTCACACATATAGGTCCTTTCCCTTCTTTTATGATATCTTTGGGATACAGACATAGCAGTGGTATTATTGGGTAAAAGGGTATGTACAGTTTTATAGCCCTTTGGTCATAGTTACAAATTGTTGTCCAACAAATAGTTGGATCAGTTCAACCTCTACCAACAGTAAATTAAAGTCTCAATTGTTTCACATACTCTTAAAGATTTATCACTTTACTTTTTTGTCATCTTGGCCAGTTTGAAAAGTGTGAGATGGTACATCCGAGTTGTTTTAATTTGTAGAAGTGCACCTTCTTCATATGCCTATAGATAGCTTTGATTTCTTCATCTGAAAACTTCTTGTTCATATTCTTTGATTTTATCAAATGGGGGAATGACTTAGAAATTTGATTCAGTTCTTTACATATTTGAGAATGAGGCCTTTATAAGAGACACTTGCTGTCATGATTGTTTCCCAGCTTTTTGTTTTGCTTCTAATCTTGATTTGCATTTTGTTTGTGCAAAAAACTTTAAATTTAATTATCTATTTTTATATTTTATAATGCTCTGTTTCTAATATTTTTATCATAATTTCCCTCCTTCCTATAGATCTGACAGATAGATTACTCTTTGCTCTTCTAATTTGCTCATAGTGTTACCCTATACATTTAAATCATGCATTCATTTTGACCTTTTCTTGGTATGTGGTGTTTCCTAGTTTGTCTCCTAGTGTTTTCCAGTTTTCCCAAAAGATTATCAAACAGTGAGTTCTTATTCCCAAAATTGTGGCTTTTGTGTTTATCAAACACTAGATTTCTTTTGTCATTAACTATTGTGTCTTTTTTTTTTTTTTTTTTACCTAATCTATTCCACCAACCCACCATTCTATTTCTTATCCAGTACCAGGTAGATTTGTTGATTACTGGTTTATAATATAGTTTGAGATCTGGTATTGATAGGGCACTTTCCTTTGTATTTTTTTTTTTCATTAATTCCCTTGATATTCTTGTCTTTTTGTTTTTTTCATATGAAATTTTTTTTCCTAGTTCTATCAAATAGAAGTTTTTTTTTTTTCTTTTTCTTTTTTGGTAATCTGATTAGTATGGCACTGAATAAATAAATTAGACAAAAACATTAGTTTTTTTTACTAAAAAAATCGTTCTGGCTATGTGTCCTTTAAGTGATTTGAACACATATGTTCCTTTCATGTGTATTTCTTCACATATGTGTCCCAGTCATTCCTGCACCCTTCATATATATCCCTTCCTCTACCAGTGGTATGGGAGAATGAATCCATTTATATATACATTTATATTTATTTATATATATGTATACATAAATATGTATATATACTTATTGTATGGTTTGGAAGCCATCAATGTGATTGCTGTTTCTTAAAATGTGTTTATGATCTATTTTGATTGTGGTCTCAAAAATTTGATTGTTTTTATTTTTGTCAACATTAATTTATATAAATTCATACAAACCAACTGATGTTAAATATTCTTATTGATGTTGTAGATATGCTGATGAATCAATAACCTATAACAATGGTGAGAATGTCACCAGTTTGCTTTCATGCTGGAAGCATCATAATGGCTCTGAAGGGCAATCTCATTCTTGAATCAGTTTTAAATAGATAGCTAGAAGGATTGGGAAAGGATAAGAGAACTTGTCTTAGTAAAGTAGTTACTGAAGTGAAAGATCAAATTGTTTCTTTTTTTTAGAATGGACAGGCTTTGACTTGGATGATCTAGGTCTGACTATTCAATTCCTTGGATAATAAAAAGACATTTTGCATGAAAGAATGATTCTGGATATATAATTCACCAAGGGTCAATATATTATTAAAATAAATTAAGTAATCTTTCAATATCAGTCTGTAAATTCCAGGATGAAATCTATCAGAACATAATTATCACCATCACATGATTGTTCCTATCTTCTCTTTTCACAATAATTTTTTTTTCTGGTGCTTAAAAGAATATCTTAGTGCTTAGCAACCACTATTAAGCCGTCAAATAAGTTTATGTAGAGAAGACATACATTCTTTGTGAAACTATACCAAACTAGAAAGAAAGATACTTTCCTTTCCCCTCTATATTCCTATGTCTCCTTGTGTGAATATTTGTTTCCATAATCCTTAAGGCAGATAAACCTTCCCTGGGGATACCATTTCAAATCCCCTAAAACCTGAAGATTACTTTTCTGATCCATCAACAGAGTCCAATTTCTAATACCAACAGGATTAGATAACAAAAGCAATTGTAATCGCAACCATAGCATACAGAAAATCTATTCTTATCCTTATCTCCTCTTGACATTGCTTGTGGAACTAAGATGTAGGTATGAACAGCTAAAAGTGACTCTGTGAAAGGCTGCAGATTCATAGCCTTTGCATTGGTTCCATCATACTTAAGTCTAGAATCTCCTGTCTGAAGGCAGGTAGATTCTAACCAGAGTTAAGATAAATTGTGTCCCTTGTGGAATGCCAGGTGGTTAATTTGTACTTGATTTTTTGTATATTTTTTGTATAAATATCTCAGTCCTTTTACGTGTCTTATTTAAGTAACTTCCAATAAATTATACCCTAAAGAGCATCCTAAAACCACCCAAATGGTAAAGAGGCTCATGTTCTTTCATGTAAGGATAGAAGTAATTTGGAAATTTTAGTGAGGAAGTTAGATATTAGGGTAAAGTAGAGAAGTACATGACATCTAATTTTAAATATTTGAAGAAATATCCTTCAGATATTTTGGGGGAAATTTTCCTTTGAAAAGATGTTAGACTTATTTATTTATTTATTTATTTTAGTCGCCCAGGATAGCACCAAGAGCAATTGGAATTTACAAATGACAAAATTAGTTTTTTCTTTCTAAGCGTACTCCTGAACATGCAATGGAAATTTGTGTCCAAATCCATCTTTTATCACAGCCTCATAGTTAATTATGAAATGCAAATTTAAGTTTGCTGAACATATGTAGATATTTTATGTAAATTTCAAAATTAGTTATGATTCAGGAAATCTTGTTTAATGAAATGTTTTGAATGCTCTTAAATACATTCAAACTCTAATACACTGGAGAAAGAAAACTATAACCTTGTTGCACTGTCAGTTGTGAGTATAAAATGCTATCACAAGTCTTTCTGTCAGCAGCGGATATTAAATTAAGCAGAGATACTAATTAATACAGAAATGTGTGACAACCTTGTACAGTTGACAGCTTATGACTAAAAAGGATTATTAAGTCTAGAAATAATCACTTCAAGCTGAAAGGGCAAGTTCAATCTTGCAAAATTTTACCTAAATTTTTTTGTTTAGTTTTATTTTATTTTGTTAAATAAAAACACAAAATCTCTAGGGTTCAGTATTCCATTTCCATAGCCACTATTCCTGATCAGTTCCTTGTCACCTCACCCTTACATCTATTATGTTTCCCTCTTTTGGTCCATCTGCTATGCATCTGTGTGATGGAAGACATTTTTTAGTCTCCTTTATTTACCTGCTGATTCAATTTCATAAATTCTAGATTTCCAGTACTGGAAATCCTAGGAAAAGCACTGTGTAAATTATTAATTCATTCTCCTACAGTATTTAGCCAAATGGTTAGAAGGCTACTGAGAAATATTACATTTTGAGAAAACATATCCCCAAGGTCATTAAAACAAAAGTCAGAGAAAGGAAGCCAAACAAAAAAACCTTCCTCTTCTCTGTCTTTTCCTACTTTTCTAACTTCTAGTTATTGGCTGTAGATCTCTCCAGCAGATTTTTCCAGCCATCTCCTCCTGGTGTTACAATCGTTGCATTAAAGCAAAAGTAGATATAAAGGAGATTTTAAAAAGGACAAATGAGGTGAAATGACAATGACAATGGCAAAATTAATAGATGGATAAATAAATTCAATGTTTATTAAAAACTTACTATATGAAAGGCATTGAGCTTAGTACTGGAAATACAAATGCAAAACCCAATATAGTCCCTACTCTGGAGGAGCTTACATAATAATAGGTAATTTCAAAGCATAAAGGGGAGCAACAGCTAGGTGTTTTGGTCTTAGAAGTCATAGGTTAAACGAATATAACCATAGAGTGATCAATTAACACACTCTTTCCAAATGATAGTGTGATTTGTTCAATGTTACCAAAATAAGGAGGCCTGAAGATATTTCAAAGCATGACAGGAAGATAATTGGATTGCAATATGATAAATTTGGGACCAATTAGAGATGGTAAAGTCTCACTCATCAGAAAAACATGGGAGATAGTATACTCAGTTAGTAGTCAGCCAGAAATAATGAAAAAAAGGTGGTAAGAAAGAAGGTTTAATAGTACCAGATCTTAAACTATATCATAAGGCTGTAATTATTAAAACTATTTGGCACTGGCTAAGAAATAGAAAGATAGATTAATAGAATAGAGTAGATATACAATTCACAGCATCAAATAAACATAATAATCCTATATTTGAAGTGTGAAGACTTAAGATTTTGGGATGAGAATTCATTATTTGGTAAAAATTGTTGGGGAAAATGGAAAAAGCAGTATGGCAGAAACTAGACATGAACCAATATCAGATACCATTTACCTAGACAAGGTCAAAATGGACTCAAGATCAAGATATAAAGAGAGATTTTATAAGAAAATTAGAAGAACATGGAATACACTATTTACCAGACTTATGGATAAGTGAATAATGTTTGAACAATTAAAAGATAGAGATCAAAGTTAAGTGTAAAGTGCACAAATTCAATTACATTAAATCAAGAAGTTTTGTACAAATACAACAAGTAGAGTTAAGATTAGAAGAAAAGCAGAAAATTGGGGAAAATTTATAGACAGTTTATCAGGTAAAAGTCATATCTAAAATATATAAAGAACTTTGTCAAATTTATAAGAATATGAATCATTCTTCAGTTGATAAATGATCAAAGGCATTTTTCTAATGAAGAAATCAAAACAATTTTACCTTTAAATTGTTAGTGAATGGAGATATTAAAATAACATTGAAATATCATTTATACTTATCAGATTGACCTATATTATCTATCAAATGCTAGAAGGTGAAAGTGACAAATATTTTAGAGCATTGGGATTTAGATTTAGATTTAGAATTTAGAACATTAGGATATTAATTCATTTTTGGTGCAATTGTAAAATAATCTGACTATTTTAGAGAGCAATTTGGAAATATGCCCAGAGATATTACATTTCCTCTACCTCTTATCCATCAATACCACTATTTTTTCTATTTTAAAAGATGATTAGAGAAAAAAGAAAAGAACCTATCTGTTCTAAAATATTTATAGCAATTCTATTTGTGGTGGCAAAGAACTGAAAATTGCAGAGGTGCCCATCACTTGGGGAAGGGTTGGATAAGTTGTAGTCTATGATTGTGGTGGAATACCATTGTATTATAAGAAATTATTTCAGAAAAAATCTGGGAAGACTTAACATGAAATGATACAGAGCGAAATAATCAGAATCAGGAGAATATTGTACATAGTAATAGCAAAATTGCGCAATGATCAATTGTAAGTGAGATAGCTTTCTTCAGCAATATAGTGAACCAAAATAATCCCTAAGGACTGCTGACAAAAAATGCTATTTGCCTTCAAAAACAACAATAACTCAACCAATGGAGTCTGAATGCAAACTAAAGCATAGTATTTTTACTTTCTTTCTTTTCTTTCTTCCTTCCTTTGTGTGTTCTCTCCCAAATGACTAATGTGGAAATATGATTACACATATGTAACCTGTAACCTATATCACGTTGTTTACTGTCTCAAGGAGAGGGAGAAATGAAAGAGAGAGGGAAAGAATTTGAACTCAGAATTTTAAACAAAGTGTTGAAAATTGTTTTTGGAAAAATAAAATAATATTAGAATAATCTAGGTATCTAGGAAAGGTTACTAAGATTTTTTTTGGGGGAAATTCAGGTATTATCATCAGGAACTACCAACCTCACACATTCATTTTCCATCTCTATAGAATATTATGATAATAATTTATATTCTAGTCTAAGACATCTATGGTGATAATATGAAAAGAGAACTGCCAGGGTTTTGTCAGTGATCTTATATTATACAGAAATACAGATGTAAACATACACAATTAATGACTGACAATTTAAAATATATTTGTTAAATTCTTACTACTTGCTAGACACTGTGTTCAGCTATAGGCATATAATTTTTTTTTTTTCAATGAGACTATACTTGACCCTGAGGAGCTTACATTCAAATGAAAGTCAAAATAATAAAGGAGTATTGTCCAACGGAAATAGTTTTGGTCTAGAGACAGTAAATTCATTTATAGAGCAGCTATATCATATGTTTTTTTCAGAAAAAATGATAATATGGATCTGTTTATTATTTTTAGAGGAAGAAGGAAAGTGTATGTATGGGGGTGGTGGCTCATGGGGAAGGACATCATGGATATGCTAGTAGGATTGATGGCAAGACGGTTGAGGTAGACAGCTATATATGAGCCATGGTTTGATATAATGCTGACTAGATGAGTAGACTAGCTATGTTTTGCTCAATTCAAGATACTTAGGCTCTGGATGGGAGCTTCAAAACTGAATGGATGTATTACCTATGGCACTGGGGTGTGATTTCTGTCTAGTCCACATAGTGTAGTTTCTGAAGATGAGATGGACCGAAGCTGGGTATAGAGAAAGATGGTCAGGTGGACAGCTGGATGGAATGTGAAGTGGAATGTAGTAAGGCAGGCTAAGAAAGGGCTGAGTGCATCCAATCAAGAGAATTTAGCCAGTCAAGAGGCGTTAAGGTGAATAGCTGGATAAGATAGGGAATATGCAGTGCAAATGCCACTGGACTTGGAATCAGGAGCTCTGGGTTTGAGGATACTCTTCATATTAGCTGCAAATTGTTCCGATTCAATTATTTCATTATAAAATAGATACAATACATCTAGATGGGTCCTGAAAGCATTCTGTAAATTTCATAAATCATTAGAGTAACACGACCTATTATTTTGAGATCACTTGGGAAGCACTGTTAGACTTAAGTTAGAGGAAAGGTGGAAGTTGGATGTCTTCATTCTTTTTCAGTCCTGTTGCAGACTTTATGGACTTCAAAGCCATGTCTCTGCATTGGTGCCCTCATCTTTATTCCGCAACTCACTATCAGCTTTAAGCTCATTTTTTAATGTTTTCTTCTCTCATTAAAATGTAAGCTCCTTTACAGCTTGTAGTTACATCCCCAGAACTTAGCACAGTGCCTATCACATAGTAAGTGCTTAATCCATGCTTATTCTTCCTTTCTTCTTCCTTCATTGCATAATTCCAAGTTGCTTTTCAGAATTGTGACAATTCAAAGCTCCACTATTGGTTGTTGCGAAAGAATTCATCACTTTTTAATCAAGTCCTTCATATATTTGTAATGAACCCTCAACAGAGATCAATTGAATTCTATCCACATCAAATGTGTTGAGAGGCTTCACAGAAAAAAAAAAAAAATTATCTTGGACTTTAAGAAAAGTTGGAATCAAGTTCTGCTTTGGAACCTTATTAGCTGCATGACTATTAGCGAATTTCTTGCTTTGAAAAACTCTTTAAGATATTAAGTTATATACTACTGCTGATCATAATTGGTAGAGGGCGTTTTTGTATCTAAAGTTACTTACATTGATGAAATCCCTAGTCTGGGACAAATAAAACAATCCTGAGTGAAAAGTGGTAAAGGAATTTGAAAGCAAGAATAAGAGAAGACTGAGGAGTTAATCCGATTATTGTCTCCATATTTGAAAATTTGTAATTATCACCTCAAAATTTCAATGCCTTCTTATCTCTTCACCATCACATTTACTTTCAAGTTTTCACTTTCATTTCCTTCCCTTAACAGGGGTCCTCAAATTACAGCCCATGGGCCAGATGCAGCAGCTGAGGACGTTTATCCCCCTCACCCAGGGCTATGAAGTTTCTTTATTTAAAGGCCCACAAAACAAAGTTTTTGTTTTTACTATAGTCTGGCCTTGCAACAGTATGAGGAACAGTGAATTGGCCCCCTATTTAAAAAGCTTGAGGACCCCTGTAGCCTTGAAAGATGTCCTTTCCTACCCCAACTCCATCCCTTGCCTATGAAAGGTTGTCTTTTGCCTTATCTTGCTGGTTTTATGAATAAATAAAACAAAATAGATAAAACTTTGGTTAATTTCATTAAAAAAGGGAAAAAGTCCAAATTACCAGTATCAAAAATGAAAAGGGTGAATTTACCACCAATAAAGAGAAAATTAAAGCAATAATTTGGAGGTATGGCAAAATTTTGACAATCCAACTGAATTGGAGGAATATTTACAAAAAATATAAATTGTTTAGATTAACAGAAGAGAAAATAAAATAATAAAGTAACCTCATTATAGAAAAATAAATTGAACAAGTCATCAATGAATTTGATAAGAAAATAGCACCAAGGGTAGATGGCTTTACAAGTGAATTCTACTAAAATTTTTTTTAAAACCCCACTTAATTCTAGTACTAGAATGTTAAGCTCCTTGGATGCAAGGACTGACTAAATTCTATTTGCATGTCCGATTTTTACCACAGTGAGTGGCACATAATAAGAGCATGATATATTTACTTCTCCTATCTTTTATCATCTTGTCTTTAACTCTTTTTCAGTGTCTCTGCCTCTTTTTGTGAATAAGATAAAACTTACTAAGAGTTTCATATCCTTTTTTTCTAGATGCAGGTTTAAAACAATGTTATTTTTTATTTGTTTGTTTTTGAGCATTTGAGATTTGAACGTTAAGTACAGGGAGTCTGTATGAATTTAAGTAAAAACAAACATTTTAATACAGTAAGAAAAAAGAGAGATATAAAAAGTGTTAGCATACCATTATGTATAACTTTCTTCATTATATATAGCTTTGGGAGGGGAGTATAATTCAAATGTAAAATGATCATTTCAACAGTGCTCTGTTTGTGTATGTCCTCTTCAGAACTGCCTTTTATTTTTTTAATGATTTCATTGACACTTCTCTTTCCTTCCCTTTTTTAGTATCACTGTCAGCACCTCCTTATTTTTCCCATCATCCTCTCCAAAAAATAAAAGTTCTCCTTTGTAACAATGAGCATGTTTTGAGATAATAAGTAAAGTGTTAAGTTATTACTCTTTTTGTGATTACTTTTAGCCAAAGTTTTCATCTCTACCTCTAAGAATATTGAGGTTGATGTCATCTGATCCTTGGGGTCCATGATGGAATACCTTCCTATTTCTACAAACAAACCCTAATCTTTGTGCTTTAATATCTGACATGTAGTAGGTACTTAATAAATGCATATTTATTTCCTCTTCTTCCATATTTCACACCTATACTACAACTAATATGCTGATCTTCTCTGAATAAGGCCTATCCTTTCAGATTGATATTCTAGTCATAGATATCATCACATCAAATCTCAGTGATATCTGTAAGATTAAATTTATGTCCTTATATTAGGATTTCTGGTTCACTTTGTTTGTTAGGCATGTGTTGTGAATTCATATAGAGTCATCTGAAATCTTTGGCTTTATTGGATTTTTCTCCTTATGTAAATTTCTAGCAATGCCTTTCTATCTTTTCTATTTTACTTATTTTCTACTCATTTTCCTGAATGCAAATTTAGCCCCAGATACTTACTAACTATATAACTCTAGGCAAAGTCACTTAACCCTGTTTACCTCAGTTTCCTCATCTGTAAAAATAAGCTGAAGAAAGAAATGGCAAATCTCTAGTATCTCTGCTAAGAAAATTCTAGTGGGATCACAAAGAATTGGATAGGCCTGAAAAATGGCTCAACAATGAGTTGCTTATCATTGATGATTCTAAAACAGAGTCTGAATGACTTCTTATGAGGAATGGCATAAAGTCTGTGAAACAAATGGAGGAACTTCCAGTGTTATTGTGGTTCAGTCTTGTCCAACCCTTTGTGATCCCATTTGGAGGTTTCTTGGAAAGATACTGGCCATTTCCTTATCTAGCTAATTTCAGGAATAAGGAAACAGAGGCAAACAGGGTTATATGACTTGCCCATGGTCACATAGTAAGCAGTGGTTCTCAAACTTTGGTTTTCAGTATCTTTAGCCTATTAAAAATTATTGAGGATCTCTCCAAAGAGTTTTTGTTTATCTGAATTATATTTACCATATTGGAAAGAAAAACTATTTTTGAATTTGTAGACCCTGGTTTCAGAGATCCCCAGGATTCTCTAGACCATACTTTGAGAACCACTGCATTGTTAAGTGTCTTAAGGCAGATTTGTACAGAGGAAGAGGAGCCTTCTTGCCTTCAGGCCTGGCACTCTATCCACTACACTTCCTAGTTGTTCTATAAATCTCTATATCCTTACCCAAATCTTGATATATAGTTTATTGTAACAATTTTGAAGTATCAGAGCATCTAATAGAACCAGGAAGCAGGAAGAGAGAGAGAGACAGAGAGAGAGAGAGAGAGAGAGAGAGAGAGAGAGAGAGAGAGAGAGAGAGAGAGAGAGAGAAGAAAAGAGAGAGGAAGAGAGAGAGAGGGAGAGAGGAAGAGGGAGAAAGGAAGAGGAAGAAGGAGAGGGAGAGGAAGAGATAATTTCTATTTGATCAGAAATGCTTTTATGCACTAATCCATAATTCTTCTATCCTTATATTTATGTAAAATCTACAGGAGACAAATTGTCACCATAATCTGAAAGACTGACTTCTGACACTGTTATAGTAAACCATTCTGTATTCATTCTATTTTTTTTAGCGAGAAATAGAATTTTTCTGAGTGCTTATTGGTGTCCTTTCAGCATAAAGGCCATGGATAGATGGGTAGAGTAGAAATTTATTGTTTTTAGGCCTTTTCAAGTCAAGAAGAAGGTTGTGACAGGACAGGGAAGTTAAAACAAAGATATACTCTGAATTAAGACATTTTAAAAAATATTAACTTTTTACAAGATTTTTTTTTAAAGAAATGTGCTGTCTTTTCATAAAGGCAGATTATAGTTCCTCTAGGTAACAAGAAATGATTCTTCATGAATTGCTGTGCCCAAAATATTTATCACCATATGGTCAATTCCCTGATGATGAGTCACTTTGAACTTAGCTAGACTGAATCTTGAACAACTGTCTTTTAGGCCATTACAGGAGCTGTATTCTAAACTTTTCCATCTTGAAAAAAGCCTTGTAAAATTATCCTCTACTGTCATGGCTTTCAATAAACATTTAAAATGACTTTCTCCACAAAAAGTGTTATTCTCAACATAGAAGTTGTAAATTCAGATCAGGGGAAAGTTGCTAGATCTACTGATAGTGATAGATAAGTGCAGGAGAAGGATGGATTTAGGGAGAAAAGGTAAGAAGTGCTACTTTGAACATGTGGAATTGAAGAAAATGAGACATTAAGAAGCAGAGATAAGGAAGGGTTGAAATCTAGGAAAGGAGGTCAAGCCTTTATAAGGGTATTAAGAGAGCAGATGAAATATTGTGTGTGATGAAAACTGCGATGGTCAGCTTGGCTACACTATGAAGTGTGTAGAGGAGATAGGCTTGAGAAGGTATATTAGAGCCAGGTGTTAAAGTTTTAAATGCCAAACTGAAGAGATTATTCCAGGGGTAATTGGGAAACACTAGAGTTTATTAAGCAAGCCAGTAACTTCCAGGCTTTTTCCCTCTTAGAAATTGATCTTCTATTCCTCCTCCTTTTTCCCATACCCTCTCAATGTTCTCCCCATTTTGTGATTCAGGAAAACAGGTCAACTGACTATTCTTTGAACATGGAAGTCCAGTGGCCATCTCCTTGCTTTGTAGCAACTGTTCCACATACTGGGAATGCTATCCCTTGTGCCTAGTAAAATTCTTATTAGCTTCAGTCAAAGCATAGTTTGTTGCCACCTGGTATTTGAGGTCTTTCCAAATCTTTTCAGTTAAAGCTTCTAGCTCCCCCACCCTTCAAAAATAAAATTACTTTGGATTAATTCTGCAGATATTATCTAGGAAGGAGGAAGAGTAATTACCTCATACAGTCTTGGTGTCAAAGTAGAAGATTATTCTGACAAGAGAAAGGGTTGCCTTGGAAGGCACAGTCAGCAGTTGAACCTTACATCTAATTTGGTCAAAGGAAGGGAGAATACACATATATGGAGTTGGGTAGGGAATAAGAAGGAATGGTACAAAAAAAAAGGATAGGAGTAAGAAGGAGGGGAGATTAAAAGAAATAAAAACAAGCTATGGAGGCTAGAACTCCCAAAGGAACTTAAAAGGAAAGAAAAAAAAAAAGACTCTGTGTAAGGGAAAGAGAAGAGGAGAAGAAGAGCAGAAGCAAATTGAATCCAACTTAGAGCACAGGAGATAAGCATCCTCCTAATTCTTCAATCCTTTTCACTATAAAGAGGGGACAGGAAAATATTTGTATACATACCCCCACACCCACATATACATATTCTTTTTGAGCAATGACTTTTTTGTATTTGTCTTTATATCCTCAGTGTCCAGCATAGTACCTGGCACACAATAGTAAAGTAAATAGAAAATTCCTAAACAATCTTTTTTTGGATGTTCTTGTGCATAGCTTATTTTTAAAATAGCTTTTTATTTACAAGTTATATGTATGGGTAATTTGACAGCATTGACAATTGCTGTTCCAATTTTTCCCCTCCTTCCCCCCACCGCCTCCCCCAGATGACAGGATGACCAGTAGATGTTAAATATATTAAGTTATAAATTAAATACAAAATAAGTATACACAACGAAACTATTATTTTGCTGTACAAGAAGAATAGGACTCTGAAATATTGTACAATTAGCCTGTATAGGAAATCCAAAATGAAGGTAGGCAAAAATATAGGGATTGGGAATTCGATGTAATGGTTTTTAGTCATCTCCCAGAGTTCTTTCACTGGGTATAGTTGGTTCAGTTCCTTACTGCTACACTGGAACTGATTTGGTTCATCTCATTGCTGAAGCTGGCCATGTCCATCAGAATTCATCATCATATAATATTGTTGTTGAAGTATATAATGATCTCCTGGTCCTGCTCATTTCATTCAGCATCAGTTCATGTAAGTCTCTCCAGGTCTTTCTGAAATCATCCTGCTGGTCATTTCTTACTGAACAATAATATTCCATAACATTCATATACCACAATTTATTTAGCTATTCTCCAATTGATGGGCATCCACTCAGTTTCCAGTTTCTGGCCACTACAAAGAGATCTGCCACAAACATTCGTGCACAAACAGGTCACTTTCCCTTCTTTAAAATCTCTTTGGGATATAAGCCCACTTCTGGATCAAAGGGTATGCACAGTTTGATAACTTTTTGAGCATAGTTCCAAATCACTCTCCAGAATGGTTGGATGTATTCATAACTGCACTAACAGTGTATTAGTGTCCCTGTTTTCCCACATCCCCTCCAACATTCCGCATTATCTTTCCCTGTCATTCTAGCCAATCTGACAGGTGTGTGTAATGGTATCTCAGAGTTGTCTTAATTTGCATTTCTCTGATTAATAATGATTTGGAGCATCTTTTCATATGTCTAGAAATAGTTTCAATGTCTTCGTCTGAGAATTGTCTGTTCATATCCTTTGACCATTTATCAATTGGAGAATGGCTTGATTTCTTACAAATTAGAGTCAATTCTCTATATATTTTGGAAATGAGTCCTTTATCAGAACCTTTGACTGTAAAAATATTTTCCCAGTTTATTGCTTCCCTTCTAATCTTGTCTACATTAGTTTTGCTTGTACAAAAACTCTTCAATTTGATATAATCAAAATTTTCTATTTTGTGATTAGTAATGATCTCTAGTTCTCCTTTGGTCATAAATTCCTTCCTCTTCCACAGGTCTGAGAGATAAATTATCCTGTGTTCCTCTAGTTTATTTGTAATCTTGTTCTTTATGCCTAGGTCATGAACCCATTTTGACCTTATCTTGGTGTACGGTGTTAAGTGTGGGTTGATACCTAGTTTCTGCCATACTAGTTTCCAATTTTCCCAGCAATTTTTGCCAAACAGTAAGTTCTTATCTCAAAAGCTGAGGTCTCTGGGTTTGTCAAACACTAGATTGCTATAATTATTGACTGTTTTGTCTTTTGAACCTAACCTATTCCACTGATCAACTAATCTATTTCTTAGCCAATACCAGATGGTTTTGGTAACTGCTGCTCTATAATATAATTTTAGATCTGGTACAGCTAGGCCACCTTCATTTGATTTTTTTTTTCATTAATTCCCTTGAAATTCTTGACCTTTTGTTTTTCCATATGAACTTTGTTGTTATTTTTTCTAGGTCATTAAAATAGTTTTTTGGGAGTCTGATTGGTATAGCGCTAAACAAATAGATTAGTTTAGGTAGTATTGTCATCTTTATTATATTTGCTCGCCCTATCCAAGAGCATTTAATATTTTTCCAATTGGTTAGACCAGACTTAATTTGTGTGGAAAGTGTTTTGTAGTTTTGCTCATAAAATTTCTGATTTTCCCTTGAAAGATAGGTTCCTAAGTATTTTATACGATCAGTAGTTACTTTAAATGGAATTTCTCTTTGTAATGCTGACTGTTGGATTTTGTTAGTGATATATAAGAATGCTGATGACTTATGTGGGTTTATTTTTTATCATGCTACTTGTGCATAGCTTATTTTAAAAGTATTTAATGGACACAAGGTGACTTAGACATTCTACTTTATGTACCTAGTTAAGAATGTAGGTATATCCAGTCAAGTCAATAAATATTTGAGCCCAATAATGCTATCACCTGGCATTATATCAAAGTGTTCTACTAAGCCATAATGTGTATGGGGAGAACATGAAATTACTGAATCTTTGTCTTCAAGGAGTTAATAAATTAATTGGAAAGATTAAACACATTTTTCATGTTTACTTCCAAATTCAAGACACGAGAAGGCATTGTAGTGCAGCACATCATTTGTAAATTGATTGTAATTATAATTGTAAAGGCAATTTCTATGTATTTAGAAGAAAGGTAGAAGACTTCAGGTTAATATGAATAAAGAAAGTTTATGAGATGATGGTATGTGAACTAAGGCTTGAAGGATGAGAGAATTTGTTAAATGGATGAGAGGGCATGACTTGACAGGATTTGATTATAATCAAGGAAAAGGAAAGACAAGTTATTGGAAATAAGGTCATGAAAGTGGCTAGGGAATGAATTCTTTAATCTTGAAAACTGGACTGAGTTAGCACTTTATTCTTTAGGTCCTAGGGAGCCACTGAAAATTCTGGGTCAGGGAAATGGATGAAATGATGAAAGAAATCTTTAAGATTAATGTGGAAAATAGGGTTTAAAACTGAATAGAGTAATGGAAAAGACTAGAGACCTGAATATCATTTAGAAGATTATTGCCATATTCTAGGAGCAAGTTAATAAAAAGCTTGAATTAGCCTCCTGGCAGTGGAAAGAATGAATGTTAGAAATATTGACAAGAAATAACTGGCAAAGCTCAGAGGCTGTAAATAGAAAATGAAGGGGAATGACAACTGACACAGATCTCATTATCAGCTTTTGGAGGAGTATCTCATGTTCAGAGTGATGCCATCATTGAGTTATAGTTTGCCGGAATCTGAGTAAATCCCAGCTAGAGGTTAGTTTGTCCTCCACTGGTCTGAAGCAGATTAGCACAAATTAAATTTCATGCTAACTGGCTCTAAGCCTGGGACACATCATTAAACTTCAGGGTTATCTGGTTGATCACACTAAAAATCTATTTCTACTCTTCCCCTACTGTGAGTTGTGAAAATATTTTAGTCTCAGCAAGAACTCATTTTGAGTATTTCACTAAACTAATTATATACTCCTCTGAAATGCATTATTTAAAGGGGAGCATGGGAGGATGCTGATACTTCTTGATTAGCAACTGCTTTAATTTCCATGTACATCCTGACAGGCCTAATAAAATACAAGTCTTTTCAGGCCAGATCTATACAAACTAATGACATGAAAATTTGAAGAGTTCAGTGAAATCAATAAGCATTTATTATGTGACAGACATTGGTCTAAGTACTAAGAATATGAAGACCAAAAATGCAGAATGAGTCTTTGACTTCAAGGAACTTACAATCTAATGGAGAAAGACAACATCTAAAAGGCAGCAGAAGAGTGGTTGTGAGGGGAAGGAACTTCCTCTGCCATTATGGTAGAAAAAGAAATTAGGAGAATCAGGAATGGAGTCCAGAAAGGAAAAGAATGAACATGGCTAGCCTAGCTACTTTCTCTAAAACAGAGCTTTTGGAAGGAACTGGCAATAAAAAGAAGTGTGAGTAAGAAGGCTGCTGAGATCAGTCAAGTTATTGTCTTTTGTTAATTTGGGGAATCCTGAAGACATTGCAAGCGTACTTCTTTTCTGAGGAAGGGCCTGTCTTTCTATTAAAGCACAAAAGCTCCAATCTCTCTCAAATTTGGTTCATCATTTAGCAACAAATATAATATCATATGTTCGTCAGGATGTAGCCTCTTCTGGTACATTGAGCTAAGAACTTCTGATTTCATCCCACCTCTGAAATATATTGGTGGTGTAAGCTTAGTTAAGTCACTAGTTTTTTTATTGGCCCCAGGAAGCACTTTAGGTTAAAAAAAAAAAGTAGAATAGGAGCCCACATGCTTTTCCAGAGGAAGTTTCTGTTGTCACTGAAATAACTGATCTGGTCCAAAAAACCTCCCCAAAACAAAAACAAAAACCTTAACTCTTACAATTCCTCCCCCCACTGAAAAAAACTCAGGCATTTTGTTGGATAAAGAAATAGCTTAAAACATAACCTATGATCTAAGGAGCTTACAATCTAACCATGAGGTACAGAGTACATAGACATGATAAAACAATGATCAGACTGCCAATGCCATTTCAATCACTTAGACTTATAGAAATCCTGGGGAAATATTTGAGGCACATGGAAGTTTCATGACTTATTGGAATAATATACCTGGATCTAAAAAGGGCCTCTGATGGCATCTAGTCCAACCGTCTCATTTTGTGGATGAGAAAACCTATGGTTATAGAAGTAAAAGGCCTAAATATTAAGTGCTTAGGATTACACAGAGAAGCACCAGAAGCAAGAATTGAATCCCCATTCTCTGACTCTGCAAACAGTAATCTTGCCACTGAACCATGTAGCCTCTAGGGTAACAGACCTATTATGTGTGAGAGAAAGAATTTCAATCGAATACCTAATCTAAAATAGTGTTACCTCTGTAGCTGATAATACAAAGGTGTAAGTCAGGAATACATGAGTATCATGGACAGTTAAATTTGCATGAACTTAGTGAAGGGAGTAATCTCCTGTAGGATGGAGTAGCAAGGGGAGACTTCATAGAAGGAGAGGGACCTGAACTGAGGAAAGACAGACAGACAGCAAAGAGAAAGAAGGGCATTCTAGGCACTTGAGAAATGACTTGTATAATTCACAGCATTCATGGAGGAAATTCAAATTCTAGCAACCAGAGAATAAGTGTTTATTTAGAGGGCCTACACTGGAGACTTATTTCTCAGGGATTGCTAGCGACAAATAAACCTCCAAATGTTTATAACAATTTTATAGTTTACAAGGAATTAGGGGAAAATACAATCCAAAAGTCAAAATACAATTAAAAGAAACTAAATCATATTCTTCAGAGAAAATTAGATTTTTACATACCATGTGTGTTTTTTGAGTATAACCTTAGAATAGAGCTTCCCTTTCTATTTTCTATTTCAAGATGAAAGAATCTAACATAAATAGAATAATGAAAACAAAACTCATCCAAATACATCTGGACAAATTCATGTTTTCTTTGAAGTAACAGAGTGCATTAAATTTCTTTTTAAAGATACTTAAATCAATGGAAACATTGCAAACACTTTGCTTAAAGGGACATAAAAGGTTAAACTAATTACTAAGAATACATATAGCCCATTCGCTCAGGGATCTTTCGTTTTAAAAAGGTCACATAATGTAAAAATGCCAAATCAATAGAGACATTATAAGCTAAAGTTCTGAAACTAAGAACATTTATATCAGCAAAATGTAGTAAAACATACCTATATGTTCATATATACCTTTAATTAGAGTGGAGGTATTCCTAATTCTACACACTACAATTTTTTTTACCTTAACCTGAAATAATTAAATTCATTGATTCCTAGAACATGAAAAATTTTAGTCTTCTAAACATCATCATTATCAGTAGAATAATGACATAGAATATAGAAGTTGTCCTCAGAAAGTCCTGGATTGAAGATCTTTGTGACACATCTTGGCTGTGGGACCTTGCATCATATAACTAATACTTGAGGATGAATTTGAACTTATGCTATACCCAACACTTTATGCACTGTGCTAACTAGCTTTTGTTATTATTATTAATTCTATTATATACCAAAATCTCACTATTCTATTAATGATAGGTACAGAAGTTCTTCAATCTCATTGAAAAGATTTAATAACCCATAAATGTTTGCCTCATATATTTTTCCTTTGAGAATCACTTTGCTCAAATTCCTGACAGTCTGGTAGTGCTATCTCTTTTTATAGATTTTAAAAATAGGAATACACAGAGATTAAGAAATTAGCCCAAATCCACATGCTAAATTATAATTAATAACATTAATAATCTTCCATTGAGTAATCTTTTAAATATATGAGGCAAAATTGATGGGTTATTTTGAAGATCACCTGGCAGGATAAGATACTAGACACTGTGGTTCTATTTTTTTTCCTGAGGCATTTGGGGTTAAGTGACTTGCCCAGGGTCACACAGCTAGGAAGTTTAAGTGTCTGAGACTAGATTTGAACTCAGGTCCTCCTGATTTCAGGGTTGGTGCTCTATCCACTGCACCACCTAGCTGCCTCCACTGTGGTCCTTTCTCAAGCTAAACTGCCAAGTATTCCAACTCTATTACAGAGAGCACAATTCCATTAGGCTGGCCATACCATTCAAATATCAAATGTACATTTGCCATATGTGTGTGTGTGTATGTATGTGTATATATATATATATATATATATATATATATATATATATATATATATATATATATATATATATATATATATTTTATGGAGAACTTGCACAGGACAAGTGCTCACAAGATGGGTAGAAAAAGTGATATAAGGACACTCCCAAGGTCTCTCTTAAGAACTTTAGAATTGATTGTATTACATGGGAGAGACTGGCATAGGACTGCCCACCACAGCGTGCCCTCATCAGAGAATATGCTGTGCTGTATGAGCAAAGCAGAATTGAATTGAATTACATTGCTATGCTCAAGTAGTGGTGGTCACAACATGAGATGGTGAATTATGAGGATTAGCAGTAGTATGTATTAAAACTCTTGAGAGGTCAATATTTCCCAAATTTGATGAAACTGATTTTTTTTGGCTATCAAATCTGAGATACAGGAATAAAGAACATAGATCTCATAGGTTAAGTGCTAATCCTCATTTTAATCTTTAGTTTTCAACTTCTGTCTTTGTTAATATCAAATCAAAACCAATAGATTCATCAAATTGATAGTTACATTTCTTTTCACATATGTAAGAATTTAGGATATATCCAACTAATGGTTAACTTCCTACCAGAGGTATTTTGAAGCCAGCTTCTAATAGAGCTGATTGTTAAATTTTCAGAGAGATCATTTATACTCTGGAAATTGGTTAAACACTAAAAATCAAGGCTTTGTTGATTGGGCTTAAGAAAATGATGGAAAAATATTTATAATGCAGATTGAATTTAAAATTGTGTCTTAATTTAGTAAAGCCAATTGTTAAACATTTAACAATACACTCTTGTCTGTACTCCTCCAATTTCTGATTCTTTCCTATGTTCTTTTAGCTAGCAGGCCTTACTTTCTTCAAAACTAGTAATGATATCAGGAGTGGGGCAGCAAAGAACTTACAAACATTTTTTGCCCCATTCCAGGTAGACAACTCTGACAAATATTATGATTATTTAAATCTTTAGACATCCCTTGAAATTAAAAGAGTTCCAGCAATGGTGATGACAACATTTCAATTCAATTACAAAAGTTCTTTTTGTGCAAAGCATTGCACTTCATTCTCGACACTCAAACATGAAAAATAACACAATACCTGCCCTTAGAAATTTATGATCTAGTTGGAAAAATAAATCATAAATATAGAAAGCACAATATATAAGAGATACAAGAGCAACAAAGATCTTAGTTAATTCATGACAGAAAAGCAAAATGAGCAAAACTAAGAGAATACTGTATACTATAATAGCAATATTGTTTTTTAAAATGACATTGAGCAAACAAGTCATTTTGACTAATTATCCAAATTAATTTAAAGTACATGTGAATATATGTACTTTCATTCATATGTATATACATACATATATAGATATATACATATAAACATACATATGTATACATGCATATCCATATATATATTTATATCTAATAGTAGCAATCTTTAAGTTACAGGGGAGGGAGAGGGAAAAAAAGAAACTGACATAACTTTATTATATATTTAAAAGTAATGGAAATTTGTACATAATAGATTTGGAATTTCATATGCAATCATATCCTTTATTATACTATTTTATAGAAATTCTTGTTTTATTCCATTAATTAAAAAACCTCAAAATAAACACATGTGAAAAAATAAAGACGTTATAACAATAAAAAATGAAATGGCAAATCATGCTAGTATGTCTGTCAAGAAAACTCTAAATGGATTCATGAAGACTCAGACGTGACTGAAAAATAACTAAAACAACAACATTATATGTTAAGTACTGTATGAAGCACTAGGGACATAAAGTTAAAATTGAAACAATCCTTTCCCTCAAGGATCTCATATTTCATCAAGGAGACTTTGTAAAGTATACATTACACAAAAGGAGAAGCTGCTTATGCTTGAGCTGAGCCTGGAAAGAAATGAGGAATTTTAAGAGTCAAAGTGAAGGGTGGGGAAGACAGCATGCCAGATTAAGGTATGGAGATGGGAAAAGGAGTTTCATGTATGAGAAAGAGAAAATGTTCAGATTATTTTTCTGAGCTGAAGATACATAAAATAGAGTTATATGCAATAGTTTTGAAAAGGTAGATTGATGTCAAATTTTGAAATTCAAAAGTGATATAGAACAGTTTATTTCTGTCCTGGTGATAATAAAAAAAATCCTTGAATTTAAGGGGTAGGGATATGACATGTTCATTAATACCTGAGATTTAATAATATTGTTTTTAGCCCAAAGAGTTGTTTGTTTGTTTGTTTTGATTCATAAGACACTGTGGACTGGACTGGGAACTAAACTAAAACATAGAATATTGGAATTTGAAAGGACTTCAAAGGTCCCAATAGAATGTATACTCCTTGAAGGCAAGGGTTTTTTAATGTTTGTATTCCTAGAACCAAGGAAATAGTTGACATATTTTTAGTTGAATTTAAATGAGATCACTTACTTTCAAGCCCTTTATATTATAGATGCAAACATTGAATAATTCACATCATTTACATTTATACAAATCTCATTTGATCTTCACCACAAACCTTGGGAGGGGCTACTATGTTCATTTTACAGATGAAATAACTGATACTTAAGTTAGTCAACTTTTCCAAGGTCCACACAGCTAATAAGCATCAAACCTTTCTGATTCCATCACCAGTTCACATTACCACCAAAACCCAAGAAGTTAATCGCTTGAAGTGACAGTAATGAAGTCAGTATTAAAATGCAAGGTTTTTAATGTCCACACCAGTGATGTTTCTATTATACATTGTTTTTTTGCGGTGAATGAATTGTCTTCATTTATTCACACACAGAGCTGTGTAAGTATATGTACTGTATAAATGTATGGACTGGAAGATTTCACATATTTCTAGCACTGGTCAATCATAGGATGTGGATCTACTCACTATTTGGGAAAATTGATGCATATCCATAACCTTATCTGCATATTTTTATAAAATACCAATGAAATACATGTGCAATCCAGATTTTCATCCCATGAACTTCTTCCATCAGTATTATTCCATTGGTAAACAGGGATATGTGAAGAAGTAGCTTCCACTAGAGAATATACAAGATATACAAATATACAAAATAAGTCTTCTGATACAAACTCTAACAATTTTTTAAAAGAACATGATTCTTTCCTATACCAAGTTTAAAACATATACAACCAACCAAAATAATACAAAATCTCTTATGAAGCCAATATAAAAATAATTTTCTTAGGAGTGAAATGAAACAATTTCTTTAATTATATTTTTAGTAATTCTCATTAAACTGCAAGGTACAGACTGAGGCCATACAAGAAGGTTAAAAAATTTTAAATATCACTAAAAAAGACCTTGATGTTTGAATAGAAAAAGAGGGAGGAAAATATGCAGAACAAAACATTCTATTTTACCAGTCTTACTTTGTGAATTCTCTGCATAACTATAAATTTCTCTTAAGTCTTCTAGGTATTTCACAAGTGAGTTAGCATGACAGGAAGTGTTATAGTGGAAATAATATGGGCCTGGAAATAAAGAGGCTCAGATTTTAGTCTTAATTATTTGACTAGGTTGGTGTGAATCTGGGTAATTCATTTCATTTCCTCTAGGTGTGATTTTCAAAATCTGTAAAATGAAGATGTATGACCTCTAAGGACCTTTTAGCTTCAACACTGATGCCATTCTAAGTAATGATTTTGTTGACCAGTTATCCTCTTCTGTGTTTCCCTCTCCATGACAATAGTGATCATTTCTCATCCTTCTTGGAGGGGAGGCTTCTTCCAATTCCTATTCTAAGAAATGATTAGCCTGTCTTAGAACTGTGGCTGGGCACAGACTGGTAGAGGAGACAAAGGAGGTCAGGAGGAGAATAGCTAACTTGCTTAGTTCTTACGAGGGATTTTCTGCAGTATACATAGGGATAAAATGTATCTACACATGACACCTCATATAATTGTACAAATAACCATCCTGATAATCTGATTTTAAGGAAGGAAATTATACAGTTATTTAATGACAGAAGGAATAACAATTAGTCTTTGCAGAGATAGAAGTGATTTCTTTACCACACAAAAGTAATAGAGGAAGGAGTTACACTTTTAGGAACAAGAAAAAGGAAATAGAACAAAGTTATACTTTGCATTAAAAAAATTTCCTCTATAATAATCTCAAAATCCTCAAAAAAGATAAAATATCTTTTTTAAAAAGAGATAGGTGGGGAACATTTTATATAAATATACTTAAAGAGGTTCTGTTTTCCAAAAGATTGGATTAAAAACCAACAACTATCTTTAAAATAAAACAAAATGGCACATCTATTTTTTATAAATAGAGAACATTTATAATTTGTAACATGTAGTTCAACCTTAAGTACATGAAATCATAGGTTTTCTACCCTCAGTGCAAAATTTTGCGGCATAAAATATTATCCACACTTATGTTGTTTGTACAGTGGGAAATCTAAGTTACTAAAATTCCAGCATCATTAATAATATTTAGATGTTATAGAAAAAAGGCATACCTTTATTGTCTTCAAGATGAATTAAATATTTTAACTTAAAATAAAAAGGATATGTAGCCAGTAAAATTTTAAAAAGCATAGCCTAAGGGATATAGTGTGGAGCCTGGAATTGGGAAGGTCAGGGTTCAAATTCCATTTCTGACTCATTAGAGTATGATGATTGTCAAGACTGTGCTTCAGACAACTCTGATGACTTTTCTATGAAATCTAATTAATAGGTTGTGATCAATTCTTAGTGCTGGGAATTACCTATGACTTTCAAAAGTTAAAATTAAGGCTAAGGTATGTAAGAATAGCTTAGCTATTAAATTTCACATTAATTTTCATAGAAATCAATTTCTAAAATGTGCAAAATTCAATTTTCCACAATAAATTTATTAAGACAAATAAGAATCTTCAAACTCCTTCTAAAGGTCTTTATCAAATTCAGAAATTAAGTAAAAACATAATTTTTGAGTATTTATTAATTCCATATAGTGATTATACTCTTCTATCCTCTTATTCTTCATTCTCTCAAACTGCTTTTCATGAAGTACCTCTGTCATTTTGTTAGGATGAGAAAATTGTAGATTGTTTAAAAAGCCTTCCAAGCCTTATTTCTAGATTAGCCATGAATCATTAAAAATGATAATATAGTAGAATAGCACTTGTATCTGCATAAGAAGAAAACATCTAAAGAACTGGCAGTCTAAGAGAGAAATGTGCCCTATACCTTGGCAGAATTACTTTTTAGGTATAACAAAACTTGAGGCTAGGGCACTGCAAATTAATGAATTATTATTTATGAATTGCTTTGAAAAGATTAAAATGCAGCACAAAATATAAGGAAGTCATAATTGTTATAAAAAGTGGTTTATAATTTCATTTCAATCCAAATACTGAATAACCACCATTTCTACTACAGTGTTAAGTACTCTTGATTTTTTTATGTATTTGAGGAAATAAAAATTAGCAAGTTTTAATGCTGGAGGACCAAATGTATAATATCTTTGTATTGTTTTATTTTTATGAAGTTGAGTTCTATTATGTTCTTTTTCTTGTTTTTCTTTTTAATGATTAAAATGTTTTTATGTTGTTCATCAAAAATATACTTTAAATAATGTATTTTATGAATAAAATTAAAAACAATAATAACTGGTATTCTTATAATAGATTAAAACTTACAAAATCTTTTATATACATTATCTCATTTAAGATGTTTTTAAATAAAACACTGAAAATGCACTCTATAGTTTCTCTGATAGATATAGAACTTAGAAGTTCAAGAAGTTTGAGAAGTGAGAACCCATATAATAAAGGTATAATGCTCCCATATTGTTTCTTTTTTTCATCAATGCATCATGATTAAACCTGGCAAAATGTCTAATTAATGACTCTTCCTCTTGCCAAGTTATAGTTCTTTTTCTCCCTCACTTCTGCATAGTTCCAATCTATATGATACAATGTAGTTCCAAATCATATTATCCCATTTTTTAGATTTAGTTTTATCATTTCATGTTTGTTAGTCTTGTCTCCCCAGAGTATAAACTGCTTAAGAGTGGAGATTGTAATATTAATAATATTGCATATCACAAAAGCAATAATATTATATTATTAATGCAATATGATAATCCGATATTACCTTAATAATGTACATTGAAATATTAAAGTAATACATTATATGTAAAATATTATGTGATATATGATTAATATTATACAATTATTACATTACAATTATATTATATTATTACATGATAATAACAAATATATATATTTTTAATCTAAAACAGACTAATATTGAGCACATATGAAGTACATTGATTGAGAGAAATGGAAATGAAATCATTCAATCATTCCTTATTCTTGTTCCTATGGGCTTTTATTCAGCGCACATGACTAACTGCAAGGTTTTATTTATTTATTTATGATTTTTTGTAATCCTAAGAAAACTAGATTGCCCATATAACATTCAGGAAACAGCAGGTGGTATAATTTGATTACAATATAAAATGTGTTATATCTGGTGAAGCTTAAAAATATGTAATGTAATGTATCTAATTATGATTTTTAGGGCAATTTTAAAATGAAGAAGTCACTGTCACTTTATTCAAGTATAATCAACATTATTTCTAGGATTAAGGGGTAGAGCAAAGGAATCTCAATCTCCATCACAGTCTTCTATCTACCTACCTATCTATCCTATCTATCATCTTTTTAAACAACAGTGAATGGCAATTTTGCTCTGTGACATTTTAGGGCTTGTGGGAAGGGGGGAATCCATTTTCCTCATTAGATAACCATTAAACACTTTCTTATTTCATTAGTTTGAACAGAACAAAATAAGTTATTGATGACATAGTTTGAATTCCTTCTTTTGCCATGATAAAAGTTGGAGCATAGATCTAGAAAAATGATTATATTCAGTCCAATATTCCTTCAAGACTTAGTCGATGATGTTATGACAGTCTCAACCACTGACAGAAAACATTGCAAGTCTCAAAGCTCAAATTTCATCATGTGGTCTATATTTCAAGCCCTGAGTTTCAGGAGTAGGATGGCTAAGTTTAACATTTCTGGCACTAAATTAGCTGCCACACCAGGTGCAACTTTTGCCCCCAGTGTAAGATTTCATTTGCAGGATGACCTGAATAAATTTGCACAATATAAGAGTAAGTTGGTTGTTTTTTTCATGCATGTGTCAAAACATGATTTCTTTACATAATTTAATGTATTTCATGTAAACATATTCTGTGGATACCAAGAAGTTTCATAAATCATTTCATTATTCAGTGCAATACTTGTACAAGCTTCTCATCTGAGGGATTGTCCACATATACTTTAAATAGATCATTGCTTCTCCCCTTCTTTGTACTGAAAAAGGGCACAGAAAATGCAAATTAGTGAACATCTAGGACGATCAGGTAACAATAATAATTAAAGTCTGAAAGCATTTACACTTTTGATTTTCTCATGACTGAAAATTTGGAGATATTCAATCTGCTTCAAGTTGATGCATTGGAATTGAATGTAAATGTGTGAAAAATCAGTGAAAGAATTTCTGAAAAGTGTAGTTATGAAATTACTTATGAAATTAAGGTGGTGGGGGAGATTGGAAATAGAAACTGGGTAACAACTTCCAAGGAACAAATTTGATTACAGTTTTAGAGAAAAATCTAAGGGTGAATTAGTAAATAAAATCGACAAATGTGAGAGAACAAAATGTATTTCCAATTTCACAAGTATCTGGAAATGAAAGTGAGGAACACAGTTCCTAGAGAGTAATGAACAGCAGGTCTCAAAGCTAAAGTTGGTCAAGGACTCACCAGTGCAAATTACAAAGGGTCAGACCATTTCAAGAGGACATTAATGCACTATGGAGGAGGGACGTTAAAGGGAGGATCCAGGGAGAATAAGAAACCATTATTTTTGTGAGGAATTATAAATTCCAGGGAATTCTAAATTTTTGGCATATCAGTTCTAAAAAAAGAAAAGTGCCCTAAGCCACTTGGAAAAATCAACAAGAGCCTTCTTTGAGATTCTAAGCTGCTAGAACAAGGACTCTCAAATTTATTCATCAGATCCATGGAGTTCAGAATGCTTGTGAACTTGAATGGGGAAAAAATAATTATGTCTTTATTTTCATTAATTTCTAACTGAAATTTAGCATTTTCTTCAGTTATGAATGTACGCCACAAGCATTATTCTAAGAATGTCCCTAGATATCACTAGAGTTGTGAAGAAGATCCATAACACACACACACACACACACACACACACACACACACACACACACACACACTGATTTAGAACCAATGCTACAAAAGAAAACTTGATATTTAAAATAGTTGATGTATTAAGTTTCATTACAGTAACTGTAAGGTCTTGAATTTTCCAGGGAAGTCTACATTTTACAAAACTAAAATTGGTAAGAGAAACTTTTAATGAGACTTTGCAAAAAGGATTATCCTTTGCCAGACCACATATTCTCCCTTGGAATATAAAAAATGTTATAGAATCATAGCATTATAAATTTGGAGTTAGAAGTATTTTTAAGTGCCCCTTAGTCCAACTTTCTCATTTTACAGTTGAGAAATTGGGCTACAGACAGTTTTAGTGTCTTGTTCAAGGTCAAATTGATAATTGATCATAAAGATGTGATTTGAACCCTAATCCTTAGAACTCTGGTTTTATCCTGGTGATAAAAATAATTTTGACTCATAGTGATAGCATGGGTATCAGTGTATGTGAGCTAATATTCTTTCTTTCTCTCTTTTTCTTTCTTTCTCTCCTCTCTCTTTCATTCTCTCTCTTTCTCTTTCTTTCTTTTTCTCTCTTTCTTTTTCTCCTCTCTCTCTCATTCTCTTTCTTTCTCTCTTTTTCTTTCTCTCTTTCTCTCCTCTCTTTCATCTCTCTTATCTCTCTTTCTCATCTCTACGTCTCTGTTGCTCTCTTTGTCTCTGTCTCTCTTTTTTTTCATTTCCTTTTTCAGGAGAAGTGAGGGGCCGTCCTTACCACCCTCCTCTGGTGACTGAGGCAGAAGGTGCAGATGGGCCGCGGGGCTCCTACGCTTCTGCCACCAGTACCCCCTTCGCTGTCCCGCAGGCAGGGCAGATAGTGTAGCGGCGGGTGGGCCTGGCGACCCCCGAGCGACTCGGGTGGGAACAAAAGCACATTTGCCAGATGGGAGATGTAGCTGGCTGCCAGGCGCAGGGTCTCGATTTTAGAGAGTTTGCGATCCGCCGGTTCTGTGGGGATGAGGGTACGGAGTGCAGTGAAAGCACTGTTGACGCTGTGAGTGCGGTCTCTCTCCCGGGCGTTGGCCGCCTGCCGCTGCTGACTCAAGCCGACCACACGGACCCCTTTGCGCTTCTTCTTGCCCTGAACGCGCTGGAACTTCTCGAGGTTTGGCGACTCCCGCGTCCTCTTACTTCTGCTACTGCTACTACTGCTGTCGCTGCTGCTGCTGTTGCTGCTGCTGCTCTCCCGCTCCTCCGACTGGGACCTCATGTCCCTAGTACGCCTGCCGTGGCTGAATCTGCCTTCTCTTCCTCTTCCTCCCCTTCCTTCTCCCGACCGCCCTTCAGCTCCATATCACTGTTGCAGCAGCTGCCCCTCTGCGCCCTAAGCCGACACCCCCCAGGCTCTCTGGCCGGAGCAATGACCTCGAGAATAGCTTCTAGGACTAGGAGGATGCTGGAACTCTGGCTGGGAGGGGGAGCTCTCGGGCCAGGCAGAGGGAAAAGAACCAAGAGGGATCATCCTTGAACCTTCAGAGGATGCACCTGTTTTTCACTTCTGCACTTCTGGGCGCTTATTTCAGGGTCTAGGGTGGCTCTACTCCTTTTCAAAGTTTTGGGTAGTTGAACTCCCACTCTATTAGCCAATTATTTTCTTACCTCACTTCAGAAAGGCTTTTCTGTAAACCTGTGGGTCTAGTGTTGGAAACGTTCTCCCAGACCTTGTCTTCCTCTTTTTTTTTTTTTTTTGTATTTTTCTACTCTTTTTAGTCCTTTTTTTCTTTTTACCGATTTCTGATTCCTTCCACCTTCCCTATAAGTTTCCTAGAGCTTGCCACTCAGCTATCTCCCCTACCTTGCTTGTTTCAAGGGACTTTAGTGGTCAGAGGTTAATTAAGGACAAATATTCCCACTGTTGATTCAGCAGCTAGAAGAAGAGGCAGGAGGAGATAAGGAGTAGAAATTCTCTATTTCCTATCACAGTGTAATTTTCTTTATCACCCCTCCTTTTATTTTTCTCCCTCCCTCCTTTCTTCCTTCTTTCTTTTCTTTCTTCCTTGCTTCCTTCTTTCCTTCCTTTCCTCTCTTCTTCCCTCCCTTCCTTCCTTCTTTCCTTCCTTCTTCTTTTGTTCTTTCCTTCCTTCCTTTTTCTTTCCTTCCTTCTTTCTTTCCTTTTTTCATTCTTTCCTCCCCTTCCTCCCTTATTCCTTCTCTTCCTTCTTTGTTTGCTTGCTTCCTTCTTTCCTTCCTTCTTCCTTCCCTCACTTCCTGTCTCCCTCCCACCCTTCTTGCCTCTCTCCCTCCCTGTCTCCCTCCCTTCATTTCTTCCCTACTTCACTTCTTCTTTCCTTCCTTCTCTCCCTCTTTCCCTCCCTCCCTTCCTTCCATCTCTCACTTCCTTCTTCCTCCCTTCCTTCTCCCTTCCTCCTTCCCTTCTTCTCTCCATCCTTCTTTCCATCCCTCCCTTCCTCCGTCTCTTCTCCCCCCATAGTTCTTTCACTCCCTTTCTCCCTCCCTTCCTTCCTGTCTCCCTACCTCCTTATCTCCCTCCCTCCCTTCCTTCCCTCCCTCACTCCCTTTCTCCCTCCCTTCCTTCTCCCTTCCTGCTTTCCTTCTTCATTCCATCCTTCTTTCTCTCCCTTCCTTCCTCCCTCTCTTCTTTCCTCCATAGTTCTTTCCCTCCCTCCTTCCTTCTCTCTCCTTCCCTCCCTTCCTTCCTTCCTCCCTCCCTCCCTCCCTCCCTTCCTTCCTCCCTCTCTCCCTCCCTTCCTCCTTCCCTTCTTTCCTTCTTTCCTTCCTTCCTTCCTTCCTTCCTTCCTTCCTTCCTTCCTTCCTTCCTTCCTTCCTTCCTTCCTTCCTTCCTTCCTTCCTTCCTCCTTCCCTTTCTTCCTCCCTTCTTCCCTCTCTTCCTCCTTCTTTCCTTCTTTCTTTCCTTCCTTCCTTCCCTCCTCTTCTTCCCTTACCTTTCTCCTCATCTCCTCCCTTCCTTCTTTCTCTTCCTTCATTCCTTCCTCTTTTCTTCCTTCCTTCCTTCCTCCTTTCTTTCTTTTTCTCCTTCCTTCCTTTTTCTTTCCTTCCTTCCCTCCCTCCTTTCCTCCCATCTTCCTTCTCTTCCTTTCTTCCTTCCTTGCTTGCTTCCTTCTTTCCTTCCTTCTTCCTTTGTTCTTTCCTTTCTTGCTTGCTTGTTTCCTTCTTTCTTCCCTCACTCTCTGTCTCCCTCCCTCCCTTCTTGTCTCTCTCCCTACCTGTCTCCCTCCTTTCCTTTCTTCTCTACTTCCCTCCTTCTTTCTTTCTCTCTCTCCCTTCTTCCCTCCCTCCCTTCCTTCCATCCCTCACTTCCTATTTTCCTCCCTTCCTTTTCCCTTCCTCCTTCCCTTCTTCCCTGCATCCTTCTTTCCGTTCCTTCCTTCCTTCCTCTCTTCTCTCCTCCATAGTTCTTTCCTTCCCCTTCTCTTTCTCTTCCTTCATTCCTTCCTCTTTTCTTCCTTCCTTCCCCCTCCCTTCTTATCTCCTTCCCTCCCTTCCTTCTGTCCCTCAATCCCTTTCTCCCTCCCTTCCTCCTTTCATTTTTCACTCCATCCTTCTTTCTCTCCCTCCCTTCCTCCCTCTCTTTTTCCCTCTGTAGTTCTTTCCCTCCCTCCTTTCTTCTCTCTCTCCCGCCTTCTCTACCTTCCATCCCTCACTTCCTTTCTCCTTCCTTCCTTCCTGCTTCCCTTCTTCCTCCCTCCTTCACTCTCTTCCTCCTTCTTTCCTTCCTTTCTTCCTTCCTTCCTTCCTTCTCTTCTTCCTTTACCTTCCTCCTTGTTTCCTCCCTTCCTTCTCTCTCTTCTTCCTTCCCTCCCTCCCTCTCTCCTTCTCTCTCTTCATTAGGAAGTATTAGATATCTCAGGTGTTTTACCTTTCCTCTCATAGTTTACTAATTCTGTAGGACTGTAGTAAGGACTAACTTATTTTAGTTTTAGTTTGAATCTGTGGTTTCCTTAGTTGAGGGAATTCTTTTCTATTTGATAGCTAGCACTTTATATAAATTAATTAAAATAAGATTCTCTACAACCATGAGACAGGTGCTTTTATTATCCTTATCTTTTAAATATTAGGGAAATAAAGAATAAAGAATCTGAATCTCTTGCCTAAAGTTACACATATATTATATACCTGAGGTCACATTTGAGCTCATCTTCCCGACTTTAAGTTGGGCATCCTGTCCAGTATCACTTAGCTGCCTCTACTAATGCAGATCACTATCTTTTCTACAACTTATGATCTTAGATAGTTGCTTTATACTCTTAAGAATTTTTTAGAGTGACTTGCTCACACAGCTAGTACTTAAGGAAGATATAAAAGGTATGTTTACCAAATCTGCAGATAACCCACTTTGCTTTTGTACTTTAAGACCTACAAAGCTTTTTGTGATAAAAACTTTGTGAAATAGGGGGTATAAGTATTTTTCAAATCTCTATTTTACAGATAATGAAATTGAATCTCAGATGTAGTGGCTTACCTAGGCTCATAGGGCTGGTAAACAGAGTCTGTACTGAAATCTATGTCTTCCTAATTTCCATATCAGTTTCTGTAATAAATTGCCTCATATAGCATAAATAGTTTATCTGCAGATTCAAGGGAGAGAGGAATCTAGTTTTTGCATAAAGGAAGTTGCCTAACTTTAATTTATTGACATTACAAATAACACAGCAAGAGCATTACTAATTTGCATTATCATTCACTTTCATTCCAGGATTGTTATATCTTAGAATGAGAAAATGAATTTCATCAGTACAAATATTTCCTCCCCAATGTTAAGTATTGCATTCTTTGCATTATGTTGACAATTATAAGAACAGCATATATATACTAGCAACATTTATCAGCTGTTTTTTTTTTAAACCTGATTTTCATGTAATCATCCCAAATTTGAAAAATGTATACCCCATTGCAAGAAATAAATTGCAATTCCTCTAGTTGTCATGTACTTCTGAAGATCTTTGTTTTCAATTAATTAATTGTTTTTCAGCAGCAGTTTGTTAAGTCTTGGGGTAGTTTTTAATTTTTGACCATCGTTCCTCTTTCTACTTTAATGGAATTGATCCTATTCATTGTGAGTTTGAATGGTGCTTAAAACACTTGACATCCTCATACCAACAGCTGCTCAGTATCTCTCTAATAGTAATTGAAATGTGCTTTTTAAATATTTCAACTTTTTCATGTTTCTGTAGAGTAATGTCCATTTTTAAAAATGCAAAAATTGCCATATATACACATATATGTACACATACACATACATACACACATATATATATGTATTTGCTGCTTTCATTGTAGTAAAGAATGCTAAACAAATCAATTGGTGAATGGCTGAAGAAATTGTTGTACATGAAAGCAATAGACTTTTATTGTACATAAGAAATTATGAATATGATGGATTTAGAGAAATATAAAAATACTTACATAAATTCAAGCTGAATGAAATGATCAGAACCAAGAGAACATGTCAGATGATTACATTAATAATGTGAAGGGGGAAAACAATAAAAGGCCTCTAAATTAACCACAATAGTAAATGATTTCCATACCTCATGTTAAATAGGTGAAGAAGTAGATATATAGAAACAGATATGAATTCTTAGACACAACCAACATGGTTTAGTTTTGTTTCACTACACATACTTTTTCCAAAGAATGTCATGGAAGTAGGTAAGCTGAAGGGTTGTGCTAGACTAGGGGGAAAAGAGCATTAATAAAATATTGCTTAAAATGTAAAGAACAAAAAATATAAATATAGAAATCAACAAAATAGAGTTTTTATAACTGCTTTGTTGAACTTTATATTTCTTCATCATTCTTCTCTTTGCACTCCCAATTCTTTGGTCATTGTCTACCATGGCTCTCCTGATGATTTTATCTCTTCTTTTCTTTCTCCCTTTCAGTTGCTTTTCTCCGATATCTTCCTCCATTAGAACATAAACTTCTTGAGGGCAGGGATTATTTTTTTCTGCTTATATTTCTATTCCTAGGACAGTGTTTGACACATAGTAAATGTTTAATAAATGTTTGGAGAGAGAGTGTGTGTGTATGTGTGTAAATCAAAGGCTCAAAGATCATTTGCATAAAACTTTGAATTAGTGGACATTGATTATTCAGTTTTATAATTTCTTATATTATATTTTGGTTTTAGTATCTTGAAATATTTGTGTTTATTAACAATTGTTAAAGCCAAAAAGAAAACTGAAAGAATAAAATAAAATTGTGAATCTGTATGTTTGTGAGTGTACAATTCAAGATGAAAAAAGAGCCTGCCAGAGACCTGGATTAGCTGTGTCAAGTCTGTTATTAAAGCAGAATCACCTCTTCTTAGGATGGACAGCTGCTTTGGAATTCTTGGCTGAGACCTGAGCCCTCTCTAAACTTAATTAGCATGCTGATGACCTGCACTTGGGTCCATCTGTCAGAATGGCCTGGTTCCCACTCACAAGACCCTTGGCCCTTTCCCTTCAGACAGGGATGCTAAGCAACAGCAAGTTCAAATGAACACAGTCCACAGAGCCCACAAATAGCATTTTCCCCCAGAAAGTTCTGTGGAAGAAGTTCTGTGTAACTTCCCACTCCACCCTCCTCCCCTCTACTTTCTTTCCT
The DNA here is from genome assembly GCF_016432865.1 of Antechinus flavipes. NCBI lineage: Eukaryota > Metazoa > Chordata > Mammalia > Dasyuromorphia > Dasyuridae > Antechinus > Antechinus flavipes. Next base: position 365,322,278 of record NC_067400.1, read on the forward strand.
GACAGTTTGGTTCGGAGTGGTTCATTAACTCAAACAACTTTCTCTAGTCCAATCTCTCTACCACCCACTGCCTACCCTCTCCACCACCAGTTTTTTTTTTTTTTTTGTCTGCTTGGCAAATTGCTACTTGTTCGCAGTGAATATCTCCCCAACTTATATCTTTCCAACTCTCATTCCCTAGCTCCTGAAAGAACTAATGAGCACAGGTTCTTGAATTCTAACATGAAGACATTTGTTACTGAGCTAATGCAAAATGCATTGCATGTCTCCAGTCCTGGAGTGCTGTGGGGGCTTCAGTAGGAGAAGAGAAGGCAATATTCTCTTCAACATGTGTGCCATGATTATCTAAAGGTTTGCTTCATATGAACGTGTACCATCTTAGGAAAATCATCTTATACTGAGAAAAATGCTGGGGTATAATTGTTGACCTGAAGGTCAGGAAAAAAAATCTTGTAAGTCTAAGGGATTTTGCTTAGTTCATTTGAATTGCATACATTCACCTTGGTGGTTTGCCAGGGGCAAAATGTATGTGACTAACCAGCATGTAGGATTTACTTTGCCTTTTCTCAGGGAAAAAAATACCTCAGACTCTAAGGGCTGAGATCATGATAGATATGTGAGTCATTCAATGAGTTCTATTTGGTGATGGATTGAAATAAACCTATACAAAAATGTTATTCAAAACTACAAACCTTTCTAGTACTGACTATTATTAGGTATGGTTTCTCATAGGATAATTTTAGAGAGGATAATCTATAATTAGAGAGATGTCATATCACTTTTCATGAAGCTTCGGAGTGTGAAACAGTCCAGGGGATGACAAGAATGCTTTAGGGTTGGCTTCTCCAAGCCAAATAAAAATGTAGGTCAGACATTTAGCATACTGTCTGCACTTTATCTGCAGCTCAGTGACTTTGAGATGTAGAGAAGAAATAGTTTCCTTTTCTGCCTTCAAAGAACTTACTGTCTTGAGTGAAATCTATAGCATAAATATATGAATAGACTGAAAAATAGTCATGAAATTTCTGATTAAGAATGCTATGTGAAAAGTCACAGAGAAGTTAAGCTATTCCATTTTGAATTTAGTATTAATCCTCTAAATTGGGCATCCGATTGACCAAAGACCAAGAAATCCAAAGAAAAATATTTAGTAAACTCATTCATTAAGTACCAGCTATACTAAAAGACAAAGAGTAATAGCAGACACTAGAAGAAGGGTCTTAGCAGAGAAGGCCCATAAACATAAACCATAACCATAAACCATAAACCATAACCATAACCAGGTCAAAATCCTGAATTAACACCCCAATGGGAAAGATCCAAGGAGAGTAGAAGCCTATGCCAAAGAGAGATTTCCCAGACAAAATTTAATTCCAACCATAGCTCCCCAACTCCTTTGGGTGGATGCCAGTAATCAGTAAGAAAGAATTTAAGCTCCAAGGGGTCATAGTGAGTATTAAACAAAACCTAACATTAAGTCCTCTAAAAAAAGAACAGATAGGGATGCTATATTCTAAAAGGAAAAAGAAGGCTTTTTCAACAACAAAACTAACTCTCTCTCTATCTCTCTATTTTTCTCTCTGTCTATCCATCTATCTATCTAATCCTATTGGGAAAAATAGATCTTTACTGGAATAGAGAATTTTCAAGAATTCCTCATGAAAATATTTGAGTAGAAACTTTGAAATGAAAACAGAGAAGTCAAGAGCAACTTAGAAAAGTAAATAATTTTATTTGAAAGGACTAAGTCACACCCAAAGAAGGAACACTGGGAAATGAATGTGAACTATTTGCATTTTTGATTTTCTTCCCGAGTTATTTTTACCTTCTGAATCCAATTCTCCCTGTGCAGCGGGAGAACTGTTCGGTTCTGCAAATATGTATTATATCTAGGATATACTGCAACATATTTAACATATATAGGACTGCTTGCCATCTTGGGGGGGGGGTGGAGGGAGGGAGGGGAAAAAAATGAAACATAAGTGAGTGCAAGGGATAATGTTGTAAAAAAAAATTATCCTGGCATGGATTCTGTCAATACAAAGTTATTATTAAATAAAATAAAATTTAAATTTAAAAAAAAAAAAGAAAAAAAAAGAAAGGGCTAAGTGATGATGAAGCATTTAATTTATAAAAGTGGAAAGAGAAATGTTCCTTCAGAATCTTAAGAATTTAAAGGTACCATATTAAATATATTGTTTTATTTTTATTTATTTTTTAAATAGCTTTTTATTTACAAGTTATATGCATGGGTAATTTTACAGCATTTACAATTGCCAAACCTTTTGTTCCAATTTTTCCCCTCCTTCCCCCCCACCCCCTCCCCTAGATGGCAGGATGACCAGTAGATGTTAAATATATTAAAGAATAAATTAAATACAAAATAAGTATACATGACCAAACCGTTATTTTGCTGTACAAAAAGAATCGGACTCTGAAATAGTGTACAATTAGCCTATGAAGGAAATACAAAATGCCGGCAGGCAAAAATATAGGGATTGGGAATTCAATGTAATGGTTCTTAGTCATCTCCCAGAGTTCTTTCGCTGGGTGTAACTGGCTCAGTTCATTACTGCTCCATTGGAACTGATTTGGTTCAGCTCATTGCTGAAGATTGCCACATCCATCAGAATTGATCATCATATAATATTGTTGACGTATGTAATGATCTCCTAGCCCTGCTCGTTTCACTCAGCATCAGTGCATGTGAGTCTCTCTAGGCCTTTCTGAAATCATCCTGTTGGTCATTTCTTACCGAACAATATAATATATTGTTTTAGCCAATGATAGATATTAATTCTAGCTATAGCAGAAAGAGAAGGTAAGGTAAGATGAATTGGTGATGAGGAAGTAAAATCATCTTTATTTGAGGGTTATATTACCATTCTCATAGAAAGGAATCAACCAAAAACTCAAAGCAATTAATTGCTTCATCCGAACAGCAGGAAACAAAATATATCTAGAAAACCCCCTCAGCTTTTGGCATATTACTAATAAGAAATGAATATACTAATGAAGAAAATAAACAAATAGTACCATTTAAGATAAAAATAAATTCTGAGTCAACCAAATAATTAATTAAATATCATGAAGTTGATCTACAAAAAAAAAAAATAAATAAAAATAAGGAAATTTTCACAGAAGCAAAGGAAAACCTAAATATATAGGAAACTATTTAATGCTCATAATCAGGTTACAATAATTAAATAAGCCTCCCAAACAATTTAGTCTATAGATGATATTCTACCAAACAAATAGCCAAGTATATAAAATATTAAGAAAATTCATTAGAAGAGGAAAAATACAATTAAAATACAAATAATACAAATAATTTTTCATTCAATGAGAACTAATGGGATAAAAAGGAGAGAAATTTGACTGAAAATCATTTTAGGATATCATCTTATTTTATTGAAAAGACCTCTGCATTTTAGGTAGATGTTATTCATCTAATTATTCAAAATTTCATTTATTCTTCTGTTTTAAGTATGTTATTGTTGTATTTTGTCAAAAAGTCTATCAGAATTTATTGATATACACTCATGATTTTGTTTTGTTATTAATATAATATGTTTATAGTTTTCCTAATATTTAACCAATTCAATCCTGAATTTCGAGTATAAATCCAATTTGGTTATAGTGTCAATTTTTATTTTGTATTTTTTCTAGTATTTATATTAGTTTAATATCATTATTAATGAAAGATATTTGCTTATAGTTGTTTCTTTCCCCATGTCAGTATTAGAATTACAGTTGTTTCAGAGATGGTCTGTAGAATACGTCTTTCATTATTTTTGTAAATGCTTTGAATTTTTAGGTAGTTCTCTGAATTTCTAACTGAATTAATTTGTAATCCTTGAGATTTTGTTGATAACTTGATCAATTTCTTTTCCTCAGATAGGGTTGATTAATTTATCTTTTATTGTTTTAATATGGATAATATGGATTTATAAATATTCATGGATTCTATTTTTTATCTATTTTGTTGATCTCTACTGGGCCAAAGTTTCTAAAAGTGGATTTCTTCATTTGTGGAGATTTCTCATTTTTCATTTTGGTAATTCCAATTTAACATTTTTCAACCAAATAAGCTAATAGGTTGTATATTTTTATTAATCAAAATCCTTTTTTGATTACCTCTATTTAAAATGTAATCATATTTGCATCAATATTTGTTAATTTCTACTTTTTTCCAGAATGTTTTATTGTGTTTAATTGCAGAGATGATTCATTATTTTTTCTAGTTATTTCAGTTTCACAACCAGTTTATTGATTCATTGCTATTCATTGATCTCTCTCTTTTTTTTTTTTTTTTTTGATGATTTTCCCCTAAGGATTGCTTTGACTACATCTCCAATATTAAATGGGTTTCATTTTCGTCATTTTCTTTGGTGAAATTATCTATTGTTCTCATGATTTGCTCAAGATTTTTTTTTAGGATTAAATTAATCTTCATTTAAATATTAATATTTTATTTTTGGCAATTTTGGTCATAAACACTTTATATGTTTGCCCTTTGCATTTGTTTGTGGAAACAAGGGATAACAAAATGTACAATGGAATTAAGATCGAAAAATAATTCATCTGGCGAATCTTGTGCTAAAATTAAGAGGTTAAAATTTGTTTGAAATACATTTTTATTCCAAGCCTTTTGCTTTTTATGTCACCTACATTTCCTAATATATTCCTTCCCTTTTATCTTCTCACTCTCAGTGGGAAATCCCTTATGGCAAAAATTTTAAAAACAGGGAAAAAAGTTTAGCAGAACTACTGGTCATAAAGGAAATGGATGTGTCAATATGTACAATGTTCCACATTTGTAATCTTTAATCTCCACAAATAATTTAAGAATAATATTTTCACATAATTCTTCTTTGGGGTCACTTGGTAAAAATATATTTTGCAGCATTCAGTTTCAATTGTTTTCTTCTTTTTTGTTTAAATTGTCATTGTCATTGCACATACTGTTTCCTTCATTCTGCTTGCTTCTTTTTGCATCATTTCACATAAATACTCTCATTTCTTTGTATTCATTATATTTATTATTTTTACAGCACCATAATTTTCAATTATATTCTGTTATATTCATTAACCACAAGTTATTAACCATTCCTGAAACATCAGGCATCTTCTTTGTTTTCAATTCTACTCTACTACAAACAGAGTTGTTAAACAAATATTTTGATTTTGTCATTGGTCTCTTTGAGGTCCACAAATGCTTAAGTAGAAAAGCAGGTCAAAGCATTTGGACATTTTATAGCAGGATAAAATTTAATGTGAGGAAATGTAAACCTATGAACTTATATTCAAAAAATATATTGTAAAAGTGCCAAGATACTAGAAAGTTAAGTTTATATAAAAATAGTTTGTTTTATTGAAATCAATTATTAATGTTTCTACAGAGTAATATGTCTGTCAGAAATGTGAACCAAAGAATGGTAAAGTATAATTCCAATCTAAACTATTTAGGACATATTTGAAATGTGACATTTAGCTATGGATGCTACATTTTGGTAATAACATCATGAAAGTGAATCACATCCAAAGAAATATAACCAAGTGTCATGTCATATGAAAGGTAGTTGAGGGAACTAAGGATGTTTAGTAATGAGAAGAAAAAGTTTTAGGGGGCCATAAGAGTTCTTTTCAAATGTTTGAAGAACAAACATGGAAAGTGATTAAATTTTTTTTCAATAGTTTGAGGATAGAATTCTTCCAGGGTGAATTTTGCTTCAATATAATCAAGAATTTTCCAAAAATAGATTTCTGCAAATGAAATAAATGCCACAAAAGACAATGAATTTTAGTGGAATTCAGTGGAGTTGTTCAGGTAAAGACTAGATAATCTCTTTCTAAAGCTTTAGCAGAGAGGATTCATATGTAGGTCAGCTCAGAGTGGGAGAAGGATCTTACTAAGTCATAACTGCTTTAGGAATTATTTTAAGTTCTACTTCTAACCACAGGTGTGTGTTTGTGTATGTCTGTGTGTGTGTGTATGTGTGTGTGTTTTCCAGTGCAGAAAATGCAGTTATGAGCCAGTAACTGTAATTAAACATCCTTCAAAGAAATGGAACAGGATTAGCCTAATATACCTAGGCTTAAAAGTATGCAAGCATACTTAATGCATATCATTAAGTATGACAAATTGTGTATGAATTTTTTGTTTAAGCTGACACTTTGTTGAATATCTGGTTTCTTTGAATTCTAACCAGTCCTCAGACTTTTCTGACTACCTGACCCGTAGGGCTCATAAATGCTTTATTGCTGAACTATTCTTCTGGTCCCAGGGCATGCCTTCTGCCTTAGGCATTTATTTGATTTATATTTCATGATCACTACTTTAGTTACAGATCTTCTTTATCTTTCTGAACTGCCTTTTACCTCTTACCCCTTCATGAACTTTTTTGGTCTAGCTAAACTGACATTCTTGCTGTTCTTCACACATTATAATTTATTTCCTATCTTGGTGCCTTTGCACATGCATTCTCCCATGACTAGAATCTATTCCCTTATCACCTCCACTTTTTTTGCATTACCTCCAGTTTCCTTCAAAAGTCAAATACTGCTTCTCATATGAGATCTTACCTGATTGTCACCCCTCTCTTTGATTAGTGCCTAACCTATCCCTCCAAATTACCTTGTATTTATTTTACGTACAAGGTCTTTGAGGCAGAAAATTTTCTATTTTTGTCTATTTCTCTTTGGCTATTTGTCCACCTTGGAAACTTGGACTTCACTTTTAGCTTCCTTGGCTTTGATAGGTGAGTCTTTTGCTTTATCTTGCAAGGTTCTAGATCTCCTTGTAATTTTCTGCAAATTCTTTACCCCTCCTTTCCCCTTTTAGTTTCTCTCCATGTGTGGCCTTCCTAGAATAAATTCCTTGAGGGCAGGTACAGTTTTGCTTTTTTCACTTTGTATGCCTAATTCTTAGCACGATGGTACATGGTAAGTGATGTGGTGGTTGTTGTTCAGTCATTCAATCAATCATTCTGGACTCTTCATGATCCGATGAGCTATACCATGCCAGTTCCTTTTATTCTCCACTATCTTCTCAAGTCAATTCAAGATAGTATTCAATGCTTCCATGGAACTTCATCTTATTCTCTGTTGTCCCCTTCTCCTTTTGCCTTCAATCTTTTTCAACATCAAAGTCTTTTCCAATAAGTCCTGTTTTCCCATTATGTGGCCAAAGTATTTAAGCATAGGTATCTGATCTGCCAGTGAGTGTTTGGAATTAATTTGTTTAGATATTGACTGGCTTGATCTTTTTGATATCCAAGGGTCTCTCAAAAGTCTTCTCTAGCACCACAATTTAAAGGCATCAATGCTGTAGCTCTCAGATTTTCTTATAGTCCAACTCTCACAACCATACTTTGCTATTAGAAAAATCGTACCTTTGATTGTACACACCATTATTGGCAATGTGATATCTCTACTTTTTATTCTGTTGTCCAAAATTGATATAGTTTTTCTTCTAAGAAACAACCATATTTTTAATTTTATGGCTGCAAGTCACTGTCTAAGTGATCTCTGAGCCCAAGAATATAAAATTTGACACTGATTCCATTTCTTTGCCTTTGTTGCCAGAAAGTGATGACACTAGTTGTCAAGATCTTATGGTGGTTTTTTTGGATGCTAAACTTCAAATTATCTTTCATACTCTCCTCTCATCAAAGAGATTCTTAATTTTTCCTTTTCTGCCATTAGAGTGACATAGTATGCATATCTGAGATTGTTGATATTGCTCCTACCAACCATAATTTAGGCTTCTTATTTATCAAGTCTGGCATTTCACATTCTGAATTCTGCATATAGGTTAAATAAATAATATGATAATATATAGCCATATCATTCTCCTTTTCCAATCTTAAACCAATTAGTTGTTCCATATTGACTTCTAACTGTTGCTTCCCATCTTTGAAGACCTGCCACAATTTGTTATAATCAAAGGCTTTACTGTAGTCACTGAAGCAGAAGTAAATGTTTTTCTGGAACTACTTTGTTTTCTCCAAAATCCAGTGAATGCTGGCAATTTGGTCTTTAGTTCTTCTGCCTCTTAAAAAACCAGCCGGTTTTTCTGATAATTCTTGGTTCATATATTGCTGAGGTCTAGCTTGTAGAATCTTAAACATAACTTCGATGGAATGGGAAATAAGCACAGAGGTTTGATAAATTTGAACATCTTTTGTAATTACCCTTCTTTAATAATTGGGAAGTAAACTGATCTTTTTCAATTCAGTAGCCACTGTAGAATTTTCCAGATTTACTGGCATATTGAGTATAGCACTTTAAAAGTGTTCTCTTTAGGATTTTAAATATCTCAGCTAGAATTCTATCATCCCCACTAACTTTGCTGTTATCAGTGCTTTCTAGGGTGCACTTGCCTTCATTTTTCAGAATATCTGACTCTCGGTCGATAATTATACCACCATGGCTATTGGTGTTAAGGTCTTGAATAATTCTCCTGCGCATTCTTGCCATCTTTTAATATTTTTTCTTTCATTAAGTACCTCTCATTTTGGTGTTTTATTATACTTATTTTTACATAAAACATTCCCTTAATATTTTTAATTTTCTTGAAGAGATAGTTTTCCTTTCCCATTTTAGTTTTTTTTCTATTTCTTTGCCTTGCTCATTTACAAAAATCTAATTTCTCTTCCCTTCTCTCTGATATTCTTCAAATTAGATATATTTTTCCCTTTCTCTATTCTGTTTTTTCCCTCTCCTTAGTTTTTTGTAAAGACTTATCAGATAGCTAGTTTTCTTTCTTGATGTTCTTTTTTCTCTGGAATGTTTTTTTGTTGTCTCCAGTTCAATATTGAGAACCTTTGTATAGAGGGCTGAAAATCTTGAGTTTATGCACTGAGATCTGGACAACTGAGCACTTATGGCTAATTATCGATTGGACAATACTCTATATGCATATACTTGGAAAATGGACCTTCCCACTATCCTGTGCTGGCTCAATAATTGGTGTGTATAGAGAATTGTAGTAGGGACTAGGGGTGGAGTAAGACTAGCCAAGGTCACTTTGGTGGTAGACGAGGAAGAAGAAGGTTGCGGACATTCTGCGTCCATCCAATTCAATACTACCTCTAAAGACCAAGAATAAAGACGGAGGATTTTTGCTTATCCTGGCTCCAGCTGATTCTAAGTTATCCAGGGTGCTAATATGGTCATCACATTTGGTGCCCAACGTATGGACCAAGGACCCTAACAATAAGAAACTCATGACCTTAAGCTACAGTCAGCTCCTGGTCTTCTTTTAATTCAGTGTATAGTATTTCCACTTTTGACATTAGCATTCCAATGCCCCAGTGGTGAAGGGGACATTACAAAAAGTCTTTATAGAAGATGCTGCAAATCTTCAAAGAACTGATCAATTTTGGCCTCTTCAACATCAGTGGTTGGACTATAGACTTATATGTGACTGTGACATTGCATAGATTAAGGAGTTGAATGGTTTGCTTTGGATTGAACAGATATTCAGTCATTTTTGAGATTATATCCCAGTAGTGTTTTTTCACCCTTTTATTATGAGAGATACTCCATTTCTTCTAAGAAATTCTTGCTCACAGTAATGTATGGAGTGATCACCTGACTTAAATTCACCCATTATTCTCCACTTAAATTCACTGACAATTAAAATGACAATGTTTAATCTTTCCATCTCCAGTTTGGCCACACCTAACTTACCTTGATTCATAGATCTTACATTCCAATTTCCTATGCAATATTGATTTTACAGCAAAAAAAAACTTTCCTTTTTTCACCAGATACATCCACATTTGGCCTTGCTGCTTCATTAGTAATAGAGATACTTATAGTTATCCTCTGTTCTTCCCAAGTAGTGTTGACAACTTTCATCCTGAGAAATTCATCTTCTGGTGTCATTTTTAAAATTATTTTTATACAGTCCATAGAGTTTCCTAGGCAAAAATAGTGGAGCGGTTTGCTTCCATTTCCACTATATTACCTTTTTGTCAGAATTCCCTACTTTGATTCATCCCTGGGTAACCTTGCATGGAGTAGCTTGTAGTTTCACTGACCTATACAAGCTCCTCTGCTACAACACAGCAGTGACCCAGGAGGAGACAGCAAGGGCATAATAAATGTTATATCTGCTTCTCTTCTGTCTTTGCTCTGTCACATAGCACAGCACATTGTAGGTGCTATATAGTATTCACACATACATATACACACATCCATATATGCATACATATATATAAATATGCATGAAAAGTTTATGAACCTATATGAACCACATGAAGGTTATAGAACAAAGTAAAGAATAGTTGGGGAGTTATTATTAACTTCTAGATCAATAGAAGCTACTCACTTGGGGAAGGTTGCTCAGCCCTAATATCAGAAGCAGGAAGAAAAGAATTGAGGTGAGATGTCAAGTCTTTTCTTTTTATTTTTGGAAAATAGTTCTAGTACATATTCCCTTTCTCCATGAAAGCATTTGAGTGAAACAACAGTAGAGAGAAGCTTTAACAGGCAAGTGTCTACTCATCTATATGTGACATATCTTAATATGAGGATGTCTCTCATCTTTACCCAGCCTGCCCTCATTTGAACTGAACTCCATAAAGCTCCCAGAACCATCATCATCAGGAAATTTATCCTATAAGATTTCATCAACCTTGGTATCCATGTTTCATTTAGTACCCTCGGTTTTATTGGAAGGAGACCTCCAAGTCATTTTTTCAATTCCCAACTAATTCATAGTCTTTTGTACTGTGACCTCATCATGCCTCATCTAGGTACCTCCACCCATTTAATCCCAGCTTTGATTTTTCCCCAGTTTGATTTTTCATATTTATATCCGTGACACTTATTTAAGAACCTGGCACATAGTGGACATTCAATAAATGTTAATTAACTGACTGATTTGGCACCCCACTCTTAAGAATATAAGCTTTGTTAGGAGATTTGTTGTTCAAAGTTAGGGCAAAATGAACGCTTATTTATTTATTATTCTTTTAGAAATTTAAGAATGTCTGGCCTCTTGGCCAGTATAAAATATGGTCAGTGGGGTCATTTTTCCTTCTAAATGTCCCCTAGCTATTTTGGATCTTTTGGTGATGAACAATAGGAATTAAAAATGGCTAATATTCAGTGAAGAAACCAATAATTTTGTTTAAAAGAGTGAGGTATTTAATGAAAACTTCTACTATGATGAAGGGACAGGGATAAATATTACTTATTTAGAAGTCTCTAAGAAAATAGACAATGTGGCAAAGTATTGATTTTGTATCGCCTTAACCCTCGCTTTATACTCTACTTTTCTTGTAAAAAAAAGCATTAGCAAAATTGTCTAATTGAAACTTTTTTGAAAGCAAATACTATATTCTATACCCATAATCTTCCATCTATTGAGGTGAGGATGTCAATTTTGTTATCACTTTCTAGAGTTTATTATAGTTGGTCAGAATTTGACTGGTTCTTAATGCTGTTATCACTTAAATTATTCTAATCATTTTACATATTCTCTTAGCTCTGCTTTCTTCACTGTGCATTAGATCATACAAGTAGACTTATGATTTCCTGAATTCTTCATATTTGTTGTTTCCAACAATGTAATAATAATACTTTCATGTATGTCAGATTACTAATCTCTTCCTGAAATGATGAATACCCATTTTGTTTCCAATTTATGTGCTACCACAAAAAGGGTTTCTATGAATATTTCATTTTATATTACTCCTTTCTTTCTGTTATTAACTTTTTTGAGATAATTGTCTTGTAATGAAATCTCTAGGTCAAAGTGTGTAAACAGATTAATGAATTCTATCATAATATTATTCTATTCATAGTAGTATTCTATCATAATAGTAAATAGTTTTACATACTGTTAAATCATCTTACAACTCTACCAATAATTTATTTTATTTTTATTTTTATATCTGTCTTCACATATCTCTCTAAATGGACTATTTCTATTATTTATCAACTTTTTCATTTATCCCAGAACTGAAATAAAACCTCAAAGTTGAATATTTTTTATTAATAAACTCTAACTTTTTTTGACATGCTTGTTTTTCATTTACATTTCTTCTGAAAATTGTTCAGAAAATTTAATCACATCTATTGGGGAATGTCTATTACTTATATTTGTGCCAATTGTCTATATATGAGACTTTTAGTGCAAGCATTTGTTGCAAAAATATTTTCCTAATAGCTTCTTTTCTTTTCACAGCTTTTTCAGTTGTTGATTCCTATTTGTGATGTTGACAAATTAGTTGTATAAATTCAGCTTTCTTGAATTATGTCTGCCAGAATCTGTCAGAATGATCTTTACCTGCCCTGTGAAAGTGGAAGTTCTTTAGGGTCCACATCTTGTGAAATTCAAGCACATTGATTCAATTTGGGCAGATAGGTACCATGGCTTTCATGGTTTTACTGCTCTCTCTCTCACAGTGCTTATCTAACAAAGTACCCTGTTTGCCATAGGTGCTCAGAAAACGCTCATTGACTGTAGAATTCTTGCTGATTTCTTTATGTTCTTCCCAGTGAGTACAGCTATTTACATTTTATAATATGTTGTTTTTGGTATATAATGTTGGTTTAAAAGGTATGAAATTTGATTTTTTTCCCCCAGCATATCAAGGAAAGATTTTCATAGGTTCATTAGTATTCCTGTGTCTTTAACTTGTGAGCAATGGTGCACATTTTCATGAATGTGACCCGAATTTGCAAATGTTTGAATGGACTTTATTTTGTATTGCTCTAAGGTTTGTGCTTTGTGGTAATGATTTCATTGTACTTTCTTGTACAAGATTAGATCAATAGGGACTTAACACATAGTGGCATCCTATCATGTGTTCTAATCAGTAAATGAATTGAAAGTAGTATTAGAGATCATTTAATCTAATTTCTTACTTTTTGCAGGCATCTCTATTATACTTCCCGAGATGGGGAAACATTTCACAAATCAGTTTATTTAATTTTAAAACAACTTTAAATAACTTTAATATAGACAATCAACAAAACAGTAAATCAAGCCCTGATTTCTAGTGTTTGCTAATTTCAACAATATTAATGCATGCATTTAAAATTTAGCTCAAAGAACTGGTTTGAGCTGACTCCAGCATATCCCTATCTTTGCTTCATCCCTGCAGTAGGGTAGGTCATTTGAATGTATACCCCTATCAGTATGAGGAATCTTGGCATTTATTTTGTTTTACTATTTTACTAAATGTCTTTTGGTTTCAACTAATGCATCCTTTGGCCAAAATATTTTATTGTGCCTTTATAAGCTATAGTTTTGAGTTGATGCTAATACAGAAGGTGTCTTGAACCTCAAGAAACTTTTTAGGGCAGTATATTCAAAGGAGACTAGGAGAACTACACTCAAAATAATGAATCCTCCAAGTGTAATTTGTGGAGAAAGATCAGTGATTCTGAACACTATTTGTCATATCTCATATTGAAAAATTCACTAAGTTGAGTCTCGAGTTCAGTAGCATCCAAGTTAAGATATATGTTCAGAGTTGTTCTGAGTCTGTTAACTTCACTCTTCATTACTTTATGCAAGTTTTTCCATGTTTTCCCCTTTAAAATCAATCAGCTCATCATTTCTAATGGCCCAGTACTATTCCATCAGAGGTGATTGTCTTTCCAAAAAATCAGCATCTCTCCAGTAGGGAGAATATTGTTAGTAAGTAGTTAACTTGAGTGTTTATGAAAGACATGCTGAAATGCCTATACACTTGCCCACAGATATTTTATTATGCAAAGAAGTAAAGACAGAAAGTATAAATAACAAAATATTCATAGTAGCATCCCTTTTTGTGGTAGACAAGAACTAGAAACAAAATGCCTGCTTGTTCTTTATGGAATAATTGAACAAACTGTGATACATTGATACAATAGAATATAATTATAATATAAGAAATAACAAATGTAAATTTGTTTAGAGAAATATGGGAAGACTTCCTATATGAATCTATCTAGAGTGAAAATTCAAAATGAAGAAAACACTGATTATAATAATGTATAGTAACTACAAAGAACAATAAGCAAAACTTAAAATTATAGAATTATAATATTCCATTTTGGTTCTGAAAAAAAAAGCTAAGAAAAAGGACCTACTTATTATAATTGAAAAGGTGGGGAACAATGAGTATAAAATGTTACATATGCCATCAGACTTGGTCAATGTGTTGGTTCATTTTATTGAATGATTGTGTTATCTTTGTCACATTTTATTTGAGGGAGAATAATACATACATGTATAAGTAGAGCAAGGCTCTGGACTTATACTCTCTAACTCCACTAACAATGAAAGGCTGGACCTCACAAGTATGTGATTTTCTTTTAGGATTTTTAGGAATAACCCAAAGGTTTGGTGTGTTGGTTCCCCCTGCCCCCAATGCTATAGTTTATGAGTCTAATTTGTATTGTTTCTACTAGGATCTTCATTGATATCAATCAGCTTGATTTAATTAAGTTTTAGAAAGAGATATATACTCAGGTGGTATAGTATCAAAAAAGTTAATATAGAACAACAATTGAAAAGTCTGTGACACATTCTCCCACCAGTGCAGGTAAAATTTAGGGGGAAAGTTGGCTCAAGTTTAGAGAGCATATGTGGAAAAGATGTTACTCATAGTTCCTAGAAGTTATTTTGCAGTAGTACTCAAGATATTCCCATTACATATGATAGATGGTTTTTTCTTCCTTTTTTTGTCCTTTCTTCCTTCCTTTCTTTCTTTCTTCCTTCTTTTTCTTCTTTCTCCCTCCCTTCCTTCCTCCCTCCCTTCCTTCCTCCCTCCCTTGCTCCCTCCTTCCCTTCCTTCCTTCTTTCCTCCCTTCCTTTTTTCCTCCCTCCCTCCCTTCCTTCCTTCCTTCCTTCCTTCTTTCCTTCCTTCCTTCCTTCCTTCCTTCCTTCCTTCCTTCCTTCCTTCTTTTATTTCATCCCTCTCTCTCTCTCTCCCTTCCTCCCTCCCTCCCTCCCTTTCTTCCTTCCTCCTTTCCTCCCCCCTTTCTTCCTCCTTCCTTCCTTCCTTATTTTCTTCCTTCCTTCCTTCATTCCTTCCTTCCTTCCTTCCTTCCTCCCTCCCTCTCTCTTTCCTTCTTTCTTCCCTCTCTCCTTCCTCCTCCTCCTCCCTTCCTTTTTTCCTCCCTCCCTCCCTCCCTTTCTTCCTTCCTTCCTTCCTTCCTTCCTTCTTTCCTTCCTTCCTTCCTTCCTTCCTTCCTTCCTTCCTTCCTTCCTTCTTCCTCCCTCTCTCTTTCCTTCTTTCTTCCCTCTCTCCTTCCTCCCTCCTTCTCTCTTTTCCTCCCTCCCTTCCTATCTTCCTTCCTTCCTTCCTCCCTCCCTCCCTCCTTCCCTTTACCTCCTCTCCCTTTCCCTCCTCTCCCTTCCTTTCCCCTTCATTCCCTTCCCCTTCCCTACTTTCTCTTCTCCTCTTCTCTCATTTCTCCTCTCTTCCCCTCTTTCTCCTGTCTTTTTCTCTGCTCTTCTCTTTTCCTTCCCTCTCCCTTTTCCTTTCCTTCCCCCACCCCATATCCAGAGATGCTCATAAGATTCACAAAGGAGACAGAGACATTCTCTTCTAACACAAGCAGTTTTTCTTACTGTTTGTCTATAATGTTCTCTTGGCGTACTGCCTGCTGAAATCCCAGATTTCAAATAGTTAAAATATTTTGTATAGATTCCAGAGGAAGAACAAATCTCCCAGCCAACCCAAATATATTTCGTCACACCTAGAGAAGTATACATCTGATGAACAATTGAAATGTGCTCCCACATAATAAATATATTAGGCTTAAATAGAATGATGTTATTTGACACTCCTACCCTTATATAGTTGAATCTAAAATAAGCAGAAAGTAAATCTTTTTGGAAGGGGTAGAGAAAGGCCTTAGTAACTCTAAGAGGTCAGTAAAAACTTTATTTACCACCTCAAACTTGCGCTGAATTCTAAAGATAAGAAGGAATACATTTCAGTCATGGGAATCAGCCATAACAAAGGCATGAAGATGGGTAATAGACTGACATGTTTGAACAAGAAATCTCTTTGGTTAAACTATAGAGTTCTTGAAAAGAAATAATGTATAATAAATCAAGAAAGGTAGAGGGGAGCCTGGCTGTGAGGGCTTTCAGTGGTAAACAGGGGAGTATATATGTTTATAATATGGTCCCTAAATTCTGCTTACCTTCCCCTAATAGCCATTACCGTAAAATGAGTGCATGCAGATTGTCTAACAAAATGGCCATATGGTCTTACAATGGAATGTGACTTTGTTGGCAGTCACCTCAAAGCATGCTATGTAGGATGTGACTCAATTAATTAACTGAACTAGGATGTAAAGGAGGGAATTTAATAATACTTTGAGTAGAAGGAAGAAAGAAGAAAAACTGAAATAATAGTTTAAAAAAGAAAAGAGAATTAGATATCTCAGAATTTTATTCACTTTATATTCTAGAAATGATTTCTGAAAGAACTTTATTAATTCTTTCTGTCCTTGTAAAGAAGCAAAAAAACAAACAAACAAAAAAAAAACTACTTCACTAACATTTGAAGAATTTCAGCAGGCTCTTGTTTGGCTGAACTTGTATATCTATTGAGGAAGTTAAATTTTTACATTTTCCTTATTCATTCAATATGTTCTTCAAAACAAAGGAATAGAGACATTAGTCTGGCATTATTGTTCTTCACAAATCCATTCAGGCCAGTGGGTCATAATTTCCTCTGCTCCATTTGCTCAGTGATTCCCCGGTGTTACTTGACTGTAATGTTTGAAATGGATCACCTTGATGGGGCTCTCCATCACCCTGCAGCAAAGTTTCTACCTACAAGATGGGTACTTTATTCATGTGTTCTTTCCAATTGGTTTATATTAAAAAAAAAAAAAACACTAACATGTTTTGTGCAACACAGGTGGTATTCATGAATTTATTAGCAGAATCAAAATGGATACTTTTGATAGCACATTGAATAAAGATGAAGCCCTCTCATGCTACGAAGTTGGATTGACACCAGTTTAGGCTGTGACCTACATAATCCAAAGGAAATTGAGCGACTGAGCTGAATGATTCTCCAATTCTTAGGACAATGTAGAAAAAGTATGTGGATAATTCTAGTCAAACAACTCTATGGGGATTTCAATCCATTTGAAATACTAGGAAACTTGCCTTACTTTTTAGCTTTACTTTGAATCAATAGTCAACGTCTGTGTTTTTTAACCTATGCTGTCTGAACCATTTAACTCAGTTGGTATAGATAAAATTTGGTCCTACAGCACTTGACAAGAGCTAATCAATGGATCACAAAGGTATCATAGTCATATTTAATGAATGCTCGCTTGTACACAGAACACTGAACTGGGACTTGTTTGAGGAACAATAAAGGATTGTAGCCATGATTAATGTTACTTAAGATGCTGTATGTGGGGGAAAAATCAAATAAGATAATATATAAAAAGCTTTGAAAACCTTTGTCATTAAAATATATCATTTTGCAGCTACTCTTTCGCCCTCCAATTCTATTTGTCTTTTTCATCCTAAAAACCCAACATTTTGTCTTTTTGCCTGAAAGGCGAAATATTTAAGACTAGGAAAGTGAAAACTTTGCTATATTCTTGCATGGCCAGAACAAGTCTAATTGTGGGTGTCACATTTTAGGGAGGGCATTGATATGTTGAAGAGTAACTAGAGGAGGGAAAAATTATGAAAGGGTCATATATTAAGGGTAGCTAAAAGAATTGGGGATGTTTAACCTTTAAAAATTAGATTCAGTCAGAGAATGATAATACACACTGTAGATGATGGGTCACTAAGTTCTGAAGTTCTAAGTTGAAATATGGCTAAAGAATTGTCACACATCAATATTTTGAGCCCTCTGTGAGACTTTATCACTCTGTAATATTTTTGTCATTCTTTAAAGAAGTTATATGTTACCAATGGTTCACAAAAAAGTTTTAAATTTGGAAAAAAAGTACAGATGGCACATAGGTGATACACATGTCAGAGACAGAAATGAATGGATTGACCTTTCTTTGGATGTCAGGGGAAATGTAACTATGTAAGGGTTAGTCAGGATTGTTTAAATTCCTCCTAAAAGTAAGCACAATAGGTGGTGAGGCCCTGTAGGCATTTACTCAGCATGATTTCAATCCAAAGTAGTTTCCACAACTCTAAAAATGCCCTTATACTTCCCTGTTTGTGAGTAATTCTAAGTGTGTTCAGATAGTAATTAGGTAATAAACCTAGGAAAGCTACTCTTGCTAATACAGTAGGTTTTTTTGTTGTAAAGCCACATGCATTCAGTAATTTTTTTGCAGAGTTTCTATTATATGCAAAACTCTATGCTGTTCACTAAGAGGGACATTTTTTATTAAATCCAATCCCAAGGATTTACAGCCTATAAGGGAGACGACATGTACACAACATATAATGAATAGTCGACTTATGAGCAGATTACTTGTGAAATGTGATGAAAGGGTGTTGCTAGAATCAAATAATATAGGTCAAGTGTTTTGTAAATCTTAGTGTTATATAAATGTTAGCTCTTAGCTATTGTTTTTATGGTTTACATCAT
This sequence comes from Antechinus flavipes, assembly GCF_016432865.1. Lineage (NCBI taxonomy): Eukaryota > Metazoa > Chordata > Mammalia > Dasyuromorphia > Dasyuridae > Antechinus > Antechinus flavipes. Next base: position 365,340,826 of record NC_067400.1, read on the forward strand.
GCTACCAGTGTTCAGAGACCAGAGAGAGAACTTTCAATCAGGGAAATGCCATGGAAAAAGCAAAAATATGTGAGAAAAGCCTAACTTGATGTATAGAGATGGAGTGAGACATTGCAGTTCAGAAGGAGGGAAAGGATGGAGCAAAATGGCAGATGCAGAAAAGTTATTGGTTTGAATGTTTGAGAACAGTGATCAGACTATTCTTGTTTGGACCAAAGGTTTAATCAGGAGAGTGATGAGGGCAGAATTTAGAAAGAGAGGAATTAGGACCAAAATATAGAGGGTCTCTTTTGCCAGATGAGGTAGAAGAGTTTTGATTAGGATATCCAAAGAAGGACCTGAAGTATTCAAACTGGTACCTCTCTACTGATAGTATTTTGGAGGATTCCAAGGAGGGGAGTTTGGAGACAGAGAAACCATTTAACTAGGATACTAGAAGAGTTTATCAGGGAGGTAATAAAAGCTCAAAATAGGTACTGACAGTGAAAATAGGAAGGAAAATAGAAATGCAAAAGAAATTATGAAAGAAAACAAATTGGAAGGAGAAAGAATTATGGACTGGAAACTAAGGTACCTGGATTTTAATTCTAACTCTATTCATGTTTAGCTAGCTAACTGGATAAGGCACAAAGCTTCTCTGAGTCTCAGTTTTCTCATCTGTGACATGTAGGATTTGGTCCAAATGATTTTATAGGCTCCATCCAGCTCTGAATGAACAAACCTGGCAAATTTTTAAAATTTATGTATTTTGGAGTGGGGAAAAAAGGGAAACTGAAAGGGCAAACTCAGTATGATGGATTTAATCTTCTCTAATTTGTCATGAGGTTGTGTGGGTTGTAGAGCTACATATTATAAAGCAATTGATAGAATTTTCCCATAAAGAATAAATAATTTCATCATTTAGACCATTTCAATTACTGGTTATTTAAGTACTTCGAATAAATAGACCATTTTTTTCATATTCTGTTTATTTGAGGGGAAGGACATTTTTTGGGATGTTCTCTCTAGTGCTTGGTATATAGTAATAGCTAAATGCTTATTGAATGAATGAACTTAAAGTACATTTATATCTAAATCTAGATGACACAGTTTAGGCTTCCAGGGCTGAGTAGTGAATATCTAATGATCATTTTTCATCACTTTGATTCATTTTGCCTGTGGAGTCACAGCCAAGACATAGTGTTTGTTTATAACCACTCTGATGTAGTATTTTTCTTTCTTAAAATACACTAGAAATTTAAACTTTTTGAATCTTATAATGTAAAAGCAGAAATTACAGATGAGAGTATTTCCATGAAGCACAATATATAAATATGCAACAACAGTATATTTTTTGCTGCAGATATATACATTTACATACATACAGATATGTACAAAAGCTAGTCACATATATACTCACTATACACATGGTTCCTCACATATATAATTTTGGGGGCAGAAAGAGTAACTAGATAGTATATATGTTTTTAAAGAGCTAGCGAATTGCACTGGTAGTCTGAATCTATTTAAGACAGTTCTGACAAGGAATAATCTCTCTTCCAGAAACTCATTATGGTGACAGTCTCAAATTGGTAAAAGGAGCCAAAAGGTGGGTTTTGATAGCTCTGTGCCCGGTGGGCAATGAAGAAAGGTGACCTGCTTTTCAGAAGGCAGAAATGAATCCATTTCTTGGCTGGAAGATATTGCACAATGGTATATAATGCACAACTCATTTTCCAGGCAGACAGTAAGTAGCAGGCACCTGTCTAGTAGACATCCCTTTGTTGATGACCTGCCTAGAAGGCAGATCTGTGTAGTTATCTGCTTGTCTTTTGAAGCCTTTCTACACACTGCCTGGTTTTAGCAGTCAGTCAGCAGGAGCTTCTTGAATTGATAAGCTCTGTAGCTGGACAGGCTGAAGAGTTATTTACCTAGGATGTATAATCTCTCCACAAATACCCAGAGATCTGATTTACAGATTATGCCTTTCATCATTTATGGCTTGGTTCCTGGCTCAGCTGTCTACCGCTGAAAGCTGGAAACAATATTTTCTTAATTGGTAAAGAAATGTCCATATCACAGTTTGACCAAGATGGGGCTGTTATGACAAGTAATTGACATGCAAAGTTGTTACCACACACTTCTGAGGCGGCTTAAGGAAGGCAAATAACTGGTACTTTAAAAAAGAATTGTAAATTGCATGATGATTGAAATTTGGAGGAAAAAAAAGAGAGAATTTCATTCAGGGATTCTTCTTGTATAAGGGAATCCAAATTAATTCTGAAAGCTTGTATTTCTTTAAGTTATTTATAATAGGTTGCATCCTAAAGTGTGTCTCTAGCCCAAAGCATTCATTTCCCTGAAGAAAAAAAAATCAGAAATGTTGTACTAAATAGCTAACTATTACTGATGTTTAATTTGCATCCTTGTAACTGTTACTCTTCTTAACTGGTGCCAGGGCTATTTTTTCAGAGAGGGCAGAAATGAATCACAACTTAATCTATACTCCTCTACCAAATTTGTGGACAGGTTAAAGTTTTATGAAATATAACCTCAAGAACCACAATAATGAAACAGAATTCAATGGAGCTTGAGGAGTAGGGAGAAGAGAGAAGGGATTCCTGCACTGGTTTGCCAAAGTAGAAAAGAGATTCCATATTTACCCTGGACTATTCATTTAATTTACTAATTGCATTTTATCGATGTTACTCTTTATCTCCCCTGCTTCTCATCCTACATCTGCCACTGGATCAAGATTGTTGATGAAAATATTGACCAGTACAGAGTTCATCACAGTTCCTTGAAGTGAGTCATTAGATATTTCTTTAGTTGACAAAGAACCATCAATGTTCTCTTTGAGTATAGGCATCCGTCCTATTCTAAATCCATTTACCTCTACTTTCACCTACCTCATTTTTTGCTATCTCATATACATGGGTATTAGGCGAGATTGTCCAATGTATTTTTGAAATTTCTGGTTTATGGAATCTTTATTCCCTTCAAATAGAAGTGTAATAAACTTGGCAAAAAAAGAGATGGTGTTACTTTGGTTCATTTCTCATAATTTGAAAACATATTCAATGGCTGGGAGGCACTGGTGGAAATATAAGGCAAACATTTATATTTATTTAATTTCCAGGTACTTGACTAGCTTTACATGAGATGACATTGAGGAATCTCCCATTTAATTGTACTACTATCCTACTCTTCTATTGCTTTAATTCATTATAATTGGTATTTTTTAAATTTGAGGGGAAAGTGAGTTATGGGATGGTGGAAAAGATGATCTAACTAGTAGTGCAGTCATATTAGGTGAGGTTGTGATTCAGACCTTTTCCAGTGGGGATTAAGAAAGAAGCTAAATTCTGGAGAGAGGTACTATAGCCTCAGCATCTCAGGAAGATTGGTCCATAAGGATAACCCAAGTTAGCAGACAACCATAAAATAAGTTGTAAGGAAGTCATTTGCTTCAGGGAAGTAGAATGCCCTTATGAGAAGGAATTGTACCTTCATTTGGAAGGAATTGTGCACTCTACCCCAGGAGAAAGTTCTGAGATACTAGCATTCTGCAATACAATTTCATTTGATCCTTTGGTGGTTATGACTTTAACAGTACTTAGATCATAATTTTGAAGTTAGAAGTGTTAAGAAAAGATGGTGGATTTATTTATTTTTCCCTTTATGGGCATTAGCTGATTGATCAGTACACATATGTATATAATATTGAGGAACCATTTGTAACCCACAAGAGTTGGGCTAATATGCCATTTGTTTTCTATCTATGAATTTGGTTTCATTTCAGTTCATTCCTGGAATAACGCTGGCTACACTTAAGAGTAATTTTAGTTTCTATTCCCTTATATTTCAGCTCACTAAGATACCCACTGGGGAAAATGTTTAAGGTCTAGGTTTTTCCAAAGTGAAACGTAAAATAGATGCTCAGATATAGGTCACAAAGCAGATTGCTTTACAGATAAAACTCACAAATACATATTAAGAGAAAAAAATTAAACAGGAGTTAACAACATATCATAACTGCTGTTATAATCTACTGGAAGCCTGATACTTTAACACATCAGAACATAAAACAGTTTGTTCATACTGCTCAGAACTATTGCCCTTACCACTTTACTGCTAAAATATCCAGGGGTTACCCTGGCTTCTTTTGATTAGTGTTTTTTTCCAAAAACACTGTGGTAGTTTCTGGGGGATCCCTCATATCTTTACTCACCTCTGAGTTTTGATGGGACTTCTAGACCTCTCAAAAATTTCTTGTCCTGAACACATTTAGTTCTGCATATTTATTATCCAAAGATCAGTAAAGAACCAATTTAAAAAGGGCATAAGGGATTACCGGTTATGAAGAAAGATCACTTAATTGTGATCCCCTGCACTAGCTGCCATGTGCGCAAGTTTGACTTGATACTGGGTAGAGAAGGAACCATTTCCCCCCTCTTCACTGCAGCCATATTATGCCACTGGTAATAGTCTGAGAAAAGCACCAAACAGAAGCTGGATCTTATTTTAACTACAACAGCAACCCAGATTACTGACACTGTCACGAGCAAGGTGGCAAGCAAGAGACCACTTAAGGTTTAAAGCATCATTCTGAAATGTCAAGACCTGTCAGTATTAGGCCAATACATGTCAGAAATAGACAGGAAGCTCATCATCCACAAAGAATTCAAGCAATGAGTCATCATATCTTTAATATCCCAGGGATTTTCAGAGATCTGGATGAGCACTTCTTACATTAGCTCCCAAAGGATGATTTTTTTTTATACATATAAAGGAAATAAAAGGCAACTAGCCCAGAGTGAACTATTTTACCTCAAATGCTCACACTGTTTAGTTTTTCTGCCCTGAATTCACAAGAGAAGTATGCAGATGACCGCTTTGCTTTTTACTTGTTTATGAACCCAACTTATTCTTCCATCCATCCTGATGTTTAGTACATGAGAGATTCTAAGTAAAAGAACAGACTGCCACTTTGCAGGGCAGGTTTTCTCATACACAGCATCTACGATCACAGATGTACAAATGAGTCTTGCTTTACTTTCTGCTGCATGAAAGCATTGTTTCCTGAAGGACTTGGCTCCTGTAATATCTTGTGTTTCAGATGAATGTTAACTGCAGTTGGTTGCTGGGGAAATTGTAAATGTCCCTGTAACTAAAAACAAATGAAAACGACATTCTGGAACGTTAGGGGGAAAAAGACCTGTCATAGTCATATCACAAACATTCCACAAGATGGCAGTAAGGTCCTTCATTTCAAATTATACTTAACTTTATTTTAACCTTTTGCTATGTAAACGTTTCATTAATCAAAATTCTTCTGACCAAAGATTTCACTTTTTTTTCTCTCATAGAGGTAAATTGCAGAGATCATTTTTGATTAAAAAAAATAAGACTCAAGGGAGGAAATAACTGTAATTTTGATTTTAATGCTATATCTTTATGTTATATTTATTCTTGAATGTTCTTTCATATGTCTTGCTAATATTTGGGAGAAAGTGTCATTGAAATATCACAGTTTGGGAAACAATAGACTGCTGATTATTTTCAAAGATTTAAATAAAACTCTTCCTAACCCAATAATTTACACTGTTATTTCTATGAGTTTTTTTTTTCCTTTTTTTTTTTTTTCTTATTTCAAGAATCTCTAAAAGGTGAAATCCATTGATTGAAATGGAGGGAATAAAGAAAAAAAAGGGAGAATGGATTTTTCATTTATGTGATCAACTTAAGACTCTTGATAATTACACTGTTTCATAAATATTGCATTCCAGGGCCATAAACATGAAAGAAATTAGTTTGCAAAGGTTTCCCATTTCCTCCTTCTAAGTTGAATGGTTTATTATTCCTGCTTCTTAAGAAAGTCTCAGAGGATAACAATGAAATAATTTAGACAAAGTAGAATAACACCTTTTTAAAAAATTCCTTTTGTGTGTCTGGTACTTGAAAGGTATATCTAGGTGACCTACAAAATATTAATGTACACACCCCACTGCTCATCTATTCATCCTTTGTTTAGTATTATCTATGATAGAATTAGTGCCTAACCTCTATTAGACACACGAAGAAGGTAGAAATGTAATAAGGAAAGCTGGGCTTAGTCATGGAAGAGTCAGTAGGAATTATAGAGATCCAGAGAATACTATGACATCAAAATTTTTATTCTAAGTTTCCTAAAGTGCTTGTGATGGCCTCCTTGGGATGACTAAATTCAAATGTGTGATCTAAAGAATTTTGAGAGGTGACTCTTTTGATGAATATGGAGAGGATAATTAAAGAATATGCATATTTTAACTATGTCCCAGGGAGAAAAAAAAACCCAATACCTCTTTACGGTGTTCTTTTTAATTTTCCTTGTAGTAGTCATTAAATGAAGCATGATTATTTTGTTTTTGTTCTTGTTTGTGTAGGCAGACAATAAAGATTTTTCCACTGGCCAGAATATAGCATTGAAGCAAACTGAGTGCTGACAGCTGTGCTTAATAAAGGAAGGAACTTGGATAAGATGAGTGGTGAATCATGCCCTTACTTTTGTATTGACTCTCAAATTCATTTGCATATTAAGTCAAAGAGGATCTTGGGAATATAAAATTTTGAATTAGATGGTTATCTGTAATAGAGGACTTTGACACCCTCTCTTTCCTCTGCCTCCTATAAGGCTTGAAAGAAGAAATAAAAGAACTGGGTCATTCTGCATTTGGGCACTCTTCCTAGCTTTTGTTAGCTGAGTGTGTTGGCTACTACTAAAGAGCTGTTAGTATATTTTATCAGGTTCTATCCATGAAGACTAGAGTTGTTGTGGCCAGTACCCAGCCTTGCAGAGATGTGCCGAGAATCTAGTAGCAGGGAGCAATGCCCATAATGGTTGCTGTTGGTGAGATTCCTAATCGTGGAGCAGTGAGAGCAAGGTAAAAGACTAAGCCCAGGGAGATCAGCTTGAGACCTCAGGGATTCTACAGTTATCACCAATGTATGTCAATGATTTTGACGTTTCTGAGACATGAGTTGCCTGTGCCTCATTCATACCTGTTTTCTGTGTTAGTTACTCTTATGTGTGATCCTCATGCATCCTGATTCTATTTTCTTGGGATATGTGAATTTGTGGGAGAGTTTATCCAAAATTTAGAGCAACAGTGTTCTGAAGTAACATGTATTTTTGTGCTATTCTCATCAATTGACTTAGCTTGAAATTAATCTTATTTCTAGTTGAATAGAAGGTTTCCATAAGGGGTTTGTGAAATATTCAGTTCTGCAAGATCACATCAGTTTTGGAGCTCATAGTTTAGTACCCTCTTCCCCTGTGGCCCCAGTATTTGGAGGGTATAGAACTTGTTTCTAAACCTCTACTGAAGGAGGGTGTCCAGATGTCTTCCTTTCAGTTTTCTTTCCCCATTTGATTTTAAGATTCTTGAAGATAAGGGCTTGTGATGACCGTGTATTTAAAATCAGCTGTAGTCAGGAATTCAGGTTAAGAGAAAAATCTTCAATTTTTATTGAAGAGAAGAGGTGAAAAAGGATTGTGATAGCAATATGGGAAAGAAGGATTGCAATAGCAATATGGGCAACTGCAACAGGAAGCCAGCTAGCAGAGGGAAATCTGAGCTGAAGGGCCGTCACAATGGCAATGCGAGCAGCTGTGACAAGACACCAGCCAGCAGTCTCTCTTTCTGCTTCCCTTTCTACTCCCCTGCCTCCACCCACCAAAATCGTCACTTCCTATACAACACATCAGGACTTGCACAAAGAGTGGGCGGGGGCCATTCTTTCTCCAAGCATATATATTAATAGAGTATGGTCCAAGTACTATTTAGCCTCACCTGCTTGGGATCCCAGTGCATCAACTCGAGCCTCAGCTTATTACAAGGGCTGTCTTTTTTTTTTGAATTTGTATTCTTAGAGTTTAACCCAGTGCCTAGGATAGAGTAGGTGCTTGATAAATGTTAATTGAACAACTAGGGTTTTTTACATAACAAATGTTTATACTATTTATACTATACTGTAAAATCTAAATTGTTTAGATAATGATATTTACTTTGTAGAAAAAAGATTCATTTGGTTAATTAACTAATAATTATTAAGTACCTAATATTAGGAATACAGGTATAAAGAATGAAACCTTCCTTTCTCATAAGGAGTTTGTCTTTTTGTTCTTGTATGGGAAGATAATAAATGAATTATAAAATAGATATAATGTAAATATAAAGTAGATAAATGAAAATAATATGCATACAAAATAGTTAAATAGAAGGTAGTTTGGGAGGGAAGGCATTAGCATTTGATAGAATCAAGAAAGGAAAAAAGATTGTTTTTGGGATGCATCATAAAGGAAGAGAAGGTTTTTATAAGACGGAGGTAAAGAGGGAATTTATTCTGGACATGGGGATGACTAGAGCAAAAGCATGGGAATGGACAATGGAACTATGTGTGTGAGGAACAGAGAGAGTCTGTTGATTGGATGACAAAATGTAAGAGGGGAAGTGACAGAGAAAGGCTATAACAATAAATGTCATTAACTTGTCAAAAAGACACCACAGACCTATAGTGACCTCTGGGAGAGCAGGATTTCTTCATAAGTTATTAAACCAAATGAGAAGTACCGTCAAGAACACAAGCAATCCATTTATTTAGTTTTCTGAATAAAAACAAAATCTAATCCTTTATCATGTAGGTTACATGCTACATCTCTCAAGGATACTTAGCAACAGCCTCAGGTATATTTGCAATCATTTGTACTAAACTTCATTTAGCTCATTTACAACAGTGAGAGTTGTGACTATCTGAATATGATATGAACATAGGCGGCAATATGGGATAATGGATAAATCACTTGCAGTCAGGAAAACATGGATATAAGTTTTGCTTCAGACAAACACTATTTATGTAATTCTGGGTAAGATGTTAAATCTTTCTCAGCCTCAGTTTCATCATTTGATTATCTCTGTATGCTTCTCCAGAGTCCTGTATTTGAAAATCAAATTTTCCATTCTCTCTAGTCTTTTCATCACAAATGTTTGAAAATCCTCTATTTCATTGAATTTTCTTCTGAAGGATTACATTTAGTTTTGATGGGGAGGTAATTCTTGGTTGTAACCCTAATGCCATTGCTCTCTGGAATATTGTATTCTAGGTCTTCTGATCTTTTAAAACAGAAGCTGCTAAATTTTGTGTTATATTGACTGTGGCTCCAACACAACAACTTGAATTGTTTCTTTCTGGTTGCTTGTGATATTTTCTCCTTGACCTAGGAGTTCCAGAATGTGGCTGTAATATTCCTGGGAGTTTTCATTTTAGGGTCTTTTTCAGGAGATGATTGGTGGAGTCTTTCAATTTTTATTTTATCTCTGGTCCTAGAATATCAGGACAGTTTTCCTTGATAACTTCTTGAAAGATGATGTCTAAGCTCTTTTTCTGATCATGACTCTTAAGTAAATCAATAATTTTAAATTATCTCTCCTGGATCTATTTTCCAGGTCAGTTGTTTTTCTAAAAATATATTTCATATTTTTTCAATTTTTTCATTTTTTGGTCTTGTTTTATTGTATCTTGCTTTCTTATAAAGTCATTAACTTCCATTTGCTCAATTCTATTTTTTAAGCAATTGTTTTCCTTAGTGAGCTTTTGTACCTGGCTAATTTTGATTTTTAAGGCATTCTTCTCATCTTTTTTTTTTTTCATTTTCTTTTGCACCATTCTTAAATCTTTTCCTAATTTCTCCTCTATCTCCTTTGATTTTCAAAATCCCTTTTGAGCTTTTCTATGACCTGAGCCCAATTCTTATTTTTCTTGGAGACTTTAGATATAGAAGCTTTAATTTTGTTATCATCTTCCAAGTGTGTTTTGATCCTCATTATCACCATAAAAAAACTTTCAATGATCAGAAACCTGTTTTTGTTTTCTGCTCATTTTTTCTAGTCTATTACCCTCTTTTTAATTGTTTGTTAAAGTAGGGCTCTGTTTCCAGAGTGGAGGGTGCTCTATACAAAGCTTCATGGGGTTTGCGCAGCTCTTTTCAGAGATCCTTCTAAGAGTCTAACCACAAGTACTCTTTTCTGCCTTAGAGCTATTGGTTAGAAGTTGCCCCTGCCCCATTGAAGCTGTAAGATCTAGGGAGCTAAATCAATGGAGTTTTGATTTTGTTGGTACTTTGCCCAGAATTGGTACCCTGTTTGCGCTGGTCTGGTCTGCACTGGACTGCACACTGGACTCTCACTCCACTGTCTTGGACCCTTTCTCTGTTGAACTTCTGGGTCCTTCCTAATGTTTCCGGGCTAAGAGGTCCAGGAGCTTCTGATTGACTAACTAGAATTGTAAGAGAACATGGATAGCTAGAGAACCTTAAAATGGCATAAACTAATCTGGAATCTCCACCATATGAGTAAAGTTTTCCTGCTTCATTTAAAAAAAAATGAGGCAAAAAATTAGAGTATATAAAACCTGTCAATGTACAATTGAGTAAAATATGCTTTGTAAAGCTAGAACACAGAAGCCAGATGAATCTTGGAGCAAGTGGTAAAGAAAATATTAAGAGTGGGGTGCAGTGATCTTTCCTTTCAAGTATTTGCTTTCCTCTCTTCTTGTTGTTTATTTTCTCTTTTTCTTTATCAATTATCTGTTTCCTTTCCTTTCTCTTTCCTTCCCTATCTCTTTTCCTATCCTCTTCTTATGTCTTCCCTTCCCTAATGCCTTCCCTATCTATATCCTTCCCTTCTCTTTCCCTTCCTAATTTTTCCTCTTTCCTCTCTTCTTTTTCCTCTCTCTTTCCATTTCATCTTCTTTTTCTTACTCTCTTTTACCCCCATCTTTACCCTTAAACCTTCCCTAGCCCTTTCTCATTACTATCCTCTTCCCTTCTCTAACCTTTTCCCTTTTCTTTGTCCTTCTCTTCCCCTTCCACCTCTCTCTGTCCCCCTTTTCTTCCTCACCATCAATTTTTCTCAATTAATGATGCAAACTCAATTATCCTGAGGTCTAAGTCTTGACTGACTTGGCTTGATACTTAGAAAAAAAATCTGTAATCAGGTTTACCCTTTCCTACAGCTCTTCTCTTGGGAAAAGTTGTTTAATATCATCTTATTCTTCTATTTTGTTGAGAGTGGGAAATCTTTGTTGTTGAAGACCATGGTAGAGACTTATTATTCTCTCTCTAAATTATGTGGGGCTTCTTTCCACTTCCCCAAAAATAAACTTTTCTTAAAAGCCAGCTAAAAGCATCATTCATTTATTACATGGTTGACTTAAAAAGGAAGCCTCTAATCAGCGAGTTTATAGTCATTTGTTATCTGGTAAGTAACATAAGTGCCAAGTGCTTGGTCTATATTTGGTTTTCTGCTGACTGCTGCTCCATCTCTGAACTTTCATTTATATACATTTTATGTGTATACTTCCCACTTATACTTTCATTCTGAGATTGTTAAGTTTCATTTAGAACAAATCAGGTGAAAAGCCAGTAGTCATTTAAGATTCTGATTTTTTTCTGAGTTGTCAAATTTTAAAAGTTCCTGAGCTGAGACTGAATCAGAAATGTCTATTTTTTCCAGGCTTTTTTTTCTGCTCAAAAGTACGTATACATAAAAAGAAAAAGATTTCTTATGACCTGAAAGGATTTACAGATTAGACCAAATGAATGACATACCTCCATCCTAACTAGGGAAAAAGAGAGGGGTGATAACATATCAGTTTAGAATTTTGGCAGCCAGCATGTGTTTGCTACAGAGTACCTCTTTGGTTACTTTCTTGTTAGTTTCTTTCAAGTGTGACTCAGGAAAACTCTGTAAATGCCTGTGTCCTAACAATTACCCTCTTCACACTCAGGGAAGGAAAAGTCAAGCTAGGAAGAGCTTTATTATTACTGGAAAAGAGTTATACTTGATGTCACTAGATCCAAAGCCAAATATATCAATTGTTTGTTCTGGACATGTCATATAATCAATGTAGGTCTTAGTTTCCTTATCTGTTAAAAGGAATTAATAGTACTTGTATTATATACTCTACAGACTTTCCATACGGAATGAATTTTGTAAACCTTTTAAACATCATCATCATATTTGTGAAATAAATACTGCATTAAAAAAAAGGAATGTTCTCTTTTCTCAGCTCACTTCTTATCATGCTTCTAGACTTCCAGGTGTTCCCCACATTGTGTTAATCCCCTCCCCTTCCTATGGAATATAGAATTTCCTTTTACTGTTTCTTGATGTTGATGACCTCTACCTGAGGATCCCTCTTACTCCCACTTTGGTTCTTGGTCTTTCAAATCTATATTAATTAATTGTATATGTTATTGGCTCTCTATGGTCCTTTAAAAAAGGGCCCTGGGGGGGGGTCCTTGCCCCATGTAGCACCTCAGGATTTCAAGTTAGCCCACTAAGTGCCCTGGAGCAGTTGGTCAGGATGGACACTGGGCAAAACCCAGTTTTGCCTTCCAAGAATTTATGGTGAAAGACACGTGTACTGGGAGGAAGACACATGCATGGACAGCAGTTGAAAAACATGGAGCTACTATGCCTGCAGAGTGAGGCATAAAGGTAAACTAATCATGATTAAATGGATATTTCAGAGTATCCAGAAAAGTTTTCCATCTAGTATTAGAAAGGAAAAAACTGAAATGGATTGTAGAATTGTAGAAATTGTAGAATTGTAGAACAACAATCAATAATAAGATTGAGTCTTCAGTGATTAAATTGAGTCTTTGTCTAGATATTGTAGCAAAGAAATGGCATAAAAGTGAAAAATCCATTCAGGTGGCTTGTTTTGGTTTTGTCGGCAAGATATCAAATAGCCAAGGTGACTAATTCATTGCTTTTGAATTAACCAGTTACTTTGGCATTGAATGAATGAAAAGAGCTTTGGGAATGGACAGCAGAACATTTTTATGTCCCAACATATTTCCAAGAATGTGTCTAACTCACACAAATCATCCTATTTTTATCCATTGTAGCCTCATTTTTGTACTCAGTGCTCATCTCAATTAGGTTTAAACTTGGCTAACCACAAATAAGTGGCTAGCTGTGATTGTCTTTTGACCCAGTATACTTTTCTTTTGGACTTTTTTGCCCCTCTCTGTGATCAGATGAATGTAACAGAAGATATTTCCCTTTCTATGACAGTTTCAGAAATATTATGTTGGTTGCTTCTCAGTAACTTTGTCTTTGTGATGTAAATGTCATTGTGAAAATTCAAAGTCATGGTAAGTGAAATTCTGCACAAAGAACTCCAAATTACATTCCCCAGAATAGCTAGAGAAAGAAAGAATTATTCAGGGAGCAATGCAGAACATTAATTGCAATATTTCAAAGAAAATCTTGTTCTTATTTCAAAACCTGTAAGTATAATACTAGAATTATGCTTCATTCTAGGATTATTTTAAAGTGAATTCAAAAATATAATGTAATGTTTCATAATATAATTAGTAATTCAATAAAATATTTTGTTTTAAATTAGTTAATAAATGCACTATAGATATTAGCAATATTCCATTGAATTACATTCTAAGATCATTATTGAGATGTTTTTAAAAAGGACTGCATGTGATTCCAAAAAATATATTAGAAGTCACATGACTGATATATTCACTTCATTATATTAGATAATACCTATACAAATGGTAACCTACAAAAAATAACCCCTAGAGTCTGAGAGATTCAAAACAGAGAGTCATCACATAAAATGGCATGAAACATTTCTAGTTATAGACATAATCAAGGTTATTATTAGGCTCAAATGAGAACAACTATGAATATCAAAATGCCTTTAAACCCACTCAAGTACATATCCTGCCCCTCTACAGCATTCATGCTTCTATAATTCTTCTAGTCACCAGGTCCCTGTCACTTCAGGCCATACTTACTCCACATCATAATATCACATGTTTCTTTTTCTAAAGGATATCTAAGATACTTCACCTCCTATATGAGGCCTTTCCTGATCCTATCACAGGAGTGTTCTTAGATTAAATAATCAAATAACCGTAAAGCATTATATAAATGTCTGTTATCATTAGAATTATTTTTGTTCTTATTATTAGCCTATAGTCAGCAGACCTCTAGTCTGAGGATGACTTCATTCCTTGACCTTTCTATTTGATTTCTGCTGAGCTCATACAGAGATATGCTAGTAAATATTTAACAATAAGACTTGGGGGAAGGAGGTGAGGAGTAGTGGTAGAACTATTACACTTAGTTTAATATGAAATGTTAATATGTATTTTAGGTCTAAACAATCAATAAAACAATACATCAAAACCTAATTTGAAAATTCTAATTTCTGAGATATAAATGCTTACATGCAAAATATAACACAGTTGCCCCATTGTTTAAAACTGGCTCTACCATATGGATGATATTAGCTATGGTTATTCCACCTGTCATTAGAGGGAAGATTACTTGATTTTCTGAACACACCCAATTGTTCTCTAAGGAATAGTTAGGCCCAAATCCTTTGAGAGATTATGGATTTCAATTAGGAGTTTCAATTAGTTCAGAGGTTGATGCAATCACCATAATGTCATGTACAAACAAGAATACATAGATGACCCCAATCATTACAAGGGAGTCTAATCCCTATTCTACTCTAACTCATTATTGAATAAACAGGAATGGTAGATTTAGAATGAAGCCCTTCATTTTAACAGAGAGGGAACTGAGACCCAGAGAAATTATGGGTTCCGTCTGTGGACACACAAGTTGTAGGTGATATAATCTGAATTTGAGCTCATCTCTTTGACTCTTTTCTATTCTACCACCATCTAAGTTTAAGTAATATGCTATTGTCAGCACCTCCTAACTCCAAAGACAGCAAGCAGTCCATTATTGCTTCTAAATACTCTTTGCATGTGTGTGTATGTATACTTTGCTTATTTGTTCTTTGAGCTCAAACACTGACAAGATAGAACCTTCCCATCTGAAAATGATCCAAAAGAAAAAAAAAAATCCTTTGGCAGAAAGATGAGAGGCAGTTGGTGTCTTGATTCTTGATGCAGAATGCAGCCACAATAATTTCATTTCACTTTTTAGCTTAGCGAGAATTATCTGCTTGGTTGCATGAGGCATCACCACTGATATAAAAAAGGAATGGGAATTTAAAGAATTTAGCATAAATACTTTTCCATTTCTTTCTTGTGATTTTCTTTTTTTAGCTCCTGTTCCTTTAGAAACACTTTTGAATACTATCAAAATTCACAATGAAACATCAGCAGTAGAATTTCAACACTAAAAATTAATTTCATGTAAATGTCATTTTTCTGTAGCATCAGGAATGAAAGACTCTTCCTCAAAGCCTCCCTCCTTGTCCATTATGTTCTGTTTTCCTTTGTTGATTGTGTTCTGTGCCTTCGGCCTTACAGACACTTGGGAGAGGCTGAAGAAGAATGATGTGGTGTGCCAATTATTTGTGAGAACTCCATTCCTAAGGCTAGTGAGAAAAGTTGGAAATGACCAATTCTAAGAACTTCCTAACTGAGGAAAAAAAAAAAACTAGTCATTATTGGACCTGTACAATTCTGCAAAATGCTAGACAGACCCAAACTCGTTCACCTTATCCTACCCATCCAAATTTAACTGTTCTTTGTTAAAAAGCAAATATACTTGGTTTTAGTCACACGATAATTGGATCATCATTCAACAGCTGGGATGAATTGACGTAGCTATCCTAGCCCAAAAGTTGTATTTTATAGATGAAGAAACCAAGTTTAAGAAAGGTTAAGTGACTTACCTAAAGATACATAAGTAATAAACACATACACTATGTTCATTGTCTCTATTTTTTGTTATTATTCATGTTGCTTTCCTTTACCTTTTTGCCCCCAGCCTGTCCAGTTGAAATTTTCTTTTTCCTTTCCTCCCTCTTCTCCTATCCAAATCCTACCTTCCTCAAGAGTTTAGTTTAGACCTTACTATTCTGGAAAACTTTCTTTAATAAAGGCAATACACACTATTGTTTCTTCTCAATTTCTTTCACCTGATACTTCAGCATACAATGAAAGATTTGTTAAATGCAAAACACTGTGAGGTGCTGAGGATACAAAAGCAAAAAAGAAATAATTTCTGCCCTCAAGTGACTTTCCATCTTATTTTATTTCTATCGTGCTTAGCAGAGATCTAGGCACAAAATAGACACTCAACATCTAGTGGGTATTTTTACAATTGACATGGTGTGGCTGAGAAATGATACACAAGAAGATGAAATTAGAATTTAAAAGAACAGTCTTTTAAGAGTAGAAGCTCTTTTTCCTGGGCTAGAACGATAGAGTTAATTTTGTACTGTTGTCTTGTCTCAAATGCTTGCAATTTCCCTTACTTCCTTTTCTTTTATGCAAAGCTATGCAGAACTAAAAATCAAACCAAGCATGCCCTGTGCATTACTATTTTGTTGTTTGCAGGGGGCTTTATGTTTCTGAAAAGCATTTTTCCTTTTTTTTCCATTTGTAATAAATCTGAACTTCAGAATCTTTATATGCAAGATCCATGACTATATCCAAGAAAATTGAGGATTCTTAATGGAAATGAAAGATAGGAGGCTAAGTGGTCTCCAACTGTGATCAAGCTCTGACGGTTTTAGGCTCTTTTCTTTAGGGTTTCAGAGGGAGCCTGACATGACTGGATTCCCAACATTGTAAAGGCAAACAAAAAGGGAGAGCTTTGTCTAGAAAAGATAGAAAGTAAACTTTTTTCTTTCCAGAAGTAAATAAAAAAACTAGTTGCAAAATAATCACAATGGAAATTCTAACTTCCCATCCCCCTTTCCTTTTAAATAAACTTTGAGATCAGAGATATTCACACCACAGATAATTAGGGTGAGATGAGCTGCAGTGTAGTCAGAAATAGATTTTGAATGCTTTGCAGAATTTTTGATTCTTTCTTTTTTTTTTTTTCCCTCTGTTGGAAACTGTAATTTAGTGAATCTAGCATCATTTAATGACAAGAGTGTCTGTCATTTGAAGACAAACTCTTGGTATCTGTTGAAGTCCTCTCTAGAGCACAGGGAATTACACAACTTAGTGTTTATGAAAAAAGTTTTTTTTTGGTGAGGCTTCAGATCACATTTTGAGAGTGTCCTTCCCTTGGAAGGCAATGCTGCAAATTACTTAATTTAGTTTCAGTTTTGTCATTTGTAAAATGAAGATAATTTTATAGGAATTTCAGGATTGTTTCTAGGATCAAATGAAATGTTATATATAATAATGATTTGTAAGCAATGTATACGTGAGGACAACTTACTAATTGTTATAACATTCTCCTTTGTTTTTTGGCATGAGCACACTGGTATGTGTACTTATTGTATGTTGTTATGTAGGCTTGTCCTAGATTTAGGACAAGTCTAATAGCAGATAGAATTATAGTGATGACTTTCTTCATCCTATTCCTATATGATTTAAATTTCTTTTGTTTTACACTAATCCTAATATTATAACAACTTTAACACCATTAATATTTATTTGTTTTACAACCATAAACTGGTTGACGAAAATGAGATCTTTAACCCTGTCCGGTTATATTATAAAAGTCTACTTTTGATAACATGACCATCTAAATGACTCAGGGCAAATTGGTCATCAAGATTGCAAAAACAGTTCAAAATTCAAAATTTCCTAAACGGAGAGACTGTAACAATATCTTCACAACAGTATTTTAAAAATACTATTTCATTTTAAACCATTGGACAGAAAATTACTGGTTATGAAGGATGAATTAGACAAACAGTGCATGAAATGGAAATGATACTTCTTAAGCCTGATTCTTAAGCATCATTGAATTTTTTAAAAATCTGAATTGTGTGGCATATCATTGTGTCACATATCATTTGCTAGTTACTAGAATACTGATAGGTTACCTACTGAGAAGTGCATGTTATGTACCTTACATCCTTAATCAATAGGTTTAGAATATGAAAGCACATTTAGAAGATATGAAATGTTGCTTCCTCTCTTTGTGCCTAACTTCCTCAATTTGTAAATGAGGTTAGATTAAATCATGCATGGATTCTTCTCCTGCAGTTAAGATATCTTTCAAGTAAAGATATCTTTAGATGGGAAAAACATTATTTTCACCAACTTCTAATTGAAATCTACTATTTCACTTAATTATTCAAAAGTGTTATTCTGAGAGTCCATGGATTTTAGCAAAAGGGATCCCTGATGCAAAAAAAAAAGAGAAAAAACTTAATGTGAATAGCTATTTTTAAGAACATTTAAAACTCTAAAATTTTATAATTGATAACATTTCTAAGGAAATAAAAATCAAATTTGCTATGTATTTTTAAAAGGCAGACACTAACTATATCTATATATATCTATATATCTATATATATATATCTTCTATAATTATACTTCATCATTTAAAAGTGATATTGGTACAGGATTTACTCTTTACAAAACTGATATTTAATTTTCTCTACTTTAGTAACCATCTTAGTAGGTTGTTTGACCAGATAGTTCACCACCTGGTGGTCAACTTATGAGTTTCTGAATTGAACTAGACTGGTCCTGGAGCTAATGATATACAATCCATTACTGGGACTATACTTGGAGTCTTTCCAACTTGGCACAATTTGAAAAAGCTTTTTCTCTGCTTGATTAATATACAAAAATTTGGGGTCAGTTCCGTGTCATGATTAGGCTTCACAGCAGGATGTTAGTGGAGGATTCTTAAAAAAAAGGCTGATCTATCTATAATGAATACTATTAAATTCAAATATTAATAAGCACTTAAAATACCTACCATATGCTTGCCCTCATTTTTAGTAGACAGAGTTGTGGACGGAGTCCATTATAAGTATCATAACCTCACTTATGCACACTCACTGGAAGTTATAGTATTACTGCTGATTTCAGGCATGCCCTAATATATCACCCTGCTTTTGCTTCTTCTTTATTCTGATATGGAGATAAGGAAATTTGTCATAAAAGCTAGAATAATAATACCTGGCTGTTGTAGTGCTCTATAATTTGCAAAGAGCTTTACAAACAACATTTTATTTAATCCTCACAACAACACTGGGGAGTAGCTGCTATTATTATCTTGATTTTATAAATGAGGAAACTGAGGCAGAGAAAGGTTAAATGATTTTCTCAAGATAATGAGGCCAGATTTGAATTCAAGTCTTCCTAGCTCCATGTTTACTATCCCTCCTAGATACCATGGTAGGTACAAAATCTATTTGGGCTTTTTCGTCATTGTTACCTCCAAATTCTATGTTGCTTGAGGGGATAGTAAAAATCTAGAATCTATGAAAAGTCTTTCAATGTTTGATGCATAAATGAGGTACAACAGTGTCCATGCATGTCTAAATAGTCACTGTTTCTACCCTCCCTCATGGCTGGATAATTTTAGACCCATTTAACACTTCACTTCTATCCCTCCCAACACACCCTCTTCACTTTGTCTGAGTCAATGCGTATTTGACTGCAAGCTCCCAAGTTCCAAATAATGCCAAACTGACTCTGTCATACTCTCTTCTCATGCTTTCCCTCAGTCCTTCTGCTGATTTATTCACAAGCCCTTGAACTAATTCACCAAAGAAATAATTCTCTCATTTCTCATACTGGTTTCACAATCTCAGAGACTAGATCCTACTTCTACTCCTAGTCAGTCAGTCATTAGCATCAGAAGAACATCTTAGTGCTTCCAAATATGCCCTAAAATTATTAATAACAGCTAGCATGTATATAGCTTTTTAAGGTTTATAAAGAATTTTACAAATAACAAATTCATCTTCACAACAATTCTGTGGGGAGGCACTATTATTATCCCTCTATTATAGATGAAGAAACTGAGTGACTAGCCCAGGATCACACACAGTTAGTAAACATCTAAGAGGCTGTGAATTCAGGTCTGTCTCCACCCATTCTATCTACTGTTCCATAGAGCTGCCTCTATTGTCAGATAAGTACAAGTTGTGGCTCCATATAGTCTCAAGGAACTAATTGTTTCCTCCTTGCCAGGCTCCTCAGGGCCCTGTCATGTATGCTCTTATACAGAGAATCTGAGCAAAGGAAAGTTAATGTTGCTGTTTGACTATGACATAGCTAATATGAAGGAAATAGGGCACAATGATTGTCCATCAGTTAGCCATTTTTTTTTGTATAGTCAGTTCATCTTCTTTTTTGATGATTTGTTTTTGCTGTTCAGTTATTTTTAGTTTTGCCTGACTCTCTATGACCCCATTTAGGGTTTTCCTGGCAAAAATACTGGAGTGGTGTGGTATTCCCTTCTCCAACTCATTTTACAGATGAAGAAACTGAGGCAAATATAATTAAATGACATTTCCAGGGTCATATAGCTAGTAAATATCTGAGGTCATATTTGAACTCAGGAAGATACTGCCTAGTTGCCCATACATTTCCTAAATAGCATATTTTATACTTTTTCTCCTGTGCAATTCTTTTAATTATAATGTTTCAGTACATGTTTGCCTCTACATAAAGTTCTCCACTGACCTATATGGTGGTCCTCATTTTCAGTTCTTTCAATGTTGCAGTGTTCCATGACTTTCAGAAATTCAACTTTGCAAGACACTATTGGAATTAAGAAGATGAGCCTTGGTTTCAAAAGGGAAGGGAAGAGAACACACCTTTATTAAGCACTTAGCATGTGCAAAGTGCTTTATAAACTATCAGCTCATTTGTTCTTCACATTTTTGTTGCCCCCATTTTACAGTTGAAGAAATTTAGTTCAAATGAGATTGTGATTAGCTTCAGATCAGGTGCTAGTTAAATATCTGAGGCTAGATTTGAATTCAGGCCCATTGCTCTATTTTGCTGTGCCACTTAACTGCCTCTGGGTTGAAAGAGAATCTGAGATCATTAAAGAATGTTTGTACACAATACAACCTGCTTCTCTCCTGTTTAAGGGGAAGGTAAGTGGATAAATCTTTATACAGTACCATATATGCCCAACTATGATAAAAGCTTTATGGCCATTATCATATTGATCTTCATGATAAATCTGTGAGATAGATGCAATTATTATAACTTGCTCAAGGTCATACATTTAATTATCTGGGACTGAACTTGAACTCAGGTCTTTTTGACTCCAAGTCTTGTACTATCTATCCACTGGACCACTTAGCTCTTATTTAATTTCTGATCTCGTTGTCCATTAGGTGTTTGTTTAAGATATATAAATATATATGATTGAATCCTATGGATTAACCATCAACCCCATGTGTGTAGGTATTCTTCATAGAATTATAGTTTAAGACCTGGAAAAGACCTTAAAGTCCATAATTCCTTCTTTTTACAAATGAACAAATCAAGATCTAAAAAAGTAGTGTGAATTGCCCAGTGTTGCACAGATAATAAAACTCAAAAGTGTAATTTGAACTCGGGTGCTTCAAATCCAATTCTAGTTCTCTTTCCATTGTATCCTATTTTGTGTACCTTCACCTCCTCCACAGATAGGTAGATTCATTTGAGTCATCATGGATCTCATTTAGGAAATTATTCAGTGTTCTAGATTAGATGCAATTAGTGCCATGTCACCTAGAGAAAGTAGCATTCAAAGAAGTTGTCAAAATCAAAATCATCATCAAAATCAGAGGGTCACCAAAAATGGCATCTCCTTTTCTATATCTTTAAAGGAATCTTGTATAATCGTGACACATGCATGAGAGACATTCTAATGACTGAAAGTCTTCAAAATGATATTTGCTTTATCTAATCAATTTTTAAAATAGTTAAAAAGCAATTGGAATGGTAGAATCTTATATTCATTCTGTCTTTTCAGATGGAAAAGATCCAGTTTTGCTATGACAGGAAAATTCCCAATCTTCCTCTCTTCAGGCTTTCTATTCCTCCTCCCTTAACTTCTCTAACCCTGAGATATCAAGAACCCATATCTGCTGCTTAGATTATATGGGAATCACTAACATTATTCCTTCTGTGGGATGGAGGACCATCAAGTTTTATGTTCTCTCCTCAAAGTAAGATATTCTAGGTCCTATCATCTGCCCCAGAACTGTCATCTAATCTATTGATTAGAACCCCATTAGGGTTCACTAATCTTTACTATTATCTTTCCATTATATCCCTTATCTGGGACTCTATCTACTATGGAACTGAATTTGTATTATGAGTTGTTTCCCCCAATTGGGGTGTGATCTCCTTGAGAGCAAGTAATGCCTTATTTTTTCCTGCTTATTTCTAAAACACTTAGCCTAGTATTTGTCACAAATGCTCATTCCTTCAAATAAAGTAAACAAGAATGCCCTTGATGAATGTATATTTTTAACTAAATTTAGTAAAAATGGGAAAATAGGCATATGCCCGGGTAATAAATGCATGGGAATTACTTAGTAATCAATATCTAATCATGAAAAGTGAAGAAGAAGAAAAAGAAAAAAAAAAAGATTTGTAAAAACTGGAGACTGTGCGAATGGTGCCAGTGAGTGAAATAGGGAAGTCATAAGGAAGTGAAGGTTTTGAAAGAAAAATAATTCCACTTTAGACATACAAAATTTGAGATATTGATAGGAAATCCATGGGGAAAAGCATTATAGGTAACTGCAGTTACGAGGAAAGGTCAGAGAATGAAATAGAAATTTGAGGGTCATTTTCCCAGAGACAATAGTTATTGTAATATGAGGGAATACAATGGACAAAGAGGAAAATATATGGAAAAAACTGGGCAGAACCTTGTTCTCATGAAAGAAATCCAGGTCACTTTAGAGAAGTAGTAGAAAAACCTCCTTAGAATGCTTTGCAAGTCAAGGGAAAAGAGATTATTCATAAAGAGGCAAAAAACAACAATTGCAAAAACTGCAGAGAGCTTAAAGGGAAGAAAAAAATTGTTTTTTAAGAACATTGCTGACCCCTGAAAGAACAGTTTGAATAATGACTTGAAGACTGAAGCCATATCATAGGGGATTAAGTATCACGTGTGAAGTGAAGAAGTATTCTAGACACAGACAACCTTTTCAAGAAGTATAGTACAAAAAGGGAAGAAAGCTCAGATATATTTTGATCTAATAGAATTGTTGAGGGAAAGTTTTTTCTTTTAGTATTAGATTTGACATTCATGAATGACAAGATATAATGGATACAGCAAGTCAATGAATCAGAAACACTGGTTTTCTTATTATTCCTTGTTTATAACATTCAATGCCCTCTCTGTCTTTATATCTACTGCCTCTCATTTATGGAATGAGTCTTTCTTCTCATTTTAAGTTAGAATCTCTGTTTCCTAGGTCAAATCAAATCCTTCCTCCTATAAGAGGACTCACTGACATTTTCTCTTAGTCTTTACTTTGAAAATACCTTAATGTCTAAGTGGTAATTTCTCTTGATAGAATATAAATCCTTTCAGTGCAGGGACTATTTCACTTTTGTCTTTATATTTTCAAATATCAGCACTATTCCTGACACATGTTAGGAAGTTATTAGATTTTTGATTGATTGAAGGTTGTTATTCATTCAGTAATGTCCAACTCTTTGTGATCCCATGGACCATAGCATGCCAGGCTCTTTGGTCTTCTATTATTTCCTGAAATCTGTCCAGATTCATATTCATTGTTTCCATAATACCATCCACCTATTTTATCTTCTACCATTCTCTTTTCCTTTTGCCTTCAATCTTTATTAACATCAGTGTCTTTTCCAATTATGTCTGGTTTTCTCATTATGTGTCTAAACTATTTAAACTTCAGATTCAGTATTGATTCCCCAGTGAATAATATGAATTAATTTCTTTAAGTATTAACTGATTTAATCTTTTCACTATGGCACGGCCTATGCAGACCCATATTGGCAAGGTGATGTCTCTGCTTTTTAGTATGCTGTCAAGATTTGCCAGTTTTTATTTCAAAGAGCAAGCATTTTTAATTTCATGGTTGTAATTGCCATCTGCAGTGATCTCTGAGCTGACACTGCTGCCATTTCTTTTCCTTTTATTTGCCAGGAAGTGAAGGAACTAGTTGCCAAGATCTTAGTATTTTTGATATTGATCGTCAAGCCAGCTTTTAGATTCTCCTCTTTTACTCTCATCAAAAAACTTCTTATTTCTTCTTCACTTTCTGCCATTAGAGTGATATCATTTGCATATCAATCTGTATAGATTGTTGATATTTCTTTCAGCAACCTTAATTATGACTTTTGATTCATCTGGGATGGAATTTTGTATTTATACTCTGTATATCTATTAAATTAATAACATGATAATATACAATCCTATAACTCTCCTTTTCCAATATTAAACAAATCAGTTGTTCCATGTTCGGTTCTAACTGTCGCTTCTTGGTCTACATACAGATTTCTAAGGAAACAAATAAAATAATTTGGTACTCCCTTTCTTTGAGGACCTGCCACATTTTATTGTGATCTATAACATCAAAAGCTTTCCATAAAGCAAAAATAATTTTTTTTCTGGAACTCCCTTTCTTTCTCTATAATCCAGAAAGTACTGTCAGTTTGTTCTCTAGTTCTCCTATATCTTTGAAAATGCACCTACTTTTTTGTAATTTTTGGTTGACATATTGCTGAAGCCTAGCTTGAAGAATTTTAAGCATAACTTTGCTGATATATGAAATGAGTATGAAAGAAGTAGGAAACTGGAATAAATCAGAGAATCAGGCAAAATGATGAGTGTTGAAGGGGGGTCAGGAATACTTGTTCTGTGAGTTTGGAGGGTTTTTTTTTTAATTTCTATATAACAAGAACTTAATAAGCACCTACTAAGTGCTAGGTACTGTGCTAACTGCTTTATCCACATAATAACTCTAGGATAAAGGTACTATTATTTTCCATATTTTATAGTTGTGAAAAGTGAGGGTCACAAAGGTTAAGTGATAGCCAACATTATAAAGATAGCAAGTGTCTGTGGCCAGATTTGATTTCAGTTTTTCCTGACTCTAAATCCAAGTCTCTAATCACTCTATCATTTATCTGTTTCTAGAAAGGAAGATATTAAGTAAAGATACTAAGAACTTTTGAGGTATACATGTGGATTGCCTCAGAGCTGAGAATTCCTGTTTGATGACCTCAGTTTCAGAGCAATTGGATATTAGGTTATCTGCTAATTGTGTGTTATTGGCAATTATGTTTTGTGATTCTGAGAAGAGAAGGGAAAATGTGTGAAACCCATTTTCTTATATAAGGAATCAAAAAAATGTATACTAGGAGCACTGATGGATTGGTGGCACTAAGAGCCCTAATAAGGTTACACTGCATAAATGGGTAAAAACATTAATTTTGTTTGCTTTTTTAGTGAATCTCAAAGACCTAGAAGTGGAGAGGAAATAGATAGTGGACATTTCTTCCCAGCATTAAAGGTGAGCAAGTTGGGGACAGTGGGAAGTTGGATTCTATGATGATGATTATTGACCCTTGAGAAAGGCAGAATACAAATTCTAGACTGAGCCTTGGAGACAAGTGACATTAAAAAGGTAGGAAAAGAGCAGGAGAAAGAGCCAGAGGATTTGGAAATCATACAGAAGGAAAATGCCAAGTTTTGTTATATTGAACGAACTGTAAGAATAAGAGGTTGTATTAAAACTATGAAATTTGGAAGTTAATGATCATTGGAATGGCATGATGAGGTACTATCCAAGGTATAATTCTGTGTTTTCTAGTTGAAGTAGATAGTGATAGAGGTCACTGGACTCAAGAAGACTGAAGAATCATATTATTGGATTGTTAAAATAGTAGCAATATTGAAGCCCTGAAAGATGAGGTCAGGAAGCAATATGAAGAAATAGCAATTTAAGAGATATGAAATTCAGGTACTAAAGCCAATGAAGAAATTGGGAAGGCAACTTGAATATTTGTATTTAAATGCAAAGAAGATGAGAAAAGGGATATGTAATTGTATAATATAAACATAAAATAATATCCTCTCAGCCTAATCAATTAGAAGGAGTTAGGGAAGGATGGCCATTTCTAGAGAAGGCTGGAGTAAATGTGACATTTACTTGTCCTCTCTGAGTCCTAGTTTTTTTTATTTGTAAAATAAAGAGCTTAAATTACATTGCCCATAAGCTACCTTCTAACTTTAAATCTACTCTATTATCTTATAAACAAGCTAGGTTTCAGTTAAAGTTTAGGAAATGAAATGAATACTTGAGGAAAAATTTGTGGATATGGGAGAGTTGAGAAAAGAATGGGAGCTCTTCAAATGCAACATAGCTGGTTAAGGAGGCAGCTATGTAGTGACATAGATAGAATGGCGGGCCTGGAGTCAGGAAGACTCATCTTCCAAAGTTCAGATTTGGCCTTAGACACTTAAAGCTGTGTGACTGTGGGCAAATCACTTAATTTTGCTTGCCTCAGTTTCCTAACTTGAAAAATGAACTAGAAAAGGAAATTATAAATCACTCCAGAATCTTTGCTGAGAAAACCACCAACGGGATCATGAAAAGTTGAGCTTGATTGAAAAACCACTGAACAATGAATTGAACAACAGCAGGATAGACATTTATGACTATATTGTCATGTTGGTGATAGGAAGAGGAATGTAGGTAAAATAAAAGACAAAATAAAGTCAAGTAAAAATATCCTTAGGCTTTCAATGCTTTAGCACTTCTAGAAGGAATAGGATCCTTGTGGATTGAAATTCTTTAGAGAAGGCTTCGCAAGATAGAGGGACTAGATTGAGGCAGAAAAGCCATAAGTATGATCAGAAAGCCATAGAGTCTTATTACCAGTGCTTCAATGTGGTAGACTTTGGGGGAAGCTAAATTAATGCACTTAGGTTGTAAATATTAAGAGTGATAATTTCTGAAAAATATTAGAGGCCAACTCTTCCAACTTTAATTCCATTCAGGGGGATAGATGATGTAATAGCTCTTGGGTTAATCACTGAATAGGACTGAGGAGGTGATCTCTCTCACCTGCTCCCCTGGCTTAGAAGTCCTTGACAGCTGTCTCTCTACCTTCCATGTCAGAGGCCCAGACTTAGCGTTCACTCACATTAGGGATGCACTTTTTGAAAAATATTATACCTTCCCTTCTTCCCTTTTGCAGGCACAGTTCAAAACTGTTCCCATCGTACTTGTTGCCTAATCTCCCACAGATAATGACTCCTGATGAAAGGAGTTTGGCTCAGCTAGAAGCCACTCTGACTGGGACAGATGGAGGAGTTTTCCAATTCACTTCACTGCCACTGAGGTTCCCTGCTGTTTGCCAGGTTTCTTGCTTTGACTCTCTGATCTGTTGATATGCAAGGCCCACGCAGAGAGTACAGACACTTCACTAATTGCTGCTTCAGTTCCATGAAGCAATATCAGAGAGGTAACTAAGAGGGATTGCGGCTACCTTCCAGGGCTTCCAACAGAGGAGAAAGATTTCTGACAACTGCCTTGATTCATTCAAGAAAGAGAACATCCCTCTCCCTGGGTTCAATGGATTGTGCTATTGGCAAACACCTGATTGCTCCTAGAACATTGCTTTATTATCCAAGGTATAGAGCACAAATTGACTTTTTGTTTTCTGCTCTGCTTTCATGGTGTGCAGGGAGTCCCTACGATCCCAGATAGCTTAGTTTCTCTTGGTGGTTTCTATATCCCATCAAATAATTGATTAACCAAAATTAGTGATCACTTAGAACTTGCAAGATAATTAGTTGAGAGGAACTAGAAAATGGCTTGATATGAATTTTAATTTTTTTTCAAAAGTTTTCCTTATTTCCCTGTTCTTAGAAGTCATAGTTGAGTGAATTTGGGATGATTTTTTTGGTTTGTCTTTGTTATTGGACAGTAACTTTTTGTCTCAGTTACAATTATATCCTCTTTAAGAAGTCTTTCTTGATCCCTCTTAATGATAATGACTTCACTCTGATACTACTTTCAATTTATCTTCAATTCATATCTTAGTTTGAACATTACTGTATGTTTTATCTCCTATTGGATGTAAATTCTGAGATCAGGGACTGTCTTTTTTCTTTGTATTCTTAATGCTTAACAGTGTCTAATGCTTAATAAATGTTTATTGATGGAATTGACTAACTATGGGTGGTTTCTTCTTAATTCCTTCATGTAAAACAGGTTAGAAGAAATCTATAACTTCTGTCCTACTTTACCTTAATTCTCTTATGTTTGCATTCATTATGTTGCAACAAAT
This sequence comes from Antechinus flavipes, assembly GCF_016432865.1. Lineage (NCBI taxonomy): Eukaryota > Metazoa > Chordata > Mammalia > Dasyuromorphia > Dasyuridae > Antechinus > Antechinus flavipes. Next base: position 365,368,862 of record NC_067400.1, read on the forward strand.
CTGTTATATATAAGCTAGGCACTGTGCTAGGCACTGAGGTGAAATATGCAACAAACTGGTTAAAATCCCTGTTGTCTTAGAGTTTGTAATAAAGTAGAAGAGATAAGATAAACGAGTAATTAATTAGTATTATAAAACATAAAATGTGTTAAGTGTAGAAGTACAACAAGAGTTTTTGGTACAAAGATTGAACTACAATTTGTAACAATTTTACTCTACTTTTATCTATAAAGCTAAGGGGACAGGAAAGGAGGGAATGCCTCTGTTCTGACTCCAAAGCTTTGTTTAAAAAAATAAGCTCAGAGAAGGAAAGAAAGCAAAAGGCAAACTGGGAGTATGATACTTAGCTAGGGCTAAGTGATGGAGCTACTCCCCTTGCTTGGTGATGAACTAATCAACAAGACAAGAGGTGGAGAAGTACCCTCTGTTAGATATTTTAGTTCACTCTTGATTCTGCATCTGTACTTTCTGAAGTTCCAGATCTAGGATTTCTTTTTTCTTTTTTTTTCAATGTTTGAGCCCTGATGGCTGAAAATATGAGGCAAATGTCAACCCAGAAGTGGGTGGTATTGCCCATCACTGCTTTGACTTCTTCTAAGAGGGACAATCGTGAGAGCTAAGATTCTCCTAGAAGTCTTAAACTTTTGTAACATTTAGGGGATACCTGGGTATGGGAGAAGTTGTGATAATGCAGATGTTTTACTAAGAACTGTTTATTAACTTGAATGATTCTAAGTCAAGCCTAAACATTAAAATATAACAAATGAGGGTATCTTTCTATTTATATGGAGTATCATCTCTATTCATTAAGTCATACTGTGGCATGTGATTCAAGGAGGCTAGGAGAGTGTGTGATATAGCAAGTTTAAGGAAGAAATAAGGGTGGATGTTTGAAATCAGATTTTTATCAAATAGAATCACTGAGGAATGTATCAGTAGCTGGAATGTACATTATTATAGGCTATCTAGTCCAATCATCTCATTTTACAAATAAAAAAAGCTGAGTCTCAGAGATGATAAGTAATTTGTTCAAGACCACAGCTAGTTAGTCTCAGAGGTGGGATTTGAACATAGGTCTTCTTATTAGAAAAATCCACAATGATCCATTTTTCTTAGGTAACAAGTAAGTTTAGTAACAGAAAGGAAGGGGGATCCAGGCAAGAAGGGAAAGAGAAAGAGAGAGACAGACAAACAGACAGAAAGAGACAGAGAGAAATAGGAAGACAGAAAGAGAGAGAGAGACAAAGAACCAGAGAGCTGAAACTTGGAATTAGAGCATTTATGATGCTCTGAAAACTATATAGAGTTATGAAACTTTCTGAGCATTTCAACCAAATAAGGCACCATAAGACTAGAGTAAGCATAGGATTAGCTCAGTGTCTGAATCTTCTTTGTTCAACAGGTGACAACTGATAGCACCTATGTTAAAAATTAGTGCTCAGTACATTTTCTTAATTGACATGAATCTAGTCAGAGGGAGAATTCTTTCCATTGAATCAAGATCTTGAGGACAATGTTCTATGCACTTAGTATATCATTTTTTATTTCCTATTCTGTATTTCCTGCTAGAGTTGGGAGTAAGGGAGAGGTAGAAAACAAAGAACAATAATTTGAACTGACACAATATCAATTATAGGAAAAGGTTCTCCTCCTCTTCCTCCTCCTCCTCCCTCCTCTCTTCTCTTTTCTCTGCCTCCTCCCTCCCTTCCTTCCTTCCTTCCTTCCTTCCTTCCTTCCTTCCTTCCTTCCTTCCTTCCTTCCTTCCTTCCTTCCTTCCTTCCTTCCTTCCTTCCTTCTTTCTTTCTTTCTTTCTTTCTTTCTTTCTTTCTTTCTTTCTTTCTTTCTTTCTTTCTTTCTTTCTTTCTTTTTTTCTTCTTCCTTCCTTCTTCCTTCCTTCCTTCCTTCCTTCCTTCCTTCCTTCCTTCCTTCCTTCCTTCTTCCTTCCTTCTTTCTTTCTTTCTTCTTTCTTTCTTTCTTTCTTTCTTTCTTTCTTTCTTTCTTTCTTTCTTTCTTTCTTTCTTTCTTTCTTTTTTCCTTTTTTTCTTTCTTTCTTCTTCTTCTTTTCTATCCAGGTACAGAAAAGGGCTGAGGCCTTGTCTACACAATTGTAAAATGGAGAATGCAATAATTATTCTATCAATTTGGCCAGTATTAATTAATATAACTCAAAAGAGACCTCTACAGCTGACTTTTTATTTTGGATATATGATATAGTGCTGGAATAAAATGATCTTCTGCCTAGAAATTTGATATTTATTCTAGAGAGTTTTCTTTCTTTAAGGATAAAACTCTGATAATTTGACATATATCCCACAGTGCTAGTATGTAGCATAGTTGCTAGATATTTGGTACACAATAAAGTTTTGATTATGTTGGCAATTATTTTCCTTTAGTCAAAAGCTTACTAATAAATACTGCAGTCTCAAAGTGGAGTGGACTAAGGAGGTAGAGGATTTCCTATTATTGAAGGTCTTTAAACAAAACATACATGGCCTTTACTTGGGGAGGGAGCCATAGTTAAGATGTGGACATTTGAAGCTTTGCCTAAGGAGTTTTATATCCTTCCCTCCATAGATCTCTAGTGCTCTGATTCATGCTACAAAGCATAACTGTTCCTGATTACTTTCATGGCCTAAAACACCATATTAATGGTTTCATTACTATAGATCTGCTCTTCCAGGGTTACTTTCCTTTACTGAAACCCCTGACAGTTTTCTGCCTCCTCCCCAATTTGACTTCTCCAAAGTATTGGGAAATTAAGGATGTGAAATAGAATCCTTGATGGACAGATCATTCCCTTTCCTAACACAACTACAAATTTAGATAGACTGTCTTCTCTCTCTTTCTTACCTCACTTCTCATTTGAATTTATCCTGGGTCTTAGCTCTGTCTCTCCCTGGAAAGTTGGAGTAGGATTTCATCTAGGTGTGTGTTGAATTAGATAGCTTCTGAAGTATCTTCTTAGTCTTGAAATCTACTTAGTCTGTGAAAACAGAGAAAAGTTTTCAAATGGAGCCCGATGTGAAAACTTAAAATAAATGTACTGAAGAAAAATTTTGTAATAGAATCACTTTTGAACATATTAAAAGACATCAAAGTGAATAAGTGTTTTCTCTTGTGATTTTCCTTTCAGTGTTAACAGAACATTTGTAATATTGATGATGTATCTTACCAATCACCTAGAATGCTCTTTACCACTAGAGAAAACAAAATAACTTTAATATTTTTTGAAGGTTTCTTTACTTTGTAAGATGCATCTAGGGAGCTTATTAAGTTCATTAGAAAAGTTGAAGAAATTTAACAGCACATCTAAGTGTTTTTTTCCTCTCCATCTCAAATGACTTTTGTATTACTAGATAGTAGCATGGAGAGATAAAAGTAGGCTTAACTGAAAGAAACAGAAATTGAAAAGAATTCTGGGAATAGATTATTGGCCATAAAGTTATTAAATGAAAGAATTAATATAATAATGATTATAGATTTAAAGGTAGAAAGGACTTTAGAGGGCATAAAGTCTAAGATCTTTATTTTATTTTTTTCCCTGAGGCAATTGGGATTAAGTGACTTGCCCAGGGTCACACAGCTAGGAAGCATTAAGTGTCTGAGGTCAAATTTTAACTCAGGTTCTCCTGACTTCAGAACTGGTACTCTATCCACTGCACCATCTAGCTGCCTCTAAGCTCTTCATTTGATGACAATTGATATCTAGGCAAGATTACCTGACTTGCCCAAAGTCACACAGGTATCAGAAGCATAATTCTGAATCCAAGTCTTCTGACTTTATAGTAAACTTTCCACTACAGTACTATTCCCTAATGATTGAAATAACTTGGTTTCTAGAATTACTTTTATCTCTCTAGTTTTATAGAAAGCTTATCCTTGAATTAAATACTATAGGCTAAAATATCTTAGGTCCTGGGCTGAAGAGATAAAGAACTATAACCTTATCTGGAATCAAAGTAAGGGAAATTTCTTTCTTTCTCTTTTTCATAGACACATATGACATACAACTATTTGGAAAAAAAACAAAACAACTAGTCATTTCCACATGTGCTTTAGACTCAGTTCAAGAAAATGTGTCAGGGTCAAAAAGGATAGGGCTCTGCAATTTCTTTCAATAATAGTAGGATTATAGAATTTAGAGGAGAAGGTGACCTTAGAGAATATCAAGGCTAGCCATCTCATTTTATAGATGAGGTTCCTGAGATCAAAAGAGGTTAAATGATCTTGCCAAAGCTACCCTGGTAGTAACAGAGTAAGGTGCTCTGACTAATCCTAGAGCTTGATACGCTGCACTATTCAATCTATTATGAGGTTAAAGCAGTTGTTTTCCACTTCACCTCTCATTCTCTCTCCTCCTCCCAGCCCCGGTTACTAGCTTTTGCGGGGTGGTAGATGAAAGAATATTATTATTCATGCATCATGGTGTCACTTTTGACCCATCATATAGTCAGGTTTATCTAGGTAGTTTTCCAGGACTGACTATGGATTTCTTTGGTAGTAGTCCCTGCGTGACTAACAGCATATACTGAAAGATGGATTAGTGCTGCTAGTATAGCAATCTGTAGCTAAACAAAAGATCCAACCTAAGCACGCCAATTGAGGAAGGGGGTATGGGAAGGCATTAACTCTTCCTGGTGATTGTTGACTGTATTAGTCAATAAGTATTTATTAAATACCCATTATATCCCAGGCACTGTTCTAGGTACTATATATACAAACATAAATTTATGTTTATGTTTAATACAAATATAAATATACATACAAATATAAAAGTTTTAGTAAAAGTTACCTTCAAGAAGTTTACATTCTGCTGAATACACTAAGCCAATTTTGTTAAACAGTGGTGTTAAATTTAAGAGAAAATAATGCCTGCTGGCTGTGTGTTGACTTCAAAAACCTCAAATTAGCACTATCTCTGTTTTAGTTTTATTTATTTTTTTGAATATTTCCCAATAGCATTTTAAAATGGCAGAGGAAGAGACACTTCAGAGTTTGAAGAAGTTTGATACCTCTCTCCCTGAAGACTAAAAGAGTAAGCTTAGCTTCTAAGTTTCTGAAGTACTACCATGGAAGGTTTGAACTAATTGGGAATATGAATTGGAGCATACTTGAACCTCATCTTTTATCTTTAACAATCTCATTGTTATAGGTTATGGAAGTATAAGAGGGGAAAAACATTCTCTTTCAACCATTAACTTTGAAAATGGTGACCAATGTCATGTTTAAGCCAGGAATCAAAGTGATGCGAAACCTATTGATAGCTATTGAAAATCCTTTTTGAGGACATATTAAGGAAGAGCTGCAGTAGACCCTTAGATTCTCTCATTGGAACATTGTAACTGGAAAGTATTCAGTTGAAGTATTTTTTGAAACATAGTTGCAATTGGGGGCATCACATGGAGAATCAATGACTACATCTTAGACAAGTATATTCATAGAGATTCTATTTCTACAGCTTTACAATATCTCAGTATGGAATCATGGAATTTAGAATTGGAAGGACCTTAGAAATTATCTATTTCAACTCACTTATTATACAAATGAAGGAATTGAGAACTAGCAATAAAGTTCTTTGTTTGAATTTTCATAGGTAGTAAGTATCAGAGCTGAAATTTGAATTCAAATCCTCTGATCCTAAAAATAATTCTGATTAGACTATAGCACAGCTGTCTCAGGTCATAAAGTTGTTTTGAATATGCATTTTTCACATTTTACATGTGTTGGGTCCATGTTTGCACTTAAAGATCAATTTGACAGCTGAATGGAAAATGACTCAGATTGAGAAGAGACTTGATGTAGTGAGACCAAACAGAAGGTTCTTGGAATTGTCCAAGTGGGAGGTAATAAAGCTTGCACCAGACTAGTGGCAAGAGGAGAAAAGGGGGTGAATAAAAGACATATAAAGATGGAGTCAGTGAACCTTGCTTGTTATGAAGGAGAGAAAGAGTGAAGAGTGGAGGATAACATCTAAGTTTTGGGCCTGGGCGACTGGAGAATTGATGGGAAGGAGTCCACAATAATAGAAAAATTAGGAAGGTTAATGCTTTAAAAGAAAGATTAAAGTGTTGAGTTTAAGGTGTTTGCAGGATATTGACTTTCAGATATATAATGAGTAATTGGGCATGTGTAACTAGAGATCGGGGCAATGAAAGGTTTGAAAGAGCCACTGTGGTGAGTGGGACAATGAATTAATTAGGGACATATAAAAAAATTGTCTTGAAGCAGTGAAGGCCAAGTTGAGATTTTCTGACACTTATTTGTAGCTGGTTCAATCATTATGATTTCATGATTTTCTATAGATTTGTTCAGCAGCACTTGAAGAGGAGTGAAAGCAGTCCTAGGTTGAAGTTTGACAAGACAAGAATTTTAATGGGTTGAGGGGGCAAGGGACTGACGGGGAGGAGACAGTATAGAATTTAACTGCTTTACTAAGGGTCAAAATGGAAAATGGAAGAGAATATAGGCAGTAGAGAGATGATGTGCTGGTATACAACTAAGGGCTGTAAGGGTTGGAGGCTGCAGTGAAGACAAAGAATGCAGTGGCTCCCAGTTACTCCAGGATCAAATATAAAATCCTAAGTCTAGTTTTTAAAGCCCTTCACAACCTGGCTTCTTTCTATCCTTACTCTTCTCAGTCTTCTCAGTCTATACAATTTTCCTCTCCATGTACTTTTTGATCCAATAATGATGGTGTCCTTGCTGTTCCTTACATAAAATATGCTATATCCCAGCCCCGAGTATTTTCACAGACTCTTTCCTTCCTAGAGTGTTCTCCACACCCTCCCCCCACTTTCCCTGATCTCTTTCATGTTTCAAGTAAATTCTCATAGTATAAGAAAAATTTTCTCATGGCTCTTAGTTTAGTGCTTTCCTTCTGAGACTATCCCCTAAATTATTCCTTATAAATCTTTGTACATTTCATTGGCTCATCCGTTAGAATGTGAACTCTTTGAGAGCAGGAACTATCTTTTGTCTTTCTTTGAATCTCCAGTACTTAGCAGAGTTCTTGGTACCTAGTAGGTGCTTAATAAGTGTGTATTGCCTTATTGCCTTTGACTTTATTAATAAAATCTTGTTACTTTATTGACTATGATTCTGTTAGCATAGAGAAATCTTGTGCTGGTAAATCTTTCCACTAATAATATAGGTGGCAACCCATGTATAATATAGTAGAGAAACTCTGGAAAATTTCTTGAGCTACAAAGAGTTTAAGTCATATGTCCTGAATTATTTAGCTATTTTGCCTATGTTGAGATTTGAATCTTGTTCTTGCTGATTCTATGCCCCATACCCAATTGATAATGGTGCCTTGTCTCTTTAGGTTATTTCTTTTCCTTCAATATCACCCTGTTCTCTTTTCATTCCATTGCATCTCATCCCTTTCAACTAAGCATTTATTTAATAACCATGAGATGTTATGAATTGTTCTTGAGATTTGGGAGAATATAGAGACAAAAATAAAATAGTTTTGGACCTTAAGGAGCTTATATTTTATAGGTGGGAAATAACTTATGAAATATATACAAAATAAATGCAAAAAGTTTCTTTTTATGAAAAGGTTAACATTGACAATTGGGGGGGACTGTGAAAAGTAATTTTTTGAAGTAGCATTTGAACTGAGCCTTGAAAGAAATTAGGGGATCCAAAAGCAAAAGTGAATAGGGAAGAATTCCAGAAACAAATAGCCTGTACAAAGGAGTAGAGGTGGGAAATGGACCATTATTTTATTTTACAATAACCAGAACAATAAGATATAGAATTTTGGACTCTAAAAAGCATGATAGACTGATATCTTTTCTCAGGTCATGAAACACAGATATAATTCTCTTCAGAAAAATGAATATTAGTTACCCTTTGGCTATACCTTAGGCTCAACAGGAAGGAGGTGTCCCTTTCAGTTAAGGTTTAAATTAATACTAAGGCATTATGGAGGACTTGCTTCTTTGAGGGTGCTTCCGGAGAATCAAAATCTTGTTAGAATTATTCTGGGCACTGATTCAAAGCATGAAAGGCTAAAATATTGCCAACATGGTAATTTACACAATATAATAGCATGGGAAAATAAATTATCCATAACATACAGCAATGCCCTGAGAGCAGAGAGCCTCTCAGAGCACACAAAAATTATACCTATAATACATCAGCAAAAAAAGCCAAGGATTATAAGAATTGGATTCAAGTTCTTGAAAAATTAGTGGAAATCCCATTTCACCATCACTTTGGAAATTGAAAAGCAATAATAAATGGGCATATACTATGTTCAACTATGATTGATAGAATTCCATATTCCTTTATATTTGTTATTTAGTCCTTCAAGTTTTCAAGGGGCTTTGCTTGAATGTTTACTTCCATTTTACTGGGAAACTAGGACTCTGGGATATCTTTCTATCCCCTTCAAGGTCAACATATTAGGTAAGGGATGACTTGGAAGGTGAATGAAGTTATGTCCAATTCATAGTTTAACTTATTGGTTTCTGACTTTAAGGCCAGATTTCCATAGGTAGAGAAGAACAAGAGGCTGAGGTAGAAAAGAACAAGAGATTTAGGCATTAAAATATCTCCTTCCTCCCATTTCCGTATCTTACCTGTTTTTTAGCAACCCTTTGGTTTCTAGTTCTGTGTAGAAAAAATTCCCATTGTCTGTGGCTTTTTCCCCCTCTTTGGCAGAAAGAATGGTATTTTTGGATGCCAATTATGTGAAATGAATTTATAGATTCCAGACAGAGAGCTAAACTGCAAAAGCTAGATGTATTACGCTAAATAGCTTCAGGTCTCAGCTGAACAAAAGGTTAAAGAGGAACCCAGATGTTCAAGCAGGAGAAAAGAACAGACTTTAAAAGAGTGAGGAGGACGTGATGATGAAGCTAATTCTTTATGCAAAGGTCTTCCTGTCAAAAGGTGAACTTTTTAAGGTTGGTAGATGGTTATTGGGAAAGAAACATTTGGCATATTTAGGAAAGGAGGTCTTCCTAGTGTTATTTATACTGGACCATATGAATGACTACTTTGTGGATCCATAGATAATACTAGTGGGCATAGGGGGCAAGGGCATAGATTATAGGAGCACATCTGCCATTTAGCAGGCTATTACCAATTTCTTTTCTCATTGCCCTAAAGAGAAATGAATTAGCCTTTCCTTGACCTAGAGGATAATGAAGCTCGGAAAGGAGAGGGGAGAACATTGGATTTGGCTAAGGAGATCTGCTTTTGAGTTCCATCTCATAATTTCTTAAATGTGTGACAAGATACAACTTTGCTTAGACAATTTCCTTATTCCTAAAATGAAGATAATAATTATATTTGCACAACCTATGTTATAGGGTGGTTTAGTATGTGTGTATGTGGGGAGGCAGGAAGGAATAAGGTAAGATTTCTAATTCTTAAAGTGCTATAAAACTGGGAATCCCCCTTTTCCCCTTTCAAATTATATGATTATAGGAAGGGAATCAATCTTAATGCTTTTCTCCAGGGTCAAGCCAATACAACATAGTGAAACAGATAGACTTTGTCTTTTTGTCACCTTTAGCTCCACTTTATTTAAGTATGAGAGTTTCATTTTTGTAATCTTCCATCTTACATTTCAATGTCTTGATCTTTAAGACCTTATAAAAGTCAATATGGGTCACATCAATACTTCAGTAGTAACTCAATCCCTCACTATTTCCCTCTTTCTCTTACTTCTCCTCTCATCCACTTCTGTTATCAAAAAGTATTCTCTGATAGGGATCTAATCAACATCACCATCATCATCCTAAAAGAATATTTTACATAGCTAACATATATATATATAGTGCCTGAAGGTTTACAAAGCATTTCAATACAAATTATCTTGTTTTAACCTCACTTCAATCCTAGGTTGTAGGTGTTCTTTTTATCCCTATTTTACAGATGAGGAAACTGAGGAAGACAGAAATTAAAAAAACTTGTCCAGATTCATGTAGTTAATAAATAACTGGGAATAAATTTGATCTCAGGACTTCTCTACTCCAATTCCAGAATTCTACGTACGGCTTCATCTACATTAAAGTATCAGTGATGGATAAGACTTTATTTCCTTTTTCTGATTTTTGATTTTTCTTAGTTATATGTGAAACATTTTTTAGCTTTTGTTTATAAAACAGATCCTCTTCTCTTCCTCCCTCCCCAATCCCCCATTAGGAAGGCACATGCAAAATTATGCAAAACATTTCCATAAAGATACTTTATTTCCTAGGGGAACTTTACAGTTTAAGTCAAAGGAAAGATTTTTTTCCTTGCATTTCAGGTATGTTAAGAAGATTAGGGGTTATTTTGGGGACTGAATAGGATTTCTCCATGATCCCATAAGTCACACTATGCAGTCTGCTGTCTCTTCTGCTGTTCAGACCAGGCCTACTTCTTTTTCTCTAATCTATTAGTATCTGCTGGTTGAAAGATCACTGGTTTGAGTAAGAAGACCCGGGATTTTATTCCCAGTTTTGTCACAAGTTAATTGTGTAATCTTGGATAAATTATTACTTAAATACTTTGGCCCTATATTTTCTCATTTGTAAAATAAAGGACTTGTATTAATTTTTCTTCCAAAGAGTTTTCAAATCCTACATTTTAAGAGTTTATATTTTTTCTGAGATATTAGCTATTTGAAAGCTATGTAGTAAGTACCCATGGAAGCACACAAAGTATTCTAAATAGAAGCATAAAATAGATAAAAGGTCACTCTGAGGTTAGGAATTTTGCCATATAATTGAGGTTACCTCACATCCTCTTACATAAATACATGTATATGTACACACATGCACACAAACAAACACAGGGAAGGCTTGTGAGAGGGAATGGGTGTATAGGATCTACAGCTAAGTCTGAAAACAACATTAAAGCTGTTAATCCAATCCCCCATTTTACAGATGGGGAAACTGAGGTCCAAAGAATTTAATTGACTCTCTCAAAGACATATAGTGACCATCAGAGGTGGCATTTGAGGGGAAGTCAATGGAAGACTTTCCAGATAGGGAAATAGCATGCAGAGACCAGACAAAACATGGTATGAATTAGAAGACAATCACCTGATGGGAACAGCAGGTTTGTGAAGGCATAGGGTAGGAGTAGCTACACTGCTGTAAATCCTGAGAACCAGAGGGCCCTTTCACAGCACTTAAATCCCAAAGACAATTAGATTACTCAATTTTGGAATCCACCTTTCTGAAAGCTGTGTGGTCAGTTAAGTTTCTTGGCTGATCTCCATAATTGAAAGCTCAGCAAACTGAGTAGAGTACAATTTTCATTAGGAATGTAAGTACTGAGCCAGGAAGCCTGCCTTGAGAAAAGGCTGAGAAGGGCTGGCATGTTGGCACTGTGTGGACAAGCTTCAGCTGTTCTCAGTGATTCCCCTTTCATCTACAATTTACGGTGTTGGTATTTTTCAAGCCTGTGGGGCTTTGAATTGAGCGCTCAGAATGAATTTACTGTATAATTTTCCCTCAAACTCTCCTCTGAGAGGAACCTGGCAGGTGACCATTGTGATGGTGATTTTCTCTGATGTGGTAAATAGTCCAATAGGTAGGCAATTGGGACCTCAAGCTTTGCTCACACAAAACACCCTTACCCCCCAGAATTTTCAGGCTTTTGTATCAAACCTGAATAGCTCTCTAGAAGGTTTATCAGGAAGAAATCAAAATAGTCTTCATTTAAGAGAAATATAACAAAATATATAGTAATATAGCCTATGTTCCCCAAAGAGTAAAGAATCCATACAGATCAATTCATTGCCATTTCTTGAGTAAAATTCACCAATGTGATTTACACTTAATTTGTGAGTATTTAGTTTGAGGTTTAAGCTTGGGTTTACTTCATAGATTTATCTACTATTTCTTATGGTGGGAAATGATTTCCTTAATCTTTCTGAGTCTCAGGTTCTTCAACTATAAAATCAAAATTTCGGATTAGATATTTGATTATGTCCCTCCCAACTTCATATCCATGACCCTGAAGTTAATGGACAAATAATTATTGAGTATCTGCTATGGAAAGCAAAGGCACTGGGGGGAGACAAAGATGCATCAAACAAAATCAGTATACTCAGGAAGCTTGGCAGACCTGCTAAGTGAAGACTTCTCAATGCTATTTGGAGAAAAGTCACAGAATTTAGATTCAGGAGCATAGGTGTTCAAATCCTGACTTTGCTCCTATCTACCTAGATGATATTCATAAGTCACAACATCATCAAAACTTACTGTCTTTATCTGCAAAATGAGGGAGTTGAACTAGAGGAACTCTAAACTCTTTTCTAGTTTTAAATCTTTGAGCCTATTATTCTAGTGCCTAAGGTACTTGTAAATTAGGTCAGGAATTGGAATTTTTGTTTTCTCTCTTCTGCTAGACTCTAGTAGTGTAAGGAATGGGCTCACATGGGATGAAACTCTAGTTTGTGACCTCTGACTGGAATTGCCTTCTATTATTTTTGTAGGGAAAATTGACTATGTCTATAAACATAAACATAATGACATAAACAAAATCTCATGTATTTATATTCCTTTACTATCCGTTCAGATTCTAGCTGCCATCACCTTTCACCCGGGCTGTTTCAGTACTTTCCTAATTGGTCTCTCAGCCTCAAGTTTCTATTCTCAGTAAACAACTACCTCCAGAACTGTGAAACTGATATTCCTCAAACACAAAGATGACATTTTTAAACTCCTGTTTTGTACTATAGGATAAAATACAAATGCTTCTGTTTGGCATTTAAAGATCTTCCAGTTTACATTGACACATTATTCCCTTTCACACATTGGTCTTCTTGCAGTTCATTGTAAACAACTCTCTATCTCTCATTTCTGTGGTTTTCCTCAGGCAAGTCAAGAAGCATATATTAAGTATTTTCTATAGACTAGGCACTAAGCTAAGAAGGCAATTTCACTAAATATCAGAGTATGTGGAGAGGAATAAGATTCTAAGACTAGAATGTTAGGAAGGGGCCAGAATACCAAGAGCTTTAAAACCCAAACAGAATTTTCTTTTCGATTAGGAAACCATTGGATTTTTTTTTTTTTGAATAGCTATGTGATGAGTTTAGATCTACACTTTAGGAACTAAATATGATAGCTGAGTGGAAGATGGAGTGGAAGGGGGGTGTCTTGAATTAAGGACACCAACCAAAAGGCAGTTGCAACAGTTCAGTCATGAGGTGATAATGGCCTGTACCAGGGTGATGGCAGTATTAGAATAGTGAAGGGAAGCAGGCATATAGGAGATATGTTATGAAGGTAGTTGACAAGGCATTGTTATGGGTTAGATATGGGTGTTATGGGCTAGAACTCTGAAACAAGGATTCTTACAAGGTATTAAGTCAGTGGAATTGACTTAATAGTTCTCTAGTTTAGTATATGTAGTTAGTACTTAATATAGTTCCACAAGATTCACACCTATGATAATGGAGTATATAACAGCCAGCAAAGTCTGAGACATTCATTCCATCGTCTACCTTTGGGGTAGCTGGAGGCTGAAGCACAAACCTCTGGACCATTTAGATATGTGTTGGCAAAGATGCAGGGCTTGCCATTTCTTTCTCTGGCTCATTTTATTGATGGGGAAAGAGTCAAACAGTTAAGTGACTTGCCCAACATCATATAGCTAATAAGTATCTGAAGCAAGAATTGAACTTAAGTTTTCCTGACTCCCAGCTTAGCTTCTATCCTCTCTATATAGAGGGCTGAAACTGCAAAAAGGTGTGCTTGAAAGAGACAATTGAGTACTTAAGGCTAATTATCCATTTGATGTGAGACAATCTATTAGCATATATCTGGATGAATGGCTCTCCTCCCAATTGGTGCTTGCTGAATGTTTGGTGTTAAGACAGTCATAGGGGAGGATTGGAGTGCAGAGGGAGAGAGGGCAGAGTGACTTGGCAGCAGAGGAGGAGGAGAGAGGCTGGTGACTCTGGACTCCAGGATCCAGAAGACATCTTTGGCAAGCCTCCTGACAGTTTGCCTGCCTCCTTCACTTCTCCCCCTAAAGACCAAGGACTTTGATTTATCCTGACTCTGGCTGACCCTGAAGCCCTCCAGGGAGCTAGTCTGTACTCTACAATTGTACTATCTAGCAGCCTAACAAAGTTTAGTTTTGGAGAGAGCTGTTTAGTTATTGATAAAGTTGGATAACAGATTATAGAAAGTTAAGAAGAGAATGAAAGGAACAGAAGTGGAGGCACATATTAAATAAAAGCACATTTTGCAGGTGGTCTTCTGAAAGAATTGGCAACAAAAGGAAAAAAAAGATATAGGATGATAACCAAAAGGGATGGACAGAGAATGGGAAAGATGAATGCATTTGTAAGTGGTAAGAAGGCAACCAGCAGGAATGGAGAGGTTGAAGATGAGTAAGTGGTAATGATAGAGGGGGCAATCTAGGAGAAGATGGGATGTGTTTGCCTTGGCAAAAAGAAGGATCAATCTTTATGGAAACTTCATTCTCCAATGTCTCCAATTAGATAAGCAACTAATATGTAATTTATAGCTTCAGAGAGTATCGTGAGCTTTTGAGAAATGAGAGAACGATTAAGTGGATTGCCCAGTGTCACACATCTAGCATCGGTCAGAGGTAGAATTCAAACCTATGTCTTCTTGACTTGAGGTCAGCTCTCTATCCATTCCATATATATATATACATATACACATATATATTTGCACTTAATAGCATTTGATATTTCCCCCAACTATATGTAAAGACAGTTTTAAAAATTAAAATTAAAATTAATTTTTTTAAGTTTTGAATTTCAATTTTTCTTCCCTTTCTTTACTCCCTCTCCCCTAATACAGCAAGCAATCTGATATGTATTACACATGTATAATCATGTTACACATATTTTTCATTATTTATTTTGTGAAAGAAGAACCAGAACAAAAGAGAAAAAATAAGAAAAAAAGTTCTGCATCTAAACATATTGAGATAGCCATATGATTTTTGTTATGTTTTGTTACTGATATGGTCAATTAAATTCATATTTTCCCTAGTTTTGAACTATCTCTGCATTCCTGGTTTAAATCCCATCCCATCATACTGTATAATCCTGGTGATAATTGCTTTAATTTAATCTTGTCATCACAATAGCTTTTTATTGTCAAGGTTCCTCTCTCAACCTGCTTCCTCTCTCCCTCCCTCCCTCCCTCCTTCCCTCCCTCTCTCCTTCCCTCCCTCCTTCCCTCCCTCCCTCTCTTCCTTCCTTCCTTCCTCCCTTCCCTCTCTTCCTTCCTTCCTTCCTTTCTTCCTTCCTTCCTTCCTTCCTTCCTTCCTTCCTTCCTTCCTTCCTTCCTTCCTTCCTTCCTTCCTTCCTTCCTTCCTTCCTTCCTTCCTTCCTTCCTTTTTCTATTTCTTTTTTTTTTAATAACTTTTTATTGACAGAACCCATGCCAGGGTAATTTTTTACAACATTATCCCTTGCACTCACTTCTGTTCCGATTTTTCCCTTCCCTCCCTTCACCCCCTCCCCCAGATGGCAAGCAGTCCTTTACATGTTGAATAGGTTACAATATATCCTAGATACAATATATGTGTGCAGAACCGAACAGTTCTCTTATTACACAGGGAGAATTGGATTCAGAAGGTATTAAATAACCCGGGAAGAAAAACAAAAATTCAAGCAGTTTATGTTCATTTCCCAGTGTTCTTTCTTTGGGTGTAGCTGCTTCTGTCCATCCCTGATCAGTTGAAACTGAGTTAGATCTCTTTGTCGAAGAAATCCACTTCCATCAGAATACATCCTCATATAGTATCGTTGTTGAGGTATATAATGATCTCCTAGTTCTGCTCATTTCACTTAGCATCAGTTCCTTTTTCTATTTATCTTTCTCTCTCCTTCTCATTTTCCCTTTCTCTCTTCCTCCTATCTTTCTTTTTGTAGCATTTCCTTGGGATATGAGTTACAGATGGGATTTCCCTCATATAATTTAAATCAGATACATATGTCTTCTGATGCTATTGCCAACGAAATTGTTCTGACCCAGGTAAGAGAAAATACCAGTAGTTTTTAGGGATCTAAAAAGAAAGGATTGGAGCAAAGGAAACAAAGGACAAATGGGAGGTGACACCAATCCAGTCTTCCTCCTTAGGAAGATGAGATCATAGTTTATAGCTGAATGGAAGTGAGTTCTTCAAGGCCAATTTTATGGATTTTAGAGTTATTCTTATATATCAAGTCTGGCAGAAAGAAGTGATGGGGGAATCATTCCTTTAGTATATCCACAGAGTTCTGGTTTAGTAACTAATTTAAAAAGTCATTATGGCCATCTGGAAAGCAGTCAGAGTATATATGTGCCTGCTTTGAAGTGAGTGGAAGACCTCTCCATCATACACAACCCAAGGGGAGACTATACTTTCTTTCCTGAATAATCCAGACAATTCTGTCAAAGAAATTTTTTTAAAAGTAAGCCTACTCTTTTAAGTTTAAGATGAGCATGAGATACTTTGAGATGCCCACTAGGCAGTTGAAGAGTTGAGACCTGAGATTAGGAGGAAAGTTAGTCCTAGACAAATTGATTTAGGAATCTTTTGCATGGAGATGAGTATGGAATTGATGGGAGCTGATGATATCACCATATGAAGTAGCCCAGAGAGAGAAGACAGGGTCCATGACAGTGTCAAGGGGAACATCCACAGTTAACGAGCACAATCTGAATGAAGATCTAACAAATGAGACTGATCAGAAGCAGTTTGTCAAATAGGAAGAAAAATCAAAAGAGAGAGGTATTATAAAAAACTAAAAAGAAGAGAATGTTAAGGGAAAGAGGGTGACTGACAGTATCATTCCCCACTTAACTGTGCTCTCTGGATTCTCCATCATATCCAAGAATCTCTTTGCTCCTGGGGCTTATCTCTTTCTCTGATTAGAGGGTGGAGAGGGGTGAGTACTTCCCAGAATCTCTATTTAAGGATGGTTCTTAGGCCAGCCATTGCTTAATTTTCTACCTGATTATACACTATTGGACTTCTCTGTGAGATGCTGCTGAGTACCTTCTTCCTCATCCCCACTTTCTGCTTTTTTTATATATCTCATTAAATTGTAAACTCCTTAAACACAGAGATTGTCTTTGTTTTTTTATCCCAGTTCTTAGTATAGGTCCTGGCACAGAGTAGGTATTTAATAAATGTTAATTTACTGATTGATTTTATATATTACTGGACCCCAAAGGTGGCCTCCATCAGTTTATTACTATTATGAACCTGAATAGAATGAAGATTGATTGAATTTATAAATTAACAAACATTTAATAAACAACTACTATGCAGTATATAAAACTACTATGTAGTACATAGATAAAAAGATAAAAATTAAACAGTTCCTGCCTTGAAGGAACTAACCATTTTTTTTTAAGGGTGGATAGAGGGTCACTTTATTTATTTTTCTTTTCTTTTTTTATTATAGCTTTTTATTTACAAGTTATATGCATGGATAATTTTACAGCATTGACAATTGCCAAACCTTTTGTTCTAATTTTTCCCCTCCTTCCCCTCATCCCCTCCCCACCATGGCAGGTTGACCAATACATGTTAAATATGTTAAAGTATAAATTAAATACAAGTATACATATCCTAACAGGGAACTAACCATTCTTTATGGAAATATTATTTGGTGAAACAATAATTTACTTTACAAGTAAACATAAAGTAATTAAATAGTATGTCATAGAATCTGCATTTTTATATTTGGGGGTCTACTAGTAGATCAAGGTATCAAGAAATGAAATGCCATATGTAGGGAGGAAACATTAGTTGGGCATAAATTTGAAGAGATATAGGGGTTTAAAGAGATAGAAGTAGGGGGAGAAAATATTTGAGGCACTGGAAAAAGCTGGTGCATCAAATGCAAAAGCATAGAGAAAAGAAGATAAAATGTTAATAATGATAATAGTTAACATTTATATAGTGCCTACTTTGTGCTAGGTATCATGCTAAGCATTAACAATTATCTCCATTTGATTCTTAGGATAATCTTAGGTGCTTGTTATTATTTCCATTTTACAGTTTGCTTACAAATTAAGTGATATCTACATAGTGAGTGTCTAAGGTGAAATTTGAACTCACAACTTTTTGAGGGCAGCTTTGGTTGTTGTTTGTCCTTTCTTCTTAGAGAGGACCATTATATCAGGGAGGGGATGCCATAACATGCAAGTGGGTTGGATTTAAGTGAGTGGGTTTTACAAAATCACCAGCCTGAGTTTCCTCCAGACTTAATTAATATTATTAATTAATTAGCTATTAATTAATCTTGCCACTTAATCCAGTGGCAAGATATAGATCAGGATGACTGGAGATGGTCCTGGATGCAGTGGGAGATGCTGACCTTTTAAATCTAAGGTCTTTAACAGGTCTCTGACTGAGACTGCACACATTCAGTGATTAAGTCTAATTCTGAGGGCAGCTAGGTGGTGCCATAGTGCATAGAGTACAGGGCTTGGAATCAGCAAGATTTATCCCACTGAAATAAAATCTGGTCTCAAATGGCTGTTTCCAACAATGAGATGATTCAGATCAGTTCCACTGATTTTGTCATGATGACAGCCATCTACACTCTGAGAGAGGACCGTAGGAACTGAGTGTGGATCACAACATCGCATTTTCACTCTTTTTGTTGTTGTTTGCTTGGATTTTATTTTCTTTCTCAGTTTTTTTCTCTTCTTGATCTGATTTTTCTTATGCAACAAGATAACTGTATAAATATGTATATATATGTTGGATTTAACGTATATTTTTGTCAACTAGGGAACGGAGTGGAGAGAAGGAGGAGACCATTTGGAAAACAAGGTTTTGCAAGGGCTAATGTTGAAAAATTACCCATGCATATGTTTTATAAATAAAAAGCTTTAATTAAAAAAATAAAATGAAATCTGGTCTCAGAGACTTACCAGCTGCATCATCTTGGGCTTGTCATAACCTCAGTTTACTCACCTATAAAATGAACTGAAAAAGGAAATGGCAAAGTACTCTACTACCTTTGCCAAAAAAAACCCCAAATGGAATCAGGAAAAGTCAGATATAACCAAAAAATAACTGGACAACAATTTTCTGTCTCCAAACCTAATACTCTGTCAATTTTTTTGTATTGTATCCTCAGCCCCAGGCATGTAGCAAGCATTTAATAATGTTTGTTGATTGATTGATTGATTGAGAAATGGCAAATAGGCCAGGTTGGCATAAATGCAGAAAGCATAATGGGGAATAATGGATAATAAGCCTGTAAATATAGGTTGGAGCCAGACTGTGAAAGTCTTTAAATGTCAGCAGAGTTTGCATATAATGTTAAAGATAATATGTAGCTATTGGAGTTTTTTGAGGAAGGTTGTGATATGGTCAGATTTGTGTTTTAAGAATATAATTTTGGCAACTTTGTGAAGAATGGATTAATGGCAGGGAGGGGAGTGTTTAGAGGAAAAATAATGCTTGAATGAAAATGAAATTTCCTTTTTGTAACCGGTGTTTTCTGAAAGACAAAATGATTTTCTTTCACATCCAAAAAATGAAACTTGGCAGATGATAAGCAGTTAAAAGAGAACAGCAGCAGTAATATTGGTTTATGAGGAGAAATTTAAGGAAAGAAACAATATTGAGTTTTGTTATGGTAAGATAGTCATCCTTTCCCCTTTCTGCCTCCCTGAGGTAGATGGAGAATCAGTGTATCTGATTACCTTCAATCCCCCAGGGCAGTAATTATTTTATGATAACACCAATAAGGCAGCCAGGAGAGTGGTGTTTTCAAATTTCTTTTAGCATAATAGCTAAACATATTGAGCAGGGGCTTTGTCAACTGTGAGGTCCATGGAGATTAATCTGCCCTTTCACAGAGCATAACTGGCAGTCTGAATATTTGTGGAGTCTTTTTTCTCCTAAGTCCTGAAGGAATTCCTAGTTACAGATGGACCACAAATGTAGGCTAGAAAATTCTGATTGCTGCCAAATGTAGTTTGAATCCTGGAATATGTTCCATGTAAGATGTGTTGAATGGGTTAAATTAAAGAAATTCAGATTCCTATACTATTTGTATCCTTAGGGTTTATATATCACCTCCCAAATCCCTTCAAAAAGCTTTATGATTATCCTAGCAACCCCTAGGAATTAGTGACACCTATTTGGATTAGTATTTGAGGACAGGAAATCTTTAAATTCCCCTCTAATGCCTATCACATTGTCATGCATTTAAGTAGGGGTGTTAATAGATGTTTTTATGTGAGAAGCTAATGAATATTTTATTTTTAAATTAATGGTCATTTCAATAGAAAACATTTGTTCAACTCCTATCATAGTGCTTTGCATATTGGAGGCACTTTTAATGTTAATGATGATAATAATGATAATAAATGTTAGTCTACTAATTGGATAGAATAACATACATATCTATTTGTAAACACATATAATGTACAAAGCAAATTAAATTGGATGCTTCTTTTTTGCCTTCTTCATAATCAAAGACAGAGAAGGTTTCCTATTAGTCAGGATTTTCTGTTTTTCTTTAAAAAACTCCAAGCCAGAGGTAAGAGAGATTATTTCTGTTGCCCCATTTTTATTTCAATTTGAACAACATTTATTTAAATGCATATGTATACAAAGCTCAATTAAAAACACTGGGGATACAAAACTAATAAATGATTTGATCCTTACCTTCAATTTGTTTATAACACAAAAGGTTGGATCTATGTGCACAAACAAATAAGATTCAAAGGAATAAAAATTGATTACAAAACATTTGTGTGCAATAATTAGAGTAATAAAAATTAAAATAACTATGAGATAGTACTTCACTCTCATTAGACTGGTTAAGAGAACAGAAAAAGAAAATGACAAATGCTGGAGGAGATGTGATGGAATAAGTACACCAATACATTGTTGGTGGAGTGGTGAGGTCATCCAACCAAAATAATTTGGAATTCGGTCAAAAGGACTCTGCATATCCATTTGATTAAATAATATCACTACTAAGTCTGTGCCCCAAATAGATTTTTTAAAAAAGGATTCATATGTACAAAAATATTTATGGTATCTTTTTGTGCTGGCAAAGAATTAGAAACTGATGGGTATCAAATGAGGAATGATTAAACAAGTTATGGTATATGAATGCATATTATGAAGAACACTTATATAAACTGATGCAAAGTGAAATAAGCAGAACCAGGAGAGCAATAACAACAAAATGGTAAAGATAATAATTGTGTAAGACTTAGTAACTGATTAATACAAAGATCCACTACAGTGCCAAAGGACTCATGATGAAAAATGCTATCTATATCCAGATAGATAACTGATGGACTCAGAGTACAAATTAAATCATATTTTCCTTTCTTTTATTTTTATTGCTCCCCCCCCCAAATGACTAATGCCTAAATAGATTTTTTCATAACTTCATATGCATGTTTTTTGACTTCTTATGTGTTAAGGAAAGATATGGAGAAAGGGGAAAACAGCATTAAAAGTAAAATATCACATGATTGTTTTTTACATAGGTAATTGTAGACAAAACTTATATATTTTTTGAAAAAGGTATTAACCTGACAGATAAAGGAATACTATCAGAATAGTTTGACTAAATATTGGCAAAGTTTGGTAAGTATTTTGTATTCAAGTATATGCTAGGATCAGCTCTAACCTTCCGTGGCAAAAGTCAACAATTGCTAAAAATCCAGACTTGATTTATTATTTTTATTGATTTTCTAGCCTTAATACCATGCGAATAAGGCATATTAAACTTAAAATGTGTACTTCCCCCCTGGTGCTCCATTCTTAAATTTTTACCAGCATTCAAGCAGCATTGCTTCATAAATTCTGAATGAATTCAGCAAGAGGCAGGAGAAAGCTCACAAAATGAAGTCATTGACAGACTGGAGGCCTGGTGGTGTTGGGCTCATAAATAATAATGATAATAATTAAAACAATAGCTAACATTATACAGTACTTTAAGATCTGCAAAGTTCTTGCACCCATTGTCTTCTTTGAGCCTCACAACACTCCCAATTGTATTATATATTATTCTTGAGAAAAAATTGGAGATGTTGGGCGAGATAATTATATAACTAAATGAATTTGGAAGTGTTGATTGTTTATGTTCAAAAATTAGTCTTTAATGGATTTATATCGACTTCATAGAAGATATTAAATTGAGTGTCCTCGAAGTATATGCTTGGCTATATGCTTTTTTATTCTTTTTATTAATTACATGCAAACCACAATTTTAACATCCATCTTTTAAAATTTTGAGTTCCAAATACTCCAAATACTTTCCTTCCTCCTCCTCCTTCTGCTTTGGAAGACAAGCATTTTGGTATAGATTATAGATATGTATGCAGTCATGTAAAACATTTCTATTTTAATCATATTGCAAAAAAAGATGAAGACCAAAATGAAACAAAAAAAGAATAACAAAGATTTTTTTTTCAAAGATGCTGCTTCAATTTGTATTCAGATGTCATTCATTCTTTCTCTGGAGGTGGATAGCATTTTCCATCATAATTTCTTTGGAATTATTTTAGATAATTGTACTGCTAAGAAAGACTAAGTCATTAATGGCTGATTATTATACAACATTGTTATTGCTTTGTATAATGTTTTAGTTTCTGCTCACTTTATTTTGCATCAGTTCATGTAAGTCTTCCCAGGTTTTTCTGAAAACATCCTGGTTATCATTTCTCATAGGACAATAGTATTCTATTACAATCATATACCACAACTTGTGGATGTGATGGACAGGTCATTTACTTTTTAACATTTTTATCAATATATTGGATTATGGAACACATAGTATATTCATCTAATATAAACAAATGACATAAAGCTGAAACTATGAGTGGGTAACTTTCACTGTGTGAAAATCAGGCTAAAGAAAGATCTTGAAAGTCCTAGAACATAAGAATGAATACAATAGAATGAAATCAAATACAGATAAATGTAGAATTTTATATCTGGATTCAAAAGAATAGCTTCAAGGTCAAGATAGTGGATGTATAGTTGGAAAATAATGTAAATAAAAAAATCTAAAGGTATTAATAGATTCTTTGTTCAGTCATCTAGTCATATTCAAATTTTTATGGCCCCATATATCATAACACACTAGATCCTTCTATCCTACACTATCTCTCAAAGTCTAGTGAATTCCCAGGTCAAAAAAATCTGCCCTCCACCAAAACAAACGCTTATATGAACTACAGCTGTATTAAAAGACAACATTTACACTAATAAGGGGGTGATGATTTTGCTGAATTCTGTCCACATCTGGAGTATAACATTCGATTCTTTATGTCATGGACATAGGAATAAATTTGATTATCTGGGGCATGGAAAAGAATAGTTAAAACCTGTGGTCTATGTCATATTAAGATCAATTGAAGGAAGTGGGGAAATTTAGCAGAGAATATGTCATAGCTACCTTCTTGAAGGATGATCAGGTTGAAGAAGTATTGGATTTGTTCAGTTCAACACTGAGGGAAGAATCTAAAGCAATAGTTTAAAGTTGCAAACAGGAAAATTTGGGCTTTATATCAGAAAAAAAGCCTTCATAAAATTTAATCTATCCATAAGTAAATGCATTTCCTTAGAAAGTAGTGGTTTCACTCTCACTGGAAATATTCAAAATATAAATAACTATATCTGGGTATAATTTAGCATAGTTCCCTTTTCAGGGATGAGTTGAAGTAGTTGACCATTAAAGTTCCCTTCCAGCTCTAAAATTCTGTGAACTGATGTTGCTAAAATGCTTTGAAGTTTGCAAAGTGCTTTACATATTTTATTTCACTTGAATTTCACAATAACTTTGTGGAGTGGATATTGTGGATATTATTATCCCAGTTTGATAGATGGAGGAAAAAAGTTCAAAGAGGTTAGAGGATTTATCCAAAAGATTCCAGAGCTAGTAAGTGAGAGGAGCAAGTTTTATTTGAATATGGTCTATCTCCAAATTCAATAATCTATCCAATATGTCATGCTGCCTTCTGATAGAACATTACAAAAGTTGAGAGAGAGAGAGAGAGAGAGAGAGAGAGAGAGAGAGAGAGAGAGAGAGAGAGACAGAGCATACCAGATAATGTGTTATAATTTTTTTTAGAAGAATGAAAAATCTTTTTCATCTGGGAAGATCATGAAAGACTTCCTTAAATGGGTATAACTCCAGCTTGATTTTAAAGGAAAGTAGAAATTTCAAAAGAAGGAGAAATAGAATTGAGTCCACCCAAATAAAGTTAGATCCATAAAGGTAGAAAACTATAGGATAAGAAAAAAACTAGCTTAAACTGAACTACACCAGACGGATTGATAATAGATTGAAAAAATAAAAAGGATGAATTTCTAATTTAATATTGAGTTGGGGATTTTTAATTTGTTGCTTTTCCTGTTATTTTTCTTGTTATTTTTTCAGATCGCCCAACTTATTCATTCTCTTTTGTTGCTGAAAACATTGAAAATATAAAACATCTAATTGCATTAGCTAAATTCTAAAAGTTTTGATACATTTTCTGATGATTGTAATTTTTTCAGTTGTGATTATTTTTTCAACTACTTATTCTTTTCACTATTAATTTTGTAGAATTGAATTGTTTCATTTACAATTTAATAATTTCTGGAAAGGTAGTGAATATAATAAAGGATATATTTAATATATATGTATTTTGCATTTATTTCTGAGTTTTATGCTCTAATAAGACCAACTTGTGTGATCTCCTATAGAGATGATATATATGTGTGTGTGTGTGTGTGTGTGTGTGTGTGTGTGTGTATGTGCATATGATACACATATCACCCTTCTGTTACTATTCTATAATCAACAGAGATCTATCATATCTAATTTTTGTAAAATCATTTCATGTCATCTTTCTTTAGGTCTTTTTTTTTTTTTGGTTAGGTTTGACTAAGTATGAAAGATGTACACTGAATTCTTCTAGCATTACAGTTTTATTGTCAATTTTTCTCTTTGATTTTTCTTTATTAAATGCTATGTAATTTATTGAATATTAACATAATATATATATTATGGAGATTATTCATTATTTATAGAACTTTTAGGTGTAATATAAATACCCTTGTTTATCTATTTTAATCATGTCTATTTTTGCTTTTGCCTTGTTTAAAATCATGGTTATTACTCCATTTTAAAAGTTTACTATAATAGATTTTCTTCCAACCCCTATTTTAATTCAATGTAAACTTTTCTATTTCAACTGAATTTCCTATTAATACAACTGTCGAATTCTGCTTTCTAATTTATTTTGCTATTTCAGTCCTTATATGGGTGATTCCATCCTATTCATACTTAGTTATAATTATTGGTTAGTTATTGTTCTCTTCTCTTGTCTTTTATACTCTACTCCATCCCTTTTTGTTCCTTAACTCTTACTTATAAAGAATATGGGAAAAGTCAAAATATGCTTAACATTAGTGATTTATATGTAAGTGGTTAAGTTCCTGCTCTATTGTCCCTTCTTTCTTCCCCTCACCCTCTCCTAATCACAATTTTTTACTTTTTTTTTCTTCTAAATTCCCTTTCTACATCTACCTTTTAATGTAGGAGTTTGTTTTACTTTTCATAATCTCTCACTGATCTTACTCCCTTAAATTCTCTTTTCACCTCTCTCTTTACCCCTACCTTTTTCCTTACTGAGTTTCATGTATTTCTATGACAAGCTCTTTTTATGTTTCTAAGTGTATGCTTAATTCTGTCCAGTTTAGATGAAAGTGAAGTCCTGTAATTTTTTTCCTATATGCCTTCTCCCATATTTATATGCTCTTCATATTGTTAATCCTGTTTATGTTCAACTTTTCCTTTTTCCACTTGTATATTCCCTACTCCTTTTTTAAAGCCAAAAAGCACGAATAAAAATACTAAATACCTCTCTGTTTTATTATTTAACTGAAAGTCTTGGAAAAATAAGGTACTTAAGGTACATTTGATTCTTTCATATTAGAATTTGTTGTTGTTGTTGTTTTCAATCAGAAGATAGACAATTGACCTTTGCAAATAATGAAATTCCATTTCTAATTTGGTGTTTGCATTTTGGTACTTCTACTCAGTTTTGCTTGTTTCATAGAGAATGCTTGAAAGCTCATGCTTCCATCAAAAGTTCATTTTTCCCTCATAGGATTATACTGGATTTTGAGGTAAATTTTTCCTAGTGACAAATCCATATTTTGCCTTTGGAATATTAGAACCTAAGATCTCATTTTATTAATGGTTTTAGATGCTAAGTCTTCTGTGATACTAACTCTTACTCCTTGGTACTAGAATTTTTTTTATCTGGGATCTTGCAATTTTTTTTCTTTCATTGAAAGCTCTGAATTTTTTATATCATGTTTCTAGACACTTATAATTTGGACTTTTCTTGGCACATTACCAAATTCTTTCGTTTTTTTTTGTGTTGCCTTCTGATTCGACTAGCTCTATAACATTTAAATTTTTTTATTTGTTCAAAATATGCTATCCTGTATATTCTTTTTACATGATTTTCAAGTAATTTGATATTTCTTAGATTATCTCTTCTTGGTCTGTTTTATAAATCATTTTAAAAGATTTATACATTGCATTTTTTGGCATTTTGATATTTCTTATTGTCTTGAGAATTCGTTATTTTTTGTCCCATTCTGATACTCAGGGAGTTAATACTGTTTGATGTAGTGGTAAAACTAGACATCAATGTCTATGAAATCCTAGACTTTGAATCAGTATTCTGGTAGTTCAACTTGGATTTTTGTTTTTGACTGCTATCTCTTTCCTATTTTATACTATTAAATATACAATTCACTCCATCCCTTGCTGTGACCTTGGCAGACTCCAGCTTAATGCTATTGATTGTATTCATGCAGGCCTCCTGAAACACCTCACATATTTTTCTTTCTATGTGTTATTCTTTTTATTGTTATTTCATGCTATACCATATCGTATAAACTGTACAAAGACTACCAGGATACCAGATTATCTTTTTGGCCTATCCCTGTCTCCTCTTGTGGCTCAGGTGAAGTTGCTTGAGGACAGTGCTCTTTGAATTCTGATTTATCCCTATCTCTTTTTGTGATGGGGCCTTTCATTTACCCTGGCTTGTTTCCACTAAGAGCCTCTGCAAGTTTTAGTAGTCATCTTTTGCAGTCTTGGACTGCATGGAAAAGCTCAAAGAAGATCTAATTCCAACTTCTCTTCTTTAAATTACAGAGGGAAAGATTTCAAAATGATGTAAATGTATGTAGAGTTAGTGAGCACGCATAGTATGCTCAGCTTTTGTAATTCCTAGTCTATTTGAAGTAATTTTTTAAAAAAAATTAGAGTTAATTGAAGATAGAAGTCAGGCTCAAAAAAAGGATGTTCTTAACCCTTGAAATTTTCAAGTAACGAATGGCTGATAGTATTTAGAAGTTTTACAAATTTGAATTCTGCATTGTATTTAAGATTAAACTATATGACCTACTATTTCCATTCCTAATATTCTGTGATTCCATGATTTCCATTATTTAATCAATAAAATGACTATATTGGACTATATCTCTTTGATATACTTTGAGCTTTGTTATTCCAAATTGTTTGAAAGAGCTAGCTATAAAAGATTTTGGGTTTCTGGGAAATAGAGACCAAATAGTGTAAATGGGAAAATATCCAACAATTATACATTATTTATCTTGAAAATGTATCATTGTACTCAAACTCAACTCTTCCTGACAATGACACAATTTAAATAAGTCTTTTCAGAAATTTGGCCTTTATTATTGAAGCCAAGAAAGAAGTGAAAGGATGTGCCTAAATTATTACCAAATGTAAAGTCACAATGGGCCTAAAGCCAAAGAATATTCTTGGACTGGATATTTTCTAATCATGTATTTCACTCATTGGATTAAAAAAAAAACCCACTATCTCAATCTGCTAACCTGATCTACAACTCCTATATCACAACACAGAGATATAATGCCTTTTGATCTAACTATGGGATTCATCATGACTATATAAACACACACACACACACACACACACACACACAGATAGAGAGAAAGACAGGCAGGCAGAGAGAGACAGAGAAAGATAGAGACAGAGAAAGAGAGGGAGAGAAAGAGATAGAGATATAATGCCATTTGATCTAATCATGGGGTTCATCATAACTATATAAACACACACACACACAGAGAAAGAGATAAACAGATACAGAGACAGAAAGATAGAGACAGACAGAGCAAGACAGAGACACAGAGAGGAAGAGAGAAAGAGAAAGAGACAGACAGAGAGACAGAGCGAGACAGAGACACAAAGAGACAGGCAGACAGAGAAAAAAAAAGAGATAGAGGAGAGAGGAGAGAGAGAGACAAAGAGAGACAGAGACAGAAAGAGACAGAGAAAGAGTGACCTCTAATGTCTGAACGAGCTGCACCTGTGTCTACCAACCCTTCCAATGGTAGGCCATTTACATAAGAGTGAGCATAGGTCGGTCAGCTGTTACAGCTGCTGTCCAGTATATTTCTGGATTTTGTGGTCTGGAGTCAGAATCTGGGTGACTATCACCAGGTTGCTTATTAGGATTCTGTATGAGTAAATCTGATGCTACTACGTCTCCTGGGTGATAAGTCACACATTGTCTAACTGTGTTAGTGACTGGGATATTAGCTACACATTCCCCAGTTTCCCACACCAGGGTATGTATGGACACTGTTTTGTAAGCACTCTCAGGAGGTCAAACCTGCTGTGCCTGGAGACAAGAGTTCCATAGGCTGGAGAGGAACAGATTTCACCTCTCCAGGTATAGTCTCAGTAGTCCCAGCTGCATACAGCTCTATTCTCCCCAATTGTCTCACACTGAGTAGGTGCTTAACCTACTAAGCACTATGCTGACCTGGAATCAAGTACATCTTTTCAGAGTTCTGGCCCTCTATATGGGATGATGGAGATGATAGGCTCAGAACAGGGAACTAATTTTATCTTTAAAATTCTCCAATTTCTGGCAAAGTCTTTGAATATTATCTGTGAATTTCACACTCCTTGGCACCCTCCTTCCTTGGGTGAGGTAAAAGAATGAATTAGGAGATCAAAAGCCAACTCACTAAATTGGCATTAGAAACCCAATTGCCATGAAGTAAATACCTCCCCCAGTCCTCCTCAGATTTAGGACAAATCCTGGAGGAATATTGGGTTAACTCCTCTTTGGACATCCTTATCTTGAAGGAGGAGAGGGAAACTGGGACCCCATATTTGACATTAGAGACAAATTTCTCAGGAATTATGTGCACTTTCTGGCAAAGCATTTGATTGTGTTGCAGAATAAATGACTGATAGTTCAGACTCCACTACTGGGATTCCCTGTATATAATTTCAGTCTAGAGACTAGGTGCTAATCCGAACGTGGAAAGAGGGGGAAAAACTCACCTCCTCCTGGGAAGGACCTTTCCAAGTCTTTCTGACATTGGATCAAGGAGAAAGACTGAATGTGGTTGCAAAGGACCAGTTACTGCTCCCATGGAGTAAACTGTGGATTCAAGCCATACTGGTAGTTTTAAATTAAAACTGAGAAAGAGATTACCTCCCACAGGGTGGGTACATGAACCTTGAGGGCATGTGTAGTGGACTGGTGATCTGTGTTTCTTTTGGCGTTTCTATTGCTGAATTTCATCATAGCCATCTTTGTTTGGGAAGGGTTATCTACTCTAATTACTGGGAATGCAAATGGTTAGGGTGATAGACAGCTCCCAGATGGGAGTTGGGGGCACAGAGCCCCAATTTATGTACTGAATAGGCTCATTAGACTCAAGCTGTGGTTGAAATAATTACTAATCAAATGGCAAAGCCATTGGATTTGTTAGCAGACCCAGGCCACTCAGACTAGAGAAGATTGGTATTAGATTACTTATTGGTTGAAGAAGGTGGAGTTTGTGGGAAATTAAATCTACCCACTTTCTGTGGGAAAATTGATGATAATGGACAAATAGTGAAAGAAATCACCAAAGACATCAGAAAATTGGCTCATGTCCCAGTCCCGATTTGATCCTCACTATTTAATACCTCTTGGTGGTCTTGGTTTGGAAGCAGCTTTGCTTTCTATTGATAGCTATGGAGGGCCAAAACTTTGGAGAAGTATACTTAAAACAAGGATACTTACAAGAAGGTGTTAACTCAGTGGAATTGATGAGATGATGGTTCTTTATTATATTATACATGTACTCAGTATTTAGCATGGTGATGTAATGGTTCTCTAGTTCACACATACATAGTATGCTTTAGTGATGTAATCATACCAAGGTATTTAAGGGCTGAGAAGGACTGGAAATGAGACATTTCATTTTTGACCATCCTCCTGGTGGTTCTCCTGCCTCCTGCACTAAGATGAAGACTGGAGGCAGACTCCAGTGAGTGTGTGCTGGAGCTAGATCTCAGACCAGAAAGCTAGCCCAGACATTACAATAGCTTTAACTGGAGTCAAACTACTCTCTGTCTGTCTCCCCTGTGTGATACAGCTTATTATCACAAGAGAAGTACAGATATCACTGGTCAGGATGGTTGAGATAGAACAACCTGAAAGGGGACCCCCAGTTAGACTTATGGTACTAAAAGCACAAGGATGGACCCCATTAGAACAAGAGGACACAGCAGGCTCCAATCTATTTTCTACACTATTGCCAAAATAATCTTTCTAATATTTAGTTCTGAACAATTCATTCTTCTGTTTAAAATCTTCAACTGTTTTTGTATAGCTGTAAGACAAAATTCATATGCCTTACCTTAGCAGTGAACCTCTTCTCAAAATTATTTTACATCACTTCAACACACTCTCTATTATATACATACTGTATTAAAAACTTTCCCAATCCTGACATTCCCTTTTCTTCCTTTTTGAATTCACAGGCCACCCCCTCTTCCATCCCCTATTCCTCCTCACCCTCATTCACTCCCAGCCAAATGCATTTTATCATTTTATCTTCCTTTCTATCTTTCAGAATTTTAGCTTTCTTGGAAGCTCAGTTTAGATACTATTTCATTTGTGAAGTCCCCTCCCTTTCCTAACTTTCTTTCATTTTTGTTGTTTTTCATTCATGAAAGACATGTTGTGACCCCTTTTAGGGTTGTCATGGCACAGATACTGAAGTGGTTTGCCATTTCCTTCCTCATCTAATTTGACAGACAAGAAGGCAAGCAGGGTTAAGTGACTTGCCCAGGGTCACACAACTATTAAGTGTCAGAGGCCCTATTTGAATTTAGGAAGATGAATTTTCCTGACTCTAGGCCCAGCACTCTGTCCACAGAGATAGCTAGCTGCTGCCTTAAACTACACTGTGATATGACTTATCTGTGCTAATGTTCTATCCCACAAAGTAGAGCTTTTGGTACATTTCCAACATGCTTCAATTTGCAAAAGTTTACTTTACATGCAGATTTTTAGGAGTACTTCTGTTACAGAAAGTGAGGTATAGCTGACTTTTATCTTCCAGATCACTGAAGAGAGCAACCAACTGAATCAGAGCTGTCAAAAAATGTTACTTTTCAGAGATGATTTCCAAAATATCCAATTCAGCCCTAACCAATCTTGGTGGCTTAATAAACCAACAAATCTGGATGGGATGAAAATGGACACATTGACAGGTTTTATTTGGAAATGGTCTGGAATGAAACCATCTCTGTCAAAGGGATATGTGAGAGTGACAGAGACTTAGAAAGAGAAGATCAGTGGTATATATTACCATGAAAACAGGACTTATCTAGACTTGAAAAATAATATGCCTACTAAGTTCCCGAGGGTTGAATTCAGGTTATAGTCAGCTAATGAACATTTATTAAGTACTTATTATGTACAGTGTACTAAGAATATATAGAAAAAAGAAAACACAATTCCTATCATGAATCACATTCTAGTGGGAGAAACAATATGTAAAATAACTACATACTTAAACAAACCTTGTTAAATAGACTCTATGGGTAAACTAAGTCAGGCTATAGATTAAACTATATTTGGAGACTTGTAAAGTAGGCAAAAAGAGACAAAGTAGTCAGAGACAGCTGAGAATCTTTTTCTGTCTTATCTAAAAATGTTTAAGAACCCAAGTAAATTTTCACATCCTACAGGACAGTTTCAGCCAATTAGTTCAACAATTTCTGAAGTAGAAAAAACAGCTATGACCTTTCCTTATTATTATTTTATGAGTCAGATTTTGGTCAGGTGAGATTAATATCTACAGAAGACAGGCTTTTAGTTAACCAAAAGGAGTAGGAGAAATGGTTGAATCCTGAAAAATAAAAATCAATAAAAAGGAAAAAAAATCCTAAAATAGATAAACTTCAAATATCTCACCCAGGAATTTCATAAAAGATCTTTACAAGTGACTTCCATCTACTTGTCCGGATACATTTCATATTATTCTCTTTCATATACCTGACATTCTAGCCTAATTTGCCTATCATTTGGTTCCTAATCTCACCATTCTATTTTCCATTGCACAAGGCTATCTCTTACTTCTCCCTGATGACTTCACCCTATTAGATTCCCAAATTACCTCTGGTGTTCAGTTTAGGTACCAGTTCTTAGGAGAAATCTTTTTCTCATCTTCCTATTTGTTAATGCTTCCTCCTTCTTGAAATTATTTTTATTTATAAATAATAAAATAATAAAACTATGATTTTTCTTCCCTTACTTATTGGTGACCCTGTCCTGTGATTATATATTCTTTATTCACATATCTGGGATTATAAGCTTCTCAAGAATATGAACTGTATTACTTTTGTGTTTGTATCTTAAAAGCATAGTAGGCATTTGGGGGAGTAGGATCTAGGCCTGCTTTAGTTGCTGTTTTTTTTTAACTAATGTAGAATGTGAATAGTAAATGGGTTAATTTCAAAGTATACATTTTATCAGATATTTTCATCATCATCAGTTTGGTGAGATTTATTTATTTAATGGCTTATCTCTTGGGAAATTTGTACTGCAGGTAGGATTTTGCCCAAGTGTCCAAGACCAGTTCCTGACATAGGTAGATTGTGTGGGGTGACTTGATAGGAACACAAGAATTACTGTCTCAAAGATATTTATTCAATTGCCTTAACATCTGAAATTCTCACCTCACATTATACATTATTCCTTTTGGTTAAGGCATTATCTTTAGAAAATGACCTAACTATCCTATAACCTTGAGGGACAATGAGATGATGGAACATAAGCAGGTAAGTATTCATTAGATTTAAAGCAATTGGACAATACATACATACATACATACATATACATATATATATATATATAAAGAGAGAGAGAGAGAGAAAGAGAAAGAGAGGGTCCTGTGTATCGATATGCAAAAATATTAGATGAATCCTGGGAGGATGGATTTCAGGTTTCTCAATCCTTATTCCATTTCCCAACTCTAAGATTTTGTATTGGCTGAGTCCCTATATCTAGAAAGCACTTCCTTTCCTCTTCTGCTTCCCACCTTTTTTGTTTTCCTTTAAATCTCAGCTTGGATCTCACCATTTATTTGGAGGTGCTCTTTTCCAGTTGTTTGCCACATACTCTTTAAAATTATCTTCCCTCTATATTGTATGCATTTTGCATATTGTCACCCCTATTAGAATGTATGTTTCTTAAGTGCAGGGCCCATGCTTTTTGCACATTGCCTGGTACATAGTAAATGCTTAATAAATACTAGCATGGGCTGCTGTCTATATGTGTAAATTTATGTGGGGCTGGGAATGACGGAATATTTCAGGTTGTAAGGCTTTGAGGCTGATTAAAAACCCCCATTTTCATAAAATAGGATTGTAAGTAGTGTGGATGTTACAGCATACACAAATTTATTGCTAGAAGCCTTATACAAGGTGGTCCCTTGGGGTCTGGACCTCATATTTAGAAGTGCCTTATCCCCAGGGACCTATCTTTTTAGCTTTAAATACATTTGCACCACTTCATTTACCACAATTACCTTTCAAATAATCAAGTTATTTTATTGTCTTTGTACCTCCTTTTTTCTCTCTTAAAGTGCCCTAATGCAAAGGGGAATATTATCTTGGCTGCAGATCCCTAGAGGTTTTTAGCTCTCTTTTAATGAATGAAAAGTTTGCATGCCAGGCTAATTGAATTGAATTAAAACACAGGAAAAAATATATGGAACGAAGACCATAAAAAATGAATATGAAATCATTGAAGTGCCTATGGCATTTTGTCTTAATGGAAGATATGCCTCAATCTTATGGGATTTGCTCATCTTCTGTATATCTGAGAAATTGAGACAGAAGATCCAAGGTTGGTCACGGAAGCCTGGGGTAACAGGAAAAGGTGATGGAAAATGTCACAGAAAAATTTCTAAAGTTCACACATTTGCCCTAGGTTGAGCATATTCCTACCTTGCTGCCTTTCTCTGTTACTAAGCCAATGTGTACTCAGAGGTCAATTACTTTTAAAACTGGCTTTATAAAACTTTATTGGGAAGGTAAAACTGCTCTGAGAAAATAGAATATAACTCATTTGAACCAAGTAGAAAAGCATTTGGGATTATAGCAATTCTACTACCCCTCCTCTTTACTAGGGCAGATAATTGAGAATTGACTGTATTGGTGTTGGCTAAAGCTCTTATGGGTTGCTCTAATTGATGAATTTGGTTTGATTTTGTATCCCTGGAGTTAGAGGACTCATGAAAGCATTATGCAAATTTATGGAAAACAAAATGCAAATAGCCATTTTGAGCCAAGAGCCCTGGTGATTTTTTTTTTTTTAAACAGGTCCAAGCCAGAGTTTCCAACTGTGGTCATCTATTTTTGTTGTCTAATGAATCCAATCTTATTGTCTTTAGTTTGCAGGTTTTTATACAGTTCCCTACTCAGGGTGTTTTTCTGTTGAGAATTCTTCTTTTGGGGGAAAATTGTTAATTTTGTTGGGAATTAAACCACCATGGCTATATTTCTAGCAGAGTTTTAGTGAATAAAATTGTACTTGGTGTCAGAAAGATCTAAATCTCTTATGCTTACTAGGCACATGACAATGAAAAAGTCATTTACCTTCTCTGAGATTCTCCTTTATATCGGTTAAATAAGGGTAACATTAATTTTACTATTTAACTTAAGTAAGTAGTAGTTAAGACAACTACTTAGTGATTTGGCTCAGTGGATAGAATTTTGTAACTGAAATTAGAAAGACTTGAGTTTAAATGTGAATTCAGCTACTTATTAGTTATTTTACCCTGAAAAAGTCACTTAGCCCTTGTTTGCCTCAACTTTCTCAAGCACAAAGTGGGGATAAAAAATATTGCTTACTTCACAGAATTGTTGTGATGATCAAATTAATTAATATTTGTAAAGTTCTTAGCACAGCACCTAACACATAATAAACACTTATTATACACTAGTTTTCTTTCAATATCACAGGTCTGTTAGATGCTCAAATGATATCATAGCAATCAAAATAAATTGAGACACAATGTTCTGAACATTGTCATTTTTAGTAAAGCATGACTTTACCAGTAGATAGGATCTTAGCTTCTCTAAGAAGCTAAAACCCCAAATGAAAAAAAAAAACAGTTCTCTTTTATTGGGTTTAGGAAATACAAAACAAAGAATAGTACTTTATAATCAGGGAACAAGTTGTGAGTGGTTACACAACCTCACATCATGAATGATGAAATCAATATGATTCATTACAGAACTGAGGTGCAGGGAATAATATTATTGGCTGAAAATGGTGAACGAAGGGATAGCAACAACTCCCTTCTTGCCTCCCATGACTAAGAAATGTTCATTGTTTGAGTTGCCCTATAAGGTCAGAGATAGTGAACTAGATATCCTTGAAGGATGCCTTGATATTATACTGGACCAGACAACTTGGTGTCCATCTGTATTTTTTGAGGATAGCAGATTCTCTTGAGTTAAGGCTAGAATAGTGATTAACAGAAGAAATGACTCTAAATTTATTTTAGGCCTACTGAATTTTTAAACTAAGTTCAGAGACTAAGAACCATGATTTAAGTAGTAATAGGATAAAAACAACTAAATGTAAATAGGCTCAATTGAAAAATGATATAGAATCACTCATCATCATTTCAGTATAATTACATAAGAAAAAAGAAAGAAGAGTTTACTATGTATTAGGCACTGGTGCTAAGAACTGGTGATTCAAATGAAGTAGATAGTATGAGTTATGCATTTTGCAAACTGTAAAATACCCTTTAAATGGCAGCTACTAACATCTGTCACTCGCATATTTTTTGTTCTTCAGTCTTGTCTGAGTCTTCATGACTCCATTTGGGATTTTCTTGGCAAGGATACTGGAGCAGTTTGCAGTTTCCTTCTCTAGTTCATTTTATGGATGAAGAAACTAAGGCAAACAAGATTAAGTGACTTGGCCAGTGTCACCCAGCTAGTAAATATTTAAAGCTAAATTTGAACTCAGGCCTGGTACTCTATCTACTTTACCACTTAGCTGATGTTTCATATAGGAGGCAACTAATACATGTTTGCTAGATTGATTCTTCACTAATGCCTTTGTTGTCAGACTCCTTAGCATTTATTTACCTATTCCCCTAGCTTGCATGTTTTGTTTTTTGTGTCTTTCAGTGCTGGAGGTAGGAGAAATTTATTCATAGAAGAAGGAGTGGCACAGAAATAAAATCAAACAAATGTTAACCCTGCTCAAATAAACACTTCTTTCCTTCAGGATGCTCTGTGTGTGCTTTCAACATTAGATAAAAAGAGGTGAATATCAAGCACTGACATGCATGCTTACCTTAATAAAGTCCTCTTGACAGTTTAAAATGGGAAAGAATATATTAGTAAAGTTATAAAATCTCCAGGATTGGGAGTGAGTGGGAGGGAGAGAAACTACATTGAGAGACAAGATATTGAATTATGTTTTTAGACCGTGCATGTCATCATGCTTAGAGGATTGTAATAATTGCTGGGCAGAAAGAAGTAGAAGGAGTTGAGATACTGACTTAGACTCATGTCTATGAAATAAAATTATGCTGCCATTGCTGAGCCTTTGTTTAATTATATAAATCAGTCTCTTATTTTCCTTTTACTCTGAGTGACTTAGGTTTTAAGGACATGAGAAATCGCCAGACTATCATCACTTTCCTTAATACTTCTTTCAGAAAAAGGTTTTGTCCCTCAGTGGATTGAGTTCTCAGAAATCTGACCCAGATGTGGTCATTTCCCAAGTAATTCTGGGAGATTAAAGGAAGTAGAGCCTTTCTTTTTTTCTTTTTTTTTTTTTTTGTATGTGAGGCAATTGGGGTTAAGTGACTTGCAAAGGATCACACAGCTAATAAGTGGTGAGTGTCTGAAGCCAGATTTGAACTCAGCTCCTCAGGACTTGAAGGCTGGTGTTCTATCCATTGCACCATCTATTTGCTCTCTTTTTATTCTTTTGCTTCAACTTTATGGTTTGCAATTCTGTGTATTTAATCTCCTTAATTTATTTCTGCTATCCCTCTATCTTTTATCATTTCATCTCTTTCCATTTCACTGAATTCCTTAATCATTCTCTCCATCTTTCCAGCAGAGTATTCCAAACCGCAGGTTATTGAGATTGCACTAATCATTTCAGGTGCTGTCCTGAAAGTTAACTTAATCCTGAGCCTTCTCGGTTAGTTCTGGTCTCTTGTCCTGTTACCCAAAATTTTCTAAACTGATATGTCCCTTAGAAACAAACTGAAAATGAATTTTGATCATTAGTTTTTCTTTAGTTTGAGGAGAAAATAAAAATTAACAAGGAAGATATGAATCATACAATTGCAAGGAACTTCAGAAATCTTTCACCCTAGCCTCATCTAGTTCAGTGAGAAAAATGAAGGTGATGTGACTAGTTCACAGTCTCACCAATAGTATAAGAGGAAAATTTTACATCTAAGACTTTTAGGTTTTAGTGGTTATCTAAATTCTATACCTTTTACACACACACACACACACACACACACACACACACATACACACATTCTCACACACATTTTGAAGCTTATATCCATCTATATTATATTTATCATCTTCATGAGTGTCTCTGTCTCATACACACAAGTCAATCTCTAGTCTATCTAGTATCTCTCTATTTTATTATCTATATAATAATTATATCACATCATCTATCTCTTATCTATCTGTCTATCTATCTGTCTATCTATCTATCTATCTATCTATCTAGGTATCCATCCATCCATCCATCCATCCATCCATTCATCCATCCATCCATCCATCCATCCATCTATCCATTTATCCTTTGTTTTTCTTTCTGTTTCTCTTTTTCTATCTCTGTTTCTCTCACTCTCATAAATAGAGATAGGATAGTGTAATAGAGCTTGGAATTGAGAAAAATATATTTTCAAGTTCTGATTCCATAATTTATTAGCTGTGTAAGCTAGAAGAGTTAACCTCTATAAGCTCATATTTTTTTTAGTTATTAAATGGGAGTATACACATATGTAATATTTAATTAACAGGACTGTTCCTGGGCCTGAATACATTCACCTCTCACTCTCTCTTTCTCTTCCACCCTCTGCCTGTCTCTGTCTGTCTGTCTGTCTGTCTGTCTGTCTTTCTCTTCTGTGTAAATGTCAGCTATTATATATAATGTGGCTTAAGAATTACAACGGTGATAATTCTCAATTTGATGTTATAATTAGAGAGTAGACACTAGTAGGAAGGTAGAGAGATGAAATGAGAAGGAATTGAGTTTGGTACCATCCCTGACTCCCAGAAAAAGGGCCTGAGGCAACATATATGAAAGTTCATCTTTAAGAATATAGGCTTTTCTGAAGACTCGGTATATGGGTCATTGCATCAGCAAAATCAATCCATTTACTAGTTATGTATGAGGTGTTTTTTTTTTTTTGGTCAAATTTGAATACCTTCTCATTATTCTTTTTCTGTTTTTTCTTATTGCTCAATTTGTATTTTTTTCTTCTCACCCTCTGCTCCTTTTTCTTTGTCTGAATTCTATTCTTTCTTCAAATCCCAATTCTAATTCTTCATCTTGAGAGAAACCTCAACTGAGCTCATTAATTGAAGGTAGTAAGATTTTCCATACCCTTTATTTTTCAGATATATTAAGTGAGGTTAAGGGACTTGCCCAATGCTGGTACAGTAATATTTTAAGCCCAATTCCTCTGATAATAAATTTAACAATTTCTCTCTTGCCTTTTTTTTTCTTGCTCTTCCTTCTCCTTTTCATGTCACCAATTACCTTGTCTCCCATGTTTGAAAACTTCCTTCTCCCTTCCTTCTTATTTCTATCAATTATGTAGCCCTGTAGATTCTACCATTACCAACATTTATGACTTCATCTCAATTCTTGGTCCTATTATCCCAGGAGAAAGTATATTAACTTCACACATTTTCCTGAGGTGCTTCCTAAGCAATTCAATTTTTTCCTGTTTGATTGGCTTCCTGATTGATTTTGTATGCAAACCTAAGGAAGGGGTTAAATTAGATACTGGTGCAGCATTGAGCAGTAGCTAGAGTTGTTGTGATTAGTGAGTGTGTCAAAAACACCAACTATTTCTTGATGCCTACAGCCATACTTTGCACCACATTCCAGCCATCTTCTTGTCATCTTCCTCATCATATCCTATCTATTCATTCCCAACCTCTGCCACCTCTCACTTTTCAGTTCTGGAATTATAATCATATCAGTATTGTCACTGCTATTGGAAAAGGTTTTATTAGTTAACTCATCTTAGACGCTACTCACCATTCTTTTAACTTCCCAAATTGAAGTATTCCTCCTTGATCACAATTCCTTTTTATATTTTCCCCTTCAATAGAATGTAAGGTTCTTAAGGGCAGCAGCTATCTCTCTTTTCTATTTGTATTCGTTATACTTAGCACAATGCTTGGTACAACATAGAAAAAGGGAGAATTTAACTTCTCTTTCAGCATAATAATGAACATGGAGAAGTCAATTCAACAACTGATAATAAGAATAACTAAAGTTTTAAATTTATTCCCTCCCTTATAGATAGCACAATATACTGTATAGATAAATGGATAAAAGCCAAGAAAAGCTAGGTTCAAGTTTCACATCTTACACATACTGGCTATGAGACCATGGGCAAAATCACTTAAAGTGTCAGTGTTCTAGGGAACTCTCTCAGAATATAAATTGAAGAGGTAATTACTTTTTTTTTGGTAGAAGTTTTCTCACCTGAGAATTATTTATATCAATGGAATTCCATTTTTTAAAAAAGAAAAATCTTAAGTTGTCAATTATTATTATTATATATTTATATGTAATATACGATTATATTACATTATTTATTATTATGTATTTTATATAATTATAATACATCTTACACATGTAATATGTATTATATTACATACTATATCTATTATTATTAGGGGGAAGTTTTTGTGTGTGTGATAATTATGTGTTTCAAATTTGAAGTTGGGTTCAGAGTAAACAATGTATCTCAGAGTAAAGACTTAAACATAAATATTCTGATTCCAAATCCAGAAATCTTTCCACCAGCCTATTAGCTCTCTTTCTCTCTGTTAAAAAAAATTGCAGCCCTCTCACATAAATAGTTGACATGTGCAGAGTGGCCAGCATTTTGAAATAGGACTTGAAGAATAGAAGAGAATCAAGTTAAACTAAACAGGCTCCATAAATGAAGATTTATTTCCTGAAAAGTTTAAAAAACCCTTATGAAACAACTGAATAATAGTCATCTTTTGTACTGAGTTATTCAATTTACATAATTATTCAATTCATAAGCATTCAAGTTACATAATGCCCAAATGGCAGATACATTATCCTGAAACAGAATAAATTAAAGAAGCTACTCAACCTAGAGCTCCCCCTAAATCTTGGTGTATGAAACAATGCATGAGACAGCCATTTGAATAATAATGAGAAACATTTAGGCCAAAGAGTTGTGTGGCTATCTTGTCCTTGGTGTTTCTTTGTATATTTTACTTGGAAATTTACTTCTCATTCACTAACCCATTAAACACCTTGATAGACAACTCCATTCTACAGTAAAGCTTCCTTTATTTTTAACTGTGTTTGTATATCCTGATTATCCAGATTCTCTTGGGAAATCTTGAGGTTGGCTAAAACTTGTTTCACTGATAAACTTTCTAGTACAGGGATTCTTAATCTGGAGTGGGTGGGTGTGTTTAGTTTTTTTTTTTTTTTTTAATAAAATGTATTTCAATACAATTGATTTTATTTTTTGCATTTACAACATTATTTTGAAAAAAGGCCTGTAGCCTTCATCAGACTGTCAAAGGGGTCTGCAATATACAACTTGTTTAAGAATCTATGCTTTAAGAAAATAGGTGTTTGCTGAATGAATGAATGGAGGTTTGAAAAAAATTATTTAGACAGATTGTTTTCAATCTAATAACTAATAACCCATAGCTTACTGCATTTAAGAAATTCAGCTTGGTTTGTAAATTCAAACTGGATGATTTTAAAAGAAAAGCCTACATCAGATTCTTTTGCACATCATTTCACTATTTGTCATTTAAATATG
Organism: Antechinus flavipes; assembly: GCF_016432865.1. Lineage (NCBI taxonomy): Eukaryota > Metazoa > Chordata > Mammalia > Dasyuromorphia > Dasyuridae > Antechinus > Antechinus flavipes. Next base: position 365,410,262 of record NC_067400.1, read on the forward strand.
CTTTTAATATCCAGGATGCCATCAGTTCAGGCAGTGACATAAAACATTGATTCTCTTAACTTCATTCTTTTCTGTGACTATAGATAGAGATAGCTGAAAATGTCACCACTGTTATACAACAATACTGCATGTTCTTGTGAATAAGCCCTTGAGCAGCACGTCTTGCTAAATAGAACAACACATTGCTGGACTTCAGTAATCTTCTCTCAGCAGTGTTGTATTTGTATTTTTTAATTGTCAGACCAATTATAGAAGCTTTCTGTTGGAGTAGCTTAGACTTTTCTATGGGTGACTGGTAGACTACTGTTATCTATTTGAGACTTATAATGGATCAAGCTTTGAAGGAGATAAAAATCTGCTCAGAGTTGCAAAGCCAGAACCCCAAAATTCTACAGTGATCTTTGCTGACCTTCGTTGTTTTTCCTATGGATTGGATGAGTTCTTTTTCTATTAAAGAACACCAAGTTTGATAGTAATTTGTTGACATTACAAATGAGGCCAGGATGCAAATTGACTGGAGAGACTGTGGAGACAGTATAAAAACCCCAATTAATTTAGCAGCATGGGATGAAACCACATCTGTGAGTTATTACAAATAGGGTCAGTGTGTGTGTGTGTGTGTGTGTGTGTGTGTGTGTGTGTGTGTGTGTGTGTAAGTTTGATTTCTTCTGTAATAAGCTCTGGGATCTGAAGTGCACACTTTCTGAACCTTTACAGTTCCTCTCATACTGCCAGTTTTGAAAGCCACGGGGATGGAAACTTGCTGCATTAAGGCATTAGTCCCTGTCACGTAAACAGATATGCTCTATCTATAACTTCCCTATGATTCTAATGACTCTAAAGGATAGAGAAGCTCATCTTGCAATTCTTACTAAACCTTGATCAAACGATTATTTGCTTTATTCAAGTCTGCTGTAACATGCATTGTTTCTTAGTAGAAACTTTTCTTAGGTCACTTAACAGATTCCCATTCTAATTGTGTCTTGGGCCAAGAGGCAACACATATGAACAGCTTCTGAAACTATAAATAGAATATACCTTCTAATGAAATATTAGCATTGTGACTCATGGAAAGTAGAGTGATCTTGATGAGTTTAGATTCAGGGAACCAAAATGAGATTAGGGTTCCTGGTGGTCAGGGAGTTAAATGATGAGGTTAGTGGCAGGATCAGGGTTCAGGGAACCAAATGAAGAATCCCCCTTGGGATTTGGCACATGAATAGGGAGTTTTGGGAACCCCACTGCTGACCATACAGAGATCCTTCATAAAGGAATTTATGAACCCAAAAAGCTAGACTGATAAAAAGAAGTTTATTATAGGCATTGGGAAGTCAGCCTTTGCTATGCATGAACAGAAAAGTGGAATTCTTAGTATCAAGGTCCCGACAGAGAGATATAAAGTCTCGTTAGGGAAATAGGTGAGGATAAAGAGAGGTTAACAATGAAAGAGAATATCCCAGCGGACAGAGTTTGCTATGCCAGGAAGAGAGAGAGTTTCCTTGGCATGGCATATTAGCTCCTCTGCAAGGAGAGGGTTTAAAATCACTGTTTTTATAAGGAAATCTGAGACAGAAGTTTCAATTAAACGAGATTCCCTTAATGCTGTCACTGCCCCCAGGCCTAGATGAGACCACTTACTGGGAGTGGTTTTGAGCCAACAATAGGAGTAGAAAATCTTGGAATTAGCTACTTCAACTAGTCCTACCAAGATAAACCACTTTATCTTGGTTCCTTGGGATCTGTTTAGTCCCTAAGACTTTATGACCTCTCTTTGTACATCCATAACATTCACAACTATCACTTTCTTTCTGTTCTCTTTGTGTGTGTGGGCACAGATGCAAGACCTCCTTTCCCAATTAAGTAATCAGAGACATCTTTAGTTACAAAGAGAAAGAATTTATTTAATCCCTGCAGGGAGAAGCCTAGACACACCTGGGAACCATCCCAACTCCCCCATGTGCTCCTAGAACCTGGCCAGCTTCTGGCTTGTCCAGGACTTAAAAGCAAAAGACCCAAGCCTTCTCATTGGATAGACTAAAAGGACATAACCATCCTTAACCGATGGTCACCAATGTTGGCTGTCTCCCACAGGTCACATCACTTCCTGAAACTTCCTGTATCCCAGAGTTCATCCCTCCAGAGATCATGTGACTCAATACTGAGAAATACTTCATCTAATCAGTCCCATTCATCTTTGTAAAAGCCTGCTGATTTCCAGATCATGATTTCTTACCTTCCTTAGAAAACACATCATATGGTTTTAGAATTTTTCTCTTCATTCTATTATTTGTCATCACCTTCATATCAACATTCACAATGGTGACCTACTTAGCAAATTAGTCTCACATTATCTCAATATTGTCAAGTCCATGGACTATAAGTTTCATTTTAATTCAACTATCAACCAGCCCATCAAAATCTTATCATTATTTGAAATTGTTCCCCTCTACAATATTGAGCTCTAAGATTACTTTGTAGGATATTCTCTCTAGTTTACACATCTTTTATTTTCTTATTTAGTAAAACCTATTTTTCAGCTTCAAATAAATTTTTATCTATGAAATTTTTTTTTCTGTCTATTTTGTTAATATAGTATCTATTTTCTCTTTTCTTTACATATGGTCTGCAGACTATGGCTGGAAAAAGTAATGAAACTTTCCTGAGTCCATTGTGTACTTAGCTACCTAACCTCAATTAGGCTTCCTCTAGTTTCAGTAATTTTTTTTAATACTTTCTCCTTTAATCTCTATCATATTACCCATGACATTTATTCTAACACCTTTCCATTTCCTCAAAACTTGAACATAACACAAAACAGTCTGTCATAGTGCATCACCTCACACCTTGCTTTGTTGCAATAAACAAAGACATCTAAGGGGTCTCAACTAGGAAGGAAATTGGAAGATGTATTTTGATACTTTTAACTATTTTTTGAACTATTTTGAACTATTAAGAAATAGATGGAAGAATAGTGGGGCTTGATTAAAAAAGGGTGGATTCAAATCTTGCCTGTGAATATTAATAGTTGTTGGAGCAAGTGTAGATTTTCTTGCTTGGCATTTAGAGTTCTTTATAACCTGATCCCTTCCTGTTTTTTTCGTCTCCTTTTTGTGAAAAAAAAATTTCAACTAAATGTTATTTTTAAAAACATTTTTCTTAAAATTTTTGAGTTCCAAATTCTCTCCTTTCTTTCTATCTCTCTCCACTTCTTGAGAAGACAATCAGTTAAATGTAGATTAAAAGCAGCAGTCATGCATAACATATTTACATATTATTCATGTTTTGAAAGAAAAAAGACAAAAAAATAACAAGAAAAATAAATTACAAAAAAGTATGGTTCTATCTACATTCAGACTCCGTCAGTTCCTTCTCTGAAAGTAGTAGAATTTTTCATCATCAGGCCTTTGGAATTATCTCCTCTTTGGGGCTCCTGCACATGAGTCACTACAAAGTTCTTAGGTAACGTAAGATTGGTTAAAATTTCAGTGACCAATGCCCTGTGTTCCAATCCCTTACTTTTATTGTTTCCATTCTTTCCCTCAAATAATTTACAGGATCTAATTTCTTTTTCCCTTTACTTATACAATGACCTAAATATTTTCTTATGTTCCACAAATTGCAATTTGTCTCATGAAATTCTCAGTCCCTGTGCTCCTAAATAATTTAACAAATGGATAGTGACTTGGACAAGGTCATTTTTTTCCTGCACTGCCATAAGAATATCACATATCCACATGGCTGCCCTTCCCCCACTTCTTTCTACTCCCAAGTATCATATTTTCTAAAATCATTTAAACCTTTAATTGTTCCTATGAATCAATCCTTCATAAACTCATGCATTCTCCTCTTATCTGTCCAGGCAGAGCTTTTATGGCCCCACCCAGGCTAAGTTTGAATTTTATTGTTCTTTTCCTTTAATCCAATAGCAGGCTGCTTTTTTTTTTTTAGAGACATGCCTAATTTTCCCATAGGTCCAACAGGTCAGAGGGCCCCCATGTTCAGCTATTTACCCCTCTTACTCTATTTTTATTCCACCCTTCCAATATCTGTGATTTCCTATTTATGTCTGGCCATGAATTGGAGATGTCATTTATGTAATTTATTAAACATGTTACCATTGTGTTGTTTCCAATTTTAACACACATACTGATTTAAAGTTATTTTAAAATTAACCAGTACTTTAGTTTGTGAAATTTCCCAAAATCTAACTAGATATTCCATTCAAACTTCTTTTCTTTAGTAAGCCAGGAAAGAGTTAAGCACCAATTTTTTTTCTGGCAAAATTCCACAAACTTGAGTTCTGATACCTAAGTTACAGGCCCTTGTTTACAGGAGTTTCTAAAATGATAGCACACTCAATAACTATAGCAATCTAGTGTTTGACAAACACAAAGATCCCAACTTTTGGGATAAGAATTCATTATTTGAAAAAAAACTGCTGGGAAAACTGGAAATTAGTATGGCAGAAATTAGGCATGGACCCATCTTAATACCATACACCAAGATAAAATCAAAATGGGTCCATGATTTAGGCATAAGAATGAGATTATAAGGAAATTAGAGGAACATAGGATAGTTTATCTCTCAGACTCGTGGAAGAGGAAGGAATTTGTGACCAAAGATGAACTAGAGATCATTATTGATCACAAAATAGAAAATTTTGATTATATCAAATTAAAAAACCTTTGTATAAACAAAATCAATGCAAGCAAGACTAGAAGGGAAGCAACAAACTGGGAAAACATTTTCACAGTTAAAGGTTCTGATAAAGGTCTCATTTCCAAAATATACTGAGAATTGATTCTAATTTATAAGAAATCAAGCCATTCTCCAATTGATAAATGGTCAAAAGATATGAACAATTTTCAAATGAAGAAATTAAAACCATCTCTCGTCATATGAAAAGTTGCTCGAAATCACTATTGATCAGAGAAATGTAAATTAAGACAACTCTGAGATAGCACTACACACCTGTCAGATTGGCTCAGATGACAGGAAAAAATAATGATGAATGTTAGAGGGGATGTGGGAAAACTGGGACACTGATACATTGTTAGTGGAGTTGTGAACAAATCCAACCATTCTGGAGAGCAATCTGGAACTATGCCCAAAAAGTTATCAAACTGTGCATACCCTTTGATCCAGCAGTGTTACTTCTGGGCTTATATCCCAAAGAGATACTAAAGAAGGGAAAGGGACCTGTATGTGCCAAAATGTTTGTGGCAGCCCTCTTTATAGTGGCTAGAAACTTGAAAATGAATGGATGCCCATCAATTGGAGAATGGTTGGGTAAATTGTGGTATATGAATGCTATGGAATATTATTGTTCTGTAAGAAATGACCAGCAAGATGAATACAGAGAGACTTGGAGAAACTTACATGAACTGATGCTAAATGAAATGAGCAGAACCAGGAGATCATTATATACTTCAACAACAAAACTGTATGATATTCTGATGGAAGTAGATTCCTTTGACAAAGAGAAGATCTACCTCAGTTTCAATTGATCAGTGATGGACAGAAGCAGCTACACCCAGAGAAAGAACACTGGGAAATGAATGTAAACTTTTTGCATTTTTGTTTTTCTTCCCGGGTTATTTTTACCTTCTGAATCCAACTCTTCCTGTACAACAAGAGAACTGTTTGGTTCTGCACATATATATTGTATCTAGGAAATACTGTGACATATTTAACATGTATAGGACTGCTTGCCATCTGGGTGAGGGGGTGGAGGGAGGGAGGGGAAAAGTTGGAACAGAAGTGAGTACAAGGGATAATGTTATAAAAAATTACCCAGCCATGGGTTCTATCAATAAAAAGTTAAAATTATTAAAAAAAATAAAAAATAAAATGATAGCACACTGCTCTTCCGTTTTCTTAAAACTTGTCAAACTTTCAAATCCCTTTCAATCTATGTTTTTATTTTTTCCCTTCTCTCCCCCTTTCCTGCTAAGCTGCTACAGTCAGTCAGAGGCAGAGGCAGAGAAAGAGAAAAAGATTTTCTTTTCTTGCACTATCCTAATCTTGAGAAGCCTAAAATTAGCTCCCAAATTACCTTGTTATGGTTAAAGACCAATACATTCTGAGCCATTCTGAAAGAATTATTACTCTGAATGAATTCCAATTCCAACAATTCAGCCTGATATTTTTCTAAGCCTGCAATACAGAGGCTGAATTCTTATTTCTTACAAGCTTGCTAACTTTTAACATGGAACACAAAATGCAAAGCAAACAAACATACATACACAAACACACAGAGAACCCTATTTTCACCTTTTACATACAGATTTAAATCTGATATTCCCAAATAGTCCTGGGAGCATCGTCCCAGTTTTCTTCCCTTTTATATCTAGCTACCATCCTGACACAAATTCTTGAACTGCTTCTATCCCATCATCTGTGGAGGTCACCCTTATGCCTGTAGTCACCCAAGAGTTTCCTCAAAAAGTCCTTTATCATTGGGGTCCAGAGCAGTCCCCACCAAAAACAAATTTAGGAGGGCTAACCCCTCAGGGTCTCCCTCAACTCAGCCAATAGACCCCCAGACTCCCGAGAGCTTTACCCCAAATTACACATGTAAGTCTTCCAGACTTCATTGCCGGCCATCAGGACACTACTTTCTTCAGTCTTCAATTCTTCTTTCCACTGAGTACCTCTGCCTCAGGTCTTTGTCTAAGCGGGGAAGGAGGCTGCTCACTCAGAGTCAGAGACCATGGAGAAAACTACTCTGTTGACGTGCATGTCCCTGTTCAGGATACATAGCTGTCTCCCCCAAAGACCCCATCCCGGATGAGCCCCCAACTGTGTGGGATATAAAAAGACCCCAATTCAAAAATGACTACTCAGAGAGCACTCATAGAAAGCAGAAAATTTATTAGAATCTTGAGAAGTGAGCAGTCCCATCTGTGAGCAAAAAATGCTCACAGCAGGAGAGCTGCTCCCCTGAGAGTGCTCACAGTTTTTACACATTTCAGACAAAGAACCCCCCAAATCCCACCTTCTATATGTTACTATTCGCTACATAGGTTTTTATTCCCTTATTTGGCTAGTAGAATATAGTAAATGAGATGATGATATAGCTCCCTTAGCCATGTATACTTTTAATTTCTTCTTTGGACAATGGAATGTAGTCCAGGCCTATCTAAAATCACATGACTCTGAAGAAGCTGAAACTGAGGCCTCAAGGTTTCAGCTAATTTAACAGTTACTGATTAATATGTGCTTAAGCTGTAAGTTCTTCACCTTTTGCACATAGTTTCTAGTCTTACACATTATCTCCATCCTTTAAACATATACATTCTATAATCCAGCTATTATGATCCATTACAATTGTTTGTTAAAAAAGAAGAATCCAGAAGAAATTGGGCAATGATTTAGAAGGAAATGATTAAAATGACAAAAAGTTAACCAACAAGTATTTATTAAGTATTTACTTGTTCCAGCATTGTGCTAAATGCTGAGAGCATCAATAAAACATTTTTAAACATTCTTAAGAAAATAAAAAGAAATTCAAGATATAAATAAAACAGGACAATATTGTTACTACCTTTATATTTTAATATATACATAAAATGTTGGTTTTGAAAAAAGTTTACATTTTCATGTATAATCTTTTGCCCCTTACATATTGGACTATACACAATAAAAATGACAATAAAGAATTTAAAATGTAAATGTTGAAGAGAAAAGAGACAATAGCCTTAACTTAGAAGATGCAGAGTCTTAATAAATGAGAGGGATGGCATTTTACTGAGACAGGAAAAAAGGAGAGGATTTTGGAGAAGGACATGGGAAAAGAACACATGTAGGGTATGGTGATATTTAGAAGAGAAAGAAGTTTGGAGGTCATTTACTGATGACTTTTAATAAAGTAAGAGGGAAAATCATTTGTTGAGAATGAGGGAATCAAGAAACAGTTTACTATTTATTTCCTACTTTGAAGCTTTTGAATGGAATCTCTTCCTATTCTGCTGTCTATCTTGGCTTTGAGACTCATCTGGAAGCCATTTTTGATTTGATTTTGTATTCATTACTCCCTAGATTACAATATATAAGCCTCTCTAGTTAGATTTTGCATCTCTATTACATAGAATATAGAGGTGACTATCATTGTTTTTGTTTTCTGATTTTCCCCAGTTTCTGGAACAATGGTTGCATATGGTAGGCACTTAATAAATGATTGATAGTTTAGATTGGGAGTGAGGCAGTACAAAACAGCCTCTTTTGAACATTTAATAGGGAGTCTCTTTATCCTTATTCTTGTTTATCCCTTGATTTTTGCTTCTCTGTTACTCATCATTGTACTTTTTGTGAGGCTCCTAGATGAAAACTCTAGTTCAGTTTTTGGATGAATGGGGAGAACTAGCTAATTTTCACTGTTTCAGTTTCAATTTGTAGTGGGACTTCATTTTTTTTTCCTTAGGAGAACAGTGCCATTTTCCATTTTACTGTGGGAAATCTTGTGTTTCTTAAAAGCCAAATCAAATGTTTTCATAGGGACAAAAACTAAATATATATATATATATATAATATCAATCCTATCATTCATTGGTAGGTCAAGGACCTGTGATTTCATAGTATATGGGGAATCTATAATTATAATCTTAGAGTGTTGCCTCTGTCTCTGAAAGGGCAGTCTGTCTATTAATCAACAAGCATTAATTAAGCTTTTGCTACATTTCAAGCACTGTGCTAAGGATGGAAATTACAAATAAGGGCAAACACAGTTGCTACGTGATCTTGGTCAAGTTAATTAATTTCTTTCTCTTATTTATAAAATGAAGATGCATATGAGAAAAGAAAAGGAAGATTTTAAAAATGGTGTTGAAAGTGTATAAAAATATTAATGTCTTTTAAGTTTATATTAGAAACACTTTAAAATGTATTGTCTTTCCAACACTATCTCAATACCAAGTGAGCATTCTCTTACAGGAAAGGGAAACAAATTAAAACAACTTATATGGCAAATATGCCTATGTAAGTAACATGTTGTGTCCATAGCCACCACCTCCTCAAGGACAGGAGGAAGGCATTTTTCCTCTTCCCTTCTCTGGAGCCAAGATAAATTATTGCAGTTATGCAAAATTTGGTCTTTTAGGATTGTTTTCATATGTATTTACTGTAGTTAACACATATATTGTTTTTCTCATTTATTACACTCCATATCAGTTCAAACAAATCATTCTTGGGGTTCTCTAAATTCTTTATATTTATATTTCTAATAACTTTGAAATGTACTATTGAACCCTGAATAAAGAATTATAGCCACCCCCATTCCTTGCCATTAAGGGACTAGAGATTGAGTTTTTAAAAAGAGCCCAGAAAAAATCTTGAAACTCCGACCACTTTTATATACCATTGTGTCATAAACTCCAGATGCATTATTTTGATCCTTCTTAGGATAATTCCCCCTCCTTTTGAGTATTGTTCCTCACTTTGATGTCTCCTTTCTTTCTTATCTTGACCTCTATCCTGTCAGGATTAAGTTATGATCCTTTCCTGGAATTATGGCTTGTCTATCCTCCCAATGATCTTTCCCCCCTTATCTGCCTTTGTGTCCCCTATAAGGTTGTATATTCAAGTTATGTATTCTGTTTGTAAACCCTCTTAGCTAAAACCCTATATAAATTTCCTGTCTCGGTTTATCTGGGCTGAATGCTTTGGACAAGAGTCCCATCTGGTCACCTATCTTAAAGATTAAAGATTAAAAACCAATCTCTTACTTAGCTCAGTTTCTCTGGCATTACAGTACTTCCAGTACTAACAGTTTATAGTTTTGTGAAGAAAAAGTTAAAAACAAAATTAGCCCTTCAAGAAATCAATCAGTCTTAATTTGTAAAATTATGGAGCCAAATTATCTGATTGGTTGACACAATTATCTACACAATTCTAACAAAGCTGCTTATATTGTGGGGAAAAAATTTACTTTAGCTACTAAGTAGGTTTTCAAATATACATAGGTTAAAGAAATAATTTCATTGGTTTCCTAAATTGCCTTGCTTTTTATTGTTTGGAATAAATCAACCTTTTCTTTTGATGTTAGATAGCCATAACTGCATTAACTAAACCAGCTGGCTACCTGGATATTTTATTCACATAGTCACATTTTCTTATTACATGGACAACTCTTCATTGTGCCAAGACAATCTGCCTATTGTCCTAAATAAATTTGGTTCAGAAGTAGCTATCAATAATTGGACAATAATACAGTTTTAATAAGCTTTAGAAGTTAGAAGAATAGACGGTTGCTGTAACAGAAGATATGAAGCTCTCCAAGCCAAAGAGACTGACATTTCTTATAGGATTATAGAAATGTAAATTTAGGACTGGAAAGAACCACAAAGGCCTTCTAGTATTACCCTTCATATTTTAAAAAGAAGAAATTGAGGTCATAGAAAAAGAGGTGACAATAAAGATCACATAGATAGTAAGTGGCAGTGACAGGATTTGAATCCAGAAGGTTTAAGCATTCCCCCCATCTTTACCCTAAACACAGGAACAAGAGACATATATTTCAAACTCAAATTCCTAAGCTAGAAATTTCTGAACACTTAAATAAATTTTAAGGGAAATAGAGTAAAAGCTTCAGGGAGCAATGATAGTCATTTATTGGTGCATAGTAATACAGTATTAGCTAGAGTGGAGCTTTTTTATAACCTAATTGAGAGGGCTAAGTTTCTTGAAATAGGGTAAAGGCATATAGGGAGATGTCATAATGAATTTCCACACTTAACATGTCTAATCTCCTTTTAAAGAGCAAGCTGTCCAGATCCTCTCCAGATGCTATTTTCCTGTTTTTATAATTAAATCCAGATGCATACTCAAATTTGGGGGGAAAATAGGTGTGCTAATTATTTAGTTATAGAATGTGAGGAAAATTATTTTCTCCTAAGCCTAAGGTTCATAAAATGTTGTCAAGTATTTATTTAGGTTCTGAGTTGCACCTGTGTTTAAGAAATTTTGCAGCTGTAAAAATGTAGAAAAAGTTTGTAATTTTACCCAACTGGAAAATTATCCCTTCTTTAAAATTGTTCTTCTCCCCTATGTTGTACTCCCATATGCCCACTTAAATATACTATCCACCTGTTCTTGGCTACATTCCCTCTAATCATTAGAGAATTAGCTTCTTGAAGTCAAGGACTATTTTTTCTCCTCTCTTTGCTTTTGCATTCTAAGTGCTTTCCATGGTGTCTTGCAGATAGTAAGAACTTAATAAATGCTTATTGATTTGATTTAACTATCCCCAACAGTTGATCCTCACCAAAAAAGAATGAATGAGATTTTGTGATGGTTTTTTGCCTGGCTTATATTCCAAGGCCCAACCTCTTTAGGGAATTATCTTGAAATCATTATGCTTACAATCGAGGTATAAATAAGGGGCTACAATAGAAATGTAAAAACAGTCTAGATTGCTATGAAAACACAAAATCCACTACTATAATAATGATAGGAAAAGATAAGGCTAAAGAGGATAATACTTTTATCTTGTTATAAGAACTAAAATGAGAGAAGAAATTCTAAAAATTCGTTCATATCTTCTTGTTTTACTATAGACATCACAGATCTGAGAAGTGAAGGGTAAATGCTTATTGATTCATTTGGTAGCAGGACTTATAGAACTACAACCATAAATAAGCTAGAGAGAGAGATCTTTTACATGGGACTTTGACATCTGAAAATGCAACCATTGCAAGAATGAAAAAATGTTTATCTTGTAATCACTGAGATGCCGTCCTGATGACACAATTTCCCAATCTACCTTTTCTACCAATGGTTGCATTTTTACTCATGTTTTATCTCCACTCCTCTCCCCCTCCATTCACTGTTTATGATAAGGGAATTAGAACACTTGCTACTCTGTTCTCTCTTTAGGCTTTCCATCAATACAATCCATATTTACTAGCTAATCAAGATTTTTGTGATTTTTATCTATCAATCTAAATATGCAGTGACTAGCATTGTTTCCTCCATTTATCTCCTTTTTTCAGTATGACTTGAAATCCATGGCCACAGATCTATTCTCTGATCTGGAGTCTTAGACTTGCTGCCTGTTTTCCCTGATTGAACATTTGGAAAATGTTCTTCCACAATGAATGTTCTGTAGATGTTTTTGGGAAGGTCATTATCACTGACAAATGAGTTAACTTTTAGTTTATTTGAAAGTAGATTCAAGGAATGTAGGGAAAGCAGTATCAGGTAAAGATTAGGTAGAAGAGGAGGGGCCAAATTAGAGCTTCAAGTTGAACAAATAGAGAATTGATTTCCTCAGGAATTTGTAAGCTTTCATATGTTCCATTTCTGACCTGAGCTGAGTAAACGCCTCCTTAGACAACCCAACTTGCTGGCTCCTTAAGATTTTTTAAAAAGAATTTTAAATTTAAGATTAAGAAAATCCTTAAGATTTATGATAATAATGCTTAACTAAATGTCAATACCCCATCAGTTTGGCCTACTATAGCTCTGAATTACTTAGCTCAAAAGAATATCAACATTAGCTTTCTAGACAAAGAGTATAGGCACCTACTACCTTGTCAGGGTTCCAAGGATTTTTTTCAATGAGTTTCTTTTCTCAGGCATGAACTAGATTACTGAATTTTGGTATTTTCACTAGAATAGGTATTTTCCATTTCCATTTTCATCCAAGTTATTTATAACAGTTTTCCTAGGACAGGAACAATTTATTAAATAAAGAGATTGGAAGAGATTAACTCTGTATAGTCCCTTCCTAATCTGATATTCTATGATTTTCTGATTTGAAGTATATGGGCTGTAGCATATAAAGCACTAATCTTTGGGCCTGAACCTCAATGTGCAAGTTACAAGAGAGATACACCAACTCATGGAACTGGACAAAGGATGAAAATATTTCAATATTGTAGGTAAGTATGTCTCTGGTTCCTATAAATGTTCCAACTGTTGAACACAATGTTCTTGCATTACAATTATTTAAACATTTATGAATTCATCTAACTATACTATTAAACAACCATCATTTCTTATTATTTCCTTCATGAGTTTTTCTGGGCATCTCTTTTAGTATACTTGTTATCTATAAACCCTATCCAACTGTAACTTTATTAGGTCATTAATTCTTTCTTCTTCCAAATTTAAATATAAAGCCCTTTTGATCGGATTACTACATCTCTTGGAAATATGTTGTTCCTGATTTCATTTTTTCATTTGCCAAAACCTCATTATTTCAATTTTATAAAACACTGAGACAACTAGATGGCACTAATGTGCTGGACCCAGAGTCAAGAAGATGAGTTCAAATTTGAACACAGACATTTACTAGCTATATGAATTCCAGGTAACATATTTAACCTTTAGTTTTTCAATTGTAAAATTCAGAATATAATATCACCTATATTATAGGGTTGTTATGAGAATCAAATTAAATAACATTTGCAAAGTGTTTGACATAATGCCTAGAATATAGTAGGGACTTAATAAATATGTATTCTCTTCCCCCTCCTTTCTCTTTGACATTAATAATAGCTGTGTAATTCCTATTAAACACAATATGCTATAATGCAATTCTTTTGAACTGGGAATTAGTTGTGGGTCCTCCAATGTATTATTTTGGGCAAATTATGTAACTTCTCTGAGCCTTACAATTCATTTGTAATTTGGGCTAGGAATATTTGTCCTATCTCTCTCACTTTGTTTTTTTCTTATGAGATTTAAGTAAAATAATATATGTGAAAATAGTTCATAAAACTGAAATTGTAAAAGGCTAAAAAATCTAAAATGTTGTTATTACCATGTTTTCTTTTTTTTACCCTTTTTCTTTGAAAGATATAGCCAGCAGGAAGAAAAAGAGATAACAACAACATCTGTTCCCTTAAGCCCTTAAGATTCCTACCTAAGACTTCAAAGTCATTAACAGTACTTTCAGGTTCTGTATGTGTATATCATTTGTTATGAAGTGACTCAACAGATGTAGGTGGTGGTTAGTTGATGGCCTGAGGAGTCATGGAATCTCTCCATCATGTTTGAGATTCACAGTCCAAGAAGAGAATATAGTTCTCTCTTGCTATTTCTTAGTAATCCTCAGCTGGGAGTCCTGAAACATGGATTTGTCTCTTTCTCTTGAAATGATGGTAGAAATATCCTTTCCACTAGCTACCACCTGTCTATATTCACTGTTCTATTGGGTATGATCCCTAGACTTTAATCCTGAAAATCAGGATTTGAATACTAATGCTGCCATTTACTGTGTGATACAACCTTTCTGTGCTTTAGTTCTCATTCTGCAAAATGAAGTCACAATGCCTATTGTCCTATGGATCAAATTAATACAGGATCAAATGAGATAATGGATGTAAGCATGCTAATAATTCAAATGGGTAATTATTTCAGCATTAATCATAGAAGATCTTTAATATTTTACATAACATCTATAATAAAAGTTTTCTTTTTCTTCTTTCTACAATCATAACTTTCAGTCACCAATCTTTTGAGCTAGATATCCCCTCTGTTTCTTTGGAATTTTTCATTTCTTTGTGTTTCTATTTGGATTCTTTCTTTTATATATCTAGGAACATTTCACCCCATTTTTGTGAGATGGCATGCTATAGTGAAAAGAATACAGGTTTTAGAATCAAAGGCCTCAGCTGAAATACAACCTATTAACTTTGTGACCAGAAGCAAATTTCTAAATTTCTCTGAATCTCATTTTCCTAATTTATTAAATAATGGGGTTGGAGTTGATAGGTTTTAAGTATATCATACTTAGGAACTTATCAGCCTCCATTCTCTTTATTAAGTCAGGTCTTATGAAAGAGGGTTCCATTAAGGTCCAACTCTAATGCTTCATCCTAGATTTTTGGTTGACTGACATATCAAGCTGTAAATAATATGCTATGTCTGTTGTTTGGAACTAGGGTAGCTAAATTAGTAGTGCTTACCACAAGATAAATTATTTTGGCAAGGGTAACTTAGGATCCTAGGAGCACAGATTTAGAGTTGTAAAGGACCTCAGAGGTTATCTTGTTCATTCTCATCTTTCAAGTGAAATTGAGGTCCAGGGGAGAGAACTGATTGACTGTAGTTAATGCAGATGTAAGTAGCAGAGGCAGTACTCAATCTAGGTTACTCCAAAGTCATTTTCCCCCCCATGAATGAGAATGAGAAAGAAAAAAAATGTGAATTTGAGTAAGATAATAGGAATTAGTCTTTGGTTGTGTGAAAGGAGCTTTGAGAAACAATATTTTTTCATAAGAAAATAGTTTTGTATCAGTACCCATCTGGCTCTAAACATATTATTACAATATCCTCTGAGAAGATTAGATGCAGATTTCTGAAGAAAAAATATGATTGGACAGGTTGCAAGAGAAGCATAATTCATAAAGTCAGTTAAAAGAGGGACATCATTCCAATACTGTGGGTGAATATTTGCCAGGTTCCTGTTACCAGTCCCCCATATAACTTTATTTCACAATCTTATTAAAAAAAAAACAGTAGGAATCAGTGACTGGCTTATTTTACTCTTCTCTGAATGGCCTTCCACATACTTCTAAGCATGTAGACTAACAAGATATTGGATGTGAAATTTGGGTTAGGAATGAAAGAAAAATATAGTATATGCTAATACCCAAGGCCACAAACAATCAAGAAGTTGCTATAATCTTCATCATGGGAAAAGAACATGGGAATGTTAGAGTTCCCCTAGAACTGAAGAGTCTACAGATCCAACAAAAAGCAAAGTCTATGTGATTAATTTTGTTCTTCTCTATTGCATCTCTGTGCTTCATTGCTTCTAAATCAGGGCTCCCTGCTATATCAGTCCTTTGCTCCTGTTTGACTACTCACATAACTTTCATCATTATTCTTTCATTATCATTTGCTTCTTTCTTTTTTGAGGCATTGTCTTGATTCTTAATTCTATAGGTGATGTGTTTCCTCATATGTATATGGTGTCAGTTTAAGAGGTCTTCTGTGAAGTAAAAGTAGTAGGTATCTACTTGTATATTAAATAAAATTATTTAATGAAAACTCTGTGAAACAACAGTACTGATACCAGGTTTCTAGTTGTGATGAAATTTAGGGAAATGTTATTTGATGGCAATGTGTACCAATTACATGATTATAGCTTTTTATT